>NC_060143.1:78626039-79273851 GCF_021461385.2 Schistocerca piceifrons | reverse complement strand
AATTGGGCACGTCTCCTTTACCTTTCGCTCGCCGTATTATTGACGATAATCTCTGAATAGAAAATTTTGACTAGGGACGACGGGTATCCCTATGATCGTTTAACGTTGCGAGTATATTTTAGACATTCCTTTACTAATTTAATGTCCAAAAAATGTGGTGACACTATACTTTGCTTTTTACGAGTATCATGTAGGTTCACCTGATGATGCGGCTTAAAGGCGCAAAAACTGGTCGTGTTTTAATAAACAACAATTTTACTGGCTCTAAGCGGAGTCCTTCCTAACACCATGGCGTCAAGAGAATTTTATACAGCCGTATGAACTATAAGTGATGACAGGTGTGAATGTTCTTGTTATAACAAGTCGTGGATGCAGAATATTGACACGAATGATACACAGAAGAATGGAGAAAAAGACTCGTAGAAGCCACCCTCGGCTAGGATCAGTTTCATTTCTACATCTTCCTCTGTACTCTACAACTCACCATGTGGCGTGCGACAGAGGGTACTTCGTGTGGCACTGTCGCTTGCCCCTTCTCCTGTTCCAGTCGTGAATGCTTCGCGAGGAGAACAACTGTTGGTAAGCCTCCCCTATCACCCCGAATATCTGTAGTTTGATTTTTACAGCCTTGTGTGAGACCAGGAAGCAATATATCGGCTGACTCTTCTTTTGATCTCAGTTTCCTCTCAGGTAGCGATTCCAGACAGACGAGCGATACTCCAGTATCTTCTTTATAAGCTTCCTCCTTTGTGTGTGGACTAAATTTCCTGGGCATTCTTCCAGTGAGTATCAATCTGACCTCTGCCTTACCTCCGATTAGTTTAATGTACTCCTTCCACATTAAATCGCTCCGTACGCGTGCAACTAGGTATTTTCTGGAAGTAATTGCTTCCAGTGATCATTCTACAGTCATGTTATCGTACGGTAAAGTGTCTTCCTTTTTCTGTTCCCAATACGCTACATTTGTTTATGTTGAGGGCCAACTGCCACTCCCAGTATAAAGTATCGATCCTATTCAAGTCTTCCTGCTCTTCGCTACAGTGCTCTAACGTCGCGACTTCTCTATATACAACAGCCTCATGGAATTTCCGACATTATCTGCTAGGTCATTTGTATATACTGCATTCTGAAAAGGCAAGCCCGAAGTTACTTTTACGTCTGAAGACTTCTCTCTATTCAGAATGGCATGTTTGTGTTCTGTTTGCCAGAAACTTTTCAGTCCAACCACACAGTTGGCCTGATATTCCGTACCTCGTATTTTGTTACTTAGGCAATAGTGCGGAACTGTATCGAATCCTTTCTGGATGCCAAGGGAAACGGCGTCTACCTGGGCTCCCGTTACCTGTTGCTTCCTGGGTCTCGTGAGCGAACACTGCGACGTGGTTTTCACATGATCCTTGTTTTCGAAACCTTTGTTGATTCCTAGAGAGATTTTCGATCTCCAGGAACGTCATAATACGCGACCATAAAACATGTTCAAAAATTCTCGCCGCGCGGGGTAACCGCGCGGTCTGGGGCGTCTTGTCACAGTCCACGTAGCTCCGCCCGTCAGAGGTTCGAGTCCTCCCTCGAGCATTGGTGCGTGTGTGTCCTTAGCGTAAGTTAGTTTAAGTTAGATTAAGAAGTGCCTAAGCTTAGGGACCAATGACCTCTGCAGTTTGGTCCCACAAGACCTTACCACAAATTTCCAATTTTTTTCAAAAATTCTCAAACATACCGGCCTCAGAGATATAAGCCTATAATTTTTTGCGTCTGTTCGACGCCGCTTCTTCAAAGTGGGAATGACCTGCACATTTTTTTCACTCACTAGGAACGCTTCGCTCCCCCCAGCGATATACACTCCTGGAAATGGAAAAAAGAACACATTGACACCGGTGTGTCAGACCCACCATACTTGCTCCGGACACTGCGAGAGGGCTGTACAAGCAATGATCACACGCACGGCACAGCGGACACACCAGGAACCGCGGTGTTGGCCGTCGAATGGCGCTAGCTGCGCAGCATTTGTGCACCGCCGCCGTCAGTGTCAGCCAGTTTGCCGTGGTATACGGAGCTCCATCGCAGTCTTTAACACTGGTAGCATGCCGCGACAGCGTGGACGTGAACAGTATGTGCAGTTGACGGACTTTGAGCGAGGGCGTATATTGGGCATGCGGGAGGCCGGGTGGACGTACCGCCGAATTGCTCAACACGTGGGGCGTGAGGTCTCCACAGTACATCGATGTTGTCGCCAGTGGTCGGCGGAAGGTGCACGTGCCCGTCGACCTGGGACCGGACCGCAGCGACGCACGGATGCACGCCAAGACCGTAGGATCCTACGCAGTGCCGTAGGGGACCGCACCGCCACTTCCCAGCAAATTAGGGACACTGTTGCTCCTGGGGTATCGGCGAGGACCATTCGCAACCGTCTCCATGAAGCTGAGCTACGGTCCCGCACACCGTTAGGCCGTCTTCCGCTCACGCCCCAACATCGTGCAGCCCGCCTCCAGTGGTGTCGCGACAGGCGTGAATGGAGGGACGAATGGAGACGTGTCGTCTTCAGCGATGAGAGTCGCTTCTGCCTTGGTGCCAATGATGGTCGTATGCGTGTTTGGCGCCGTGCAGGTGAGCGCCACAATCAGGACTGCATACGACCGAAGCACACAGGGCCAACACCTGGCATCATGGTGTGGGGAGCGATCTCCTACACTGGCCGTACACCACTGGTGATCGTCGAGGGGACACTGAATAGTGCACGGTACATCCAAACCGTCATCGAACCCATCGTTCTACCATTCCTAGCCCGGCAAGGGAACTTGCTGTTCGACCAGGACAATGCACGTCCGCATGTATCCCGTGCCACCCAACGTGCTCTAGAAGGTGTAAGTCAACTACCCTGGCCAACAAGATCTCCAGATCTGTCCCCCATTGAGCATGTTTGGGACTGGATGAAGCGTCGTCTCACGCGGTCTGCACGTCCAGCACGAACGCTGGTCCAACTGAGGCGCTAGGTGGAAATGGCATGGCAAGCCGTTCCACAGGACTACATCCAGCATCTCTACGATCGTCTCCATGGGAGAATAGCAGCCTGCATTGCTGCAAAAGGTGGATATACACTGTACTAGTGCCGACATTGTGCATGCTCTGTTGCCTGTGTCTATGTGCCTGTGGTTCTGTTAGTGTGATCTTGTGATGTATCTGACCCCAGGAATGTGTCAATAAAGTTTCCCCTTCCTGGGACAATGAATTCACGGTGTTCTTATTTCAATTTCCAGGAGTGTACATTACAGTGCTGCGTGAAGAGAAGTAAGTACTTTCACATACTCAGTGTGGCAACGTACTGGTGTACTATCAGGTCCAGTGGCGTCTCCTCTAGTCACTGATTTCAGTTGCTCTTCTCTCCCTTGGTCACTTATTTCGACATCTGTCATTTTATCATACGTGCACCTATCTAAAGGAGGAACTACAGTGTGATCTCCTTCTGTGACACAGTTTTGGAAAAAGGTGCTTAATATTTCCGCCTTTTCTGAGTCTTCCTCTGTTTCAATGCCAGTATGCTCACAGAGTGTCTGGATAGATGGCTTCACTCCATTTACAGATTTAACAAAAGACCAAAACATCTTCCGAGCTTCCGTGAAGTCGGTTCATAGAATTTTACTTTGGAAATCGTTGAACGTTACACACACGGCTGTCCTTACGCTAGTTTTGGCTTCATGCAGTTTTTGCTCGCCCATGAGGCGTCGCATACGTTTAAATTTGTAGTGAAGCTCTTGCTACTTTCGTTGCAGCTTTCTAACCAGGCTGTCGAACCACAGTGGGTCTTTCCAATCCCGTATAGCTTTGGTTGGCACAAATTTGTCTAAGGCGTATGGTACAATACTCTTGAACTTCGTGCTTTGATACTTCATATTTTCGATCCTGCAGATGATGATTTCATGTCGACCGCTCAGGTAATCTCGAATCTACTTCTTGTCAGGCTTGCTAAGCGGAAATATCTCCCTATCGTTCTTTACATTTCAGTTCATAACTGTTACGGCGTAAAGTCAACGCAGGCACGTAACTCAGTTAGAGATCAGCAGTCACTGCAATTCAGTTGACAGCCTGTTGTTAGCAGCGGTCTCTAGGACCACAAGTGTTATTTGTGTTTGTCTATTCTGAAGGAGACTGATTATTTTGTATGTCGCCCTTTGCTAGCGAGACATCTGTGTAATTGCACTTGTGGATGATCGCGTATAAAGGACTACAAGAATTCTCAGATCAAAGTTAAGTATTTGTACTTGTCTTGTTGTAATAAAACTCATTAATACGAGTTGTTTTTGATTGTTTGTCTAGCGAACCGAGTATGCAGGATTCCTAGACATACCAATAATCGTATACAGTGGTGCTGGTAACGGCGTTTCGATCAATGATTCCCTGATCTACGCTAATTGAGGCGAAAAGTTCGGGCCTGTTGGTGACCAAGAGATCTGATGTGTTACCATTATGAGATAGATTCATTATATAGGCAGTACACGTGTCTTTCAAGGTTTTCTGCTGGCCCTTGTCATTTTGTCTGTGTGATCCTCTGCTGCCCTCACTATTCCTTCTCTCAAAACTATCTATTCATCTGATGATGTATTCGTTTGCCCTAGCGGTCTTCTTCGAACTATAAATAGTCCCAAGTTATTTCAACTCATCCAGGTCCGATCTTCTTAATATCCTACCCCTATGCAATTTCGCCAGATTTAATCTTCTGCTAATAACGGCTAAACAATGGCGCGTTACATCATCTGGCCCTGACATGTTTTATTATTTAATTTTGTCTTTGAAATCAATCTTACCATTTTATGATTTATCTGAAACCCTCCGGTGCCTTCATAGGTCTTGCACATATACAACGTTGCTCCATTATCCTAAAGCAAGTGTAAGAGTGATTAAATTATGTGACCAGGAGACTGCCCTGTTTCATTCCAACTTCTCTTTTTAATTTACCTGCGTATCAACGGAATAAGTACACCAGTACCATAATGATTGCTGCTTCTGTCGGAATCATCCTCAGTTCTTACATACTGCAAGTGAAAAGACTCATATTGGACAAAACGAGCAGTTGGAAGTTTTTGCCGCTGGCCTTAAAACCGTGTCGTGCTTAACGGAAGGTATCGTCGCTGGATGTCGTAACGAAATGGAGAACGACTTTGTCCATTAAATGTGGGTCAGTGGGAGATACTGCCCGGTACAGAGTTAAAGGAAGGTTCCGGTAGTATCCGATTACACGATTAGTGTTAAACGTCTGTAACCCGACATGTAACTCAAATATTTAAAGCTAACGGTACAGAGCGATATGTAATTAAGAGAATGGGTACGGGAAGGTGCGATAAACCGGCCACTCAAAGGGAAACTGAATTTTCACCAAACAAAGGTTATTGATAGAAGATTGCCGTTTACGGATTTTGAATCTGCATATTATAAAGCGCCACGTGAAACATTTTTAAGTGAAAAATAAAATGATTTATAGGAACTATACGCATTATTCTGGAGACTGACATAGTGACCTCTTTTTTCCTATGTAAGGGAGTAATGCGGTTGGTGCCATCACCGCCGGATGCCATGATTGTTATTTCCGGACATCAGACACCCTGGCTGCCTAGTATCTGAGACAGTAGCAAGCGGCTGCAACAGGTCGTTCTCAGTCGGATTTTCTTGTATTAAACCAAATATAACAGAATAGAGACAGTTTTAAATAATATTAACTTAAAAAAATCGTCGCAAAGGTATACAATGACGGATGACAGCTTTGTACATAAAAGGGTGTAGAAGTGAAATCTTATCTGTAGTGTTACGCGTGATATATGGAAGTAAATAAATCTTTCTGAGGTAAACACTTTTCGTGACGAGTAGCGAAGGCACTTTTCCCGACCGGACGCCATGTCGGCATTAATGGTTCACTGATGAAACTATGAAACCGAAAGAAACAACAAGAAATATCATTTGTTGGTAAAAAAGCTTTTCGAAATACTGATATTGTATTCTACGTCTAAATGAGGTGAAAAGAACAATATAACTGACTTACATCATATAGATGTAAATTAGAGTGTCTCTTACCAGAAAAATAACGGAACAACCTTCCTCTGCCAAGGTGTGGTGATGTATGTTACAACTAGTCTGACCCCCTCTAGCCAGGCAGCAGCGCTCAGGGCGAAAAGTGTGCAGCGGCAACTTAAAGCCCTGGCCACTTCACGTCACCTTCCCCCTATAGGTGGTCGCAGGGAATGGAAATGGACACGTCACAAGTGATTCTATATTGGTTTACAAGCGCGTGACGCGTCTCGTACATAGAGCGGGAATGTCGGCCCGAGTGAGTGTAGCCTACTGCACGTGTCGCCATCGTCAAATCTACATACGAGGGTTGCAACTTTAAAAATGGCAACTATTTATTTACAGATCGCACAAAATAGATACGTGTTTCAAAGTTTTACTGACCTTCAAAGTTGTCACCAGCATTGTGTATAACCCGTTGCTAGCGATGTGGAAGTCGTAGGATACTCTTAGCAGTGGCAGTTGTGTTGACAGTTCGAGCGGCGCGGTCCATTGCCCGACGAATTTGTATCAGTTCTGAAGCGAATACCGTGAAGTGTTTCCTTCAGTTTAGAAGACGAGCTGAACTCACGAGGGCTTCAGCCAGGGGAATGCAGTAGGTGGTATAGCACTTAGCAGCCCCATCAGTCAAACAAATCAGTAACAGCTTGCACTGTACGTGCTTGAGCATTGTCCTGCAAAATGATGGTCAGGTCCTGCAGAAAGTGTCATCATTTCCGTCTCTAAGCTGGTCGTAGGCTGTGTTCCAAAAATGTAGCGTTTACCACCGGAGTTGACGGATCATTTCTGTGACGCTTTCGCGCTTACTGAATGAACCTGTGACGAAACGTGCCACTCTTCTTCCGATCTTTTCTGTTTAATATGCCAGTCCTATCTGGTACAGAACCCATACTGACGAGCAGTATTCCAGTATTGATCGAACGAGTGTTTTTAAGCTACTTCCTTTGTTGATACACTGAATGTCCTGAAGATTCTTCGTATAAATGTATCTGGTATCTGCCTTATTCGCGATTAGTGTTATGTGGTCGTTACATTTCATCTCTTTCCGTGCATATACTCCTAGGTATTTTATGGAAGGAACTGCCTCCAGTGATTGTTCTGCAGTTGTGTAAGCATACAGTAACAAGTCTTTCTGTCTGTGTACTCTCAATAAGTTACACTTGTTTCTGTGGAGTGTCAAATTGCCACTTCCTGCACCAAGAACCGATCTGTGAAGGCCTATTAGCTAGAATTCTCTACCGGCGCGCGACTTTTTTTGTATACAACAGCATTATTCGTCAAAAGCCTTATGGATCTTCCGACGCTATCTGCCAGCTCATTTATACATATTGTAAAGGAATGGTCCTGGGGCACGCCCGAAGTTACTTTTACGTCTGAAGACTTCTCTGTGTTCAGAATGACCTACTGTGTTTTGTTTGCTAGAAACTCTTCAGTCCAATTTCACAGTTGGTCTGATATTCAGTGCGCTCATATTTTTTCATAAGGCGCCAGTGCGGAACTGAATCGAATACATTCGGGAAGTGAAGGAACACAGCATTTAACTGGGCGCCTATATTTACTGAGTTATGCGCTTCGCTGGCGAACAGATCAAGCTGGGTTTCACGCGATCGTTGTAATCGGAACCCCTGATGGTTCCTACACAGAAGGAAGACTAAATTCTTCTTCCTGCCGTGTGTAACAGATAATATCATTTCTGAGCTTGTCTCTTCCTTTCATCGCATTCGTACGCAAAGTGGCTCTCGTGTGACATTTGCGTCATCAGCTGAGCGAAAAGAAAAACTCAATTCTCCATCAATATTAATGCCACTTTGATTCGTTTCTTCGATACTGATCGCACTTTAGACTGGGGCTGAACATAATAGGAGCAGTCTAACGCAACGCCTCGCTACCACATCATCGAAGACGAAGCTGAGCACAATATTGTTCGTGTCGTGTTACACTCGTGGATTCTGGGGAGAGGCGGAGTCGTAGCGGAGCTCTGGATGGTAGATTATGAGTACATAAGGGCATTCGCAACTCAATTACGTCTCGTGTGTTCTAGTGTCATCATAGTGGGATACATAGAAAGGTGACAAAAGTCACGGCATACCTCCTAATATCTTGTCGGACTTTCTTTTGCCCGGCATAATGTAGCAATTCGATGTGACATGGATTCCACGACTCGTTGGAATTTCCTGGTGAGATAGTGAGCCATGACGGCTCTATAGCCGCCCATAATTGCGAAGGTGTTGCTGGTGCAATATTTTGTGCACGGGCTGATCACTCGAATATGTTCCATGCCGGGCGGCCTGCCGGCCGCTGTGGTCGAGCGGTTCTAGGCGCTTCAGTCCGGAACCACGCGGCTGCTACGGTCGCAGGTTCGAATCCTGCCTCGGGCATGGATGTGTATGATGTCCTTAGGTTAGTTAGGTTTACGTACTTCTAAGTCTAGTGGACTGATAACCTCAGATGTTAAGTGCCATAGTGCTTAGAGCCATTTGAACCATTCTGGCGGTCTGGGTGGCTCAATCCTTCGCTCGCATTGTCCAGAACGTTTTTCAAACCAATCGCAAACAATTGTGGCCCGGCGGCAGGACGCATTGTCATCCATAAAAATTCCGGCGTTGTTAGGGAACATTAAGTCCATAGGTGGCTGTAAATGGTTTCCATGTAGCCGAATATGACCATTTCCAGCCAGTGATCTGTTTAGTTGGTCCAGAGGACCCAATTCGTTCCATGTAAACACAGCCCACACCATTATGGAGGCACCGCCACCTTGCACAGTGCCTTGTTGACAACAGGAACCCATGGCTTCGTGGGGTCTGCAGCATTTTCGAACCCTACTGTCAACTCTTATCAACTGAAATCTGGACTCATCCAACCAGGCCACTGTTTTCCAGTCGTCTAGCGTCGAACCGATATGGTCATGAGCCCAGGAGAGGCGATGCCATGCTGTTAGACAAAGGCATTCGCGTCGGTCGTCTGTTGCCGTAGCCCACTGACGCCACGTGTCCCTGAACTGTCCTAACGGATACGTTCGTCGTACGTTCTGCGGTAATTTCACGTCGTATTGCTTGTCTGTCAGAACTGACAGCTCTATGCAAATGCCGTTAACTGATGAAAAATTTGGCTCTTAGGCACACTCTGGACTCGGTGGATCTCGGACTGTTGCATTCCCTAACGATTCCCGAAATGGAATATCCCATCGTTATACCTCCAACTGCCATTCCACTTTCAAAGTCTGTTAACGTCCGTCGTGCGGCCATCGTTACGTCGGACACATTTTTAACATGAATCACTTGAATACAAATGACAATTCCGCAATTGCAGTGCCCTTTTATACCTTGCGTAAGCAATATTACCGCCATCTGCGTATGTGCATATCGAATATCCTATGACTTTCGTCATCTCAGTGTAATAGATGCTCATCGAAAACTGTAGGGTGGACAGCCACTACGTGGTTGTATCGTTAAAAATTTTTAATGTGGTGATGCTTCTATTGCGGGCCGAGGACTGCCATGACTTACATAACTGGAAAATGAAAAGCAGAGGAGTTCATGAATTTAGAAGCTTCAGAGAGAGCAGCGGCAAGGTCGGACAACAGGATGTGCTCGCTGCGTCCCACGCCGGTTACCGCAGGAGAAAGAGCTAGAGGCAGGTAGAGTGCCGCCATCGCTGCGCCTCGGCGTCACTCGCTGCCCGTAGTTTCCGCGAGTGCCGCGGCTTCGGATGTTGCAATATTGCACTTACAACACCCGTCCAAATTTGAGCGACTAGGGTTTCGTTGTCACAAGATGGCCTCAGTATAAACTCGCGCTCTCTCGCGTCACACGTAGTCAGTGCTGTGTGTTTGTGTGTGTGTGTGTGTGTGTGTGTGTGTGTGTGTGTGTTAAGGCGAGGGCATAAGCAAGATTTGTTGTTACAGTGAGAGCAGGAACGTGGGTGCTGGTGGGATTTTTTATATGGCGATCTCGAGAAAAGCTAGCGAGAGTAGGATGTAGGTTGATGGTGACTTCATTAGCAGCCCGGTTTAATAAAGACCAGTTCTCATCAAACTTTAGTTTCCGTGGCGTGTTTTTGCCCGTGAAGTTTTTTTCCATCAGTAATTAATGGTCCCACTCTCCCATGCACGCAAAAAAAAAGTAGCTACCACAGCGAGAAAGGAAAGAATTGTACTCCCCACGGCATTTTATGACCGCAGATCGTCATTCCTTTAACATAAGAATGATTTTGCTATACAGCTGTATTGTCACCATTGTTGCTCGGAATGCCTCAGATAGTTAACTATCTCATCGCTCTATGACGCCCTTATATCCGTTTTCGACATTAGAAAGCCATCGGCGCTCTAAATTAAACATGGTGTGTAAATAAAAAAATGGCCCTGAGCACTATTGGATTCAACTGCTGTGGTCATCAGTCCCCTAGAACTTAGAACTACTTAAACCTAACTAACCTAAGGACATCACACACATCCATGCCCGAGGCAGGATTCGAACCTGCGACCGTAGCAGTCGCGCGGTTCCGGACTGAGCGCCTAGAACCGCTCGGCCACCGCGGCCGACGGTGGTTAAGAAGCTATCTGTACATTACCTTTTTAAAATTTCCGAGAATGCGGGCAAAATTGAAATGGGTCTGTAGTTTGATGGTATGTCTTTATCCTCGTTCTTTAATAGGGGTTAAATTTCAACATACTTGAGCCAATCAGGAAATGTTCCAGTGATAAGATTTCTTTTAGGAATTTCTTACAATTTACCGAATTCACTACAACATTTTTAATAATCTTGTTGAAATTTAATAATATCCAGTAGAATTCTCTGTGTTTGGGATGGATGTTATTTCTGTTGATGAAGTGATTGCATATTCGTGTAACTGAAATTATTAATAAAACGGCGCCTAAGAAACTGGACTTCTCTATCATTAATTGATTACACAGTTGCGGAACAACAGCAGGCCTAGTCTCTGATCATGGAGAAAACAATTACTTGTATCCTAGGGCATTGTCTGCTAGTCGTGACAATCCCATACTATCACTAAAAGTTGTGAAATGCTGTTCACCAACGGATCATCTACTCTTAAAGCTATCTGCTGCACTTACTTTCCAATTTTACTATCCTCTTCTTTCAATGTACCCCATATTGATTTATTTTGTTGCCTGGTGCTATCTTCTTCTCATGGTGTATTTTCTTATGTGTCTGGATTAATCTCCATAACATTCTACAGTATTCCTTGTAATAACTTAAATCATCAACATTGGAACTGTTCCTTTATTCCCTCAATGTTCAATCTGAAGTACCGTCTTCGTAGCGGAAATATAGCGTCGGAGCCTTTGGTGCGGAAGGACCCGGGTTTGATTCCCGGTGCCTCATCGGATTTTTCTGAAGTCGGTAGATCTGAAACGGGGCCTACTCAGCCCTTGTGAGGCCAAGTGAAGAGCTCCTTGTCTAAATAAGCACCAGCATAATCACGATTCAACGGCTGGAGTGACTGGCGGCATGCTGATTACACGTCCACCATCCCGTACTGCCCCGTAGACAGCACTCGGGCCAGAACTGAGGCCCAGTCCGTGAGCGATGTTTGGCCGGCCGTAGTGGTCGAGCGGTTCTAGGCGCTTCAGTCTGGAACCGCGCGACCGCTACGGTCGCAGATTCGAATCCTGCCTCGGGCGTGGTTGTGTGTGATGTCCTTAGGTTTAAGTAGTTCTAAGTTCTAGGGGACTGATGACCTCAGCAGTTAAGTCCCATAGTTCTCAGAGCCATTTTTTCCCACTAAGATCCGAAAACCAATACCACGATAGAATAACAGTTAACATCGTCAAATGACAAGCATTTAATTACGCAAGTTGCCTCCACCAAATCCTAGTACGCTGACAGGGTTAAGACCAAACTGTCTATTTAAAATCTGACTAGATGCACATGGAACCGCAAAAGACAATTCCACAAAGATCTAAAACAGCGCTAAAACAGTCACTATACAGCAACAAGACGAATTGCACGTAGACATGAACGTTAAGAGCACAGAAACGGTCAAAAGACCTGATACACATCGTCCGCTGAGACGACCGACCGAACGATCAATCTTTGGTCGTTGCCAATCAAGTCAGGCAAGGGAAACGTCGGAGTATAAAACCGCCAACTGATAGCTTGATGGCATGAGGTCACTTCGACGGACGGACACACACACACAAGTTGCACTACTCGAATATAACGATCCATTCAACTTAAACTCGCTGAATCCGGACCTCAACGCGGTCGTGCTCTTTCGCGGCCACATCCTTCCATCGAGCAGTACATATATCGCCAGCTCGCCGCTGGTGATATCGGTTCTCACTCCTGCTTCGTCTCAACTGAACTCGGACCCACAACGTCCCGCAAATGCTAGAGGTGGTTCCAAAGACAGTACCACAGTACTCGCTATTGATAAACGCCGCTGCTGCCACTCACGGGCATACAATGCGAGCGAACGCAGTAGAGCCAGTGAACGCTGTAAGAAAACGAGAGGTCACAATCCGAATACACGACGCCAACCTGTCAACGGCACAGACGCGAGTCGGAGCACGGGTCAAGGGTTTTACTAAAGTGACTTTTACATTATTTTTCGCAGTGTGCATGGCTGATGTATTATTATTATGTTAGAGATTTTTGATGATAAATAAGTGAGTCAGTCATAACTTAATGTCTCCTACTTTTTAATTTTACAAGCAAAGTAAGTGATATATTGTTGTGGTAACAGATACAACATTCACGATTAATTTGTCTCAGAATTACCATGTTTGACCAGAGTTGCTTTTTGCCATATTGAAACAAGAGCATGTATACCTGTCCGATAAAAATCGTGGCACTGCTTCCTGAACCACTAGCGTAGAGACATTTTCAAGGTCTCCGCATCTTCAAATGAACGTCCGCCAAGAACTTCTCTGCGTGGGCCGAATAGATGGACGTCTGATTTGGATTGTTTTGCTTGCTTCTTTATTCTGCTCGTTCAACATTTTCGGTACCAGGCGTCCTCAAATCTTGATGTAGCCCAGTTTTCCAATAGTGGTCATCACACTACCTTCGTGTGCGATGCCATTCATCTATTGTTACCTCTGCAGTCGTCGCGGATGATCTGGTCGACGCGCTGGATGTTGTGTGAAACCATTGCGGTCGCTTACCGACCACTCCGCTTTGAACCAGTCAACTGTGTTAACTCTAGCGTGTCTACAATGACGAACTCGTCGTTTAACGGTGTTTACGTCGTGACCGCAGTATCGAAGTACACTTTCTTCATCCTTTAGTGGATGGTGTTGGCCGTCTCATCTTCTGCAGTAAGAGATTCAGTCACAGAACACTGTCAGTGGTGGTCATTTCCTAAATTTATACAGTGCAGTCATACGGGGTGTTCAAAAAGTCTCTCCGCGGTGCCGTATGATTGTTAGCCGCGCGTGCCGTATACCGCAGTGAATATACCGAAATGAAACTCAGTAAAATACAAGTTATTAATTTATTGAATATACATTTTTACTTACAAATTTTTACATTAAATGTTGAAAGTGTCCCCCCTGTTTATGAATACACACTTCAATTCGCCTAATCATGTTTCCAAACACAAGCAGTGAAAGTGGATATTGCAGTTTTCGATGGATTTTGGACGGTTTTTTTAGACAGTTGCTTTCGCTGCACCCCAGAAGAAAAAGTCAGGTGGTGTTAGGTCAGGCGATCCTGGAGGCCAAAGTCCCTGTGAAATTATGCGATCACCAAAAACATCAGCTAGCAGTGACATTGAAACGCCAGCTGTATGCGCGGTTGCACCATCTTGTTGAAAATCACCGTTCAGTATTTCACTTACGACAAGTTTTCCTATGAATGGGTACAGAATGTCACTGCAGTTTTGTTATGCGTTTATTGTTCCGTTGAAAAATATCGGACCCGCAATCCGATGTCTAGAAATTGCAATTCAAACTCCTATTTTCACAGAATGAAGTGGTTCCTCATGAATACACAATGGATTTGCAGTGCTCCACATACGAGAATTTTGCGAGTTCATGTACCCGGATAAATGAAACCACGCCTCATCAGTGAAAAACGTTTCATTAAGAATATCCCTTTCATTTTGTGGAACGAAATTTTAGAACCATTGACAATAATGCAGTCTCTTGCCATAATCAGTGTTTTTCAGTTCTTGCACGGCTGTCACTTTATATGGGATAGGTTCTAATTTTTTCCTTACAGCTGTGTGGGCCATCCAACACTAACATCGATTTCCTGACCGAGTTTTCTTACTGACTTGTTCGGACTCACGGACATTTTGTCGGAAATATCGAGTAGTTTATCCTCAGACAAAACGCTAGGACGACCACTTCTCGGTGCATCTGTCACTGAACCCGTACTTCGACAGTTGTTAATCAAATCTCGCACAGTATCACGATGTGGGAGTGTTGTGTCCGGGAAAACTGAATTAAATGTTTGACGGACTGAAACTGTATTTACCGTCAGCTTTGAACACTTGTTCGATTAAAAACACACGTTCTTCAATGGTTAGCATTTTAAGTGACAAAAATGAAACAAACGAACAAAGGAACTAAACTTAAACGTTCGCGTCAACACGTAACGACACACACCAACGATACTACTGACTCTGGCTGAGATAAACGAAACAGTGGAATGTTGGGAGAGTCCACTTGAAGGGAAGTAACCCAGGCAGGCGAACAATCATACGGCACGCGCGGCTAACAATCATACCGCACTGCGCAGAGACTTTTTGAACACCCCGTATATCGATCTAGGAGTGGACTGTGGAAGAATGTTTGCGGAAAGGTGCCAAGGCAAGGCCCAGGCAAATCCATCTGAGGAATGTTGTCAACAAACCATTGCCTCACAGATGCTACTTTAAGACAGGGTGCATTGTCAGGCTGGTACAATAAATCATCGTGTCCGAACTGTTCCCCTACACTACAGTATGCAGGGCACAGTGCTGTAAAATGTATTCGTATCCTTCCTCATCTTGCGTTTTTTTTTTATGCGCAATAGGGGGACCAAATCCTAACCCCCATGCCTTAATACAGTCTCCTCCATCGTTAACTGTTAGCACTAAACGCGATGGCAGGTAACGTTCTCCAGGCATTCGCCAAACCCAAACCCTTCCATCGGATTGCCACAGGGTACAGCGTGATTTATCACATCATATCACTCGTTTAGTGTCATCCACTGTCCGGTGGCATCGCTCTTTGTACCTCCTCAAGCGTCGCTTTGCATTGTCTGCTGAAATGTATACTTTATGGGAAGGCTGCTTGGTCATTGTACCCCATTATTTGTAACTTACGCTGGCTGACTCATTGTGCTCGGTGTAATGCTGGTAAGACGTTGGGATTCCCTCCGCTGTTTTCACGCGACTTTTTACAACCACCTTCCACAATGCCGTTTCCACTTTACATCCACATCTCCTACGCTCGTAGAAGGGTTGAAACTGAACCGTGGCTGGCTCATGTTATGCGTTGGATTGAACCTTGGTTGCTATTCTGTGTTTAGTCTCCCGCGGCTATGGCGATTATGCTGTTATCCTCTCTCTCTCTCTCTCTCTCTCTCTCTCTCCGCTAGTGGCAGCCGTGGTGTGTGTCGATATTCGCACCTTGTACTACCTGTGGCCTGGCGCTTATAGTTCCGGCGGTGCGGTGTGCGAGGGAGTTGGTCGGTTGGCGTGGAGCAGCGAGGAAATCTCCGCTGCGTGTAGTTAGGCCGAGGCCGCCGGCGGCGTCCACGCGCGGTCGGAGTGTGTGGTGCTGTTCCCAGTGCTACGAGGTCCGTGGCTCAGCGATACTGGACATGAAAGTTGAGTTTTGACTTATCTACCGGCAAGTCACGACGGTTCACATTGTGTCGTTTGGATTTCGTTGTCGGCTGTTGGGACATTCCCGCGAGCAACCCAACGTGTGTTTTCAAGTTGGCAAATTTTAGCCAACTGCACTTGGTTATTTTGAATTGAAGTACACCAGCGGAATCTTCTGCCTTGTAGCCGGGAGGACGACGGTTCAATCCCGTCTCCGGCCATCCAGATTTAGGTTTTCCGTGATTTCCCTAAATCGTTTCAGGCAAATGCCGGGATGGTTCCTTCGAAAGGAACACTAACAACCACCACCACCTTGTAGCCGTTAACGTTCCGGTTACCTGCCCTGGACGTTGTAAATTCAGGCAGTGTATTGTCCTCATCGTGTTGTCGCCGTCCAGCACGGTGTGTAGTTTGACAGCTCACTGTATAATTGGTTGTAGGCGCCAATACTTTCTACGTTGTTCCATTGAACTCCCTGTTGTGTGCTGGTCAGGTGGAGCGGAAGTTATCTTGTCGGTAGGTCCGTTGGCTGTCTGTTGGTTGGGTTGTCATCGGATCGAGAATGGTTGGGCCGACTGTCTGTCTCACCTAAGCGAGCGTTAGTGTTTGAATTCCAGGCCGACCCTCGGAAACTTCTGAGCGCCGTTGGGTGTACTGCCTTTTCTTATTTGTTCTTGTTGTTTCTATTTGTATGGCTTCTAGCCGATTTTTAATTTAAGGTTGTTTTTCCCTTAAGGCGTAGGATTGTTTGGGCCTTCAGCCTAATTAAAGAACTTTTTAAGGTAAGGCCTTTGGCCTTTTAAAAATTTTATTTTGGTTTGAGTCTTACGTGATGGGCCTTCAGCCGATTTTTTAAAAAATTAAAGTTGTTTTGCTCTTAGGATGTGAGATTATTTGGGCCTTCAACCTAATTGGAAGAACTGATTTAAGATAAGGCCTTCTGCCTTTTTGATTTTTGTTTGAGTCTTAAGTTATTGGCTTTCAGCCAATTTTAAATTAAAGTGGTGTTGCTCTTAAGGCATGACATTGTATGGCGCATTCAGCCGGTAGTTAAGTTCCAAAAATTAATGCTATTTTTTTAATTTTCTTGGCTCTTGTAATGTCTGAACTAAACTAAATTCCGTCCGAACAGGCTTTGCCAGGCCCAACGGCACCGATCGACCGCCGTATCATTCTCATCCACAGGCGTCACTGGATGCGGATATGGAGGGGCATGTGCTCAGCACACCGCTCTCCCGGTCGTATGTCAGCTTACGAGACCGGAGCCGCTACTTTTCAGTCAAGTAGCTCCTCAGTTTGCCTCACAAGGGCTGAGTGCACCCCGCTATCCAACAGCGCACGGCAGACCGTATGGTCACCCATCCAAGTGCTAACCCAGCCCGACAGCGCTTAACTTCGGTGATCTGACGGGAACCGGTATTACCACTGCGGCAAGGCCGTTGGCCTTCTAATGTTTGGTCAAATAAATAAAGTTTTATGTTCGAGTGTAACTGAGAGCCGCTTATTTTAACCCCTTTCCTCAATTTAAACTACCTGTCCTGTCCTGCGGGTTTAGCAGGGCGTCTCAGAAAAGTCTCTCATGCATTTGTTACCTAGGAAACATCCAGTGACCAGCCCATGTTGGAAGTCATTGAGCTCTCGTAACCGACACACTCTGCTGTTACTGCTTGTCTACTGACAACAGTGTCTCCCCAGGGGCTGCTGCGTGGGCAGACGTCGCCGCTGCTGTCGGCGGTGATAAGATGGTGGCGAGCTTCCTTCCGCTTCCGCGTCCCGCCAGCTGCTGCCACGCGACCGCTTCGCATCCTAGTCTGACTCACTGTCAGCGAGAAGAGTCAGTTACACGGTACCTTACCTACTGTCATTGACGGAGCTGTTTACTCTGACGCAGTTACAGTCGCGTCAGTTTTCCGACATCTCCGTTCGAAACAAGCAAACCGAAAGCTGAAGGTAACCTGGATTGGTTTTATACAGCTAACGTGATGTATGGTGGCATCAAGCCCGCTGAAGTACTCGTGACGTCGGCAGTTTCTCGGGGTGTGGCAGCGAGCAACTCGTGTGGCTCGAGTACAGGAGGTCACGAGCGGTGCGACTATGTAATACTCTCACCGTGAAGAACGTCCGGGACATAACGTTTCCTCGATCACTACCATCTGTGATCTTAAGCCATATCCGATGGCTCCCCACACCACGACGCTAGGAGTGATACAGCTGTGCTTCACCAGAGTAGTGGAAGAATAGGCCCGCTCTTCAGGTCGCCGCCGTACCTGCCGACGTTCAGTTGGGTTAGTGCAGAACTGCGATTCGTCGCTGAACGCAATCCGATCTCATTCACCAGCAGTCCGCGGTTCCCTATCTTAGCACCACCCTAAACACAACCGTTTCTGTTGTCGTTTTAACGCCATGGGACGGCAATTACTTAGCCCGGCTGCTCGAAGAAAACGATTTATTGACACACACGGTTTCAGAAAGTATCGTTCTTGTGAAACACGACTAGCTCTTTATACTCATGAAGTAATAAGTACTATCGACAGGGGATGTCAAATTGATTCCGTATTTTTAGATTTCCAGAAGGCTTTCGACACCGTTCCTCACAAGCGTCTTCTAACCAAACTGCGTGCCTACGGAGTATCGCCTCAGTTATGTGACTGGATTCGTGATTTCCTGTCGGAAAGGTCACAGTTCGTAGTAACAGACGGAAAATCATCGAGTAAAACAGAAGTAATATCCGGCGTTCCCAAAGAAAGTGTTATAGGCCCTCTATTGTTCCTGATCTGTATTAATGACATAGGAGACATTCTGAGTAGCTGTATTAGATTGTTTGCAAATGATGCTGTCATTTACCGTCTTGTAAACTCATCAGATGATCAAAACGTCTTGCAAAATGATTTAGATAAGATATCTGTATGGTGCGAAAAGTGGCAATTGACCCTGAATAAGGAAAAGTGTGACGTTATTCACAAGAGTACTAAAAGAAATCAGCTAAATTTCAAGTCACACAAATGTGAAGGCTGTAAATTCAACTAAATACTTAGGGATTATAATTACAAATAACCTAAATTGGAACGATAAAATAGATAATATTGTGGGTAGAGCAATCCAAAGACTGCGATTCATTGGCAGAACACTTAGAAGGTGCAACAGGTCTACTAAAGAGACTGTTTACACCACGATTGTCCGCCCTATTCTGGAGTATTGCTGTGCGGTGTGGGATCCGTATCAGGTGGGACTGACGGATGACATCGAAAAAGTACAAAGAAGAGCAGCTCGTTTTGTATTATCGCGAAATAGGGGAGATAGTGTCACAGACATGATACGTGAATTGGAGTGGCCATCACTAAAACAAAGGCGTTTTTCTTTGCGACGGGATCTTCTCATGAAATTTCAATCACCAGCTTTCTCCTCCGATTGCGAAAACATTCTGTTGGCACCTACATACATAGGGAGATATGATCATCACGATAAAATAAGAGAAATCAGGGCTCGCACAGAAAAATTGAAGTGCTCGTTTTTCCCCCGTGCCGTTCAAGAGTGGGACGGTAGAGAGACAGCTTGAAGGTGGTTCATTGAATCCTCTGCCAGGCACTTTATTCTGAATAGCAGAGAATCACGTAGATGTAGAAGTCTCCGATCAATGGTGTGGGATGAAGCAGAATCTTGCCGACAGTCCATTACTTGTTCTCGGTAGAGATAGACAAACTTGTTCATCCTTCGGAACTAGTTCACTGGTAATCGCTCTTTCTTGGGAACCGTTCATTTTTACTCGTTCACCATTCATTTGTGCTTGGGATATGGTTCATATGAAGAATTGAAAATTAGCAGCATAGGTGACTGAAGATGGAAGGCGCCAAGAGGGGGCACTTGCCTCTCCCCTGGAGTAAAGAGTTTTTATTCATAACAGAGTTCTCATACACTTGCAATTTTCGTGAGTCTGCAAAACCTCTCGTTTAGCCAACTGTAGCGTTATGTTCGCAGTGAAATAATACAGGGTGGCGCACGAAAAACCGGCCCCGATTACAGACTGCTCGCTAATTACGCACGATTTGTTGACCGTTACGAGCAGATTAGATAAAAATGTAATAATTAGGCGGTGAAGAAACAACAAATAAGCTAATGCAGACAACTTCGAAACAATAGATGACGATTGGTGGGCGACAATGAGCAGTGTAGTACTCGGGGCCGGTTTTTCGTGCGCCACCCTCTACCACTGAAATAATATTGTAGAAGTTACCATATTCTCTTTACAAAATGTGACATCAGACACTCGATTATGGAGCGCGTGCTTCACTCGGTTGCAAGTCGGTCTGCCTTCCATAACAATGAACATGTCCTTTTATCTTGGATCAAAAAAAGACGGAAAATGGCCACTCGTGAGTGCCGTGCCGACTTCCTTTGCATGTGTAATAACAAAAAAATCTTGCCTTTTTACAAGTATTTCTTCTGCTGTTTATCGAAATAGTGAACTAAACTGATACGCCGTTTTGTTACCTGAAAAGTGTATGAATTACATACCGTGTAATTTTTATGTAATTTACGTAATTATAAAATGCATTTTAATTACCGGTCGTGGTCAACGAACAACTCGTTACTGAATTAACTATGAGCAGTCGGCAGTGGAACTGCGACGAGTGGCCACGTGAAGTAGGACGAGTCCGGCCGAGCGAAACCGAGACCGAGACAGACGGGAACGGGACCGAGCCATGAAAGAGAGCGGCCGACAGAACGAGACCGACCGTTTCCCGTTCCCGGGAACTAGATGTAGAAAGCTGCGACTGAAGTGAACAATGAAAGATCGTTCCTTAGAATTCGTTCCTCGCTCGTTCCGTTCATCTTGGTGAACCGTTCCTTTGGACCCATTAGTTCGCAAACGACACATCTCTAGTCCTCGGATGGCAGGCGCATATGCGAAACGTTTACGGTGTGTTCGATGCACAATACGGCGATCCTCCGCTGTGGAGGTGAGACGTGACCGCCTGGAACCAGGACGATGGGTATACCTGCCCTCACACTCTCATGCTGACCAACAGCGGGCCACTGTGACAACCGAATGTTGCTCAAATCTGGACATGGCACGATTGCACCAGCTGGCCGAATGAAACTCCTTTCTAGCTTTGTCAGGCGCTGATGCAGCGTATTCTTCTGAAGCACCGTTAACTCCGTGCTCTTCACAGTAATGAGTCAACATCTGACGCTATCACCCACCTCCCCCCCCCCCCCCCCCCATATGCTCTCCCAGGCCTACTGTAAGTAGCCATTCTACCTGTCACAGACAGTTGCGACTCTGATCACTTACATACCAGCCGATGATGTGGACATGTACGAATTTAGATTTACATCCGATCAGGTCTTATGGGTGCTTCACCTATTTTTATTTTTGTTGCTGTCCTGTATTGCATGTTTACGTTAATCAATTTTAAATGCTGCAGGGGATTTTATTTTCGTGACCGTAAACTTTAAGTTTTTCCACGTTCCATTCAACGATGGAATGTGGGAAAGATGACTGCCTGTGCTCCACTGTGTGTTACATGGAGCGTCTCTTTAAGGCTCCCGCTGGAGCACTGAGTTGCACCAGCCATTGAAAGTCCTTAGGCAGTTACACGAGTCTGTCTAAGCTGAGACAATTTTTATTTGTATTCGTGTTTAAATGAAATGTCTGCAAAATAACACATAAGAGTGCTTTAAAGACTTGCCAAGAATTAATAAGAAAATGAAGAATAATTGAACAGCGTCACCATATCGTCTTGTAGTTGACCGCAGCACTGGGCTGGAAGCATTACGGTATCACTTTTAATGTATACAGTGTAGTTTGGCGTAATTTAATGTTGACAAGAGTATTTTGGATTTATATTCTTTCTCGTTTCGTACGGCCACTGAAAATGAATAAAGTGTCGAAATCGGTGTAACCATTTTAAAAAATGTGTGTGAGCATTGGGTAGTTAGTAATCTTTACAGTATGTGATCAAAAGTATCCGGAAATCTGGCTGAAAATGACTTACAAGATGGTAGCGCCTCCATCGGTAATGGTCGAATTCAATATGGTCTTGGCCCACATTTAACATTGATGACAGCTTCCACTCTTGCAGGCATATGTTCAATCAGATACTGGAAGGTTTCTTGGGGAATGGCAGCCCATTCTTCACGGAGTGCTGCACTGTGGAGAGATATCGATGTCGGTCGGTGAGGCCTGACACGAAGTTGGCCCTCCAAAACATTCCAAAGGTGTTTTATAGGATTCAGGTCAGGGCTCTGTGCATGCCACTCCATTACAGGGATATTGTTTTCATGTAACCACTCCGCCACAGGCCGTGCATAATGAACAGGTGCTCGATCGTGTTGAACGATGCCATCCCCGAATTGCTCTTTAACAGTGGGTAGCAATAAGGTGCTTAAAACATCAATGTAGGCCTGTGCTGTGATAGTGCCACGCAAAAGATGGGTTGCAAGCCCCCTCCACGAAAAACACAACCACACCGTAATACCACCGCCTCCGAATTTTACTGTTGGCGCTACACACGCTGGCAGATGACGTTCACCTCGCATTCGCCTTACCCACGCCCTGCCATTGGATCGCCACGTTGTTTACCGTGATTCGTCACTCCACACACTGTTCAGTCGTCCTATGTTTACGCTCGTTAAACCAAGCGAGGCGTCGTTTGGCATTTACCGGCGTGATGTGTGGCTTATAAGCAACAGCTCGACTACAAAACCCAACTTTTCTCACCTCCTGCCTAACAGTCACAGTACTTGCAGTGGATCCTGATGCAGTTTGGAATTCCTGTGCGATGGTCTGGATAGATGTCTGCCTATTACACATTACGACCCTCTTAAACTGCCTGCACCGAGCGAGGTGGCGCAGTGGTTAGCACACTGGACTCGCATTCGGGAGGACGACGGTTCAATCCCGCGTCCGGCCATCCTGATTTAGGTTTTCCGTGATTTCCCTAGATCACTTCAGGCAAATGCCAGGATGGTTCCTTTGAAAGGGCACGGCCGATTTCCTTCCCCATCCTTCCCTAATCCGAGCTTGTGCTCCGTCTTTAATGACCTCGTTGTCGACGGGACGTTAAACACTAATCCCCTCCTCCTCCTCCTCCTCAACTGCCTGCGGTCTCTGTCAGTCGACAGACGAGGTCGGCCTGTACGCTTTTGTTCTGTACGTGTCCCTTCACGTCTCCACTTCACTATCACACAGGAAACAGTCGACCTAGGGATGTTTAGGAGTGTGGAAATCTCGAGTACCTGGCCACGTTCCAAGCACATGAGGGCCGCGGAGCGCCCCATCCTGCCCTCTCACGATGTCTAATGACCACTGAAGTCGCTGGTATGGAGCACCTGGCAGTTGGTGGCAACACAATGAAATATGAAAAAGTGTGTTTTTGGGGTTGCCCCATACTTTTGATCAAATAGTGTATACTCAAACTCGACAAACACATGCCCGAACCCAACAATTCAGAAAATACGAATAACTTTTTTTTTTTTTTTGAGTGGATCCACAGCCTCTAAATATTTGATAAAAGAAAACACGGTCTGCAGTAGGCTGTAATGTAAACGATTGAAATGAAGACCGTTTACAATACAGCCGACTGCGGACCGTGTTTACTTTTATCAAATATGAATAGATACGCAGAGGGGCGGATGTGCCGCATGCACAGTAAGCTGCAGATAGGAAGGTAACTTGGAGTAGTTATACTAGAGGCGATCAGCACACGCAGCACTCGCGACCATGGCAGCTGCTCGAAAGCCGGGCAGCGTGTGATCGTGGCTAGAGTACAGGAAAGGATGAGAGTTTAATGTCCAGTCGAGAACTAGGTCATTAGAGACGCAGCGCAAGTTCGGATTACGAAAGGATGAGGAAGCAAATCGGCCGTGCCCTTTTGAAAGGAACCGTCCCGGCATCCGCGGCGAGCGATTTAGGGAAATCACGGAAGAGCTACATCCGAATAGCCGGACTCTAATTAGAACCGTCGTCCTCGTGATGCGAGTCTACTGTGGCTAACTACTGCGGCACGTCTACATCGATACTCCTCAAGCCACCATACGCTGCCTGGCTGGCAGAACGTACCCTGTACCACTGCTTGTCATTTCCTTTCCTGTTCCACTCGCAAATAGAGCGAGGGAAAAACGACTGTCTATATGCCTCCGTAGGAGCCCTAATTTCTCGTATATCTTCGTGGTCCTTACGGGCAATGGCGGCAGTCGAACTGTGTGGCAGTCAGCTTCAAATTTCGGTTCTGTAAATTAGAGCTCGGTCGTAGCGGAAGGGAAATCGGCCAAGTGTGGTAATGAACGTCCTGCAATGAAAACAGCATCCATGACAAGTGCTAGTTTAATGTATTTATTCATCTACTTCTACATGGCTACTCTGCAATTCACACTTAAGTGCCTGACAGAGGGCTCATCGAACCATTTTCATACTACTTCTCTACCATTCCACTCTGGAATGGCGCATGGGAAAAAGGAACACCTAAATCTTTCCGTTCGAGCTCTGATTTCTCTTATTTTATTATGATGATCATTTCTCCCTACGTAGGTGGGTGTCAACAAAATATTTTCGCATTTGGAAGAGAAAGTTGGTGATTGGAATTTCGTAAATAGATCTCGCCGCAAAGAAAACTGCCTTTGTTCAGTGACTGCCACCCCAACTCGCGTATCATGTCAGTGACACTCTCACCCCTATTGCGCGATAACACGAAACGGGCTGACCTTCTTTGCACTTTTTCGATGTCCTCCGTCGGTCGTACCTGGTAAGGATCCCACACCGCGCAGCAATATTCCAGCAGAGGACGGACAAGTGTAATGTACGCTGTCTCTTTAGTGGGTTTGTCGCATCTTCTAAGTGTTCTCCCAACAAAGCGCAGTCTTTGTTTCGCCTCCTCCACAATATTATCTATGTGATCTTTCCAATTTAAGATGTTCGTAATTGTAATTCCTAGGTATTTAGTCGAATTGACAGCCCTTAGATTTGTGCGATTTATCGTATACTCAAAATTTATCGGGTTTCTTTTAATACCCATGTGGATGACCTCACACTTTTCTTTGTTTAGTGCCAATTGCCACTTTTCGCACCATACAGAAATTCTCTCTAGATCGTTTTGTAATTGGTCGTCTGATGATTTTAGTAGACGGTAATAAATTTCAGTATCATCTGCAAACAATCTAAGGGCTGCTCAGGTTTGTTATCCACTTTCTCGCTGACAGTGCTACAAACACAGTAGTATCAGAAAACAGCTGTTCAGTATTTGTTACGCTGTCGCATACGACTAACGCACTGTATGTCCTTTTTGCCGCTGAACGTAACCCACCAAATCACTTTGAATAAAAATAGCATTAATGAGCATTTGTTACGTGGAATACAACTGCTACGTGTTTCTCTAGAGCTGTTCGAAAGGCCGGCCGCTGTGGCCCAGGTGTTCTAGGCGCTTCAGTCCGGAACCGCTCTGCTGCTACGGTCGCAGGTTCGAATCCTGCCTCGGGCCTGGATGTGTGTGATGCCTTTACGTTAGTTAGGTTTAAGTAGTTCTAAGTGTATGGGACTGATGACCTCAGATGTCCCATAGTGCTCAGAGCCTTTTCGAAAGCACAGGGTAATAATTAAAAAGAACCACAGTGGGAAAATACAATGCTTAATCCCATAATGATCGAAGGTGAAAGTTGGAGGACAGTTGGTCCCCTAAGTAAGAAACATTATCGAAATTTTTCGATGAAATCAAAGGAGGCACTTCTGACTAGACGTTCTCTCAAATTTTATATTACGTTCCAGGTTCCGTTTTAATCCATTTTGCGGTGACACCTGACGATTTTTCCGAAACCTCGTCCACAACTGAACTGTATGTCTAACGGAGATAACATAAAGAAGTCGATGAGCGAAAGAAAAGCACTAGGTTTCGTAATTTCAGCACGCCACTGTTCGTGAAGTGAAAGAGGTGTGAAAAAAAACCGAAAGTATTCTATAGCTTGTAGAAAAATTTCCGCTACCAGTCACAATGAAAGGTTATTTATTTGTAACACGACCGGTTTCGGGCTTGTGCCCATCCTCAGGTGTTTATACATTCATGTACATGTTTATATTGCTGGAGATAACTGCGTAAATACAAAAAAGTTATTTGGTGGTGACTAAACAGATACAAGTCACGGAGTTCAACAGCATCCACTGTGGATGAAATTCATATGAAGTGTTCTCTTTTCAAATGATTGTGAGAGTGTGTTAAGACAATTTCAGGGTAACACTGTAACGTTGGTTTGGGCACCTCATTCATCTAATAAATGACACAAATTCGTAATCAAATTAAACCACTAGTAGCTCGACATTTTCGCACTGAGAACAATTCCGGCTTGTTCTGGGTATGTCCAGTAGAATATACCTTCAGTTCACGGACATTAGTGGAAGCACTCAACCGTCAGCGAGTGTGTGAGCGCAGTGGGAAACCGCAGGCCGCGTGCCGTCACCGGCTCCTGGCGCGCTGCAGCCCCTACTGTACGGATCTCGGAGGCTGCGAGTCAGCGAAAAGCCGCTGACGAGCTTAGCACCACGTCTGATGGCCGGGGTGCCCCGCTTTGCAGCCTGCTCTCGGCTCGCCATACCCCCCGACCGTGAGCGAGGACGGCCACAACGGTTGTCGGCAAGCGCGGACTCGTGCGGTGTGAATGCGGCAGGGCGCGATGAATGGCCAGGCGGCGCGTGGTGTGCGGCCGCTTAGCGCTGGTTATCGCCGCGGTGGCGGAGGCGGTGCCTCGGCCGGTGTGTGGTGGCGTGCCACAGGCAGTGCCAGTGCTGCCGCTGCCCCGACAGGCGGCAGCAGACGCCCTGCCGAGTGCACTCGCGTCCCGCCTCGTCCAGGACCGCCTCCACCTGCCTACGTCTCTCTGGAAGTGCGTGCGCGGCCGCCATGGGCCGGTGGCTGCGCTGGCTGCTGTCCAGGGCCGACCTGCTGTGCCCCTGCTGCTGCTGCCGCAGGAGGCGGACCCGCAAGCGCGAATCCCTACTACAGTAAGCGATACCATTCTGCTCTCCTACTCTCTAGACTGCACTCCTCTTCTCGCTCTGCTGCCGTCGACTAATATAGGTTGTGTGACCGTAGGGCTGCCCGCCGAGTGGAAGCTTGTCATCTGCTTGCTTTCTCACTCGCAACAGCGCATAGCCCCTTCGTGCCCCTTGTTATCTCTCTAGTTTTTGTGCTAGTTTACTGAAGGCACCACAACCTGAGTACAACTTAGGAGCAGCTCATAATCTTTCTGTTTCGTCATCCATTGTGACAGGTTCAGAACATAAGGTAATAGCACGTAGTTCTTAGTTCATTCGCACTGTCTAACTCACTTGCTTGTTGTTGGGCGCGTAATGCATACCTATATGGACGTTATTTAGCTCTACGGTCGCAGGTTCGAATCCTGCCTCGGGCATGGATGTGTGTGATGTCCTTAGGTTAGTTAGGTTTAAGTAGTTCTAAGTTCTAGCGGACTGATGACCACAGATGTTAAGTCCCATAGTGCTCAGAGCCATTTGAACCATTTCGTTATTTAGCTCCATCTGCTTAGTGGTGTCTTCCAGCTAACAATGTTGTCTCTATTGTTAGCATTTGTCATTAGCAGAGTTGGTACATCTGCATCTACATGGATACTCTGCAAATCACATTTAAGTGCCTGGCACCTTCACAATTCTCTATTATTCCAATCTCGTATAGCGTGCGGAAAGAATGAACACCTATATCCTTCCGTACAAGCTCTGATTTCCCTTATTTTATCGTGGTGATCGTTCCTCCCTATGAAGGTCGGTGTCAACAAAATATTTTCGCATTCGGAGGAGAAAGTTGGTGATTTAAATTTCGTGAGAAGATTCTGTCGCAACCAGCCCAAATCCTGTATCATTTCTGTGACACACTCTCCCACATTTCGCGATAATACAGTACGTGTTGACCTTCTTTAAACTTTCTCGATGTACTCCGTCAGTCCTATCTGGTAAGGATCCCACACCGCGCAGCAGTATTCTAAAAGAGGACGGACAAGCGTAGTCTAGGCAGTCTCCCTAGTAGGTCTGTTACATTTTATAAGTGTCCTTCCAATAAAACGCAGTCTTTGGTTAGCCTTCCCCACAACAATTTCTGTGTGTTCCTTCCTATTTAAATTGCTCGTAATTGTAATACCTAGGTATTTAGTTGAATTTACAGTTTTTATTCCCCGATTAGGTAATTTAATCCACTAGCATTTTTTTTTTTTTTTCGCGTCAAATGAAACTACCGGTACCGAAGGTCGACCTCTGAAATAATGACGTGGATGTGTAACGTCATTCTTGCGCAAACCGAAATATAATTAACACTAACTATATTGGTTCTGGTTATATATTATTTTTTTGAAATTATGTTGGGATATCAACCGGATCTGTTGTATAGACCCAGCCCTAGCTTACGTTGAAAGGTAAGTGTTCGGTTGTGAATTGGTACAATGGTATCGGATGCTTCAACTGCCCCTTTATTTCAGCTACGTAATTTAAGACAAAGTGTATTAAAAATATTTCATAACACCTTGCGATCGTTTGTTTACTAATAAGATTCAACGGACGCCGACGTAATACATCGTTGTATATTCGTATCACGCGGACGAGTGGATTCCGTATGCTGTAATGAGGATGTCCTTTTGCTATTTTCTTTCTCCTCAATTATTAAAAAGTGGTATCATAGAAAATGCAAGTATACCTCCTACACACTTCAGGATATAGTCTCGCAGTGCTACCGTTGAATTTATTTTCATTTTTGATACTTAATTTTGACTGATTCCATCCGCAAAACGAGTTTTTTCCCGCTCAAACTAAAGTAATGCATTTCTGTGCTGTATATTTCTGTATATTTAAAGTGAGTGCTTCTAGGATGTAAAAAATGATGTCCTAATTCGCGTAAGTAGTCCACCATTCCTCATTACGATAGTTCTTCGTAAATTATATTAATGGCTGAACAAATTTTGCGTCAAATTGAACCGAGATCGACGAGAAATCACAAACTTCGTTCCTTACGACAATCCTTGTCAAATCGATCGCAAATACGGTAACATTGTGTGAGATTCTGGGAAACAAAATGGGTGAACCGACACAACTAAATTAAGATCAGGCAGAAGGAACTGACCGCACCTGGGTTCGTGTGAATACGAGGTTTGGGAATTTTTGTTTTTTCGTGGAGAATCTGTATTTATTCATCAGTATCAACTTTGTTGCCTTCAAAGTAACACCTCTAAAATGTAATACTCTTGCACGGGCGCTTTTTCCAATCTTGGAAGCACTTGTGGAACTCACGTTTCGATATGGTGTTCAGCTCCTTCAGCAATGCTGTTTTTATGTCGTAAGTGGTGGCAAAACGACGAGCTTTCATGATTCTCTTCCGCCTCGGCATCAGAAAGAAGTCGCTGGGAGCCATGTTCGCCGAATACGGTGGCTGAGGCAACATAAAGGTGCTATTTTTTGTATTAAAAAAAATCGTGAACATCCTTTGAGGTTTGAGCGGGAACATTATCGTGATGCAATTTCCACGAGTGATTTTGCACAATTCTGGTCGTTTTGTTTCGATTGCGTCACGTAAACGGTGCGTAGCTTCCGAGTAATATTCCTTATTGACCGGAACTCATGACGCTTTATCCCATTGTAATCGAATACCCGTGTTTTGTTGCCTGTAGTAAACCTCTTTAGAACGTCGTTGTTGGTCGAAATTCAACAATTTCGGAACAAACTCCACTGCTTCACATTTTTCATGCCTAAAACATTCGAAAAAAATGCTTGGCGTGAACCAAAGGATATTCCGACATCACCACCACCCTCTCTCTGATGGTGATTCAGCGATTTTACAGAACCATTTCCTTCACTTCTTCCACATCGTCGTCAGTAATTAATGTGCTACGGCGTTCATGGCGGTCGTCGTTTCCATCGTCTTCTCGCCTCTATTTGAAACGTATACTACTCGTAAACTATTGTCTTACTGATAGCAGAATAGCGGAAAGCCACAGCCAACATTTCGAATGCGGTGCTGCACTTGATTTCATTTTTTCAAGCAAAATTTAATGCATCTTCTATGATCCATCTTTCGAAAGTAAATATTCGCCGAACACTCAAAAACATGTATAAACTTTTAGACTGTCAAAAATAAACCAAATATTCAAAAGGGCTGAAAATACCTACGTACACCAGGAACATGTATACCAACGAGATAAAAAATTTGAAAATCAAAAAATTCCAATTACGTTTTGGTCACAGTTCGTAATACGGCGTTCAGTATGTTGCGTAGCTGCTATTACTCGCAGTCTGTATGCACACAACTGTTTCCAGAATAATTCCGGAGCATTGTTGTAAAAGTACTCAGTTAGAGGAGACCTTTACCAGGGTCGAAGTATCTGCTCTAAGCCCCAAACAGACTGTCGATAATGTTCATGTTGGATGATCGGGTGAAAATTATCTTTTTTACCCATAAATTAGTTTAACCACGCACGAACAGAGACCGATGACAACAGTTTCACGGCCCATTATCATCAAAATGGAGTAGGGGTCCTTATCGCGAATTGTTATTTGTATGACAGCATTCACATGGTCATGTACGTTCATGTGGTGGTTGCCCATAACTACTAGCTGTAAGCGAGTAACGCTAGTACCGACGAGCGCCATGGAATCCTGGTCACACAACCGCCCCCGTATTCTAACGGCACGAAACGCGTATTCAGACAACGGATTTACCCTGGACGCCCGCCTCGGTCTTTCGAATAGAGTGAAGGGTGCTGGATTCTCCTCGGTAGACGTGCCGAGTAAAACCTGCGTGCCCGAGCAACGTTTGACAAGTTTCCTACATGTTGTCTGCTGCCAAAGCCCCTAGGAAATATATCGAAACGTCGCTCCGACACCAAGATTTTAATCTGCGCACTGACCAAGAATAATTCATCAGTGCAATTAGCCTAGAGGGCCGGAATTCTGACAGGATATAAGACGACTCCCGTGGTAGTAAACTGACCATGCGCCCATCTCCTGGTCGCCAACCACCAGTTGCTGCGTCTCAGCGCCATTTATTTCTTTGACGCATCCATGCTGAAAATTAGGGCTATACCTGCATGTACAATCCGCTGCACCCCTTATTGTGTGTGGGTGAGGGGACTTCACGTTCCAATGTCACTTCCACCCTCTCCTGTTCCAGTCGCGGACGGTTTGCTGGAAGACAGACTGCTCCGTGTTAGCTCGAATCTAATTTTGCTTTCGTGGTCTTTTCGCGAGATGTACGTACGCGGAAGCATTAACATGATTCTTTAGAGCTTACTAAGTCAACCAGTGCCGAAAACCGAAGCTCTTTTTTGCATACTACTTGGTAAAGGCACCAGATGGAGGAGCGATACTAAAGTAATGCTCGAACGTCCTTCGTGAGAGGCCTTAATTTCCTTAGGATTCTTCCAATGTGTCTCGGTCTTACATCTCCCATTTCTGTGATTAGTTTTAGGTGGTCATTCCACTTTAATTAAGTCCGTAACCTGCAATAGATATCGATAAGAGTTCTGTATTCTGCCTGTACTGGGCGATTGAGGGGTAACTCAGAATATTAGTCTTTGCCGTCATGATTTACCAATGCAGCTAGGAAGCACAACGCTTCATGTATCACACAGTGATTTGCAGTAGGGGGAGGGAGAGGGGGATAAAGATTCGGTAGCAACAATGTCTCCAAACTGTGATTCCTGCCTCATTGAAGAGAAGATTGTGCCGACATTAATACAGGATGACAATTCCTGAACTATATAGAAATGAAATCGTCATAACTTCTGAACGGTTTGCGTTAGGACGTTCAAACAGCACGATGGCCACAGGGCATGATGGGAATTATTATGCGCTGTGTGGTTTGTTTTAGCGAGGAAGCCCACTTTCATTTGGATGGGTTCTTGAGTAACCAAAATCGGCGCATTTGGGGGACTGAGAATCCACATTTTGGGATCGAGAAGTCTCTTCACGCTCAGTGGGTAACTATGTGGTGTGCAATGTCCAGTCACGGAATAATCGGTGCGATATTCCTTGATGGCACAGTGACTACCGAACGGTACGAGGAAGCTTCGGAAGACGATCTCATTCCCATTATCCAAAGTGACCCCGATTTCGACAAGATGTGGTTCATGCAACACGGAGCTCGACCCTATCGATGCAGGAGAGTGTTTGATGTCCTGGAGGGTCACTCCGGGAACCGCATTCTGGCTCTGGGGTACAGAGAGCCCACTGGCATGGGCCTCGATTGGCCGCCATATTCTCCCTATCTGAACACATGCGACTCCTTTTTGTGGGGCTACATTAGAGACAAGGTGTTCAGCAATAACCCCAAAACCATTGCTGAGCTGAAAACAGCCATTTAGGAGGTTCAGAAATGGCTCTAAGCACTATGGGACTTAACATCTGAGGTCATCAGTCCCCTAGACTTAGAACTACGTAAACCTAACTAACCTAAGGACATCACACACATCCATGCCCGAGGCAGGATTCGAACCTGCGACCTGCGCCACATCAACGCCAATGATGGCAGGCATATCGAACATGTCATAACCTAAATCTGAATATCTGTAGTGACTTTTACATGTTGAATAAAGTGTGTGCATGCCGTAGTTTGTAAATAATTTACATTTTTTTTCATATACACTCCTGGAAATTGAAATAAGAACACCGTGAATTCATTGTCCCAGGAAGGGGAAAATTTATTGACACATTCCTGGGGTCAGATACATCACATGATCACACTGACAGAACCACAGGCACACAGACACAGGCAACAGAGCATGCACAATGTCGGCACTAGTACAGTGTATATCCACCTTTCGCAGCAATGCAGGCTGCTATTCTCCCATGGAGACGATCGTAGAGATGCTGGATGTAGTCCTGTGGAACGGCTTGCCATGCCATTTCCACCTGGCGCCTCAGTTGGACCAGCGTTCGTGCTGGACGTGCAGACCGCGTGAGACGACGCTTCATCCAGTCCCAAACATGCTCAATGGGGGACAGATCCGGAGATCTTGCTGGCCGGGGTAGTTGACTTACACTTTCTAGAGCACGTTGGGTGGCACGGGATACATGCGGACGTGCATTGTCCTGTTGGAACAGCAAGCTCCCTTGCCGGTCTAGGAATGGTAGAACGATGGGTTCGATGACGGTTTGGATGTACCGTGCTCTATTCAGTGTCCCCTCGACGATCACCAGTGGTGTACGGCCAGTGTAGGAGATCGCTCCCCACACCATGATGCCGGGTGTTGGCCCTGTGTGCCTCGGTCGTATGCAGTCCTGATTGTGGCGCTCACCTGCACGGCGCCAAACACGCATACGACCATCATCGGCACCAAGGCAGAAGCGACTCTCATCGCTGAAGACGACACGTCTCCATTCGTCCCTCCATTCACGCCTGTCGCGACACCACTGGAGGCGGGCTGCACGATGTTGGGGCGTGAGCGGAAGACGGCCTAACGGTGTGCGGGACCGTAGCGCATCTTCATGGAGACGGTTGCGAATGGTCCTCGCCGATACCCCAGGAGCAACAGTGTCCCTAATTTGCTGGGAAGTGGCGGTGAGGTCCCCTACGGTACTGCGTAGGATCCTACGGTCTTGGCGTGCATCCGTGCGTCGCTGCGGTCCGGTCCCAGGTCGACGGGCACGTGCACCTTCCGCCGACCACTGGCGACAACATCGATGTACTGTGGAGACCTCACGCCCCACGTGTTGAGCAATTCGGCGGTACGTCCACCCGGCCTCCCGCATGCCCACTATACGCCCTCGCTCAAAGTCCGTCAACTGCACATACGGTTGACGTCCACGCTGTCGCGGCATGCTACCAGTGTTAAAGACTGCGATGGAACTCCGTATGCCACGGCAAACTGGCTGACACTGACGGCGGCGGTGCACAAATGCTGCGCAGCTAGCGCCATTCAACGGCCAACACCGCGGTTCCTGGTGTGTCCGCTGTGCCGTGCGTGTGATCATTGCTTGTACAGCCCTCTCGCAGTGTCCGGAGCAAGTATGGTGGGTCTGACACACCGGTGTCAATGTGTTCTTTTTTCCATTTCCAGGAGTGTAGTTCAATAATTGTAACACTGTATAATGTGATAAATACTATCATCCAAGACGAATTAAACCGTTACGAGTTTAAAAACTTACTGTTTTTTTTTAAGTGACCAGCAACAAGTCCCTCCCAAATGTATTTGCTTTTTTATTCTTCCTTGAAAAAAGGAACTTCAGAGTTTTACGTCGGCCGCTGTGGCCGAGCGGTTCTAGGCGCTTCGGTCTGGAACCGCGCTGCTGCTACGGTCGCAGGTTCGAATCCTGCCTCGGGCATGGGTATATGTGATGTCCTTAGGATAGTTAGGTTTAAGTAGTTCTGATGACATCAGATGTTAAGTCTCATAGTGCTTAGAGCCTCCAAATGCGAAAATATTTTGTTGACACGGACCTACGTAGGGAGGAATGATCACGACGATAAAATAAGTGAAATCAAAGGTCGTACGGAAAGATATAGGTGTTCATTCTTTCCGCGCGCTATACCAGATTGGAATAATAGAGAATTGTGAAGGTGGTTCGATGAACCCTCTGCCAGGTACTTAAATGTGATTTGCAGAGTATCCATGTAGATGTAGACGTAGATTTGAACCATTCTAAGTTTTACGAGTATAGAAGAGGTGTTTTTATTGTAAGTATGCGGTTACGCATGTACGATTTATTCAGGTATCACAGAATTTTTTTGTGACTTTTCATACTTTAGTTTAGTCTAAAATATTACTATTTATTTTTGTAGTGCAATCCGAGAAATGCCCTCTGTATAAGTTTGTCATGTAATCGTATTTGGTCGAGTGGGCTTTGCCTGGAACGAATAAAAGCAAAAAAAATAGCTAACATTCATCTTATATCAGATAAGGTTAAGTTTACAGGTAGAAAAAGAGAACATCCATGGGATCTTAAAAAATTTACACGTTCTGTCCGCTTTTACCCCTGAGGATGCTGTGTAGGAAGGACTTGGACATGAAGGTTAAAGTTAGAATACTGCGGGCGCAGTGATCCTCTTACTGAAGAATTTGAAAACTGTTGACCTTACTAGTTCGCCAAGGATAGCAGGAAGTTAAATAATGACTGCTGGTGAAACCTAGAAGCGGGCAGACTCGAAGCTGGCCGTCTTTTCTTTCGGGTGAAATTCGCAAACAGCCGCCGTCGTTGGACGTTCGCCCTTGGACGGGCAGACACCGAGGCTTCCGGTCTGTATTACGAGGCTCTAAAAGCAATTAGGAGGCCAGCGCGAAGCAAAACACAGCAGAACAGGAGACACTGTGCGTCGGCCTCCAAAGTGTCCACGCGCGTGACAGCGGATGCCGGCAGCTGGCGAGAACTGTGCAAGGGAGGGCCCCAGTCCCCCCTGCACGACTCCTTGACGGTCGCTGGTAGCCCAGCCCGTGAGTCAAAATACAGGCCGCCTCTTGCACAGCTCCACTGGACGTTTGTGGCCTTGCCTTAAGTGTCGTGCCCAGCGTGCGTCCTACGCATTCTTTGCCGACTCACAGTCGAACATATCAGCATGCTCGTCATCTGGCGCCATCTTTTCGTCACACAGAGGTATTGTGATAGTAAATACAGAAGGCAAGACGAAAAAAAAATTTTTGAATAAAAGTATTCCATGAACTGAACTGTGTACAAAGCCAGGTCAACAGGCATTACATGCATTGACCAAAAAAATGGCCAATTACTAGCTGAAATCTAGATCTGCCAATAAAAATTCCAAAGGAAGACTGATAGCTGAAATCTATTGTTTACAAATCAAAATAACGGTCGCTACGTGCAACAGCTTCTGAATGGAGGGTAACCTGACTTTGAATAAAATCCAGAATAACGTGCGGTGATAATACGTACAGGGTGTTTCAAAAATATTTTTACAAGCCTTGGGGACAGATTTCTAACAAAAAAACAAAAAAAAAATTCATATAACTTTACGTCATAAAATCCTTCATTTTTGAATTATTATTGAAAGTTTACAGTTTAGGTGATTGGAGCTCAGCAAACACAGAAACTCATAATAAATGGTCGAAATGCCCTCCTCTTGTTACTGAACACGCATGCTCTCATCGGATCACGGACTGTCGCGCCCTTTCAAATACTCCCTGACGATTTCTAATATGTTTTGCAGACTTTCATGACACGCCGATGAAGAGTTTCTGCATCCGAGCTGTCTTCTACATATACCAGTTGTTTAAAATGCCTCAAACGACAATAATCGACTGGATTGTGGTAGGAGGAACATGCAGGCCATGGAACTGATCCTCCTCTACCTATTCATATGTCATGGTATTTTCCAGCCATTGGATCTGGAACACAGACTGCAATGTGCTCCAGCTCCATCATGCATAACCCACACGTTTCTTCTTATTTGCAGGAGTACTTCTTCTAAAACGTCTCTGAGGGCGTTGTGAGTAAAGTCCCTTTAGACAGCACCTTTAAGACGTGCTGGGAATACATACGGCCTACTAGACACTAACCTTGCAATGCCAGCCCACACACTATTCTTAAAGTCATCTATTTCTTCCTCCACATGTACAAGGCTGCTCTGCGAATCACACTTAAACGCCTGGCAGAGGGTCTATTGTACCACCTTCATAGTAATTCCCTATTATTCCACTCTCGAAAACGCACTGAAAGAACGAACACCTATATCTTGCCATGCGAGCCCTAATTTCCCCAGTTTTATCACAATGTTCGTTTGTCCTTCTGTAGGTCGGCGTCAACAAAATATTTTCGTATTCGGAGGAGAAAGTTAGTGAATGAAATTTTGTCAGAAAATTCCGCCGCAACGAGAAACGCCTTTGTTTTAATGATGTCCACTTCAAATCCTGTACCGTCCCTTCTATTTCTCGACAATACAAAGCGTGCTGCCCTTTTTTGAACTTTCTCGATGCACTCCGTTAACCCTATCTGGTAAGGATCCCACACTGCGCAACAGTACTCCAAAAGAGGACGGACAAGCGAAGCGTAGGCAATCTCTTCTAAGAGTTCTGCCAATAAAACACAGTCTTGAGTTTCCTTCCTCACAACATTTTCCATGGTATTTCTTTCCAGTTTAAGTTGTTCGTAATTTAATTCCTAGCTATTTCGTTGAATTTACGGTCTTTAGATATGATTGATTTATAGTTTAACGGATTCCTTTTAGCAATTTGGATAACCTCAAACTTTTCATCATTTAGGGTCAACTGCCAATTTTCGCACCATACAGACATCTTATCTAAATCGTTTTGCAGTTTGTTTTGATCTTCCGATGACTTTACTAGACGATTGGCGACAGAATCATCTGATGGTGACGTCTAGCCTATACTGTAGCATGAGCCTTTCGATCGGCTCTTATAACTTGTATTTGTAAATCTGTTATTCCATCTCTTTCAAGCTTTGCCTCATCCTAAACAAAACTGAAGAGAAAAAGCGGATTGCCAGTTTACGCAACAGGCCATCGGCAAAAGTTCTCCCGTGACGGGTGATCAGTAGGATAAGCTTCTGCAAGATGATAAAGATACACGAGTTGCTCGTGAAATGTGCTCCATACTCAATTTGGCGACATGTCTTGCGCTGATACTTGGCTCCTCTTCGACAACCCGTAAAATGTGCCCTTCCTGGTCAGGCATACAAGCAACACGTGGTCCTCTTCAGCCAATAGTCTGTGGTGCTGTGGATCCTGTCGCGGCACCGTAACGATACACAGCACCAAAGGCTGCATGAGTCTGCTGTCTCGGGTCAGGAAACGCCGTCTCATACAGCCGCTCAACCGCGTGTCAATTACCATTCGCGCGGCCGTAGATAAAAATCGAGTCTACCCGCTCACGAAGGGAATATCCTGCCATGTTTGAACGGAGCACTTCCAGTTAACTCACCATCTGTAGTACAGATACACAGTGGACACGCTGAAGACTGACGAATGTAAACATGTCTATCTGGCAACACAACGTGTCCTGGGATACAAATGCTTCAAATGGCTCTGAGTACTATGGGACTTAACATCGGAGGTCATCGGTCCCCTAGAACTTAGAACTACTTAAACCTAACTAACCTAAGGACATCACACACATCCATGCCCGAGGCAGGCTTCGAACCTGCGACCGTAGCGGTCTCGCAGTTCCAGACTCAAGCGCTTAGAACCGCTCGGCCACACTGGCCGGCTCTCCTAGGATACAAGGAGTCAAACGGGTGCGTAGATAAGTGAAGTTGTTGGGGTGGATCTGGAAAGCCGTTGAACACCAACTTTCATTAACAACTTGAATACCAGGCATTTTCGAGCATATGTTTATATGAATTTTTTTGTTGCTTTGGTGTGAAAAAACCTGTCCTCATAGTTTCGAAAAGTATTTTTGCGACATTCTATACATGTGAGAAAATAAAACGCCTACAGCTGTCCTTAAGATTTTATTTATTTTGTTGCAACCAGTTTCGGCGCTTCAATGCGCCATCTTCAGGCTGTAGTTGATGCGGAAGGGGTTGACACGATCCCTAGATATATATCGCATTAGTGGCCAGCGTAACTGGTTACGCGGACTGTCTGAAAACTTTGGTGTTAGCACTCTAACCATCAACTCAACTTGATGGTTAGAGAATGCTTTGAAAGGGCACGGCCAACTTCATTCCCTAATCCGATTGGACCAGTGACCTCGTTGTTTGATTCACTTCCCCAAAACCAATCAACCACCCTTGATTAACAAGACCTCTTTGGCATCAGAGGAAGACTTGCAGTCGCCGGTTATGGCGCCGGCGGATGCCAGAGGACCAGGGATTGGTGATCTTGGGTACCGGAACAGGGTATCTGTGTTGACGTGGGTAATCATCACATCGAGCCGTACTTGCAAGTGGACCAAGACGACAAGCAGCAGGAGTCGGACAGCAACGTGTGTTGTGGTACTTTGCGTGTAGCGGGAAAATGGTACGTTTCCGGAAGTGAGTTCGTATGCTAAATCGTCTTGTCCCCACTAACAGTCCTCAAAATCTGTTAAGGAAATTTAACTACACCCTATAGATCTGGACAGGACATCTCAGTGCGCCTGAACAGTGGATTGTCAGCTACAGCTTTAGCGTCCGAAGCAGAATTGGTTCACCAACCCCTCGTTTCCACATTCACAAAGGACAAACCTACTGTCTGCTGTGTGAAACATGCATCATTAAAATCAATGTGCAGTATGACGGCCGCAAATTACTCTCCGCAAGTTTTACTTTTTGCGCCAAGGTTCCGCGGTTGGTACTACTCGTGACTTGCGGGCGTCAAGTCAACGCCTTTTTTCCCTAAGATTCTGTGTATATTTTTTTGCATTCAGCTGTCATCGATCACTTATATCTGTGCGCACACTCGTTTGGTGTCACTTTCAGAAGTCTTCCATCCCCAGCGACTTCTCGATGGGTAACTGTGGCTGTTAGCGAGTCCTGTCTACCGAACCGCCTGGCTAGTGCAGTGGTCGAAACGCTGTCTGCATCTTGCTCTACGCATCCCGCCAACCTGGTTTATGTTTTCCGTGGCTGCTCTGAAAATATACTATAAAGTTCCTCAACGGTTCCACCGACGATGCCACGACCAATTCGTTATATCAGCATCCAAGTGATGTAATGCTCCTTACCTGATCACCTCGCACTTTACGGGGCCTTGAAACTTTAACGAACCAGCCAGTGTCACATTTTTTTCTCTTCTAACAACTATTACCAGTGAAAGATTTCTAACTTGCAAGGTTTCGATGACGTAATATTTGATCAGAAGGCTCGTCGCTGACGCTATTTTTGAACACGGGACGAATTTCAGATTCGTTTGCTACTGTGCGTAATCTCTAAAGTTGGATGTGACGTCGGTATCAAGGCGAGGCTACATTAACAGACGGCTGGACGCGACAAGACAAGCACCTCACTGGCCGCTTATAACGGTACAAGCGTTGTGTTGACAACCGCAGACAATGGCTACTACATTCCACACGAGGCTACGCGCCGAGTTTACGGCTGATTCTAGTTTGCACGTTACTGCTGTGTCGTGTTGTGTAGTGTCAATTGTGGCGTTACGCGGGTGAGCAACCTTCGTCCATTGTAACAGTGGAATTTGGAAATTTGTGGTAAGGTCTTATGGGACTAAACTGCGGGGTCATCGGTCCCTAACCTTACGCACTACTTAATCTAACTGCAACTAACTTACGCTAAGGACAACACACACACTCATGCCCGAGGGAGGACTAGAACCTCCGAAGGGGGGAGCCGCGCGGGCCGTGACAAGACGCTTGAGACCGCGCAGCTGCTCCGCGCGGCAGTGGAATTTGCTTTTCTGGCTGAATGTCACTACTGTCGTAACAACGCGACCCAACTGTGGGCGGGAGGAGGATTGGGCAGCGAGGGTGAGGTTGTGTGTAGCGTATGTCTGTCAATTCCGTTATACAGATGGCGTGACGGCGTGTCTTTAGTCTGGACACTGTGCAGCTGGGCAGAAGCCATTTCTGCTTCTGCCGACCACGTAGCGGAAATGAAACTAAGAATCTCTCCTGAGGAAGGGGAGGGGGAAGTGAATGCCGGAGTGATTTATTTAACAAGAGCACGCCACGCAGAGCAACCGCTCCGCCTCCTGATGACCTTGACGCAAACTCCAGCCCCCTTCTTTTTGACACCGAATGTGGAAGGAGAGCATCCTTCTACAAATACGGTTTCACCCATCAGATGAAGTTTCCGTAAATAATTTCAGGCAGCTGGCAGAATAGACTTTTCCTGTAAGACAAAGTCGCCAGTGATCATTTAAGGGTGAGTTCGGCGTTCTCGTGGAGGGTGGTGGTGGGGATGTACTTGGTTTTACGTTATTTACAATCAGTATCGACAACATCACAATTAAAACAGCCAACGGTTTTTCCACGTTCACGTTGGTACCACCGGTTTACGGCCGATTGCCGAAGCCTGGCTAGTCCTGGGATGGCTGACCATCAGCGAGCGAGGTGCCGCAGTGGCTAGCACACTGGACTCGCATTCGGGAGGACGACGGTTCAATCCCGCGTTCGACCATCCTCATTTAGGTTTTCCGTGATTTCCCTATATCGCTCCAGGCAAATGCCGGGATGGTTCCTTTGAAAGGGCACGGCCGACTTCCTTCCCCGTCCTTCCCTAATTCGATGAGACCGATGACCTCGTTGTCTCCTCCCCCAAACAACAACCCGCTGACATACGGGAAAACCAGGGTGCCGTTGGCTTTCAGGACACGCGAGTCGCCTATTGAAAAACTTGCACCAGGCCGTGGTGTCACACTACATTTATGTATTTTACAACTTCAACTATAAAATGAATGTCACAACCACCATTATTACTCGTCAACTAATTGCTATTTTCTTCTGCAATTAGGTGCAGTGTACTACACGTATATTTATAGCATTAAAATGTTGTTGTTATGTATACATGCTCAGTAGAAACTGGTTTTCTATACATTTAACCAAAGCCATCCAAACGAATATCTTGCGTGGACAGGAGTCTAATATGGCTCTGGCCGGCCGGAGTGGCCGAGCGGTTCTAGGCGCTGCAGTCTGGAACCGTGCGACCGCTACGGTCGCAGGTTCGAATCCTGCCTCGGGCATGGATGTGTGTGATGTCCTTAGGTTAGTTAGGCTTAAGTAGTTCTAAGTTCTAGGGGACTGATGACCTCAGATGGTAAGTCCCATAGTGCTGAAAGCCATTTGAAGCATATTTTTAAAATATGGCTCTTCATGCAACTGTCTTTTGTAGCTCACTTACTTTTGATCTTTTTCCTTGGACACACACATCGCATACGTTCCACACGACCTCTGTGTGTGTGTGTGTGTGTGTGTGTGTGTGTGTGTGTGTGAGAGAGAGAGAGAGAGAGAGAGAGAGAGAGAGAGAGAATATCTGTAAATGCCAAGTTGCAATGTGGTTCGAAATCTTCGTCAAATTCTGTTCGTTTTATGTGTAGCTGGGTAACTCAGTTCATGCTACCTCCAGTGTGTTTGTGTCTGTTGAAGCACCGCGGAGTTCAAACCAACTGTTTAGCCTTTTCACCTTGTCCTACATGTCACAACATGCATCTCAAGTCTATAGTTTGACACATACGCATGGGAAAGTGCAGTATGCCCATGCTGCCACAACTACTCACCCATCGTCCTGATGTTTGCGATACTGACGTTTACTATCAAAAACAATAAAAACTGGTTTCGTGTTCCCTATTTTTTCTTCCTTTCGTTTTTTCCAAAAGTGTTTTGTCTGAAATTCTGGTTATTAATTTTTACCAAGTCTGCAACCGGCGCTATAGTCGGGTTGCAAGCAATGTGGCGGTCTGCCTGTCGGTGCCCTATTTGAATCGATTAGGCCAAACAAATTTTTATCTCCATGAATTGTCTAAACACGGATGAGGAGGAGACGTGCAGTTGCCGTCCCTATGCGATGGGTGGCGCGTGCCGTAATATAATACAGCACAGTCCAGCGGCGGTGGGAAGCCGGCGCGGTACCTCGTCTTCCGGGGGCAGGTGTGGTGTTGTGGTGCCTTTGGCCACCTGCCCAACACACGGTGGCGTCGGCGCGAGGTTATACGGGCTCATGGGCTCCCGCCGATGTACGTAACGCGCGAGATATTTTCTTCCGGATCCGTCAATAGCGTCTCTACGCCTCGATTACATTGAGACCTGTCATTCACTGTTAGTGTTAACGGAGTCGTGCTGATTAGCAGCAAGTTTGACTAACTTTCTGTTGTATGTAATTTGCGGAACTTGCGTGTCTCTCTTCCTTTAGGAATCAAATTATGCCTGAACACCCAGAAACTAAATCAGTATAAATAACATCGTGTAACGCGTTTTTTGACTTAGCAGTATTTCTATTCTCTGTTCTCGGTTCCACTCGTTACCGAAAGCCCTGACTTCGAGCTTCGATGCTTGCATTGCTAGAGGAAGCCTGGCACCAGGTCGGCGTTGGTTTGTCTTAAGAATGTCTTGTAGAGGTTGGGTCAGCAATACTTGCCGCCAGCTCTACCAGCCCATTTCGTTTGATGACCTCTCTCTTGTATTTAACCTTGCTTTGTGAGGGTATTCCAAAGAATGTACATGATTACCTCTCGGTTTGTCTTTCCGTGGCCTAATTAAGAGTGCTTGTTCGTATCCTGCCCCAGCGCACGCCTTTGCTGACGCGTTGCGTTTTGGCTGTGTGCCCGCAGGCATGAGGGCATGAACCCGGCGGGCGGCGACTCGCGGTGCGCCTCCCCCAGCGACGGCGGCCGCGGCGCGCAGGACAAGGACAAGGCCACGCTCAAGGTGCACCTGCCCAACGGCTGCTTCAACCTCGTCAAGTATGGCGACGCCATCGACGTCAAGGTAGGCCTGCGGCGCTCTCATCCTCAGCATCATCATCCTCCTCTCCAACATCATTATCATCATCATCATCCTACCCTCTTCTCAGACATCATCACCCTGCTCCCTGACATTACCAACCTCATCGCCGACATCACCATCACCATCACCATCACCATTCTCATCGAGTTTATTCCCTCATGCTCTTTATCCCCCATACTCTTTACCATAATGATCATCATTATCCTTATTTTTTCTTCCTCTTCGTCTATTGATCTTGCTCTTAATCCTCTTGACCCTCCTCTCTTCTTCCTACCCCCCCCCCCCCCCCCAATATATACAGGGTAGGTCCATTGACAGTGACCGGGCCAAATATCTCACGAAATAAGCATCAAACGAAAAAACTACAAAGTAAGAAACTCGTCTAGCTTGAAGGGGGGAACCAGATGGCGCTATGGTTGGCCCGCTAGATGGCGCTGCCATAGGTCAAACGGATATCAACTGTTTTTTCAAATAGGAACCCCGTTTTTTATTACATATTCGTGTAGTACGTAAAGAAATATGAGTGTTTTAGTTGGACCACTTTTTTCGCTTTGTGATAGATGGCGCTGTAATAGTCACAAACGTGGTATCACGTAACATTACGCCAGTGCGGACGGTATTTGCTTCGTGATACATCACCCGTGTCAAAATGAACCGTTTACCAATTCAGGAAAAAGTCGGCATCGTGTTGATGTATGGCTGTTGCGATCAAAATGCCCAACGGGCGTGTGCTATGTATGCTGCTCAGTATCCTGGACGATATCATTCAAGTGTCCGGACCGTTCGCCGGATAGTTACGTTATTTAAGGAAACAGGAAGTGTTCAGCCACATGTCAAACGTCAACCACGACCTGCAACAAATGATAATGCCCAAGTAGGTGTTTTAGCTGCTGTCGCGGCTAATCCGCACATCAGTAGCAGACAAATTGCGCGAGAATTGGGAATCTCAAAAACGTCGGTGTTGAGAATCCTACATCAACATCGATTGCACCCGAACCATATTTCTATGCACCAGGAATTGCATGACGACGACTTCGAACGTCGTGTACAGTTCTGCCACTGGGCACAAGAGAAATTACAGGATGATGACAGATTTTTTGCACGAGTTCTGTTTAGCAACGAAGCGTCATTCACCTACAGCGGTAACGTAAATCGGCATAATATGCACTATTGGGCAACGGAAAATCCACGATAGCTGCGACAAGTGGAACATCGGTATGGTGTGGCATTATAGGAGGAAGGATAATTGGCCCCCATTTTGTCGACGGCAATTTAATTGGTGCAATGTATATTGACTTTCTACGTAATGTTCTACCGATGTTACTACAAGATGCTTCACTGAATGACAGAATGGTGATGTACTTCCAACATGATGGACGTCCGGCACATAGCTCGGGTGCGGTTGAAGCGGTATTGAATAGGATATTTCATGACTGGTGGAACATTACGGAAGGCGAACTAATCGCTGTTGAGAGGAATGTTGTTACACGTATTGCCAAATGCATTGAGGTTGACGGACATCACATTGAGCATTTATTGCATTAATGTGGTATTTACAGGTAATCACGCTGTAACAGCATGCGTTCTCAGAAATGATAAGTTCACAAAGGTACATGTATCACATTAGAACAACCGAAATGAAATGTTCATACGTACCTACGTTCTGTAATTTAATTTAAAAAATCTACCTGTTACCAACTGTTCGTCTAAAATTGTGAGGCGTATGTTTGTGACTATTACAGCGCTATCTAGTGGTCAACTGAAACATTCATATTTCTTTACGTACTACACGAATATCTAATAAAAATAGGGGTTCCTATTAAAAAAACAAAAAAACGCAGTTGATATCCGTTTGACCTATGGCAGCGCCATCTAGCGGGCCAACCATAGCGCCATCTGATTTCCCCCTTCAAGCTAGACAAGTTTTGTTCTTTGTAGTTTTTTCGTTTGACGCTTATTTCGTGAGATATTTGGCCCGGTCACCATCAATGGACCACCCTGTACATATATATATATATCCATTTATTTGTTTTAGTGTCTCTCCTAGCCGTTCTCGCCATTCATCCTGCCATTGCTCGCAGTTTTAGCTTAATTTTCACACTGAAACTGCATGTCTGACTGCCATGGCTCAGAACTGGTAATATTTATGTATTCATTTAGTTTTTCACCTTGGAAATATTAGCGGTATAATGGCCGTCTGTTATGACTACCCAGATAATCTGAATATAGCTCATTACGTTCATTTCATACGGAGTCTTACATTTAGTGTGCAATCCAACACTTGCGTGTAGGTGTGACATAAATGGCTACATCAGAAATAATATAGACAAATTGTTCAAATGGTTCAAATGGCTCTGAGCACTATGGGACTTAACATCTATGGTCATCAGTCCCCTAGAACTTAGAACTACTTAAACCTGACTAACCTAAGGACAGCACACAACACCCAGCCATCACGAGGCAGAGAAAATCCCTGACCCCGCCGGGAATCGAACCCGGGAACCCGGGCGTGGGAAGCGAGAACGCTACCGCACGATAGACAAATTGTATTTGTTTGTGGAAAGCAGAGTAGAAAATAAATTCCACGCGGATATAATTATAGGAGGTGCTGTGGTAGTTACGTGAGGACAAAAAAATGAAAGAGGAACGTGTTCAAATGGAGGGGGAAAAAAATGAGACGACTCTTCGATACAGTAAAAGACAGAGCAACGTACACGTTAGTTGTAAACCTTCTGTTTTGGCCTTATCCGAAACTTAGTTTTGAAATATTTATTTATAGTCCGATTAAAATTGCTCGATACATGACGTTCGTCCGTTGCTGCTACAGTGTTGTCTCATCGGCTGCCGGCTACAACTCGGTTATAGGCGACACACAAACACGGCGGGTTACTTCATAAATGCCTTCAATGTGTAAAGCGGAGCGTTGTTGGAAGTGGTCGCAGCGAGGTATGTTAGGAATGCGAGATGCTCTGTCGACAGCTGGTTTTAAGAGACCATCGGAGATGAGGGTATCATCTGGAGTGCCCCAGGGAAGTGTGGTAGGTCAGCTGTAGTTTTCTATCTACATAAATGATCTTTTGGATAGGGTGGATAGCAATGTGCGGCTGTTTGCTGATGATGCTGTGGTGAACGGGAAGGTGTCGTCGTTGAGTGACTGTAGGAGGATACAAGATGACTTGGACAGGATTTGTGATTGGTGTAAAGAATGGCAGCTAACTCTAAATATAGATAAATGTAAATTAATGCAGAGGAATAGGAAAAAGAATCCTGTAATGTTTGAATACTCCATTAGTAGTGTAGCGCTTGACACAGTCACGTCGATTAAATATTTGGGCGTAACATTGCAGAGCGATATGAAGTGGGACAAGCATGTAATGGCAGTTGTGGGGAAGGCGGATAGTCGTCCTCTGTTCATTGGTAGAATTTTGGGAAGATGTGGTTCATCTGTAAAGGAGACCGCTTACTAAACACTAGTACGACCTATTCTTGAGTACAGCTCAAGCGTTTGGGAGGGAGGACATAGAAGAAATTCAGAGGCGGGCTGCTAGATTTGTTACTGGTAGGTTTGATCATCACGCGGTTGGTACGGAAATGTTTCAGGAACTCGGGTGGGAGTCTCTAGAGGAAAGGAGGCGTTCTTTTCGTGAATCGCTACTGAGGAAATTTAGAGAACCAGCATTTGAGGCTGACTGCAGTACAATTTTATCGCCGCCACATTTCGCGGAAAGACAACAGATAAGAGAGATTAGGGCTCGTACAGAGGCATATAGGCAGTCATTTTTTGCTCGTTCTGTTTGGGAGTGGAACAGGGAGAGAAGATACTAGTTGTGTTACGAGGTAGCCTCCGCCACGCACCGTATGGTGGATTGCGGAGTATGTATGTAGATGTAGAACAGTGGCTGAGCTGCGACAGACGAGACGATTTGCAGCTCTGAATTTAAACTCTTCTCCTAAGTTAACCACAACCGCGTGATGTGCAATGTGTCCGAGAAAACAGCGGTCAACATCTGTGACATAACTAAAATCACGATCGTCATGTTCACGGCGATTAAAGTTAACCTCTGCGAGAAAACGCAGGACAAAAAAATTCTGCTTGGCGCTAAAAAATAAACTGTAATTTTTCGTTGCCATTAGTTACCTGAAGCTATCCTTACACTGGCTACATGAGCCGTCGCGTTGCCAACCGATCAGCAGTTCTCATTGGCACTTGGTCGCAGATGATAGGCGGCAGAGGCAGATTACAAACAAACAAACAAACAATGGCAGGAAGAAAAATAAGAGCAAATAAAAAAGTTTAAACGATGATGAAAACCAAGTGGTAGAGTATTAAAAATAAAAAGAAATTACATTTAAACCAGTTAACTGAATAGAAATAATAAACATAGTTTCTTGATTAGATTTTAAAAAATAAAAAATTACTGCGTTTGACTGGGATAGAACTTACAACTTTCTTTCTACACTGCAGATATATACGCTACCCATTGCGCTACGCCACAACTCTGGGTTACGTGGTTATTAACTCTGTGATGAGCCAGTCGCAATGACGAATTCCAGCTTTCAAAAATACGGCTTCACGTAATGTCGTGCGAAACTGATCTCTGTGATTATGATAACTGTTTATGTGACGCTGAGTCACGTGTCGTGCGGAAGGAGACATTAGTATTTAGTTCGTGCTGCTTATGAAACGTGTATAAGTCATTAGCATCGTAGTGTGTGTGTGTGTGTGTGTGTGTGTGTGTGTGTGTTGTTGTTGTTGTTGTTGTTGTTGTCAACTGACCGATTCTTGTGGCAGCTTGGCAACGGCGAAGGATTTGGGCGTGACGTTGACCTCTCTGATTAGAGGGCGGGAGACCACCTCCAACGCCTCAAGTGCCGACTATCAAGTAATTTTAATCGGATTATAGTTTACAAACAGCACAGAACATGATAGTGATCGGACAGAATTCTTGTTACACATCCGCTGGAGCAGGCCTGCCTAAGATCTTTGACAGCTAGGTGAAATGCTTTGTTTGAGGCTACGTAATTGCACTATAGTCCGATCCACGTGCGATGGCGGTTCGCGCGCATGTCGCGGGAATTGCATTGTTGAAGATTCCAAGCGACAGTTGCGGTATGCGCATGCGCGTGCTATCCGCTTGAAGAAAGCAAATATCTTGCAAATTATGTCTGCCGCTTATTTCTACAGAATTTTTCACTAACCACCGCAATCAGCGATGACAACTCGCAACAAATGGAAAGAAATTCACTGAACAACTCGCTACCATCACGTTTAATTCTCGCATTACCTACGGAATTCACAACAGGTTGCTCAGAACACACTGAAGGCTCCTTGGCTGTCGGAGCATACGTGACGTAGGTGCGCAAAACAAGCCTAAGTTCGACAGCCATCATTCGTGACTCCAACTACAGTAGTCTATGACGCAGCCAGCAAAGGTAAATCTGATGCTCAGTTGCTAAGAGTTCAATGCTTATCGGCGTTGAAAAAACGAGCTACTACCTCTGTCTCAGGACTTATGCACATATACAGTACTTATCTAGATGGTGCTGTGGCTCTGACACTTGGGTCGTGATCGGAGTAACTGAGTTCACATCACTGTCAGATCGTGCTCGTTTAAGATTTGCTGAATAGCTTAAGATAGTGCCGACACGATCACCTTACAAGGCTACGGTCGGTTCAGTAGCACCGGCGCGTCCACTTCGAGGTGTCACTCCCAGTTTAATGGCCTGGATGCTGATGTTACATTAGGCCATGCTCCTCTTTTGCTCTTCTCGTGGCCACACACGGGCGATGACACTATCAGGACAACGCCATAACAGTGCAGAATGTGTCTGTAATGGTGCTATACAGCAGAAGCAGGTATACTTCGAGAGGTGGTTTTGCAGACGTAAGACAGTGAGGTTCCATCTCCATGCCTCGCCGGACCAACCAACGTGTTCCTGTGGCAAGGGGAGGGGGGGGGGGCGAAGAGAGAGAGAGAGAGAGAGAGAGAAAGAGAGAGAGAGAGAGAGAGAGAGAGATAAGACGTTTCTATACTTTCTCCTTCGAGCCATCTGCACAGTCTCTGCTCAGGAATTGAACCAATTGACAGTGATGTTCTTGTATTCCTCGTGGGAAAAGTTTGCAGCGGCAACGCTGGCTGATGGTTCTCACACGGGCACAACCACGGGCAGCGATGTGTGATCTTGCTTTATAGTGTAGGAGTTACTATACCGGACGATAGCATACAGCGCCGTCCAACGGTGGCACACCCCTCTTTGGTGAGCGTTGCGCAGTACGTGTCAGATGTAATTGTTGTCTTGTGTTCCGTGAAATCGCCAACGGCCTTGCCGCAGTGGTAACACCGGTTCCGGTCAGATCACCGAAGTTAAGCGCTGTCGGGCTGGGCTAGAACTTGGATGGGTGACCATCCGGTCTGCCTAGCGCTGTTGACAAGCGGGGTGAATCAGCCCTTGTGAGGCAAACTGACGAGCTACTTGAATGAGATTTTTCACTCTGCAGCGGAGTGTGCGCTGATATGAAACTTCCTGGCAGATTAAAACTGTGTGCCCGACCGAGACTCGAACTCGAGATACTGGCAGAAGTAAAGCTGTGAGTACCGGGCGTGAGTCGTGCTTCGGTAGCTCAGATGGTACTGACGAGCTACTTGATTGAGATGTAGCGGCTCCGGTCTCGGAAACTGACATACGCCTGGGAGAGCGGTGTGCTGATCACATGCCCCTCCATATCCGCATCCAGTGACGCCTGTGGGCTGAGGATGACACGGCGGCCAGTCGGTACCTTTGGGCCTTCATGGCCTGTGCGGGAGGAGAGGAGAGGAGAGGAGAGGAGAGGAGGAGGTTCCTTGAAATAAAAAAAAGACCAATTTCCATACAGAAGATGATTGCCCTCATGCATCGACTCGAGTAAGTCGGTTTTGCCGAAGCTGCATGGCCCCAGTTCATTAAAAGTTGATTTGATTCTTCGTCGATGTAGGGTATTCACGTCTCATCATGCGTAGAAGTGTGAAAACAAATCATCTCTTTCCATCACGATCCAAAAACTCACATCCGTTTGACACTATATGGTTTTTACTGTAGGTCGATAAGATTTTCGGCATCCAGCTTACAATATGCAAGCTTTTCCGTCAAAATCGTGCAAATAGTCATGCTAAAATGAGGAAATTCATGAACCACATCTTCAGTCTTCGACCTGCATACTTTATGGCGCAATGTCTTCGGTCTGCCGTACTGCAGCCGCTCGTCTCTTCACCGTCCACAGTTTCTACGTCCGCTTTTAAGTTGTCGGTACCACACAAGGTTATTGTTGTTTCCTTACTCCCACAATCAAACAACCACGGAATCGAAACATAGACTTCTGTGGCTTCTTAAATTGGTACACGGTGCTGCATTTGTGCAACTTAATCCTGAGCAAATAACTTTCAAATATAAGCAAGCGGCCCTGCAAATTACTTTTGTGAGCTCCTCCAGGAACTTCCCGCAATCGTTATTTTAACAAGAGCCGGCCGCTGTGGCCGAGCTGTTCTGGGCGCTTCAGTCTGGAACCGCGCGACAGCTACGCCCGCAGGTTCGAATCCTGCCTGGGGCATGGATATGTGTGATGTCCTTAGTTTAGTTAGGTTTAAGTAGTTCTAGGTTCTAGGGGACTGATGACCTCAGATGTTAAGTCCCATAGTGCTCAGAGCCATTTGAACTTCAAAAACATCACGATCCATTTCTTCACAGCTCCTACAAAAGACAGGGTATTAGCCCTAATGATCTTGCCGTCGGAAAAAAACACTAAACGCTGAAAAAGACGAGGAGAATAATATTCATGGCTACATCTACTGGTGTAGATTCATTCGTGTTCCTATAGTGACAGTAACACGCACATTCTGCCTGTTCTGTGTACAGCATGCCTCAACCGCCCTACTCTATCCCACACAGTGTCGCGAACGGAGAGGGCAGAGGATACAAACCTCAAACCATTACCCCCTTTCCCCGTCCCCTCCAGCCGCAAGGAGATGTATCAATTCAGTCTGAAGATAGAAACAAAGAGAGAAAGAAAATGCAATGGGTGCTATGCACCAAGGTCATTTGTGGCAAAATGCCTAGTCTAAAATGTTTCGCTGTTCATAGCTATTCTCTTTGGAACTGTAAATACTAGATGTCTCTGGAGTCTGACAAAGTCTATTGGCGTCGTGCCTTCAATTCGCAGTGTTTGTTCTCCCGTTACCAGCCACTCTCAAAAACTACTAAAACGTGAGTGCAGACAGTATTCACATGACAGCTGAGTATTATGCACAAGTTCTATACAAACTGTGCTCCGTTAAGTATAGTGTATTTTTGGTGATTAATAAACAAAGTTGTTCAGTAGTTTATAGCATTACTTTGCACTCGTGCTTTCTGAACGAGTCCGTGACGAGACGCGCTGCCCGTCTTTGGACCTTGTCTACAGTATTTCCTTCATCGATGCTATCCCAAACTGAGAAGCAGCACTTAGGAACCAGTGGAGGGCAGGGTCCTGTAGGCTGACTACTCCGTGAGCGAACTGCACTACCTGAACATTCTTCCAGTCAGTGTGTCTGGCATCTGACTGTCGTAGCATTAGTTTTGTGTGGCCGCTCCGTACACATAATCCTAGCTTGGTATTTAAAGGATGTGGCTGTTTGCAGTCAGTGTTCGTCAGTCATGCAGTCGTACAACAATATTCTACTCGTATTTATGATGATAGTACAAACTTTCAGGGATCGTGTACGTGTATCAATTTGAGGTAACAGACCCTGGTCCGGAAACGACCGAGTCGAACGTTATAAGCTAGAATTATTCTGATACCTCTGACAATGGAATACGTGTACCGTTAGTATTGTTACTAAGATTGTAGAGTAGGTGTGGTTCCATCATGATGTAGTCCCACCTAACTTTGGACTGAGGGTTCGTGTACACCTGAATCAGACGTTCTCTGAAGAGTGGGTAGGCAGAAATGATCCTGTTTCGTGACCAGCACGTTTACCCTCTTGATTTCTTCTTGTGGGCCATGTGAAAAGTTATACGTACGAGACTCCTGTCGAGACTGAAGAGGATCTTCAGACAAGAATTCTCACTGCCTGCGACACTGTTCAACGACAGCGGGGATACTAAAACAGGCGCGACGGAACTCTGTATGATCGTCCATCTTGTACTGACACTGGAGGACGCCATTTTAAACAACTGCTGTAAATGTAACAGCTTGTGGAACTCCTGCACGTAAATTAAAGTCATTATTACTGTACTGTAGGTTTAGGGATTTCGGTATCTCTGATATGAAGTTACGTATGGCGTTACTAGTCCATCAACAGGGGAAATGATCTGATGGTATTAAGGAGCATTCAGCGGCAGTTCTGCCCATCATGATCATGTTTCGGAAGTTGGGGGCCCTTAGTTTGACAGCTGTGCGAGGCTAAGGCGGAACGTGAGTAAATTTTTGCTTGTACCTTTCGACTCATACGTTTCCGGACTAGGGTCCCCTATCTCACACTGATACATTTACCTTTGTCTATACATCGTCACGGGATCATCCTGTATAAGTTGACAGTCAGTTTTCCGATCCCTCCAACAAGCGTCGGCCTCTGAAGGTCTGCCCGTGTTTCTCTATAATATTCTAGCATTTCTAGTTACTTATATACTATAGCAAACATTACAACACTTGGAAAGAAACAACTGCCTTCTGTTCCTTACAATTAGTGGTGGGATTCGTATCAATGAACCAGTTACGGAAGACTTAAGGTACTCTCCGGGTTGTCTATTTGCGGCGTAGAAGGCAAATACCATTCTTCAATGCAGGGTAACCTTGACTCTCACTGAGAGACGACCAGCAGGCGCTGCTGGCTACAACTGTACGCAGAACCAAACAGATAGAGAAAAGAGCGCACTGCTGCCCATGTCTTTAACACTTGGAATGCCCTCTTTTGGGTGAGCACACATTGGAAGCTGGATCGTACGACTGTCAGTCGCCCAAAGTCACATGGCATCCCGTGAAAACTCCTAACATGAACAGAACATTGGAAGCACTCATACCACAAGCAAAACAGTCGTACGACTGTGTACATGTGACCGGCGACCGGGTCCCATCCAGCTGGGATTTTGAAAGCGGTGTTTTAATTACACTATCTCTTTCATGGAGAATCATTAACAGGTATATTTTGAAAGTGATCTCTATTACACAGCATCACATTGCTTGGTCTGTGTTGTTATAAATTATTTGCAGCGTCTGGAACAGATCGGCAACACATATCATGTATCGTTACTCTTGAAGCTCTAGTCATATTTTACATGCTACCTCCACGAAACTTCCAAATTTTGGTTTTTAAGCTTGCGTAACTGCTGCTGAGCTCAGAGTAGATATTGAATTCTTAAAGTTCTCGAACTTTTCAGCTGTGCTTCAGACTTCCATCACTTATTCTAAAAAACATATTTCTTGACTAGCTAAATAACTGGCGTTGCCCGGGTATTTATTTATACACTGAAGAGCCAAAGAAACTGGTACACCAGCCTAATATCGTGTAGGGCCCCCGCGGACACGCAAAAGTGCCGCAACACGACGTGACATGGGCTCGACTAATGTCTGAAGTAGTGCTGGAGGGAACTGACACCATGAACCCTGCAGGGCTATCCATAAATCCGTAAGAGTACGAGGGGGTGGATATCTCTTCTGAATAGCACGCTGCAACTCATCCCTGATATGCTCAATAATGTTCATGTGTGGGGAGTTTGGTGGCCATCGGAAGTGTTTAAGCTCAGAAGAGCGTTCTGGGAGCCACTCTGTGGCAATTGTGGATGTCTGGGGTGTCGCATTATCCTGCTGGAATTACCGCAATCCGTCGGAATGCGCAATGGACGTGAATGGATGCAGATGATGAGACAGTATGCTTACGTATGTGTCACCCGTTAGAGTCATATGTAGACGTAACTGGGGTCCCAATCACTCCAACTGCACACACCTCCACCAGCTTGAAGAGTCCCCTGCTGGCATACAGTGTCCACGGATTCACGAGGTTGTCTCCATTTCCGTACTCGTCCATCCGCTCTATACAATTTGAAACTGGACTCGTCCGACCAGGCAACATTTTCCCAGTCATCAACAGTCCAATGCTGGTGTTGACCGGCCCAGGGGAGATGGCTCGCACGCTAACACTTGTTGATGACCCAGCATTGAAATCGGCAGCAATTTGCAGAAGGGTTGCACTGCTGTCACGTTGAACGATTCTCTTCAGTTGTCGTTGGTCCCGTTCTTGCAGGATATTTTTCCGGCCGCAGTGATGTCGGAGATTTGATGTTTTACCGGATTCCTGATATTCACGGTACACTCGTGAAAAGGTCGTCCGGGAAAATCCACACTCCGTCGCTACCTCGGAGATGCTGTGTCCCATCGCTTGTGCGCCGACTATAACACCATGTTCAAACTCGCATAAGTCTTGATAACCTGCCATTGTAGCAGCAGTAACCGATCCAACAACTGCGCCAGACACTTGTTCTATGTAGGCGTTGCCGACTGCAGCGCCGTATTCTGCCTGTTTATATATCTCTATATTTGAATATCCATACCTGGACACACTTCTTTGTATACAGTGTTTGAAATAGTATGATTTGGGGCAAGAACGAAGACACTGCTGGGAATAAGCCGGATTCTGGATATAAACGTTCGCTCGCCTGTGCCACTTCCCGTCAGAATTCCTGCTTCTATGATGTTATGTTGGAGAGTAATAAATTTAAGTCTCTGTGAGTGAACGATTCTGAGGGGAGAGACAACGCATGATGCTCTCGATCAGACTTACATTCCGCCTCGCTTTCGGAAGGAGTATCCAAAAAGCGAATTGAAAAGCCTGATGTTCTCGCCTACAGTCTTCATTGGATGCTTGAGACCTCACAATGCTCAGTCTTTTAGCCGTTCTGGCGTAGTCAGAAAGACTTGACCGTTTTCTAGAGATTTTTATTGGTAAAAAAAAACGAAATAAACTTGGTAAATTCTTTTTTTTTCTAGCGAAGAATGTAATTTAGACCTATCGACAGAAGTAAAACAGTGTCGTTAAGTCCAAGCAAAATCAGTAAATTCGTATATCCTGGCCAAGTAAATTCAATATTAGTTTATACTGGTGAAGATAACATTGAGGCGCTTAATTCTGTCATTGACATAAACGGCCGAAAATACGTCTGTACTGGGTTTAAAAAACTAACAGCGCCATCTACTACCGTGCTATAATTAAACATGCGAACTACTAAGTTGAGCAGGAGATTTTAGATAAAACTTTAACTGAAGATATAATTTTTTCGTGTTCCGATTTTGACGAAATAAACCCTACATGTTGCCTCAAGGTATCCCCAGTTTACCTATGAAAACCTCATGAAAATTCGCTTAGTAGTTTTGGAAATTAGCGTGTCCAGACAGACCTACACGAAGTTTTACAGCTTTATTATTAGTGTAGAAAACATCTGTTATAATGTATGATAATGTATGTTATTGTAGCACTTTTGTTTTCACTTGTATTGCGTAGCATTTCAACTTTAAGTAAATTGCAGGAGGTTGTTGTTGTATCAATTATGATATAATGAAACAACATATTGTACTTCCTTTAATATCATCAAGCCCAGGGTTTACGTCAGTAGCCTTCCGTAACACCCTTCATTAGCAAGACATCTCGAACGCGCACCCTATACAACCTGTCTAGCATTTGACAAACGTTTATTGAAGAAACCTTCAGCAGAATTGTCATAAGAAATCCCTTTCGTCAACTGCTAAACATGCGACAGTCAGACGAGTACGCGTGAAATGGTAGAGTTCCAGTCGCACAACTCAGGTACAGTGTGTCCCACTTGGCTTCCAGCGTGAGCTTTAATACTCCCTAGCAGTGCATGTCGCTTGTCTGTCCTGCGAAACGGAAGTCTTATTTTGTATACTCTGTGCCAGCTGCAGAGGTAAGCAGATTACGGTACGTGTCTCCGGCTTCCCTGATCCCACAGCTGTGCTCCAGTGAAAGTACTGGGACACAAGGTGCTCTACAACACCAACTTTGATGATGAAAACGAAGTGCCCTGCAGGAAGTATTTTACTGCAGAGCGGATAAATGAGGGAACATCTCTGTTACAGCGATAGACAAAAGAATGCAAAGAAAAACTCAAATTACTCGGTAACGCTCAGTGTGGCTTTTTAAGTAAAAGTATCAAAAAACTAATATCACTTTTCGCTGTCTAATGTAAAGGAGGACAAAGAAAACGGGATAGTTTCGTGGCATTGGCGGACCAAGATGAAGACGTTGTTCATTCAGTCATCTCTTCAGTTATCTGTAAGCTCCTTCTCTTGTTATCCCCTCGCATTCTGCCACGCTTCTAAACACGCTCTTTCACGCCACGAAACAGTTGCTGGCCCGTTCTCCAGGAACTAACAGTAATGAACTCGTAAAGTTACACAACAGCATAAACTGAAGAGGCAAAGAAACTACTACACCTGCCTAATATCGTGTACGGGCCCCGCGAGCACACGGAAGTGCCTCAACACGACGTGGCATGGACTCGACTAACGTCTAGGGTCGTGCTGGACGGAACTGACACCATGAATACTGCGGAGCTGTTCGAAAGGCCGGCCGCTGTGGCCGAGGTGTTCTAGGCGCTTCAGTCCGGAACCGCTCTGCTGCTACGGTCGCAGGTTCGAATCCTGCCTCGGGCATGGATGTGTGTGATGTCCTTAGGTTAGTTAGGTTTAAGTAGTTCTAAGTTCTAGGGGACTGATGACCTCAGATGTTAAGTCCCATAGTTCTCAGAGCCATTTGAACCATTTCTTCTTGTCTAAGTTGACTATCATCTACGTTTCACTTCCACGCAAAGCTTCACTCCAGATAAATACTTTCAGAAGAGGCTTCCTAACTTTTAAATTTATATTAGATATTAACAAAGTACTCTTCTACGGAAATGCTTTTCTTTCTTTTGCCACTCAACACGTTATACCTTCCCTACTTCGATCATCATCAATTATTTTTCTGGCCAGCTACCAAACTCATGTAATACTTTTAGTGTGTTTCTTTTCTTAACCAAATTCCCTCTGCATCTCTTGATTTAATTCGACTACATTCCATTATCCTTGTTTTACTTTCGTTGCTGTTCATCTTATGAATTCCTTTCAAGGCACTATCCATTCCGCTCAGCTGCTATTCCAAGTACTCTCCCGTCTCTGACAGAATTGCAATGTCATCGGTAAACTGCAAAGTTTTTATTTCTTCTCCCTGAACTTTTATTCTCTCTTCAAATTTCTCCTCGATTTTCTCTACAGCTAGCTCAGTGTACAGACTGAATAAAATCGGGGATAGGCTAAAACCATGTCTCACTTCCTTCTCAACCACTCCGTCCCATTCAAGACTTTTGACTCGTGTAACTGCACCCTGGTTTCTGTACAAGGTGTAAACAACAAAGTTAAAAAGTATGGCCCTGTCCACATAGTCAAAAGCTTTCTCTAAATCTACAAATCCTATAAATGTAGGTTTGCCTTTCTTTAGCCCACCTTCTAAGTTGTAGGGTCTGTACTACCTCTAGTGTTACTTGATAGCTCCAGGACCCAAACTTATCTCCCCCCAACGTTGGCTACTCCCAGTTTTTCCATTTTTCTATAAATATTTCGTGTGAATATTTTGAAACCATAACTTACTAAACTGATGGTTTGGTAGTATTCACATCAGTCAGCAGTCGCCTTCTTTGGAATTGTAGTTTTCTCATGGCTGGTTAATTGTCCTCAAGTTTGTTTCTCTTATACAGAATATGTAATCCTTCTACCATCGAGCGTTCCCTTCTTTACTTGATACTGGCTTGCAACCTGGGCTCTTGATACTCATACAGCTGCGTTTCTTTTCATCGAAGTTCTGTTTAATTTTCTTGTACGTGCCATCTGTCTTTCCCCTAGACGCTTGCTTTTACAGCCACGCGTTTGTCGTCTATCCATTCCTGCTTAGCCGTTTAGCATTTTCTGTCAGTCTCTTTCTATAGACGCGTCCTTCCCTTTTTGCTTGCTTCATTAGCAACATTTTTATATTTTCTTCTTTCGTCAGTTAAGTACCTCCTGTGCTAGTCAAGAATTCTTAAGGAGTCTTCTCTTTTTATCTATGTTATTCGTTTTCCGTACTTCATTTCTCTAAGCTTCTATTCCGTCTTCTATTGTATTTCATTGTCCGGCTTCAGCCCAACATTGCCTGGTGCTCCCTTCCGAATTTCTCACTAACCTCTAGTTCTTTCAACTTATCCAGCTCCCATGTCCTTAATTCCCTCCCATTTTGGTATTTCTTCAGTTTCAATCTTCAGTTCATAACCAATAAATTGTGGCCAGAGTCGATATCTGCCCCTCGAAAGGCCTTAAAGTTTAAAATCTGGTTCTGAAATCTCTGTTATACCGTTATATAAATCAGTCTGAAACCCCATTGTGCCTCCAGGTCAGTTCTACGTATACTATTTTCTTTCATACTCTCAACTGTGGTTAAATTACGCTTTGTGCAAAATTGTACCAGGTTACTTCCTCCTACAGCCCTCTCCCCCAGCCCATATTCTGCTGTTTTTCCTTCTATTAATTCTCCTACTATCCAATTCCAGTCTCCAATTACAATTACGTTTTCGTCTCCCGTAACTATCTGAATAAGTTCTTTCATCTGATTACACATTCTTTCGATCTCTCCATCATATGCCAATCTAGATGACATACGAGGTGCGGCTAGAAAAAAACCGGACTGATGCTGGAAAAAACATTTATTTACAATTATTTACAATTTCATGTTATCTCCTTCAATGTACTCTCCTCCTCGGTCTCTAAACCGCTCCATACGAATTTTCCACTGTTCATAGCAATGCTGCAGATCATTTTCGGTAAGTCCATACATTACTTCCGTCGCTTTTTCTTTTACTGCTTCAACAGTCTCAAATCTAGTTCCTTTCAAAGCTGACTTGACTTTAGGGAAAAGAAAAAAATCACAGGGGGCCAAATCAGGTGAGTAGGGTGGATGATCTAAGATGGGAATGTTGTGTTTTGCCAAAAACGTCTTCACTGACAACGCACTGTGAGCTGGGGCATTGTCTTGGTGAAGGATCCATGACTTTTTTCTCCACAAATCGTTCCGTTTTCTCCGTACTCGCTCACGTAGGGTAGCCAGGACGCTAATGTAGTAATGCTGATTCACTGTTTGTCCCTCTGGTACCCAATCAATGTGCACAATCCCTTTGATGTCAAAAAAAACAATCATCATTGCCTTGGATTTCGATTTTGACATTCGTGCTTTTTTTTTGTCGTGGAGAACCAGGAGTTTTCCAATGCATCGATTGGCGTTTAGTTTCGGGATCGTAAGTAAAAAACCACGATTCATCGCAAGTAATAACATTTTGTAAGAAGGTGGGATCACTTTCAATGTTTTCCAGGATGTCAGAACAAATCATTCTTCGGCGTTCCTTCTGTTCAATTGTGAGACACTTTGGAACCATTTTTGAACACACTTTGTTCATGTTGAAACTTTCATGAAGAATCTGCCTAACACTTTCCTTGTCAACTCCTGTTAACTCAGACACTGCTCTGATTGTTAAACGGCGATCTTGTCGAGCAAGTTTACCGATTTTTTCAATGTTTGCATCAGTTTTTGCTGACAATGGTCTGCCAGTGCGAGTGTCATCACTGGTGTCTTCGCGGCCATCTTTAAATCGTTTAAACCACTCAAACACTTGTGTTCGCGATAAACAATCATCGCCGTACACTTGTTGTAACATTACAAACGTTTCACTTGCAGATTTTCCTAGTTTGAAACAAAATTTGATGTTAACACGCTGTTCTTTCTGGACACTCAACATTTTCCGACGCACAGACAAAACGTCAACTACTTAAAACAGACGCCACGGGCAGACTGAGTGCAGGAGGCAGATGAAACTCGAGCAGTAGGCGGAGCGAGAGTCACGTGACAGGCCACGCGACTTTCAGCCTTATTGCATTCGTTTTATTGTTTCACCAGTACTAGTCCGGTTTTTTTTTCTAGCCACACCTCGTATAACCTTGCGCTACTGTGGTAATTGTGGGCTTAGTGTTTGTCTTGGCTACAATAATAAGCTGTTCATTGTAGCTTACCCGTACCCCAGTTTTCTTGTTCATTGTTAGACCTACTCCTGTGTACCCCTGTTTCATTTTGTGTTGACAATCTTGTACCGACTTGACCAAATAATGTTGTTCCTACCACCACAAGCCACTAATTCTCACTATACCTAACTACAACCTGTCCATTTCGTTTTCTAATTTCTTTAGCCTACCTATTCGATTAAAATGTTTAACATTCCACGCTCCGACCTGTAGAATGCCAGTTTTATTTTTCCTGATAACGTCGTTCTCCGGAGTAGTCCCCACCCTGAAATTCGGATGGGGGACTATTTTATCTGCGAAGATGCCGTCATGTTTAAGCCATGCAGTAGAGATGCAAACCTTCGGGAAGAAACTCAATGGTTCAAATGGCTCTGAGCACTATGGGACTTAACATCTGAGGTCATCAGTCCCCTAGACTTAGAACTACTTAAACCTAACTAGCCTAAGGACATCACACACATCCATGCCCGAGGCAGGATTCGAAAATGCGACCGTAGCAGGAGCGTGGTTCCGGACTGAAGCGCCTAGAACCGCTCGGTCACACCGGCCGGCGAAGAAACTAACAGCTGTAGTTTTCCACTGCATGTTTTTGTCTTGATGATAACTGTTCTTCGGAGGTACTTTCAACGTTGCTCTGTTAGATGGTTGTCTGTGTACTTGAGTCTGCCGGCGGTAACGTTGTTTAGAGCAGAGCATTGTGGCGGTAGTCTGACCTGGCCTTGAAAAGGCAGCCTATGTACATTTTGCATCGGATTGTTCCGGGCGTGAGATGTTGGTGGCTGCGATTGTGCCGTGCCAGCGCTTGTAACAATAGCCTTAATCGTCTCTGAAGAACGGAAGTCTGGCTGAAGCCGTAGAGACGGAGTTGCCCAGTGTACATGGAAGAGTGAGAATTTTGAAGCTGAAATACAAGACTGAATGCCCAGACCGCTCAGAGTCCAAAGGACCACGGTGTTTACCTCGGACAGGTGTCGGGGGTTCCAGTGTTGTTAGGTAGGCGCATGTCTGCACTGCTGCTGTGGGGGACTGTGCCATGCTGGGGGCGGGGGCGGGGGGAGGCGGAGAAAAGGGGCGATACCATCACCGAAAATGAGCGGAGCGAGGTCTTAATGACGGCGTAGGCAGGGGGCGATAGGGACGGTTTGCAAGGGTGGCGCGTAACCCGATAAGTTAATGTAAACAGGCCACTGGAAAGGGGGGGGGGGGGGTCGTTTTGCAGAACGAAACGTTGAGGGAGTGCGCGGGCCCATCACTGTTTAGTGCAGCAGTAATCGATTGCCAGATGACGAAATCGAAAAAGCTACGGACCAGCAGAAGTTAAAACTACCAAGACAACACCTAGATGTGAAGATCTTGACCATTTTAACAGATATCCACAAGGAGCATATGATGGTGTAAGTGTTGGTGGTAGTGGTGGTCGTGGTGGTGAGAATTGTGAAACTTATCAATGTATTCTCTGTTGTGTTTCCACTGACAGGGTCCTGACGTCGCGATAGCAAAGCAAGCAATTAATTTCTTAATTCTTTTTTAGGCCTAACAAAGTTCGTAAAAGCGTACCTCTGTTTTAGGTAGAGAGAGAGAATACGAAGATGGGCGACATAGATGAATCTATTTTCATAATAAGTAGACTGTGAAAATCTTCTAGTCAAGTTTTTCGGTGCATGTCATGATTTATTTCACTCGCCCTCTTCTATAAGTACACATTCCAATGACTCTACCCTCTAAACGCTTCGACAACCATATCGTCGTCGCAATTTTCATTAACTAATTCAGTCATTAATTAATTAATCGTGTTCTTTATACCCCATCAAGAAGGAGAATCCTTACGTATGTGGAACGAACTGAGATATATGTTAACATAAGACAAAGACATCACAGAAACTTAATCTGTATATTGTATCTGTCGCTATACTGCTTGACACTATTCGTGCTTACGCCAGCTAAATGTAACAGAGAAAATGTGTGAAAAAATTGTGCATCCTGTTTTTGCTATGCATCTACAAATACTGAGTCCGGTTTACAATAGACTATTACTTGTCGTACAGCTTTATATGAACATGGCTACTTATTACTTAGCCAGCAGAACTTTTAAATCTCCGAATCTCGAGATATTCAAATAATTTGCGTAAAGGTTGAGTGTGTGTGTGTGCTGCCAAACTCCGTTCGTGAAGCGCCAAGATAGTAAAAGTTTGTTTGTGTATTATATTACGAACTTCTAAGCAGAAGCGAGTTGCTCATTTAGCTCCGTCTATGTGTTTTTGTATTTTACCCTTAAGTTTCTCGCGTGTTTGGGACGGGGACTGTGAATACCGTGTTCAGATGCGAGCTGAGTTGGAGAGCCTTCGCTCACAGCCCCAAGCGTTGCTGGCTTCGGTCACGCAGCTCGAGGCTGGTATCAGTGGCATCACTCTCTGGGGCCGGAAGTGGTGATCCACAGGGACGTCCAGCACATCCCACCCGTCCCCCAGTCGGTCCACTGCTGTGTCGCCTCGCTTAGTGCCCGCACTGAGCATTACCACTCATCGGTGATCGAGGGGGAGGTCGTTTCGAGTTGTGGCAGGCAGCTAAAGACTTTCCAAGGGGCCCATCGAACGGCCATCCCAGTTTGTCTGACAAACAGGTTACATGCGCTACCTGTGGCTGATCCTGAGCCACAGGCAATCGCCTATCCTGTTTCAGAGGAAGCCTCTCGCCCTGCAAGGTCCGAGCATTCACAGAAGGTGGGATCACTGGTAGTTGGGACCTCCAGTGTTAGTAGCGTAATGGAGCCAAGTGTGTAATGTGTGTGCATTCTGGGGATTGTCATTCCAGATGTGGAACAGGTCCTTCCGTATACCATGAAGAGTACAGGGCGCAGCCAACTGCTCGTTGTGGTTCACTATGTGTGTCGCTTTGGATCGGAAGAGATTCTCCCCGGTTTCGGGCGGCTATCTGAAGTGGTAAGACTACCAGTCTCGCTTGCGAGATGAAGACAGGGCACACCATCTTTGTAGCATCATAGACTGGATCTACTGCCGAATTTTGGTACAGAGCCGAGTGGAGGGTCATGCGGTTCTGCGACCGTGTAGGCTGCAGATTCCTTGTCGTATGCCATAGGGTGGATAGATGTCGGGATCTACTTAATAGGTCAGTGGTCTTTTATACGCAGGATGTGGCTACGCGGGTAGAACGTGCTTTTTGGAGTGGACTCTGCAATTTTTTAATTGCATTGCTTCGGGAAACGACAAGGACTTCAGTCTCCTAGGATGCATGCCAAACACAGGACGAGGTAGATCTATCAACAATCGGCATTGTAGTTGAAAATTGTCGTAGCTGAGCCGGGGAAGAACCGCAGCTCCAAGCACTAATAGAACGAACTGAAGCCCAAATCTTTAAAGTTAATGAAAGCTGGCTATATCCAGTGGTAAGTTCAGCCGAAATTTTTACAGTGTACCTAATAGTGTTCAGAAGGTGTAGATTAAATACAGTTGTTTGTAGCGCGTTTGTTCTACATTTACATGATTACTCAGCAGTTCATAATCAAGTACCTGGCAGAGGATTCATATACCCACCTTCAAGCTATTTATCTACAGTTCCATTCTCCAACGGCGCGCGGGAAAAATGAGCTCTTAAATCTTTCTGTGCAAGCTCTGGTTTCTCTTATTTTACCATGACACTCATTTCTCCTATGTAGGTGGTCGCCAACAGAATATTTTGGCAATCGGGGAAGAAAGTTGGTGATTAAAATTTCACTGCGCTTACTTTAACTTTTTTGATGTCCTCCGTCTGTCCCACCTGATGCGGATCCCACACCACACAGCAGTACTCCAGAAGAGCAGACAATCGAGATGTAAGCAGTCTCTTTAGTAGACCTGTTGCACTTTCCAAGTGTTCTGTCAGTAAATCGCAATCTTTGGTTTGCCTTCCCCACAACATTATATATGTGGCTGTTCCACTTAAAGTTATTTGTGATTTAATCCCTAAGTATTTGGTTGAATTTACAGCCTTTAGATTTGTGTGATTTATCGTGGAACCGAAATTTAGCGGATTTATTTTATTATTCACGTTGATGACTTCACACTTTTCGTAATTTAGTGTCAATTACCACTTTTCACACCATACACTTGCTGTTAGAAGCAGCTTATGTTGTAATGAAATCGAAGTAGACAGTTCTTGTGAGTAGGTAATAAATTAATAAATGATTTCTTTTACCGACCATGTGACTCAAATGATACAGTTGCCGAGCAGGTCAAAGACTACTTTAGACACCTCTCTCATACTCGCTTGACGAAAAATCTCTACATAAAGCCTGGGAAGTTACGCAAGCCACTCGACTTAATGAGATAGGTAGGAGAAGGTAATTCACTGAGTTTTAGACCCATCGATATTATTAGGATTTTGGAACATAAACTGTGTTCGAAGAAAACGAACTAAAGACACACTGCCACCATGGATATAGAACAAAATCTGTCTTGTGAAACACAGCTGGTTCTTTATTCGCACGAAGTAAGAACTGCTATCGGCAGAGGATATCAAATTGATTCCATCCATCCAGATCTTCAGACTTTTGTCACCTAATCATCTCAATTGTGCTACTGGCTTCGTGATTTTCTGTCAGAAAGATCACACTTCGTAATAACTGGAGGGAATTCATCGCGTGAAGCAGGAGTGATATTGTGGTATCCGAAGGTTATAGGCCCTCTGCTGTTCTTATCCACAGGGTGATCCACGAAGATGTGCAGATATTCTATGTTATTCTACAAGTAAAACTAAAGAACAAAGGTCATATAAACATAGGTCCGCAAATGTTTAGTTACGCCTAATAAAAATTTTTGCCTGAAATTTAGCAACTTCGCTGATATGAATCCATCGCAAAACAGTACTAGGTTAAAGTAAAGCACGATACCCATTTATTTATTTTTTTTGTTATGGGTCTTGTGAATATAATAAAACATGTCCCAGGCGTGTATCTGGAGTAATTTTGCAGATCATTCAGAGAAGCAAAAATTATTACACAAGTAAATTTGTTTATTTTCGAGTAGAAACGATTATGTCATTGTTGGCGACCATTAGCGAGTTGTTTTAGTCGAGTTAATTTTCTGTATTGTTCAGTGAAAGAACATAGTAAACAGTGTATTTAAGTGAAACCACATAGTAACTGTTGTATTTTGTATATTATTTATGAAATAAGAATGGTGCTACACGTCCGTGGCCATCCAGATCGCCCCCATTTAACATGAATGGATTTTTGTGTATGGGGATGGATGAAAGACATAGTTTATAAGAACAAAGGAAATACACGTGAGGAATTACGTGCTCGCATTATGAATGCAATGGGAAAAATTAAGAACGACCCTGTGAAACTGATAACGAGCACCAAAATCTGTTAATACACGTGCAGCTAAATTCACACGGTACCCTTAAAACTGAGATTTGTTTTTTCTGGTTTAACGTGAATTCGCGTGTGGTGTGGTATTGATAAAAGCGGACTATCAGACGCATTTATAAAGTTTCAGTTAACGTTATTACCATCATTTTTCCAAAATTAAATTATCTACAACTGTTGAAAACTTTGTGCAATTATCTGGAATTTAAAAAACAAATTGGACCAGGTAGTTAATAAATTAAAAATGTTACGAAATTTCTTTTTTGCTTCTCTGGATGTTCTGGAAAACTACTGGAGATACACATCTGGGACATGTTTTATTAGATTCACCAGATCAGTAACAACAAAATATATGGAAATTGTGCTTTACATTAACCTCGTACAGTTTTGCGATGGCTTCATACTAGTGAAGTTGCGAAATTTTAGGCAAACTCTATTATTAGCTGTAACTAAACATTTGCGGACCTATGTTTATATGAACTTTATTATTTAGTTTTACTTGTAGAATAACATCATCATCATCATCATCATCATCATCATCATTATTTAAGGGGCTCCGGAACGCCCTATACTTGCAATGTTAAAATAACGCTTATAAATTACATCTTTCCTCACAAAGTATTTGAGGTAGGAAGTTGAACTTTTTACAGGTTATTTATTGGAATGTGGGCTACAACGTAACACAGGGATTTTACAAAATTTTTGTTCAGTTATTAAAGATGAGTTTTTTCAATTGTAATGAAAATTCACAACATTTTTTTGCAATTTTTTATTTATATATTCAAAAATATACAGTTTTTTGGAAAAAGGCTGTGTTAAATTATGCAGAAGGTACTGTGTAACATTTACTGAGAGTTTGAAACAAATATGTTTGGAAGATCCTTAGAAAACATGTAATTAGTATGAGAAAATAAAAAAGTTTTGGGAATCGAGCGACAAAGATTGGATTAACTTTTTAGTGCATTCCCGGTCCATAGGATGGATTATCTTCATCCTCTGCAAGCTCCTCCTCCAGCTTCCTCTTGTTCCTCCTCCTGTTTACTCTTGCTTGTATTTCTAGACTCTTTACAGCCCTGTCTGCAGCCCGAAGTCGTTCCTTGTCTAAAGCAAGCATCGCTCGTTGTTGTGTTCGTAGATTTTGCTACCATTTTCTTCAGTTGCAGTTACTGCAACATTGTTCCAAAAGGTGGTCATGTATGAACACTTATCACATTTCAGTTGTATTTCACTAGCAAGTCCTACGTGCTTTATTATGGAGAGTTCCAGACCAACTTCACTACAATGAATACATCTTACACAGTTTGAAAAAATTCCTTTGAGAACCGACATACCAAATATTTCATTCACATCCGATTCGCCCATAAAACATTCATAGTTTTCACTGATTGAACCAAGCTTCTTCTGTGAAGTATTTTCTTTCCCACTTTGACTGCTATGGGCAGGTGTACTTGAGGGGTTAGGTTCACTCACTTGGTTATCGTCTTTATTGTTTACAGTAATAACACATACCTTTGGCTTTCCAACATTTCTCCTTTTCTTAAAAGCCTTCAGAGGATTTCTAATAACTTTACTTTTACTCATTATTATACTTCAACAAAACAGAGACTCAAGAAACAGAATTAATTACGAATATTTTCGAGATAACGACAGAGTAAATAAACATGAAACAATCGACAATCACACCAGCGATATATATTGAACCATCACAGGTTAGCCACAACACATACTTTATCTCACATCACTAAAATGTACCTGATGAACACGGACGTTAATAATAACACCATTTGACAGCAGTTCAACAGCGCGACAGTGGGTCACGCCCATGTAGAACACATTTCAAAAAAAATTTAAAAATAGTTGTAGTCTTCGGAATTGAATAAATTATATATCTATTAAAAGGTAATAGTCTGCAGATTCAGAAAACGCAAAAAAGTAAAAATTGAACTTTTCATGATTTTCAGCCTTTCCGGAGCCCCTTAAGACTGATTATGCCTTTCAGCGTTCAGTCTGGAGCATAGCCCCCTTATAAAATTCCTCCATGATCCCCTGTTCAGTGCTAACACTGGTGCCTCTTCTGATGTTAAACCTATTACTTCAAAATCATTCTTAACCGAATCCAGGTACCTTCTCCTTGGTCTACCCCGACTCCTCCTACCCTCTACTGCTGCACCCATGAGTCTCTTGGGTAACCTTGCTTCTCCCATGCGTGTAACATGACCCCACCATCTAAGCCTGTTCGCCCTGACTGCTACATCTATAGAGTTCATTCCCAGTTTTTCTTTGATTTCTTCATTGTGGACACCCTCCTGCCATTGTTCCCATCTACTAGTACCTGCAATCATCCTAGCTACTTTCATATCCGTAACCTCAACCTTGTTGATAAGGTAACCTGAATCCACCCAGCTTTCGCTCCCATACAACAAAGTTGGTCGAAAGATTGAACGGTGCACAGATAACTTAGTCTTGGTACTGACTTCCTTCTTGCAGAAGCGAGTAGATCGTAGCTGAGCGCTCACTGCATTAGATTTTTAGCTTTGCTACACCTCGCTTCCAGTTCTTTCACAATGTTGCCATCCTGTGAGAATATGCATCCTAAGTACTTGAAACCGTCCACCTGTTCTAACTTTGTTCCTCCTATTTGGCACTCAATCGTTTATATTTCTTTCCCGCTGACATTACTTTCGTTTTGGAGATGCTAATCTTCATACCATAGTCCTTACATTTCTGATCTAGCTCTGAAATATTACTTTGCAAATTTTCAATCGAATCTGCCATTACAACTAAGTCATCCGCATATGCAAGACTGCTTATTTTGTGTTCACATATCTTAATCTCACCCAGCCAGCCTATTGTTTTCAACATATGATCCATAAATAATATGAACAACAATGGAGACAGGTTGCAGCCTTGTCTTACCCCTGACACTACTCTGAACCATGAACTCAATTTACCGTCAACTCTAACTGCTGCCTGACTATCCGTGTAAAGACCTTTAATTGCTTGCAAAAGTTTGCCTCCTATTCCATAATCTCGTAGAACAGACAATAACTTCCTCCTTGGAACCCGGTCATATGCCTTTTCTAGATCTATAAAGCATAGATACAATTCCCTGTTCCACTCATAACACTTCTCCATTATTTGCCGTAAGCTAAAGATCTGGTCCTGACAACCTCTAAGAGGCCTAAACCCACACTGATTTTCATCCAATTGGTCCTCAACTAATACCCGCATTTTCCTTTCAACAATACCTGAGAAGATTTTACCCACAACGCTGATTAAAGAGATACCTCTGTAGTTGTTACAATCTTTTCTGTTTCCATGTTTAAAGATTGGTGTGATTACTGCTTTTGTCCAGTCTGATGGAACCTGTCCCGACTCCCAGGCCATTTCAATTATCCTGTGTAGCCATTTAAGACCTGACATTCCACTGTATTTGATGAGTTCCGACTTAATTTCATCCAACCCAGCTGCTTTATTGCACTGCAATCTATTGACCATTTTCTCCACTTCCTCAAATGTGATCCTATTTCCATCATCATTCCTTTCCCATTCTACCTCGAAATCTGAAACATTGCTGATCGTATTTTCACCTACATTGAGTAACTCTTCAAAATATTCCCTCCATCTGCCCAAGGCATCCACAGGATTCACCAGCAGTTTTCCTGACCTGTCCAAAATACTTGTCATTTCCTTCTTACCTCCCTTTCGAAGACTGCTAATTACACTCCAGAATGGTTTTCCAGCAGCTTGACCCATAGTCTCCAACCTGTTTCCAAAGTCTAACCCAAAATTTCTTCTTGGATGCTGCAATTATCTGTTTGGCTTTGTTTCTTTCTTCAACATAACTTTCTCTGTCTATCTGAGTTCTAGTATGTAGCCATTTTTGATACGCCTTCTTTTTCCTTTTACAGGCTGCCTTGACTGTGTCATTCCACCAAGCTGTTTGCTTCATCCTACTTTTACACACTACTGTTCCAAGACATTCTTTAGCCACTTCTAGTACTGTGTCCCTTTACGTTGTCCATTCCTTCTCCAATGACTGTAATGGACTACATTCAACTAACTGGTACCTTTCTGAGATCGCTGTTATGTACTTGTGCCTGATTTCCTTATCCTGAAGTTTCTCCACTCTTATCCTCCTACATATGGACCTGACCTCCTGCACTTTCGGCCTCACAATCCCAATTTCACTGCAGATTAAATAATGATCACTGTCATCAAAGAATCCCCTGAATACACGTGTGTCCCTCACAGCCTTCCTGAGTTCCTGATCTGTTATTATATAGTCAATGACAGATCTGGTTCCCCTGCCTTCCCAAGTATACCGGTGAATATTCTTATGTTTAAAAAAGGAGTTTGTGATTACTAAGCCCATACTGGCACAGAAATCCAAGAGTTGTTTCCCGTTCCTGTTGGCCTCCATATCCTCTCCAAATTTACCCATAAACTTTTCATACCCTTCTGTTCGATTTCCAATCCTGGCATTAAAATCACCCATGAGCAGAACACTGTCCTTGTCCTTTACTCTAACAACTACATCACTGAGTGCCTCATAAAAACTATCCATCTTATCTTGATCTGTCCCTTCACAATGCGAATATACTGACACAATCCTAATTTTCTTGCTAGACACTGTCAAATCTATCCACATCAGTCGTTCGTTTACATACCTTACTGCAACTAAGCTGGGTTCCATTTCTTTCCTGATGCAAAGCCCTACACCCTATTGTGCTATTCCTGCTTTGACTCCTGACAGGTAGACCTTGTATTCTCCCACTTCCTCTTCTTTCTCACCCCTTACCCGAATGTCACTAACAGCTAAAACGTCCAGCCCCATCTTACTTGCAGCCTCTGCCAGCTCTACTTTCTTCCCAGAGTAGCCCCCATTGATATTAATAGCTCCCCATCTCATTACCATTTGTTTGCCAAGTCGTATCTTTGGAGTCCCTGGTTTGTCAGTTAGAGGTGGGACTCCGTCACCTCCAAAGGTCCGAGGCATTTTGCTCTGATTGTTGCCAGCACCATATTTAAAGTACCAGGGAAGCAAGTTGCTAGCCTTACTTGCCCTGAGTCCCATTGAGTTTTACCCCTAACGGTTGAAGGACTAACCGGTGGATTTGGTAGTCTTTGCCGTATGAGCACAACGGTGACCACGACTCAGAATATGTCCGAGATGCCCAGCCTTATTCCAAAGTAACTGGTATCCCGACTGTCGGGACCACTTACTTGGCCACTCATACGTTGCCCGTATTTCATGAACTAGGACATGACTACAGGAACCCACACCATGAACCATTGTAGAATAACATATTAACATATTTGCGTGAATCATCCTGTATATAAAAACGATTTAGCAGACACCAGAGCAGACATCGAAGATTGTTTACAGGTGATGCTGTCGTTTAACATATTGTAAACTTGTCAAGATCAATACGAATTACAAAGTGATTTACGCAAGATAGCTGCATAATGTGAAAAGTGGCATTTGACTCAAAACAGTAAAACGTTGGACGTCCTCCACATGAGTACTAAAAAAAAAAATCCATTAAATTTCGGCTACAGGGTAAATAATACAAATTTACACCTTGTCAATTCAACTAAATTGCTAGGCATTACTATTACGAACAACTTAGATTGGAATCATCACGCAGAAAATATTGTGCGGACGTCGAACTAAGACTGCATTTAATGACAGAACACTTTGAAGATGCAACTAATCTACTGAAAAAACTACCTACACTATGCTTGTCCGTTCTCTTCTGGAGAATCGTTGTGCGATGTAGGATCCTTACCATATAACATTGCCAGAGTACATCGAAAAAGTCCAAAGAAACGCTACTTGTATTATCGCGAAATGGGAGAGTGTGTGTCACGGATATGATAAGCGAGTTAGGGTGGCAATCATCAAAACAAGGACATTTTTTATTGCGGTGTTCTTCTCACGAAATTTCAATCACTAACTTTCTCGTCGCAAAACGAAAATTGTTTGTAGACTCTGGTGTACGTAGCGAGAAATGACCATCGTGACAAAATAAGGTAAATCTGAGCTCGCACAGAAAATTTTAGGTGTTCATTTTTCCTTCTTGCTATTCGAGAGTGGAAATAGAGATACAGTATGAAAAAGGTTCCACGAAACAGGTGCCAAGCACATATATGTGAATTGCAGAGTAATAATGTAGATATAAACGAAGATCGTCGTCATAATGATATTTTTGGCCCAGGGAGGTTCACTGTTGTAATACCACTCTTGTCCTCATTCTATACATAAACGATCTGATGCATAGGTTGGGCAGCTATCTGCGACTGTTTGCTGATGACACTGCAATGTACTGGAAGGTGTCGTCATTTACTGACTGTAGGACGATACAGCATGACGTAGAATTTCTGTTTGGTGTGATGAATGATTGCCTGCTCCATGTAGAAAGATGTAAGTGCAGAAGAGTAGGAAAAACACTCCTGTAATGTTCGAATACACTATTAGTGCTGTGCTGCATGATGCAGTCACGTCGATAAAATATCTTGGCATAACGTTGCAAAGTGATATGAAACAGAAAGATGTCGGTAACAGGAAAGCGATAGTCGACTTTGGTTTATTGGGAGAATACTAGGAAAGTGCAGCTTCAATAGTGAATACTGCTTTAGTGTTTGGGATCCCCAACAGATCAGATTAAAGAAAGACATCAAAGCAGTCCAGAGGCGTGTTGCTATATTAGGTTTGATCAACATGCAAGTAATATAGAAAAGCTCCATGAACTCAAATGGGAATCCCTGGAGGGAAGATGACGGTCTTTTCGCAAAACACTGTTGAGAAAATTTAGAGAACTCGCATCTGCGGCTGACTGCAGAACGATTTCACAACTGCCAAAAGTAAGGTCTGTAAAGACAAGAGAAACTGGGGCTCGTGCAGAGACGTATAGATAATTGTTTTTACCCCACTATATTCGCAAATGGAACTGGAAAGGGAATGACTAGTTTTGGTACAAGGTACTATCCACCACGCAACATATCATTGTTTGCAGAGTATGTAGATAGATTTATATGTAGATGTACAGAAGATATATTTAAGTGTGCATTCCACAATTTCAGTGACTGATCAATCAAAATATTTAACTGCTTCATTTTTGTCTATGTATCTTACATACACTGAGGTGACAAAAGTCGTGGGATACCTACTAATGTTGTGCCGGACCTCCATTTGCTCAACTTGTGCAGCAACAAACACTCGACATGGTATGGACTCAAGTCGTTGGAAGTCCCCTGCAGAAATATTGAGCCATGCTGCCTCTATAGTCGTCCATAGTTGCGCAAGTGTTGCCAGTGTGGGATTTTGTGTACAAACTGACCTCTCAATTAGGTCCAGCAAATCTTCGATGGGGTTAATGTCGGATGATTTATGTGACCAAATTATTCGCATGAATTGTCCACAATGTTCTTCAAACTAATGGTGAACAATTGTGGCCCAGTGACATGGCGCATTGTCATCCCTAAAAATTCTGTCATTGTTTGGGAACATGAACTACATGAATAACAGCAGATGATCTCCAAGTAGCTGAACATAACCATTTCCAGTCAATGATCAGTTCACTTGGGCCAGCTCATTCCATGTAAATACAGCACACCCCATTGTGGAGCAACCACAAGCTTACACAGAGCCTTGTTGACAACTTGTCTTGTGTCTGTACCATACTCAAACCCTATCATCAGTTCTTATCAACTGAAATCTGTACTCATCTGAACTTTTTTTTTTTTTTTTCCCTAGAGCCCAACTGATTTGGGTATGAGCGCAGGAGAGGCAGTGCAGCTGATGATTTGCTTTTGGCAGAAAAGACACTCATGTCAGTCATCTGCTGCCATTGCCCTTAAACGCCAAATATCACCGCACTGCACTGTCCTAATGGATACATTCATAATATGCCCTACATTGATTTCTGCAGTAATTTCACACAGTGTTACTTGTCTGTTACCACTGACAACACTATGCAAATGCCACTGCTCTCTGTTGTTAAGTGAAAGCCGTTGGCAACTGCGTTGTCCATGGTGAGAGGTAATACATGAAATTTTGTATTCTCAGCACACACTTGACACTGTGGATCTTGGACTGTTTCATTCCCTAACGGTTTCCAAAATGGAATATCCCATGCGATAGCTCCAACTACCATTCTGCATTGAAAGCCTCTTAATACCTGTCACGTGGCTATAATCCCACCAGAATCCTTTTCAAATGAATTGCTTGGGTACAAATTCCAGCTCTGCCAATACACTGCCCTTTCATACCTTGTGTAGACAATACTACTGCCATCTGTATATGTGTACATCGCTATCTAGTGACTTTTGTCACCTCAATGCATAATTGTTGTTCTTTGGTACAGATGGTCTGAGAATAGTCAGTATGTGATTGAGATCGATTGTCAAAATAAATGTAAATGTAGTTGCGTCTGTCACAGGATGCACTTTCTGCTCAGCACAGCCTACACAAAATATTTTGCTTTGTAAACATATTTCTTAAATTACATATAGAAGGAAAGAGAAACACAGGAGGGCAAAAGGATTCAACTCTCAGATGACGTGAAAGAATGTCATAAATGCAGTGTCTGAAAAAAATAGTAATGTACTGTTAGAAGTGGTGACAGGAAGCATGTACTTGTAGAATGCGCAACAAATGATCTAAAGAAAATCTCTGAAAAAACTAGTGTGTCACTTCTTTGAAAGCATCAGAAATGAAAGGTTATTGTTTTGTGATTTCAGGGCATCATATCCCTGGTTACCAGCCGGCTTGCCAGCGGTGAAAGAGCATGCCAGAGCATGTATGCCATGCGTCTTGTCCACCCACCATCAGGGGAGGTGTTCTGGTTACACCAGGACACTACAATGTACCAAGTGAGAAAACTTGCTCCACCTTTATGACCATACTTAATTTTTGTAGTACTGATATGATACAAATGAAATAATGAATGTAATTCTTACTTGGTATTCCTGTGCTAGATTTCTATGTTTTCTGTAACAATATTTTGTGTTTAATTCACTGCATATGTATTTGTTCACTGTATAACCTAACATTGTTTTTTAATGCTCATCAAATGTGCACGTACTTAATGTTAATTTTCAATTTTTAGGTTCAAGAAAAGTATGAGTACCAGCACCCACATTCAGAATGGCGGTACGAGCTGCGGGTGCGCTACCTTCCAGACAATCTGAATGAGTTGTACGAGAAGGATCGTGTTACCTTTGCATTTTATTATGATCAGGTAGTGAACTATTATATGTATTCAAATACAGCTTTACTTTATCAAAAACTGATTTTTAAAGACTTATCCGTGATGCGTTCCACTGTCCCAAATTACTACAAGACCTCTAGCAGTAGGCACATTGTTCTGATATACACAAACTAGCATCTTTTTTCTAGAGACCTGTAGTTCACTAATGAAGAAAGGCAGCAGGAGGCAGTTTTGAAGTTGTACTGCTTGCACTTTTGTTGTGAATAGAGTGCAGATTTTCAGTATAGTGTATGAATCTACTAAATCTTATTTGAATACTCTTTTTGCAATGTAGAATCCTGGAGGGTATTGAAGTGCACGAGGCACGGACTGATCTCAGTGGTGTTGACTGAGTGCAAGGTATCCTCTCGAGACTTTGTGATGGTTCGAAAGGGATAGAAAATGTTTGTCAAGTCGTAAGATGTTGTCAAAGAACAACTGCTGCACAACAGGATCAGTATCTTGCCTTAACTAAGTGAAAGTGCCAAACAGTTCTTTGCAGATGTTATAGTTAACTAAGAAGATGCAGTTTTGCAACAAACTCTGCATCAGTAGCTGAAAGTGGTTGTCCTTTATGCCAGACATCAGCAATGTTTGCTAGTTTTTTATCATATGTCAGTTAAAGAACTTTTGCAATTAAATATACTGGGCACTCTTGTTTGCCAGATGTTTTATTGCTTAATCCTTACCTTATTCTGTAACCTTTCAAACATCCCGATGATGGAATCTTATTATACTTAAATTTATGATACTTATAGGTGTGGCAGTTAACTCAGTTTCAGATTTCTATTTTTCATACCATTTATATAACATGTTTTTTTGAACTGGTATGTAACAACTGTTGTTGAGTAACATTTTTGTCTCTGGCCTCCTCCTCCTTTTGCAAGGACTCTCATATGCTGAAAGAATTGTGACTTTGGAAATAGTTTTCTACTACCTGCATTATCGATTTACCTGTCCATCCAACAAATATACAGCCTTCTCTTATTTTGCTTAATATGCAAAGTTAGAACTGTCATTGTTACTTACATCTTTTTAATATAATTGCAGGTTCGCCTGGACTATTTGACTGCTGATCATCCATCTCTAGACTACGATGTTGCTGTACAACTATGTTGCTTGGAAATAAGGAATTTCTACAAAGAGATGCCTCATGTTGCCCTTGATAAGAAGTCCAATCTTGAGTACCTGGAACGTGAGGTATAATAAATTTTTATTCTCTCTCAGCACAACATAAAATGATATTAGTGCTAATGGACAGCATTCCAGTTCAAAGCAGTATGCCTCACAAGTCACTTGACACACAAAAAATGTAAATATGTACATATGTAAAACTTGAGAATCAGCAATTGTCAGGTATTTCTAAGCATCTAGTAGGACCCTCTTTGTTGATGTAGATTTCTGTTTTGGTTACTAGTGAACACATGACTAAATCCAGTATATCTAACAATACTAATAAAAGAAAAGTTGCTGCCTGTCGGTGACTCAGCATCTCTGCTATATGGTGAATAGCGACTTTCCGTTTCGTAATATTGTTACATTCCATCCTATATTTTCCAGTCCTTCTAAATTGTCTTGCTGCGGTAGGTATTCTGTACTAAAGGACAGTAGGGAGAAGGGGAAAAAAATAATTACCTTTTAGGGAAAGCAGGCATTGGAAAAAGTGACAGTTAGAAATTAAAATTATAGAGCCACCATATTGTAACATGTAGACCTTGGTTACATAATTTCTGAAGATGGTTGCTTTGGTAAAGTGAAACATGTATAATAAAAAAAGTTACATGTGACTTGTGGTGGTTCTACACTTTTAATTACCCTTTTATCTAGTTTTATTGTTCTTTCATTGCTACTCCTGGAAATCTTATCACAGACAAAGAGGTTATTTACACACCATTTCTGTAGAAAACATGAAAATTTAAAATAACTTTGGGGTTGATAGATTTCAATGGCAGCAGTAATGGGCATGTTGGCATTCTACATCTAGCCACACTTGACAGGGCTCTGCATGCACCTACCGAACAGGCAGCATTGTCTGCGTGTGGTGCTCAAGAAAGAATTGAAATTGACTTCTGGCTGGCTCCCATCACTTGGCACAATCAAACTTCAGTTGCAAATTTATTTTAATCAGAGTATAGTAGAGGAGATAGAGAGCAATATGAAAGGCCACCAAGCACAAGCTAGCACATGTGAAATGTTTATTGTTTATGCTAGCCTTTGAAGACAGTGACTGAACTGAGCATTTCATGTCAGACATGAGTCTACCAACCTCATTCTCACTGTAAGCAGCTGTACAGATTTTAAAGTAAACATTACTACCTGGGATCTGCTAGGCAGTATTGCTACTCTGCTTTTTAGTAGTCAGCCATTGGGTATTATGACAGCACGACCTATTCTGCAGCAGTTATCCTAGTGAGATCGAGCTGTTGAGTTGATGCTAATGTTGTCTACCTCTTGTAATAATTTAAAAGTTGTTGCTAGAGAAATTCCAGTATCAGTAGTATGTTTGGTATATGGAACTGAGCAGAGATGGAGGTCGGCAGTTCATGATATTTTGATAGAGCCCATGCAGTCATGGAGTGTGAAGTATTCCATAGATGATATCTAGAATTATAAGTGTGTGATGCTTATAGATTATAAATTTTCACATTGACATAAAGGCATGTATGCACTAACAAGGAAATTTTAGCAAGTTGCTTGCAGAAGCTACTTCTCCAAGTTCTTTGATGTGAACACACACCCAGCAAGATGAGTTCCACAAGTTTCCTGAACTTTCTTAAGTAGATTCGACAAATTATTGGAAACAATATCATACACATTTGCTGCAAGAAGTACTTGCTGAACTTGCCAGTTGCTACAAACTTTTTTCAAACTTGCAGAAGTTTTGTGCGTTAAAAAGTGGTACAGAAATGTCAGTGTCAAAAAGGAGAATGGCACAAAGATAGATAGGCAAGAAACAAATGAAGACATTCATGGAAAAATGGGCTAACCCTCACATGTACAGAACTTAAGAGATAAGTGTTACCATCTGTTGCTGGGTAAGGGAACTATCAAAACTGACATTGGTCTCACCCATAAATATCCTACTGTGATATTTAGGGTTGAGACCAATGTCAGTTCTGATAGTTTCTGTACCCAGCAATAAATGGCAACACTTATCTCTAAGCTTTTATATTTGAGGACTAGCCCATTTTTCCGTGCTCGTCTTCAAATGTACCATTAGAACCACTAAACATACACAGGGTATTTACAAATTTCTAGGACTTGTAGAGGAAAGTGAGTATACAATATTTTGAACAGGAACCCATGTATGGAAACACCGTCCAACAATGCTACACAGAGTCAAAGCTACACATGTACCGGTATTGTTGTTGCTAAGAATACGGGCTATGCAGCTTTCAGAGGTGCTAGTATGGACCAAAATAATAAAAAAGTCTAGTAAAGATGGGCTCTTAAATGCTTATCTGAGGAGCTATGAGCACTTGCTCATCTTCGCTAGTGTGAAACTCATCTCCTCTATTAAACAAGTGCTTGTATCCATTAAGGTATGCAATTTGGAGCCCATGTTAACTAGACATTTTTTATTATTTTGGTCCACACTACCACCTGTGAAAGTTTCCTACCCAACAATTCTAGCAACAACAGTCCTGCTACCTGTATTCCACTGTCAGAGGTATCAGAACAATTTTAGTGTACAGCTTTTGTACACTTATGCTTTTCCATCATTCTTCAAAGTTTGTAACATCATCATCATCACCCTGTATATATGCACATTTACAGGTGCAGGCCCCTATATCTTTGATGCTCTTTAGTGTCATTGAATGACGTTTCCAGACATGGGTTCATATTCAAAACATTATGCACTCACTCCTCGCTACAAGTCCTGGAAGTTGGTAATGGGAATTTCTGAACACCCTGTATAATTGGTCACCATCAGCCAGGGAAGTGTGAAATGAATTTACAAATGAATTTCACTTTGTTTCATCAGAAAAAGGGGTGTAGAATTTTAATGCAGATGTCTATCAATTTTAGCTGAATTTTTAATGTTAACTTAAACATATAAGCATTTACATCCATATTAAAAATAGTAAATACTGTTTGTAAAAATTGAAGAGTAAGTAAAGGCAATCTCTTGGTGATATAGCTTGCTGCACTTTTGTATCTTGTTTTCAAATATTTGATCATAGAATAGATAAGATATATTAGAAACTTGCATACTACATTCTCAGTAAGTTTTTAATCTGAGCATATTCCTCTGATTTTAGTTCATTCAGTAGTGTTTATTCACAACTTTAATACATGTGCCCCTGTATTCATTTCTTCACCCAAACATTTCTTCTTTCTTAACTTCTTGTCTTCAGTCATGATTTTTCTTCAGTAATAATAATGCTACGACAGTTGGTTTTAAGTGTGGCATTCTAAACTTCCACTCGCCTATCTTGCAACATGACTCCGTTGGAAACAGTTCTGCAAGTTTATCCAGCAAGTTCTTGAAATTAACTTGCTGAAGTAAACTTGTACAAGTTTTTGTTCTAAAGTAAACACATCAGAAAGTGCTTGTGAAAGCTACTTGCTAGTGGACACAGGCCTTAAGCAGTTAAGATATATATAGGGACTGCTTTGAGGAAGTTGCATTGAACGAATGTAGCCTAACCAATATGTCAGTTGTGAATATTCCACGATTCTTGCATTTGTAAATATTCCATGATTCTTGCAGCACTTGTAAATATTTCACAATTCTTGATAAGTCCCAGCTAATTCTCTGAAATAATTTTGAATGCTAAGAAGTAAGCAATTTTGTTCCAGCCATCATTTCATTCCTCTCTCTCTCTCTCTCTCTCTCTCTCTCTCTCTCTCTCTCCTCCCCCCCCCCCCCCCTCTCCCTTCCCTCTCTCTCTCTGTGTGTTTGTCTCTGTCTCTCTTTTATGTGACACGAGCAGGCTCTTTCTCTTTCTCCCATCATGAGTATGGTCACACTTAGTTGTGTGTGCAATGTCTTTGGAAAAGGTGCTGTGGATTGATTGCATATAATTGAGAAGGTGTTTCAGATATTATAATGTGTCTGATGGCAAAAGTGTTAGGGTTAGTTGATTGCCAGTGCAGATTGATTCATAATAATATGGGTACATAAAGAGTGATTCTGAGTTGTGGATCCAGTGGGTGTTTGTGTTGTCCTCATTATTTCATCATCATTCGTGAATGTAGTGAGATTGGGCTGTGTAAAGATTGGGACTTTGTATGGGCACTGATAACAGCACAGTTGAGTGCCGCACAAACCAAACATCATCATCATCATCAAATGTGGATCCAAATTAAATTTCTTGAGGATTAATAAATTGTGGGGTGACTAGGTTTACAGTGGTAGGGAACATTCCAATGTACCACAATCTCCCTAATTTTACAGTGGTATTCCTTGTTTACAAACATCTTAACTGTGCACCAAATACCAGTATTGTTGCCATTGTGCATGTGAAAGTCCCTCGGGAAAAGAGATTCAAGAGTTACTTGGCCTTGGCATCACTGTTTGCATTTGATATACATTTCCAGTGTGGGCTGTTGGCTAAATTACCATAATGCTGCTCTCCTGTTACGTATTTCAGAAGCAAAATAAGTTTGGTTTAGATAGGGCTTCACAGCTTCTACGGTGCTAGTTTATTCATCTTTTGTTTTTGTAGACACAGTAGTAGTGTGTTAAATGAAATCCACTTGGCATCTGTAGTAGTATTCTATTTTTCTAATGTGTTTACTAAATCTTCCCATTATTGTATTTGACTTTAAGGTAAATATTTTTGATCAAAGATTTAAGCTTCATGATCTGTGTGATCACTGATTGAACTTGGAACTTACATTTACTGTAGTTGTTACAGACTTCAGTTAAAATACTGGTTTGATACAACTGTCTGTTTTTATCCACCATATGTGCCTCCATTACCAAACTAACTTTTCCTTCATGTCTCAGGATGGGTCCTATCAACGTAGCCCACAAAACTTTACTTTTTTATCTCGTCTTTTAGTCAGGTAGTGTTGTAAAGGTCTTCGTGATTTTTGTCTATCATGTTTTTTTTTTACCTCAAATGTAGGGAATTCATAATTGTCGTTACCCTTTTTTTCCCTTCCTTTCCAGTGACCTTTATCCAGCCAACTTTTGGTCAGGACTGGTATGGCTCTTCTCCAATTTTGCGGAGCACCTACCATACCCTTATATAGTCCATTACTATGATGGATTTGACACTCCCAGAGACATTTTAAAGCTACTGTCATCTGCTCCTACCACCCACCTCAGTGGGAAGGAATCCGTGTTTCCCTTCTGTCTGCATCTAGTGTAATTGCACAGTCAAATGTGACATCAATTTACAAAGCTTTTGCGCATCATGTATCTGAGACAGGACATGGGAACTCTCTGGAATTTACCTAGGTGGATGTGAAAAACCACCTAAAAACAACATTCACAAGGTGGACTTGTTCCAGAGAGGGCACCTCCCCATGTCCTGGAAGTGGACAGCTATGCTGGCGTGTCCATAACAGTCATTATAAGTTTTGTTAAATAGCTGTTCCAATTGCATAAAGAAGTACAGATTTATACAAGATGTTCCCACCCTAGACTGTTATCAAATACTCAGCTGCAACAGGAGTCAATAGTGGCCAAGGGCTGTAACTGGTCATGTAAGCAAATACATTTTTATCCAACAGGAGCTGTCATTTAATACAAGAGAACAAATGTTTTTCCTTTTCAGTTAAATTCTGTATTTCTCCATTAGTTATTTAATCTTCATTTGTCTGAAACACCACACTTCAAAACTTTCTAGTATATATTAAAACACCATGGATTAAGTGTACATATAACTTGTAACTTTGTGGTTCCATGTACATTGTAGCTGAGGTTTTAGAAGTCCCTCGACTTAAGACTTGTTACTGTCAGCACTTCAAGAATAGTGTGGGTGGTATACTTGCAACAAATAAAATAATTCTTTGACATTAAATCACACTCAACACAAATATTTATTTTAATTTAGCAGCTTACATTGAGTATGGTTCAGTTGTAAAGATTTTAATTTATATGTTGGTAAAATACTTATGAAGCCTGACATTATACACTTTGAGAGAACATCTACAATTATAGCTAGATATTACAGGACATGGGACCCCAACATGAATCTCAGTTAATATATGCTTTTCTAACTATTGTAATATGATCCGTGTAAACTGAACTGATAAATGTAATTCCTAAGGCTACATGTTTAAAATGAAAGTGTTCAACTTGTACATATATATTACTGAACATTAATTAGTGTACCAGACAACTAATTTTGAAGTTTACTTCGTACACTGTATGAAACATGCTTGATACTTCCACAAGAATTAGTGAAAAGTTTTGATATATTAGCAGACAACCATACTTGTCACTGATATCATGTAGTGTGTTCATACTTACTATGTACTGCAATGCAATACTAACCTAGTATAATGTATACTGAATATATTGTACACAACGTATTGGCAAAGTCACAAGAAAATAATCTGATAATTTTTAAGGTGTTGTCCACATTGGTTTGCCATTTGTATTGGCACTGCCCCTGATTGAATCCTCGTTTTTTGTGCACTCTTATAGGAAATCACATCCATCTGATGTTGCTGCTCATTTATGCATGCAGCTCTCTGTTTCAGGTGGGAATGCACAAATTTTTGCCCCGTGCTGTGCTCGACAGCTTGAAGCCAAAGCAGCTGCGGAAAATGATCCAGCAGCATTTCAAGAAATTTGCGTCTCTCTCTGAGGTGGAATGCATGTTTAAATTCTTGGAACTGCTCAGAGCACATTACCGATTCGACCAAGAACGCTTCCGCTGCTCTCTTGGAGTAAGTTGTTATATGTTCTTTTCATGTTACTATTTCTAAATGACAATTGATTTATGCAGTACCTGTATGTGAACAACTTTGGAATTGCATTCAGAACACTAAAATTACATGAATTTATCATCATGTATACATTATTTCATTTGTGATATTTCATGAGATATATGCATCATTTATATTAGCAATCGAGCATTTCCATCCCAGTGGAACTGGTGATAGGACCGGAGCTGGGAATATCGTACATGTCGGGTCGAGCGACAACACCGACCAAGATTTCAGAGTTCAACAGAGTCCGTGGACTGCAGACACTTGTCTCAGACTGTGATACTCACCCCAAGGCTGTTGTTAAGATGTGGCTGGCAGGCTCATCTGAAACGCTATCGCTGACTTGTGCATCCCTGAGGGAGGCGGAGAGCCTAGCTGACCTCGTGGATGGCTACTGCCGACTCGTCACCGGCTCTCAAGAGTCTCTGTGGGACCGAAAAGGTGAGCCGTGTACATTGACCGATGCTGCTGCTAGTTTTATTTCTTACAAAAAATTTCCCACAAAAAGTTAATGATCATCTGATCAGTAGGAATCATTACACATGTATGCTGTTCAGGAGATAACATTTTATTTATTGAAAATAATTAATACATTTTACTGCTTGTTGAGCCCTGTGGCTAGATTATTTTATTTTAAGAAATACAATGGTCAGCCACTTCTTTATGTATTTTTTATGCCAACAAGTATTTGGGGCTTTCACTCATCTTGAATTGGTGGAACACATATTTGAAACATCAGTAAATACGTCCTTGAAGCATCGACACCAATTTGGATGCTGCAGCTGGCTTTCTACTTGCTTGTTGTCATACTGAGTTTTGCATTTATGGGTGTGGCACAATCCTTTTCCACTTATATCTTGCACAAAAACAGCACAGTATCCATGCTGCCTGATACTGCGCTGATTTTGTGCAAGATACAAGTGGAAAAGTGTTTGTGTCACATCTGTAAAAGTGAAAACTGGAATAAAAACAAGCAGACTAGAAAGCAAGCTGCATTATCCAAATTTCTCTTTGGTTAATGATGTAATTAATAAAATCTTCTCAGTTTTCAAGTAGTGTCAATTCCAATAAAATTCTCGAGCCTTTAATGGCTAGCTCTGCCATTGTCATCAGGAGTAAAACTACTGACTGCCGGTCTGGCACTATTTCCCACTTATATATCTATGATTAAGGTCACTGGCACCAATCGGAGAGGGCTGAAACAGTGCGTGCACAGAAGGTGAGCTGGGCAGCTCATAGCGGGTCCGACCCATCGCGGGACCAAATGATGTCAGGTGGTGTGAGGACCTGGCGCCATGTTTGAAACTGTTGCTCCCCCCTGCCTACAAGCCTTAAGCATCCATCATTGCTTCCTTCTGGCATCCAAAGCCTGCTCCCATGCCCTACTTAGTGTGTAGCCCGTGTCGAAATTGTTGCTGTTCATTCTAATCTTAGCTGCCTCTTTTATAATGTAGTCCCAGTATGTTGAGGCATGAGTCAAGACTCTTGTGTTCTCAAACTGTATTTTGTGTCTGTTTTTGAGGTAATGCTCAGCTGTGGCTGACTTGTCGAGTTTCCTTTGCTTAAAATGTCTCTTGTGCTCAGTATAATGCTCTGCAACCATGGGAATTGTCTGGCCTATTTAGATGCTGCCACACTTGTGAGGGATACCGTACACTCTGGGCACATGAAGAGCTATGTCGTCTTTAACAGGGTGCAACTTACCTCTTATTTTAGGGGCGGGCTGGAACACTGGTCTCAATCAATGTCTCTGCAGCATACATCCTATCTTGCTGCTCGTTGCCCCATAGTATGGCAGGAATGCCACCAGCTTGGCTTCTTCTGCCGATTCACAAGGCATCCTTCTTCAGTGACACCTGAAAGTGTTCACAGTCTCTCTTTTTGCTGTGTTCTCTGTGAACACATGCCTCAAGTGCTGCAGTCAGACTGTTGGTGATCATCATCAGAAATAGCTTTGACTCTGTGTGTATTAACATGTTCAGGACTGCTTTCTTGTGTACAGTGTGGTGAAAATTAACGGCTTTCAAATATCGATCAGTATGTGTTGGTTTCGTGTACCCTGAATGACTAAGCCAGCCTCCTGCTTCCTACTCAACTAAAACATAAGAGTGGTAGCTTTCCACCCTTCTCCATCTTGATGGTAAATTGTATGTTGGGACGGACACTTCATGTGATCTAGGAACTTCTGCAGTGTATGTTCACCATGAGGCCATATCAGGAACGTGTCATCGACGTACCTAAGGATGTAAGATGGATGACACAGCAATGAGCTCACCACTGTCTTCTGCAGTCATGAATTTCTATATGGACCACTTTGAGGAGCAGGTTCTGAACTCTGTGGTGTTGGGTCTGTCTTGCTTCCTTAGGTACATCGATGGCATCTCCCTGTTATGGTCTCATGGTTAAAATATACTGTAGTAGTTCGTGGATCACTTGAACGGTGTCCATCCCAACATTAAATTTACCATTGAGATGGAGAAGGATGGAAAGCTACAGTTCTTAGATGTTTTAGTTGAGTGGAAGGCAGGAGTCCAGCTTTGTCATTCAGTGTACAGGAAACTGATGCACACTGATCGATATTTGAAAGCCGGTAGTTTACACCACCATGTACACAAAGTGGTTGAGACACATTAATACACAAAGCCAAAGTTATTTCTGATGACAACCTGGTACAGTTTGAATTGCAGCACTTGTTCAGGGAGAATGGCTACTGCAAAAGAGACATTGCAAATGCTTTCAGGTGTCACTGAAGATGGACTTCTTGTGAGTTGGTGGAAGAAGCCAAGTCGGTGACTTTTCTGCCATATTGTGGAGGAACGAGCAGCAAGTTAGGATGTGTGCTGCAGAGACACAGATTGAGACCAGTGTTCTGGTCCACCCCTTAGATTTGATATATTTTACGCCCTGTTAAAGACAACATAGCTCTTTGTGTGCCCAGTGTGCATGGTGCCCCTTACAAGTGTGGCAGCATCTATATAGGGCAGACAATTTGCAAAGTTGCAGAGCCTTGTACTGAGCACAAGAGACATATTAAGCAAAAGGAGCCTGACAAGTTGGCCATAAACAGCAACAATTTCAACAGAGACTACGGATACACACTGAGTAGGGTGTGGGGGCAGGCTTTGGGTGTCAAAAGGAAGCAGGATGGGTGCTTAATGCTTTTAGGAAGGCAGGAGCAGCAGTTTCAAATGCAGCACTGACCTGTTGCTCCACCTAACATCACCCAGTCTTGTGGCAGGCCAGAGCTGCGAGGAGCTGCCCACCTTGCCTTTCGCACACGTCATTTTGGCCCTCTCTGATTGCAGCCAGTGACTTTAATCATAAGTATATAAGTGGGAAATAGTGCCAGCTCTGGCAGTCAGTAGTTTTACACTTGGCAATGGTGGCGGAGCTAGCTTAAGACTTACAGGACACAATGATGTATTTACTGAAGATTCAAATATGTATTAAACCAATTGCAAAATAGAGGAAAGCATGAAATGTGTATTGGTGTAAATAAAAATACATAAAGTGGTTAGTTGCTGTATTTCATAAATAACTTTATTTGCTCTCACAAACTAGTCACATCATTACAACAAAAACTAAATGGGCTATGCGCTACTTTCTGATGCTTCATTCTAAGTGGCTTGAAATATTTTGCTATTTGTTGGGAAGCTGAGCTTTTCACAAAAAAAAGTCATGAGTAAATCATTATTGAGATGGTTCAGCTCCTTTGATGGTGGATCTGGCAATTATTATTTTTCTAGTATTTTGCTTAGTAGAATGTTACAAACACTCTTATTATGAAAGTTGGTAGTAGTGAAAATCATCACAGTGAAATACATAAATTATTTATGTAGCTATATCAGCTTAACTTTTTCAGTAGCAATTTTTCATTTGTGTCAAGTAGTACAGTCATAAACCTGTTCAATTGTTTGGTGTATAAGTGTAAATTTATAAGTTGTTTCACCCATGGAGATGATTTGTGGCCAAAGGCAGGTAACAAACTGAAGCAGATATAATTCACTATCATGTCAGAATAGTCTTCGAAAATAGAGTTATGGCTCTGAAGGAAGTTGGAAATATTGTGACTGGAGACAGTGTGTTGTTGGTGAAAAAAGTCCTTAATCAAGAAGTTACCCATGGAAAAAGTCTGTTAACAACCTTTCAGTTGTTATGTAAATATTTGTTTTCTTACTGATTCAAACTGAATCTAAGAAAATTAAAAGTAATAAAACAACCCCTATAGTTTACATAACACAGTTTTTTTTAAATTAATTACTTTATTTTTCTAATGCTGCTGACTTTGTCCATTTAACCTTTCTTCCATCTATTTCATGGACATTTTTCTACTTCATTGCCATCACAACAGATAGATACCTGGTGATAGTTGCATTCTCTTTGCATGTTTCATTTTTAATAAGTCATTATTATAACTACAACATCATACCACTGTTGCTTATTTAACCTGTCTGCTTCCTGTACAAGTTTTGTGTATTGCTATTACTAGAATTAGCTAACACTCACAATCAAACTGAGCTATAACTTTGATTTATGTGCTTTTATTACAGCCCCAGATATTGAAGATATAATATTATCCCACTTCAGGTTTTTGGGTTTTGAATCTTGAAAATAAGGTTCATGAATAACTCAGATATGTGATTTATAATAGGTGCATTGCTTAAGATTGCATTATATGGATGCAGTGATCAGTAAACAGAAAATGGTGACTAAAAAGTAGCATTTTTAGATAGTGACACTAGACTAAATGCTATCCTATATGGAGGCAACTGAGCACTGATTGCAATGAACAGAGTCAGAATACAACGTAAAATATCTATGGATAAAATGAAAGTGATGGCATTTCAAGGCATACAGTCAGTAAGATCAAAGCAGTCTTGAGCACTAAAATCTTGGATAAAATTGAAATTTAAATATCTTGGAGGCAACATCGCATATGAATACAACTGTGGCATGGACCAAAAATTAAATATATTTACTTTCATGTGTATGAGGGACATTCAGTAAGCAATGCAACACTTTTTTTTCCCCTGAAAGTATGTCAGTTTTATTCAGGATTACAACACAACATATTATTCCTCACTCTTTTGGCTGTAAAACCATATTTTTCAACATAGTCTCTGTTCAATGTGATGGCCACATTACTGGGAGGGCCTGTATGCCCACATGGTATCACTCTACTGGTCAATGTCAGAACCAGTGTTTTGCTGCATCAGTAACCTCCCCATCATTTATGTACAACTTCCTGCAGTTCTTTAGGGGCCAAGCAGATGGAAGTTGGAAGGTGTGATATCCAGGCTATAGGGTGGACTAGGAAGAACAGTCAGTTTTGTGAACTCGTCTCAGGTGTGGAGACTTATGTGAGCCCTTATGTTGTAATGGAGAAAGAGAAGTTCATTGGCAGTTTTGTGGTTTTGAACACACTGAAATCATTCCTTCGATTTCTGGAGGGTTGTGGCCGGCTGGCATGTAGGAGAATGGCCCAGGTTTTTGAGACCTTGTAGCGAAATGACAGATGATTTGCCTACTGGATCACCATGCTTTTGTTCACTGATGTGCTTCTGTAGACGATCTGCAAGCACCTGTGAATACCTGTGATGCTCTGGCGTTCCGCCAAAAGAAACTCAATGACAGCTCTCTACTTGGAACACACCTCAGTTACAGGCAACATTTTGATTGCTATATATAATGACATCACTTATCAGAACTTTATGCTACTGTAGGGGCTGAAGTGGGAATATTCCTTGATGTCCCACAACAAATTCCACATTTTTTCAACTGAAACTGGCAGAGAAAAATGTGTGGTACATTACTTATTGACGCTCCTCATGGAATGATGTAAAAACTGAGTTGACAGAATAAATCTATGAAAGAAATGCAGCTGAAGTTTTACAAAATTGTAGTAGTGCCAACCCTTATTTATGGCACTGAAGCATGAATGAAAACAAGACACTAAGACTGTAGAATATAGGCCAAAGAAATGAGATTTCTAAGAATAGTGAGAGATCATAAAATAATTGAGGGCTTATGCGAAGATTTAGCAATATATTACTTAAAAGAAAATAGTGTGAAATGGAAGGAATTGTAGACAGTTTGGTTAGAGAAGACTCCTGGTAAAGGCTCTTAGTGATAAAAGCATTAGCAGGAGAAATGTACGAAGGCCATACAACAGAAAGAGTACTGTAACAGGTAATTTGTGTAAGACATGTAGTGAAGAAGAAGAAGAAGAAGAAGAAGAAGAAGAAGGATAAGAAACTACTTTGAAGAAGCCATTTCTCTCTCTCTCTCTCTCTCTCTCTCTCTGTCTCTGTCTCTCTCTCTCTCTCTCTCTCTCTCTCTCTCTTTCTAACTAGAGAAAGATTGACAGCTCAAAACTAGTAACACATCTATGTTGTTCAACAAACTTGCTACCTTTTTCTCAGTTTTGTTTATTGTTCCCAGTCTGGGATTTCTGTTATTGTAACAACTTTGTATTCAGTTATATTTACATTATTATTGTACTAAAGTTAAAATTTCCATTGCTTATTATTCAGCAAGCAGACATATTTTAAATATTTATTGTTCAGTTTCAGTTGCAAAAAATACAATAACTGCAAAAATAATTATTGTCATGTTTGATTCAGAATGAAACTTTGTTTACTATTTTTGTACAAGCTGCCGTGTGGAAACGCTTTCCCTGCCCTTGTGCTGTCAAAGGTTGGTATTCACATTAATTGTCTGTCTCCATTAAAGAAAAGCATGTATTTCATTCTATGTCAGTTTCATTATGCGCCTGCTATTTTCAAAGGCATTTCCTCCCTTTCTGTTTGTAGTGATAGTTAATTCACTAATATTATGTGCCAATAATGGCAGATTTGTTACATAGTTGGTGCTGACAGGTCTTTGATGTCTTCTAAGTATACTGTGTGCTTGATGATTTCACAAATTGTGTACTTTCGCAGATGCTCACCCTCCCAAGTACCCTGACAGTGGAGGTGGAGACAAAGTGCCACCAAGAGGAACCATGCTTTCTGAAGACTATGCAGAAATTGTGGATGAGGAAGGGGACTATTCTACACCTGCCAGTACGTATTTCTCATCCCAGTAAGCTGTTGTTGCTGTCAGACTTACTTGACACCTTTAAAATTCCATGTAACTAGTACTGGCAAGAGTATCTATTTACCTGTTTTTTTAAACTTGTAGCAGCTAAATGTAAAAGTCTGTGCTCAATTCCCAATGGATTTTAATGAAGAGTTCATTTGATCCTTTTATCCATTATCACTATAGAAATGATTTTTTCAAAAGTAAAATTTTGTGTTGTAGTTCACAAGACATTTTTGATATCAGTTGCATCCCATTCCATTGATATATTTTGCAGCAATCTTTCACCAAACACATACTGATAAAGAATGATATAAATTCTGTAAGAGGTATGTGGATGACATACTCATTCTATTTAACAGCACAAATGATGAAGTAGCAACTCCTTTTAATAAATTCAGTAGTCTTCATAATAAAATCCAATTAACTTTTTAGGATGAAAAGGACAACACCATACCTTTCCTTGACATGAAAATATCAAAACAGAACTCGCAGGTGTCTTTCAGTCCTCACAGAAAGCATACTGGCTCTGACAGAACTATATCAAACAGTTCTGCACATCCCACATCCACCAAAAATGTGGCATATAAATCAGTGCTATACAGAACCAACAAATTTTCAATTTGATATACAGAACTCCACCATGACATAGAAAACCATAACATATTTTGCAGTATATGTTTCATAGATCCAATGTTCATTAATACAATGTCTCAGCAGAGAAACAATAATGTGAACAAGAAATAGCAAATTACACTCACAGCTGACAGCACCCCAGCAGTTAAATGTTTAAAAATGCCATTTTGTATAATTTCTGATAAATTTAGTGGGTAATTCATAGCTAGAGTATTCAAAAACACATATGTAAAAATCAGCATTTGCACCACTAACCACCTAAATAACAAGCTCATCCACAGTATGAAACAATCAGATACAGTTCTTGGTGCATCTGGCATTTACGAAATTACCAGCACCTAATACAATAAATATTATGTTGGACTGGCTGGCAGAAATTTCAGAACTTGACTAGAGCATATAGGCTCTCATAGACTGGGAAAATATAAGAAATCAGCATTAGCAACACACATTAAAGACACAGGACAAGGCAATCTTGAAATTTTGTACGAAACCTGAAAAAGTAAAAGAATGGACATAGTGGAAGAAATGGAACTATTCATTCATAATACATAAAATGGAGATAATATTGTTTATGAGATAACTGAATTCAAAAACTAAGAATTCTTCAGAAGCCCTAATGCAGATGTAAAGCAATAAATTTTGAGATGTGCCAGTATGAAACCAATGACTACCAAATTGTCAGTATCACACGGGTCGCAGCAAAGAAGCAATAGTTGATACTTGCCCACACACTGCAAGTATTGTTTAGGATCTGTGTTTAGTTTCCCAGAAATAAAAAGTGCTGTTGTTTTTTTGTTAACTGGAAATAGTTCACTGTGGGAATCTTGGTTGCAGCAAAGGATTATGAACTGGACCGTAGCCGTGTTGAGCTGGGTGAAACAATTGGTGAGGGCCAGTTCGGGGACGTTCACAAAGGCACGTTCAGAGCTGCCGATGGAACACCGGTACCTGTTGCAGTAAAGACCTGCAAAGCTGATGCCGATCTTGCCACTGCTGAGAAGTTTCTGGAGGAAGCATGTAAGTATAGAACATGTAAAGTAATGGAACTTCCAGTGCTTACACCCAGGAGAACCAGCCCCCAAATTCCATCTAAATCTAGGCTTTATGTGATTGAGGCATATTTTAAGATTGTTCCTTTGACAAAGATATGGTCTACTCTAATCTGAGATTGAGCTTCACCTGTAATGAAATTGTTATTGACACAACATTAAACCCTAATATTTCTTTAAATTTTAAATGCCACAAATGTGCAGTGGAGGTTATTTTGTGACGTTATAATACAGAAGACAATTGAGTTGTTACAATGGTAAAATTATGGCCTTCCAGTTGAGAAGCCTGTATAGTCTGTCCATGAACTTGAGTGAGTGAGCAAGACCCCACTCTGTCTACCCAGATAAGTGACTAGGTGCTTCTACAGGCTGTTTCATAATGTAGTACTGGCCCTGCTGCAGCGCGCGCTTGAAATCTGTGGTGATGCCGTGTACAGATATGTCCCGGCAGCATTTATTGTTAGATAAATACATTGGGACCATAAGGAATACAAAAGATGATAGTTCCTTCCAAAACACAACATTGTAGAGTAAACAATATTAACATAGGAACAGAAATCAGGATTGTACTACAAACATAGAACCAAATATCTGTTCATGTAAACGTATGTTCCTTTACTGCTCGTAATAAAACACGCCCCATATAGTGCACTCAATCTGTAGAATGTAAGGCTTGTTCTTACTTTGTGTTTCTAGTAAAAGGTAGAAGTTTTCTTGGAAGGGCTGCATTGAAACATAACAATTCTTGCAACATGAAGAGTGTTTAAAAAGTAACGAGAAATTTATAATTTCGCATGTTGTATTGGTCTGATTTGTACTACGTGTTTTGTCACTGTCTTCACAAACATGTCTGAAAAGTATCTGTACAATGTTATGCATATTGGGTATTTAGTCTGTTGTCAGCTATGAAAAATGTTACATGTGTTTTGGTAGCACTAATGATTATTTGTTTTGTATATAAATACACTCCTGGAAATGGAAAAAAGAACACATTGACACCGGTGTGTCAGACCCACCATACTTGCTCCGGACACTGCGAGAGGGCTGTACAAGCAATGATCACACGCACGGCACAGCGGACACACCAGGAACCGCGGTGTTGGCCGTCGAATGGCGCTAGCTGCGCAGCATTTGTGCACCGCCGCCGTCAGTCTCAGCCAGTTTGCCGTGGCATACGGAGCTCCATCGCAGTCTTTAACACTGGTAGCATGCCGCGACAGCGTGGACGTGAACCGTATGTGCAGTTGACGGACTTTGAGCGAGGGCGTATAGTGGGCATGCGGGAGGCCGGGTGGACGTACCGCCGAATTGCTCAACACGTGGGGCGTGAGGTCTCCACAGTACATCGATGTTGTCGCCAGTGGTCGGCGGAAGGTGCACGTGCCCGTCGACCTGGGACCGGACCGCAGCGACGCACGGATGCACGCCAAGACCATAGGATCCTACGCAGTGCTGTAGGGGAACGCACCGCCACTTCCCAGCAAATTAGGGACACTGTTGCTCCTGGGGTATTGGCGAGGACCATTCGCAACCGTCTCCATGAAGCTGGGCTACGGTCCCGCACACCGTTAGGCCGTCTTCCGCTCACGCCCCAACATCGTGCAGCCCGCCTCAAGTGGTGTCGCGACAGGCGTGAATGGAGGGACGAATGGAGACGTGTCGTCTTCAGCGATGAGAGTCGCTTCTGCCTTGGTGCCAATGATGGTCGTATGCGTGTTTGGCGCCGTGCAGGTGAGCGCCACAATCAGGACTGCATACGACCGAGGCACACAGGGCCAACACCCGGCATCATGGTGTGGGGAGCGATCTCCTACACTGGCCGTACACCACTGGTGATCGTCGAGGGGACACTGAATAGTGCACGGTACATCCAAACCGTCATCGAACCCATCGTTCTACCATTCCTAGACCGGCAAGGGAACTTGCTGTTCCAACAGGACAATGCACGTCCGCATGTATCCCGTGCCACCCAACGTGCTCTAGAAGGTGTAAGTCAACTACCCTGGCCAGCAAGATCTCCGGATCTGTCCCCCATTGAGCATGTTTGGGACTGGATGAAGCGTCGTCTCACGCGGTCTGCACGTCCAGCACGAACGCTGGTCCAACTGAGGCGCCAGGTGGAAATGGCATGGCAAGCCATTCCACAGGACTACATCCAGCATCTCTACGATCGTCTCCATGGGAGAATAGCAGCCTGCATTGTTGCGAAAGGTGGATATACACTGTACTAGTGCCGACATTGTGCATGCTCTGTTGCCTGTGTCTATGTGCCTGTGGTTCTGTCAGTGTGATCATGTGATGTATCTGACCCCAGGAATGTGTCAATAAAGTTTCCCCTTCCTGGGACAATGAATTCACGGTGTTCTTATTTCAATTTCCAGGAGTGTAGATCAGAGAGTTTCTATTAAATTTTGTTATAAGAATGGAATAAAGTATATTAAACTTTTAGAAATGTTAAGTATTGCTTTTGATGAGTCTGCTATGAATAAAACAAGGGCTTACAAGTGATATGAACATTTCAAAGCAGGCAGTGCAGTGCAGTGGTTTTACAATGATAGATGAGATTAAAAATGTATAGTTAAGAGAGCTATAAACCATCCCAAAGAAACAATTCCAAAAGTGTTTCTGGAATTGTAAAAAACATCAGCATAAGTATGTAGTAAGTAATGGGGAATATTTTGAAGAGGATAGCATTGCTGTAGATTAACAAATAAAGTTCTTAGAAAAAAAAATAAAAATCAGTATGTGAATGCATCACGAATGTCAAGCTTTTTGTACAGAAGTCCAAAATCAGTGTGCATGTTTCAAAGGAAATTTCAGCAGTGTTTAGGATAGCTATTGCATACGTATCTTAAGCAGTGTGTCTTAGAAGCAGGTGAATAGTAACTGAGATAGAGTTTTAGTGACAGAATACATTCAAATGCTGCTTTTCCATAAGAATCAAAAGTTTTATGTGACTGAATCACACGCTGTTAGCAAGAAATCAGTTAATTTTACCATGCTAATTTTGTTCAGTTAGTGATAAAGGTATTTGTTGCTTTGGATGACATATGACTGCATTTACCTTGGAAAACTGTTTAACAATTTTAGTACTTGCAGTAAATTTCTATTAAACGAAACTTTATAGTATATGAACATACTCATGCTTGAAAGCATACACAATGTACTGTATTTTTTAAGAAATTATTCGTTGCCCATTCACATAATTTGTTATTTTAAAGGTCATCATTAACAGTGCCTCTGTCATTATCATCATTGTCGTCACTTTCTAAATTAATAACTATGGCATCTAGTATGTCTTCAACAATCCCACCCTTAACCCAGAACTCTTTTTCAAGTTTCTCTACATGGAGACAGTATGCACTCCAATCATCTGGAGTTATAGTTTCAAAAACTGTAAGAAGTGTTTGTCTATGCTTTTTTTGGTTTCTTCAAAATTTAGGTTGGAATAAAAAATGGATACTCGGAAAGTTGCTACATACCTTCTTTCATCAACAGCAGTAACTTCCTCATGCAAATATCTCCATATATATTTCTTCCTCTTACAAAATTTTTGAATTTTGCCCACACCTGTCCAATTGAATTTAAGTCACAGTTATATGATGGAAGTCACAGCATTGTGTGTCCATGAGCTTCAAGTATTTTATTAATTTCAAATACTTTGTCTTCTGGCTTATGTTGTTTAATTAAATCAAGTAATTTTGTTTTTCTAATTGACAAATCATTTTCCACCATGTTTCCTTAATAACAATTCCATCTTTCCTCTTTTATCCAAGGATCTGTTGGACTTTTGTTATACTCCTTGTTGTGATATGAAGTATTGTCCATAACATTAACACAGTTCAGTGGCAGATTCGGAATTAATTTAGTCGATATCCAATTTGAAAAATTTTTGTAGATCATTTGCCATATGGTAGCTCCTGTTGCACATTCCACTTAATAAGTTAACTGTGCATAAAAACCCATCTTTTGAGCTGATACTGACCACGACAAACCTATTGCTTCCACTAACTTTGTCCATAATGCCATCAATGCCAGGACCCTGCCAACATTTTCTGTAAGAAATGTTGTTGTCTACCCAAGGTGCATCAGTATAAAAGAAGTTTCTGCCTTGCTCCCTTAATTTCCTCAGTTGGATCAAGTACTTAAATTGTCAGTGAATTACATCTGTTCTCTCTACCAGAATCTTCTGCTTACTTACAGATCTTTTCCAGGTAAATCCCACTTCACATAGTGTCTTGTGTAAAACATCTTTCTGCCAAGGGAAATGGATTTTTTTACAGCAGTAAGTAATTTCCATAATGTCAGCACTATTTTTTAATTTATGTAAAAGTCTTCCATCATTTATTGAGTGACCGATTTTGTGAAACTGTCTATAATGATGGATTTTCTCCCAAAATTATTAGTTTTCCTTTGTGGCAATTCCAATAAACCATGTGGTTTATTTTTGCACTCCTTTCTTATGCATCCTACTACAGCAAGGCTGATGTTTGCATGAATTGCAGGCCTTTGATTGGGACTTGTAATATTAGCCAACAGTTCTTTATGTGTTGTCTCTTTAATACACACTGTAACAACATTAGAGATGATCAAGGGCTCGTTACTCTGCAAATGCTTCCTATTCTTCATATTCTGCACATTTTCTTGCAATGCAGAGCGATTATCCATCACTTTCAGATACCAAAGTATATCCATAAGTATACAAAGTTAACTGACAAACACTGGCAACTAAGACCCCATGAACAGAGTTGACATATATCACTGCACGCTGAACTACACTGTTAGACAGGTAACGAGCAACAGATTTTGGGTACCGCTGTAGGACAGTGCCAGGGTTCTTCCAGGGAGGGCCACTTCCCCCACCAAAAGCGTTGCTCGCTCTTGAATTTACAGACTGACTATATTTTGAAATGTAGTCTGACTGTTGAAGAGTCCCTCCTCCTGGTCCTCCTCCTCCTCCTCCTCCTCAGACTTACCTTACCTTCACAGTTGCTGTCAGATTATTATAATTGTATTTGTACTCTGCTAAGTTTACTATCATAAATTACAACTTCTACTTGCTTTGAATTAATTTTTCCTGAAAAATGTAAGAACACTACTTTTAATGAAAAGTTAAAGGGTAAACGCCCTGCTCACCCTTTATCACACTCAGATTTACTGTATGAACTTTTTTCTCTGTACTTGAGAAAATGAATTTCTGTCTTTGCAGACATTTATTACCTCAGAAAGTGTATATTCGTATCTCCAAGAATCGCCTTTCACTAACTTAAGATTGGGGAGGGGGAGAGAGAGAGAGAGAGAGAGAGAGAGAGAGAGAGAGAGAGAGAGAGAGAGAGAGAGAGAGAGTGAGAGAGTGAGTGTCAACAACAAATGTAGTGTTTCTCCCAGCCTCTTAGTTAGTGTTAAAACTAAATTTTAATTTTTTTTGTTTTTTGTAATTCTCATCTCAATGTTACCATCTTCACTTATTTTTTATCCTTCCACAATACATTTTAGGTGAATACCAGAAACAATAATCATTTGGTCTGTAATGACCCAAAATAGCCATATTTACAGAATAACTATGGAAATGGATTCAGTTTGTTTTTGAAACACACACATTCTTATTGATTTCCTAGCCTGGACAAGATTCAGCATATCTGTGTCATCACAAGGGTCATCTTCTTTTTACATTTCTAATAATATTAAATTTTGAACAAAACAGTGATGATAGAATGTTGGGGCTATTGTTACTGTTTTATTTTATGTGCAAAATAGTGCTTAAATTGTAAAAGAAAGTGATAACTTGAAAGCTAGTGAATTTTTCTATGCTGCTATAGACACTCATGCTCATAAATTAAGGATAATTGCAGAATGAGGTGCCACACAATGTGGCACTACACAAAACTGTCACTAATAGACTAGCCACATAGGGAACACACATGTCACAGATCTGTAAGTGCACGGTATTGGTGATAAGTTGAGAAAACTGTCCCAAAACACATGTGCTACAAAATGCCACTGTTTCCTGCACGTGTACCCCGACATCATCACATGATCACCATGCACATGTACACAGGCCAGACAATGAGTTGGCATACTCTGGATTAGGTGGTCAAGCAGCTGCTGGGATATAGCCTCCCATTCTTGCACCAGTGCCTATCAGAACTCCTGGAGTGTCCTAGGGGTTTGAAGACGTGCAGCGATACATTGAATGAGAGCATCCCAGACATGCTTTATGGGGTTTAGGTCTGAAGAACAGGCAGGCCACTCCATTCGCCTGATATCTTCTGTTTCAAGGTACTCCTGCACAATGGCAGCTCGGTGGGGCCGTGCATTATCATCCATCAGGAGGAGGGTGGAAGCCACTGCACCCCCTGAAAAGGCGGACATACTGGTGAAAAATGACGTCCCGATACACCTGACCTGTTACAGTTCCTCTGTCAAAGACATGCAGGGGTGGACACGCACCAATCAGAATCCCACCCCACGCCATCATACCACGACCTCCATACAGGTCCCTTTCAAGAACATTAAGGGATTGGTATCTGGTTCCTGGTTCACACCATATGAAAACCCGGTGAGAATCACTTTTCGGACTATACCTAGACTCTTCCGTGAACATAACCTGGGACCACTGTTGCAGTGACCATGTACTGTGTTCTTGACACCAGGCTTTACGGGCTCTCCTGTGACCAGGGATAAGTGGAATGCACCTTGCAGGTCTCTGGGCAAATAAACCATGTCTGTTCAGTTGTCTGTAGAATGTGTGTGTGGAGACAACTGTTCTAGTGGCTGCGGTAAGGTCCCGAGCAAGGCTACCTGCAGTACTCCATGGCCATCTGCGGTCACTGATAGTGAGATATCCTGTCTGCTGGAATCATTGCCATAATCTTGAGATCACACTTTGTGGCATACGGAGGGTCCGTGCTACAACCTGCTGTGTTTGACCAGCCTCCAGTCACCCTAGTATTCTACCCCTCATAACGCCATCAATATGTGTTCTTTTAGCCATTTTCAATACACAGTCATGATTAGCATGTCTGAAAATGTCTGCACACTTACTCGCTGCACTGTACTCTGACATGCACCAACACCCCTCTGCGTATGTGGACAGCTGTCAGCACCACCATGTGACGATCACAGGTCAAATGCACTGCATGGTCATACCCTGAGGTGATTTAAACCCGCAAACCACCTACCACAGTGTTGTTTCACCATGTATCATCATTATCCTTAATTTATGAGCATGAGTTTATATCGGAGTGCCACATACCAGTCTGTAGATAGATAATTGCCTACCTTTGTTGACCTATATAGTTTCCGTTCTGGAGTCTCCTCAGTTATAATCATGTTCTGCAATTATTTGTACTTGCCGTCAAACAGTGGGAAAGAAAGAAATATAGTGTTGTTTCTGTGTTGTGCTACTCACTACACTGAGACAAATATTAGGTTCTGCTGGTGCATAAATGGTTAGGATGACTGCTGTGAGTGTGTGTATCTGTATTTTCTTTTGGTGAATTCCTGTTTTGCTATTTGGAGTAACCACATTCAGATCCACATCTGAGCTCTTGATTTGGCTTTTCTGTTGTTTCCTCAAATGACTGAAGTCAAATGCTGGTTTAGTGCCCTGACTGGGGCCTCTCCGAGCTTGTGCTCCGTCTCAGTTGGACACTATCAAGTTCTTAAACAAACAATTTTCTGTTGTAGTATTTTCATTACATATGAAACATTTAAGCAGTTATCCCTAAGGGCTCTGCACACACATGAATCAGAACGAAACTCTAATGTGTGGTACAGTGGGAATTTCTCTCAGCCTTGCACTTCTGTGGTTTGCCAATTAAGGATGTAGATGTAGATTTGTGATTCTCTGTGAAATATTGTTTGTAGATGCAGCATTCTTGTCTGTTAAAGTGTGGTCATTCAGAACTTCCTGTGAGGACACAAGTCAACTTATTTAAAATCTTAAGGAGGTGTTGATTGGAGATCAGATACATAAAAATTACGGCAATGGAGCAGAGTTATAGAACTGGGATTTTTCTTTGAACAGACAGAACATTACATACACAGATGTATATTCCTCCTTGATGACATGTTATAACGCACGCATGTGGCAGTGCAGGATGAGTAATATTCAAGGCTAGTGAAGATGATGTGACCTATCTTGTAGATTTTTTACTCCTGTCTTTCATGTTTGAAAAATACTGTAAAATTGAAAATTTATAGTGATACCTGAATATTACTAATAATGGGTTGACCTCATTAACTGGTGTTTCACTCCTGCATTAATCTGTATGATTGTCTAGGTATAACACGTAAGTATATATGTTGAGTCACATCGACATTATTCTGTAAATCTCAAAACATATGTATCCAACAATTTCAACTAACGTCTAAGAGCATAGTCACAAGTTAAAAATTTGATGTCAGTAACTAGTGCAGCAGTCAGCAGGTACCCAACTGAACTGTAATGAGAATAATTGTTAGCTTTGTTTGATGGAAGAAGTTCACTCCATTTGCCTGACAAGATAGAATTGTAATATGTGAGAAAATTGTTTGACACTGTGAAGTTTGGTGCTTCCATTTAATGATTAACCTACTTTAAGAATATATTTATAGGCTATCACAGACAATCTAAACTTGTTACAAATTTATCTTGACAAATCTCTCATGCCTAATTAATGTTTTCACTAATATCCTGAAACAAAAAGCTGAAGACAAAGAAAAAAAATACTTTGATATCCTGTATTTGTAGTGCTGATGAATGATGAATTACAGATCAGTCCGATAGGAACAGTCTGGTACTGACTTTTAACAGTGAATTGCTGTGTAATATTTTGCAGACATAATGCAGCAGTTTGATCATCCCCACATCATCAAGTTAATTGGAGTCTGCTCAGAGAGCCCCATCTGGATTGTAATGGAACTGGCGAGGTTAGGGGAGATGAGGGCATATCTCCAGAGCAACCGTCATATACTCACCTTAGCTACACTGCTGCAGTATACATATCAACTTAGTACTGCACTGTCATACCTGGAAAGTAAGAAGTTTGTGCACAGGTGAGTATTTTACACTGAATATAATTAAGTAATATTATTTCTCATCATTGAAACCTACATTTGCCTGTTTTAACAGTGTTTGTTAATTTTCAGGTCATTAAATACTAACGATTTTTCTCTAGTCTATAACTAAAACTGATCATCTGTAAATGAAGCAGAATGTCAATACTTAACTAATAGTTGTATGAGGAAGGGGTCCACATGTTGCATATAACTGTCAAATGTGGTAGTTACTGTTTAGGGGTGCCAAAAACAAATTATTTATTGCAGTTGCAATTTTGAGCATTCGTCATTTTCAAGCAAGTAGCATGACAATAAATATACACATAGGCATATGTACAGCCTTCATTTTGATCTTTTGTCCAGACAAAAAAAGTGCACAAAACCGTGACAGTAACTTATCTACTTTCTGTTGTTGACAGTGTTTCATTTGTACATCTGTGTCTAGTCAATATCTTTTTATACTATGATTACAAATATCTGTTACAAAGCCCACTTTTAATTTTAAAATTATCAAACCCAGCTTCCTCACTTGTTAATTTAAATCACCTTATGCAGTCTTTTTTCCCACTCATCGCTCCATTCCCCACTCATCCATTTCTTTTTGCACTTGTTTTTACTGAATGTACATACTGCGTGCAGTCACAGTTATCTGTAATTCTTCATCCACATGTAAATTTCCAATTTTTAATCCAACTGTCAAATGGATCATTAAAACAATAGAATATATGAGGGTTGGAACTTTAATAGTGGCAAATATTTATTTACAGCTCGTACTAAATAGGTACGGTTTCAAAGTTTTACTGACCTTCAGAGTAGTCACGAGCATTGTGTATAACCCATTGCCAGTGATGTGGATGTCATAGGATACTCTTAGCAGTGCCAGCTGTGTTGACAGTTTGAGCGATGCGGTCTATTGCACGATGAATTTGTAGCAGTTCTGAAGCGAATGCCATGAAATGTTTCCTTCAGTTTAGAAATCGAGTTGAACTCACGAGTGCTTAAGTCAGGGGAGTGCAGTAGGTGGTATAGCACTTTGCAGCCCCATCAGTCAAACAAATCAGTAACAATTTGCACTGTGCATGCTTGAGCATTGTCCTGCAAAATGATGATCAGCTCCTGCAGAAAGTGTCATCACTTCTGTCTCTATGCTGTTCATTTTTGGAACACAACCTACGACCAGCTTAGAGACAGAAGTGATGACACTTTGTGCAGGACCTGACTATCATTTTGCAGGACAATGCTCAAGCATGTAAATGCAAGCTGTTACTGATTTGTTTGACTCATGGTGCTGCTAAGTGCTATATCACCTTCTCCTCTGACTTAAGCCCTCTCGAGTTCAACTCAATTTCTAAACTGAAGGAAACACTTCATGGCTTTCGCTTCAGAACTGCTACAAATTCATCGGGCAATAGACCATGCTGCTCGAACTGTTAACACAACTGGCACTGCTAAGAGTATTCTATGACTTTCACATTGCTGGCATTGGGTTATACATAATGCTGGTGACTACTTTGGAGATCAGTAAAACTTTGAAACATGCACCTATTTTGTATGAGCTGTAAGCAAATAGTTGCCACTATTAAAGTTCCAATCCAGTAGATATATTACTAACATTGTTTTGTATATATCTGTTTTGGCATATTAGTATTTTTACATTGAATGCCAAAGAAACTAGTGTAGGCATGTGTATTCAAATACAGAGATATGTAAACAGGCAGATTACGGCACTGTAGTCGGCAGCACCTATATATTACAAGTGTCTGGCCCAGTTGTTAGGTCAGTTACTGCTGCTACAATGGTGGGTTATCAAGATTTAATTGATTCTGAATGTGGTGTTACAGTCGGTGCATGAGCGATGGGACACAGCATCAATAGCGATGAAGTGGGGTTTTCCTGTATGATCATTTCACGAGTGTTCCGTGAATATCAGAAATCCGGTAAAACATCAAATCTCTGACATCATTGTGGTCAGAAGAAGATCCTGCAAGAACGGGACCAACAATGACCGAAGAGAATCGTCCAATGTGACAGAAGTGCAACCCTTCTGCAAACTGCTGCAGATTTAATACTGGGCCATCAACAAATGTCAGCATGTGAACATATGCAGTGAAACATCATCGATATGGGCTTTTGGAGCTAAAGGCCCACTCATGTACCTTTGATGACTGCATTACACTGAAGCTCTATGCCTTGCCTGGGCCGATCAACATAGACATTGGATTTTTGATGATGATAACATGGTAACATGTTGCTCGGTCATACAAGTCTCATTTAAAATTCGATCGAGTGGATAGACATGTACAGATATGGAGACAACCCAGTGAATCCATGTACCCTGCCTGTCAGCAGGGGATGTTCAAGCTGGTGAGGGGCGTGTGCAGTTGGAGTGATATGGGACTCCTGATACATCTAGATACTACTGTGACAGGTGACACACATGTAAGCATCCTGTCTGATCACCTACATTCATTCATGTCCATTGTGCATTCCGACCAGTAGGACAATGCGACACCCCATAGGTCCAGAATTGGTACAGAAGGCTCCAGGAACACTCTTCTGAGTTTAAACAGTTCTGCTGGCCACTAACCTCCTCAGACATGAACATTATTGAGCATATCTGGGATGCCTTGCAAGGTGCTGTTCAGAAGTGATCTCCACCCCCTCATACTCTTATGGATCTATTCACAGTGTCAATTCCCTCCAGCACTACTTCAGACATTAGTTGAATCCATGCCAAGCCATGTTGCAGCACTTCTGCATGGTCACGGGGTCCCTACACGATATAAGGCAGGTGTATCAGTTTCTTTGGCTCTTCAGTGCATTTTCCTGAAAATGAAAATTGCTCAAAATTTCAATTACAATATATGCAAACTTTTGATAGCCTCATTTAATAAGTCTTACATCATTTTTCTTTATTGAACAAGGATGATGATAATGAAAACTGATTCAGAGAGGACTTCAACAAGAAGATAGTGAACACTATTAAGCAGACTCTAACAAACACCATATCTGTAGATTCTTGTACCACAAGGAAGCAGTTGAGATGGTGTTGTTATGGGTGGCCGGTATCCTATTTCTACAACACAAATGCACACGTGGATTAATACGGTTCCTTATTTACATGAAATGTATATATTTACTTAACTGAATAGAGTCCATGTTTTGTGGTACAAGCTCATCAGCAATAGTCTTCATGTAGATTGATGTAAAGTGCAATTCTGGTTGAGGTGAACCAGTCCCACTACCTTCACTAATCCGGTCGCTGTATATTGTTGTAGTCTGTGATAAACTACACCCGCTCTGCATAAACTGACAGATGCCAAACTGGATGAGTGAGTGAATGAGTGAGTGAGGCCCTCCGGTCAGTGGTGGCGGCCTAAATACATGCTGTTGAGAGGGCATTGGAGGCGTGTTGCTTGTGGGTGTGTTTCTGGCCTCTCCTCTCCTAGACGCACTTGATCCAGCACCTGCTAATCGAACTTCACGCTTCATCTTTGCTAACCGGTGTGCTGGTGACAGCTTATGACAGCACAGTATCTAAAATTAGATTCATGGAGTATATCCTGTGAGATTGGAACAGGTGTGAGACAGGATGATGGTATTTCACCACTGTTGTTCAATACACTGTCAGACAAAAATGATATTAAATAGGAGAAACAATTGAAGATACAGATACTTAAGAAACCCGTCAGGTTAGGGAGGAAAACCAAATGCTGTCTGACATTCACTGAGAATTTTGCAGTCCTTAAAGATAACAAAGAAACTGCAGTAAAGCAAATATAAGTCCTGAAAGAGAGAGCTGAAGAGGTTGACCACCTTTGAAGAAACAGAATTTGTGTAAAAGCATAAAGATGCACCAAAAAAGAATTTGATAAAATTTGGTGAGATCAAGAGTGTCTACAAATTCAAGTATCGTGGTAAATTGATGCAGACAAATAGGATAGAAACAGTAGTTCAAGAACAGAGAACTCAGAAGATAAGTAAAGCATTCTGGAAAAATGTAAACATGTACAATAAATCATACCTAACACCTAATCTAAAAATGTGATAGTACAACGCTAATCAAACCAGAAAACTTATATGGATCAGAAATGTTGCACAAGAATCAGAAAGGTGCACTAGAAAATATCAAGAAACTAAAAAAACACTACACACATCTTGGGACCCAATAAGACAAAAGAAGGCTGCAGACTGCGGAGAAGACAAGAGACAAAACAAGTATCTTGAAAGTGTGTCTGCCTAGGTTGAAATCTAGCTAAGAAGTGAATGAGGCACACTCCAGTTCCGTCAAGCTGCACAGCCCGTTAGAGTACAGTGTGCTTGGCAGATGACGGGCTGCCGACCTTGTGTTGGCGCGGCCGTGTAGTAGTATCTGTGGCAATGACGCTACACATATCAAACGAATGACAGACACCTGACAAACTAAACTGATCTTGGGGTGCACAGGAAGCATTAAGAACATAAAGTGAACCACTGAAGTAAGAAAAGATACAGAGGATACTGGCTTGGATATATAAGACAGACGAACCATCAACCACAAAATTCTCATGAGGAAGGTGAGCCAAGACGCCAGGGAATACAATGCAGAAACAACTTGGATGGAAGAAAATGCATAGCGAGAATATGAAAGAAATGTGGCACCTGATACAATCTCATATCAGAGGCAGGTGCTTCACCTGGTCCTATATTAACAATAATAATCTGATTGGAGAGATATTGTAATTCTGTAAGCTGGAATTACTAAATCTGGGTTGATTGGAAACAACAAAAGCAAACATCAGAATTTCAATTGCTGAGTCATTATGAGGAAAACACTTAAAAGACAGGGGAAAGAAGCCATAATGTGCTAGTAACAATATTATGAGGAGGAAGGTTGCTAGTCACCATATAGCAGAGATTATGAGTCGCAGATAGGCACAATAAAAAGATTTTCACACTTTAAGCTTTCGGCCAATGGCCTTTTTCAACAACACACACACATACGCACACACAAACACACACACAAATGTTACCCACACACAACAGCAGTCTCAGACAACAGAAACCACACTGCAAGCAGCAGCACCTTTGCGTGATGGGAGTGACGACTGGATGGGGGAAAGGAGGAGGCTGGGACAGGGAGGGGGAGAGATAGTATGGTGGGCATGGCTGACAGTGAAGTGCTGCAGGTTGGGTAGTGGGCAGGGGAGAGGTGGGGAGGGGAGGGGGGGGGGAAGTAGTGGAAAAGGAGAGACATAGGGAGAAATAAATAAAGAAATAAAATAAATGAAAAAGAGAAAATAGTCTGGGTGTGGTGGTGGAATGACAGCTGTATAGTGCTGGAATGGGAGCAGGGAAGGGGCTGGATGTCTGAGGACAGCAGCTAATGAGGGTTGAGGCCAGGAGGGTTACGGGAACGTAGGATGTATTGCAGGGAAAGTTCCCACCTATGCAATTCAGACAAACTGGTGTTGTTGGGAAGGATCAATATGGCACAGGCTGTGAAGCAGTCAATGTAATGAAGGATAGCTTGTTTGGCAGCGTGTTCAGCAACAGCGTGGGCCACTTGTTTCTTGGCCACCATTTGTTGGTGGCCATATATGCCGACAGAGCTTGTTGGTTGTCATGGCTACATAGAATCCAGCACAACAGCTGCAGCTTAGCTTGTAGACCACATGATTCGTTTCAAAGGTAGCCCTGCCTTTGGTGGGATAGGTGATGTTGGTGACCAGACTGGAATAGGTAGTGGTGGGAGGATGTATGGGACAGGTCTCGCATCTAGGCCTATTACAGGGGTATGAGACATGAGGTGTCATCAATGAATCTGGGGGGGTTTAGTATTCTGGGTGTTTAGGATGGATTCCTCTAGATGGGCCGTGAATAGGTTGGCATAGGATGGTGCCATGCACGTGCCCATAGCTGTACACCGGATTTGTTTGTAGGTAATGCCTTCAAAGGAGAAGTAATTGTGGGTGAGGATATAATTGGTCATGGCTACTAGGAAGGAGGTTGTTGTTTTGGAATCCATCGGGCATTGGGAAACGTACTGTTCAAAAGTGGTAAGGCCATGGGCATTAGGATCTTTGCTATCTGGATCGAAGGTGGGGACACCCTATCCACATTCCTCCAGAACCTCAACAACTTCTCCCCCATTTGCTTCACCTGGTCGTACTCAACCCAACAAGCCACCTTCCTAGAAGTTGGCCTCCACCTCGAAGATGGCTACATCAGTACCTCCATCCATATCGAACCTACTAACTGCCAGCAGTACCTCCACTTCGACAGTTGCCACCCATTCCATACCAAGGAGTCCTTTCCACACAGCCTAGCCACTCATGGTCATTGCATCTGCAGTGATGAGCAGTCCCTGTCGAAATATACCAAGGGTCTCACTGAAGCCTTCGCTGACTGTAATTGCCATCCCAACCTTGTACAAAAACAAATCTCCTGTGCCTTATCTTTCCAGTCTCCCACCACCTCCCAAAGCCCTATCGTCGGCCCACAGAGAAGCATTCCCCTCGAAATTCAGTACCTCCCAGGACTGGAGCAACTAAATTACATTCTCTCCCAGGGTTTTGATTAACTCTTGTTGTGCCCTTAAATGAGATATGTCCCGCCCACCATCCTTCCCACCGCTCCCACTGTGGTGTTCCGCTGTCCACTGAAACACAAACCCAGCTCGCAGTGCCTTACCTCATGGCTCATACCCCAGTAATAGGCCAAGATGCAAGACCTGTCCCATACATCCTCCCACCACCACCTATTCCAGTTCGGCCACCAACGTCACCTATCCCATAAAAGGCAGGGCTACATGTGAAACCGGTCATGTGATCTACAAGCTAAGCTGCAACCACTGTGCTGCATTCTATGTAGGCATGACAACCAGCAAGCTGGCTGTCTGCATGAATGGTCACTGGCAAACTGTGGCCTAGAAACAAATGGACCACCCTGTTGCTGAACACACTGTCAAACATGATATCCTTCATTTCAATGACTGCTACACAGCCTGTGCCATATGGATCCTTCCCACCAACACCAGCTTTTCTGAATTGCGCAGGTGGGAACTTTCCCTGCAATACATCCTACGTTACCGTAACACTTCTAGCGTCAACCTACGTTAATCGCTGTCCTCACCCATCCATCCCTTCCCCGGCTCCCATTCCAGCACTACACAGCCATAATTCCACCTCTTCTTTGATCTTTTTTTATTTATTTTATTTTTTTGTTTATTTTTTAATGTACTTCTCTCTAGATCTCTCCTTTTCCGCTACTTCCCCCCTCCCCTCCTCACCTCTTCCCTTCCCGCCACTTAACCTGCAGCACTTCACTGTCTGCCATCCCCATCATATTATCCCTCCCCCTCCCTGTCCCAGCCTTCTCCTTTCCCCCACCCAGCCGCCTCTCCCATCATGCACTGGTGCTGCTGCTCGCAGTGTGGTTTCAGTTGCCTGAGACTGCAGTCACGTGTGTGTGTGTGTGTGTGTGTGTGTGTGTGTGTGTGTGTGTTGTTGACAAAGTCCATTGGCTGAAAGCTTTAAGTGTGAAAATCTTTTTTGGTGTCTATCTGTGACTCAGCATCTCCGCCATAAGGTGAGCAGCAACCTTCCTTCTCATAATATTGTTACATTCCATCCTGGATTTTCCATTGTTTAATAGGTGCTAGTAAATGTTAAAGAAATCAAAAGTTGGCTGAAATTTTCTCTACATTTCTGTCTTAACTTTGATGTTTGAGATTTTTTTTTTTTTGCCGTGCCTCTTTTTTGAATGACATAAGCACCTAGCAAAATGTGAACAAAAATGAATAACAGAAGATGTTTATTTTGTGGCTCTGCAATGAACTTGCTGAAAGCATCTCTAAAGGTTCCTTTCACATTGACGGTAGAGGCGCAAAAGTGTGTTTGTTCATAGCCTGACAATAAAGGCTTTTTTGAAAGCAAAATGGAATTTTTGATCCAGACACAAACCTTGTGCATGAATGTGCGCTCGTCGTGAAACATTACATGTTTTTATCCTATATGTGCATGTTCTCCAACCAGTTGCAATAAGTGTGATTGTTCTTTTTGGTACAATTTTATGGCTGATTAAAAAATATAAAATATACTTTTTGTTGCTTAACTATTGAGATTTTTGCATCCAACTGTGCAGGGACATAGCAGCACGCAACGTTCTTGTATCATCCCATAACTGTGTGAAATTGGCGGACTTTGGTCTTAGTCGGTGGGTAGAAGATCAGAGTTATTATAAGGCATCCAAGGGAAAGCTGCCCATTAAATGGATGTCGCCAGAGTCGATCAACTTTCGGCGGTTCACCACTGCGTCAGATGTCTGGATGTTTGGTAAGAGTTTTTCAATGACACTTAAGTTTTTTCACTTTTTCCAAAGGTTATATAAAACTGAAATATTTGATTTTTTTGTACATTGCAAATTAGAAAACACACACTTTGTGTGTTCCACAGTATTTACTTTGTCTCTGAGTGGTTTTTATACTCACAAGACCATCCTTGCTATGTAACTTACTATTGAATGGAATATTCACTCAAAAAAAGTACAAAAATATGAGACATAATTGCTGGCTTTAATTACCTTTACCTTTTGGACACTAAATATATATAACTAGTGATATCAATATAATAGAAAGAAATATTCCACGTGGGAAAAATTATATATAAAATCAAAGATGAGGTGACTTACCGAACGAAAGCGCTGGCAGGTCGATAGACACACAAACAAACACAAACATACACACAAAATTCAAGCTTTCGCAACAAACTGTTGCCTCATCAGGAAAGAGGGAAGGAGAGGGGAAGACAAAAGGAAGTGGGTTTTAAGGGAGAGGGTAAGGAGTCATTCCAATCCCGGGAGCGGAAAGACTTACCTTAGAGGGAAAAAAGGACAGGTATACACTCGTACACACGCACATATCCATCCACACATACAGACACAAGCAGACATATTTAAAGACAAAGAGTTTGGGCAGAGATGTCAGTCGAGGCAGAAGTGTAGAGGCAAAGAAGTTGTTGAAAGACAGGTGAGGTATGAGTGGCGGCAACTTGAAATTAGCGGAGATTGAGGCCTGGCGGATGACGAGAAGAGAGGATATACTGAAGGGCAAGTTCCCATCTCCGGAGTTCGGATAGGTTGGTGTTGGTGGGAAGTATCCAGATAACCCGGACGGTGTAACACTGTGCCAAGATGTGCTGGCTGTGCACCAAGGCATGTTTAGCCACAGGGTGATCCTCATTACCAACAAACACTGTCTGCCTGTGTCCATTCATGCGAATGGACAGTTTGTTGCTGGTCATTCCCACATAGAATGCATCACAGTGTAGGCAGGTCAGTTGGTAAATCACGTGGGTGCTTTCACACGTGGCTCTGCCTTTGATCGTGTACACCTTCCGGGTTACAGGACTGGAGTAGGTGGTGGTGGGAGGGTGCATGGGACAGGTTTTGCATCGGGGGCGGTTACAAGGATAGGAGCCAGAGGGTAGGGAAGGTGGTTTGGGGATTTCATAGGGATGAACTAACAGGTTACGAAGGTTAGGTGGACGGCGGAAAGACACTCTTGGCGGAGTGGGGAGGATTTCATGAAGGATGAATCTCATTTCAGGGCAGGATTTGAGGAAGTCGTATCCCTGCTGGAGAGCCACATTCAGAGTCTGGTCCAGTCCCGGAAAGTATCCTGTCACAAGTGGGGCACTTTTGTGTTTTTTCTGTGGGGGATTCTGGGTTTGAGGGGACGAGGAAGTGGCTCTGGTTATTTGCTTCTGTACCAGGTCGGGAGGGTAGTTGCGGGGTGCGAAAGCTGTTTTCAGGTTGTTGGTGTACTGATTCAGGGATTCCGGACTGGAGCAGATTCGTTTGCCACGAAGACCTAGGCTGTAGGGAAGGGACCGTTTGATGTGGAATGGGTGGCAGCTGTCATAATGGAGGTACTGTTGCTTGTTGGTGGGTTTGATGTGGACGGACGTGTGAAGTTGGCCATTGGACAGGTGGAGGTCAACGTCAAGGAAAGTGGCATGGGATTTGGAATAGGACCAGGTGAATCTGATGGAACCAAAGGAGTTGAGGTTGGAGAGGAAATTCTGGAGTTCTTCTTCACTGTGAGTCCAGATCATAAAGATGTCATCAATAAATCTGTACCAAACTTTGGGTTGGCAGACTTGGGTAACCAAGAAGGCTTCCTCTAAGCGACCCATGAATAGGTTGGCATACGAGGGGGCCATCCTGGTACCCATGGCTGTTCCCTTTAATTGTTGGTATGTCTGGCCTTCAAAAGTGAAGAAGTTGTGGGTCAGGATGAAGCTGGCTAAGGTAATGAGGAAAGAGGTTTTAGGTAGGGTGGTAGGTGATCGGCGTGAAAGGAAATGCTCCATCGCAGCGAGGCCCTGGACGTGCGGAATATTTGTGTATAAGGACGTGGCATCAATGGTTACAAGGATGGTTTCCGGGGGTAACAGATTGGGTAAGGATTCCAGGCGTTCAAGAAAGTGGTTGGTGTCTTTGATGAAGGATGGGAGACTGCATGTAATGGGTTGAAGGTGTTGATCTACGTAGGCAGAGATACGTTCTGTGGGGGCTTGGTAACCAGCTACAATGGGGCGGCCGGGATGATTGGGTTTGTGGATTTTAGGAAGAAGGTAGAAGGTAGGGGTGCGGGGTGTCGGTGGGGTCAGGAGGTTGATGGAGTCAGGTGAAAGGTTTTGCAGGGGGCCTAAGGTTCTGAGGATTCCTTGAAGCTCCGCCTGGACATCGGGAATGGGGTTACCTTGGCAAACTTTGTATGTGGTGTTGTCTGAAAGCTGACGCAGTCCCTCAGCCACATACTCCCGACGATCAAGTACCACGGTTGTGGAACCCTTGTCCGCCGGAAGAATGACGATGGATCGGTCAGCCTTCAGATCACGGATAGCCTGGGCTTCAGCAGTGGTGATGTTGGGTGTAGGATTAAGGTTTTTTAAGAAGGATTGAGATGCAAGGCTGGAAGTCAGAAATTCCTGGAAGGTTTGGAGAGGGTGATTTTGAGGAAGAGGAGGTGGGTCCCGCTGTGACGGAGGACGGAACTGTTCTAGGCAGGGTTACCCCCGGAAACCATCCTTGTAACCATTGATGCCACGTCCTTATACACAAATATTCCGCACGTCCAGGGCCTCGCTGCGATGGAGCATTTCCTTTCACGCCGATCACCTACCACCCTACCTAAAACCTCTTTCCTCATTACCTTAGCCAGCTTCATCCTGACCCACAACTTCTTCACTTTTGAAGGCCAGACATACCAACAATTAAAGGGAACAGCCATGGGTACCAGGATGGCCCCCTCGTATGCCAACCTATTCATGGGTCGCTTAGAGGAAGCCTTCTTGGTTACCCAAGTCTGCCAACCCAAAGTTTGGTACAGATTTATTGATGACATCTTTATGATCTGGACTCACAGTGAAGAAGAACTCCAGAATTTCCTCTCCAACCTCAACTCCTTTGGTTCCATCAGATTCACCTGGTCCTATTCCAAATCCCATGCCACTTTCCTTGACGTTGACCTCCACCTGTCCAATGGCCAACTTCACACGTCCGTCCACATCAAACCCACCAACAAGCAACAGTACCTCCATTATGACAGCTGCCACCCATTCCACATCAAACGGTCCCTTCCCTACAGCCTAGGTCTTCGTGGCAAACGAATCTGCTCCAGTCCGGAATCCCTGAATCAGTACACCAACAACCTGAAAACAGCTTTCGCATCCCGCAACTACCCTCCCGACCTGGTACAGAAGCAAATAACCAGAGCCACTTCCTCGTCCCCTCAAACCCAGAATCCCCCACAGAAAAAACACAAAAGTGCCCCACTTGTGACAGGATACTTTCCGGGACTGGACCAGACTCTGAATGTGGCTCTCCAGCAGGGATACGACTTCCTCAAATCCTGCCCTGAAATGAGATCCATCCTTCATGAAATCCTCCCCACTCCGCCAAGAGTGTCTTTCCGCCGTCCACCTAACCTTCGTAACCTGTTAGTTCATCCCTATGAAATCCCCAAACCACCTTCCCTACCCTCTGGCTCCTATCCTTGTAACCGCCCCCGATGCAAAACCTGTCCCATGCACCCTCCCACCACCACCTACTCCAGTCCTGTAACCCGGAAGGTGTACACGATCAAAGGCAGAGCCACGTGTGAAAGCACCCACGTGATTTACCAACTGACCTGCCTACACTGTGATGCATTCTATGTGGGAATGACCAGCAACAAACTGTCCATTCGCATGAATGGACACAGGCAGACAGTGTTTGTTGGTAATGAGGATCACCCTGTGGCTAAACATGCCTTGGTGCACAGCCAGCACATCTTGGCACAGTGTTACACCGTCCGGGTTATCTGGATACTTCCCACCAACACCAACCTATCCGAACTCCGGAGATGGGAACTTGCCCTTCAGTATATCCTCTCTTCTCGTCATCCGCCAGGCCTCAATCTCCGCTAATTTCAAGTTGCCGCCACTCATACCTCACCTGTCTTTCAACAACTTCTTTGCCTCTACACTTCTGCCTCGACTGACATCTCTGCCCAAACTCTTTGTCTTTAAATATGTCTGCTTGTGTCTGTATGTGTGGATGGATATGTGCGTGTGTACGAGTGTATACCTGTCCTTTTTTCCCCCTAAGGTAAGTCTTTCCGCTCCCGGGATTGGAATGACTCCTTACCCTCTCCCTTAAAACCCACTTCCTTTTGTCTTCCCCTCTCCTTCCCTCTTTCCTGATGAGGCAACAGTTTGTTGCGAAAGCTTGAATTTTGTGTGTATGTTTGTGTTTGTTTGTGTGTCTATCGACCTGCCAGCGCTTTCGTTCGGTAAGTCACCTCATCTTTGATTTTATATATATAACTAGTGATACACACATAAAGGTACACAACACTATCTTAGTTTTTGGGAACAGTAGTTGCTTCCTTGGAAAGGGGAGGGATGGACTGCGGAAGGTCAAAGAGGAAGGCCACGCTACTCAGACAGCAGGGCGAAAGGGACTCACCTGTTGTGAGGGGAGGGAGGTGGCGGATATGTCCGGCAAAGTACTAAAAATATTAATTTGCAGTAAAGTAGGTGCAAAATAAAATGGAAGAGTGGGATGGAACAGTTTGAGTGGAAACTGTGGAGAAATGACAGGGTTAGGTCATTGAAGGTGATTGAAGTTCACAAAAATAAAAGTACTTGTGTGGGTCTGATCATTTTGAAGTTGAGTTTTGTCTCTGTCCCAGATGTTCATAGATTTCAAGGGCTGTCAGCACATTCTGCTCTGCCCTTAGGCTTAGCAAAGGGGTACAGTGGTAAGGTCCTGGAGCTGCATTTCTTCAGACTGAGGTTTCCTATTTTCTCTAAATTACTTGAGGCAAAAGCCAGGATGACTACCTTAAAAAGCACGTAGTTGAATCTCTTCTACAGCTTCCAGTAGCTCTTAGATTTAGACACTCTGGTTGCAGTGGCTCCACCTAATTAACTGGTATAAATTTTATTGTGCCCAACAGAGATATAGTACACTTCACTGTTGTGTGGTAGTTTTATTTTGTCATTGCTTTTGAAGATATACTGACATTTGGTTGTTCCTGCATAGTATGAAATTTTCTATGTATTACTGCATTTTCTGTAATACTAATTCCAAGTAAGTAATAATACATCACAGTCACTGGAAGGAACTGTTGGGGGAGACATATAGGGGGGATGTAATATTTCGTTTTTATTTTTGATTTAAGATGTGGCCAGCCAGAATGAGATAGTTGATGGAGGCAATAAATTTTATGGTGTCAACTGTTTAAAAACATTTAATGGGCACTGGAACAAAAGTAAGTCTGAAGACTCCAAAAACATGTTGTTCCTTTGAATGTTCAAAAAAAGTATTGAGCTAACTTACACTTGTCCACAAACATAGAATTGACAGTCTGAGGTAGTATTTAATAGTTACACTAAATTTTTTTTTCCTTTAATTTTTTTCAGTGTTGCATTTCTGTAGACTGTTGTGGTGCATGTTAAATTTTCATTGGTAATTTGGAAGCTGCATTTTTTTCTGTTTCACTAGGTGTGTGCATGTGGGAGATACTCATGTTAGGTGTGAAGCCATTTCAAGGAGTGAAGAATAATGATGTCATTGGGAAAATTGAAAATGGCGAAAGACTGGCTCTTCCACCCAACTGCCCTCCACGGCTGTACAGTCTTATGTCGCAGTGCTGGGCTTATGAACCATCAAAAAGGCCAAGTTTCAAGGAAATAAGAGAAGTTTTGCAGTAAGTTGTTCTTATTTGTAGGCACAGATGTAGTAGAAACACTACAGAATGTTGGAAAGGGACTGGAGTTAACTTTTGTAAGTTGCCTTGGAAGTGTTCTATGGAATCAAGATATTTTCTATTTCTAAATTTCTTCACAGTTTCATACTGTTTATATTGATTCATTTTTATAGTGTTCTTAATTTGCTTTTTCTTTCTCTTTTACTTTCATTTCTTCCATTTTCGTTGCTGTTAGTGCCTTTATTTATATAAAGCCAAAATACAGACAGACAACAGTCAAGAAAAATAGAATAAAAGAAGCTTCATGTACAGTTAATAGGGTAAAGCCAAGGGTAGTATAAACTTACTTCATCAAAACATCAGGGGAATAAAAAAATAAAGTAGAGGAGCTGTTAGTATGTTTATAGTGGGTTTGAAACTAGTTGCGACTTTTGACATTTGACTGACAAGAGGGGGACGTGACGCTGTTGCGAAGTTAACACCAGTGGCAAGCCGGCTTTCCCTACCACACCACCAGCGGTTCGGCTGGTAAAGCGCCCCTGTTGCCACATCATGAGTAAACAGTACCAAGTGGTTTCATGCCTCAGATGCGTCAACATTTGTCAGCTCTCCTCGTAAAGTCGTATTTTCTGGCATTGAAGTGTTCTGTAGTCCTCAGGTGTTGTGAACAAATTATTTTGTGTTGGTATTGCATTAATAACAACAGTAGCTGAATAGGAGATTTGCAATAAAAGTGTCATCCGAGAACACATTCACCGGCTGCGAAGATAACGTTCTGCTGCAAAAGATCAGGCTTTCTTCATATCACACTCATTTAAATTCAACTGACAGTAAATGGGCGTAGGTGAAAAGTAATGTAGCAAAAATCAAGAAGTTTCTGCTCACCGAGGTTGAAATGCTGACAAAAGAAGCCACTGCAAGTGTTACATGACAGGACTGGCCTTGGCTTGTCGGCCATACCAAGAAGGTAGCTGAGGAGACACTGATTCATTGAGAACTGTGACAAGTTTTGAGGAGTACGTAACTTATCTTGTTGCCATGTTGAAATCTCCTTCTTTTGTCAAAACACAGCAGAGTTGAGAAATGTTCATCTCACTAATGCAGCTGAAATTGTGACAGAATCCTGAAATAGTGTATTATTAAACTAACAACTGAGTGCAAGCCAGGTCAGTAGTTTATGAAATGGCTCATTCTCAGTATCAAAATAAATATGTAAATTCTTTACTTACATTGTTACAAAACCGACAGCAGTTCTGTTTCATACCTGTAGTTGCTTGAATATCACAATAAATATGGAAGTTTTGCATGTTAATCATGTGGCAAAACACTCTCGTCTTTACATGCTATCATAGGCCAAGATCTTGTTTGTATATCTCAAACCATTTATGAGATACGAGGAATTTATTACTGTTTCATTCTAGTTTTTCTTACCAATGCTTGAGTTCATGACAGAGCGCTTTACATATACTCCATTTTCTCGAGACTGGAAACAGACAATGATGTCATTCCAAGTTTAAAGGATAATTCAATATACTTTCTACATTTAATACATGGCAACATGTAACCTAACTCACACCAGACCCAAATTCGTAGTGACATATATTTTAGATTGCAAGCAAAGAATTTATTGCAGGAGTTTACCTCCTATCTAAATATCACCATAACTATGATCATTAATGAAATAATATGTGGTTCATCATGAAGCTGATGAATTAAAGTATAAAGTGAATGAGAATGAGAATTCATTACCAAATGGTTGCAGATCGGTCAGCTTGCTGTTCATGCAGTCAAATGAGCTTGCCAGGTTCCGTGCCGAGTAGGCCTGGCATTATACTGTGGTCACCTGCTGACACGCCCAGCACATGTTGGTAACTTCGCTTCCCTGCACTTGCCCCGTATTGAATTGTCAAAAGTTCCAACTTACTTTAAATGCACTATATATGATCTCAAAAATAAGAATGAGATTATAATATTAGAGAAGGATCATAATATCAGAGAAGGGGAGATGCTGAGTCGCGACAGGCACAGCCACCGGTGGTTTCAGTTGCTTTTGCGTGAGTGTATGTGTGTGTGTGTGGGTGTGTATGTATGTGTGTCTATTGCTGACAAAGGTGTTAATGGTCGAAAGCTAAAATTGTGTGAATCTTTTTGCTGTGCTTATCAAGACTCAACATATTCGCTATATGGTAAGTAGCAATTTTCTTTCTCTAATATTCTTACGTTCCATCCTGGATTTTCCCTTGTTTGATAGAAATGAAATTGATATACTTTGTCTGTCTGAGATCCATATAACTATGGAGATGGATAGTGCCAGTATAAATATGTATAATTTAGCAACTTACACTTGTGGATCTAGCATGGATAAAGGAGGAGTTGCCATTTACACAAAACAAGGGTTGTTGTTGTTTTTGTGGTCTTCAGTCCTGAGACTGGTTTGATGCAGCTCTCCATGCCACTCCATCCTGTGCAAGCCCTTTCATCTCCCAGTACCTACTGCAACCTACATCCTTCTGAATCTGCTTAGTGTACTCATCCCTTGGTCTCCCTCTACGATTTTTACCCTCCACGCTGCCCTCCAATACTAAATTGGTGATCCCTTGATGCCTCAGAACATGTCCTACCAACCGATCCCTTCTTCTGGTCAAGTTGTGCCACAAACTTCTCTTCTCCCCAATCCTATTCAATACTTCCTCATTAGTTATGTGATCTACCCATCTAATCTTCAGCATTCTTCTGTAGCACCACATTTCGAAAGCTTCTATTCTCTTCTTGTCCAAACTATTTATCGTCCATGTTTCACTTCCATACATGGCTACACTCCATACGAATACTTTCAGAAATGACTTCCTGACACTTAAATCAATACTGGATGTTAACAAATTTCTCTTCTTCAGAAACGCTTTCCTTGCCATTGCCAGCCTACATTTTATATCCTCTCTACTTCGACCATCATCAGTTATTTTGCTCCCCAAATAGCAAAACTCCTTTACTACTTTAAGTGCCTCATTTCCTAATCTAATTCCCTCAGCATCACCCGACTTAATTAGACTACATTTCATTATCCTTGTTTTGCTTTTGTTGATGTTCATCTTATATCCTCCTTTCAAGACACTGTCCATTCCATTCAACTGCTCTTCCAAGTCCTTTGCTGTCTCTGACAGAATTACAATGTCATCGGCGAACCTCAAAGTTTTTATTTCTTCTCCATGAATTTTAATACCTACTCTGAATTCTTCTTTTGCTTCCTTTACTGCTTGCTCAATATACAGATTGAACAACATCGAGGAGAGGCTACAACCCTGTCTTACTCCCTTCCCAACCACTGCTTCCCTTTCATGTCCCTCAACTCCTATAACTGCCATCTGGTTTCTGTACAAATTGTAAATAGCCTTTCGCTCCCTGTATTTTACCCCTGCCACCTTTAGAATTTGAAAGAGAGTATTCCAGTCAACATTGTCAAAAGCTTTCTCTAAGTCTACAAATGCTAGAAACATAGGTTTGCCTTTCCTTAATCTTTCTTCTAAGATAAGTCGTAAGGTCAGTATTGCCTCACGTGTTCCAGTGTTTCTACGGAATCCAAACTGATCTTCCCCGAGGTTGGCTTCTACCAGTTTTTCCATTCGTCTGTAAAGAATTCGTGTTAGTATTTTGCAGCTGTGACTTATTAAGCTGATAGTTCGGTAATTTTCACATCTGTCAACACCCGCTTTCTTTGGGATTGGAATTATTATATTCTTCTTGAAGTCTGAGGGTATTTCGCCTGTTTCATACATTTTGCTCACCAGATGGTAGAGTTTTGTCAGGACTGGCTCTCCCACGGCCGTCAGTAGTTCCAATGGAATATTGTCTACTCCGGGGGCCTTGTTTCGACTCAGGTCTTTCAGTGCTCTGTCAAACTCTTCACGCAGTATCGTATCTCCCATTTCATCTTCATCTACATCCTCTTCCATTTCCATAATATTGTCCTCAAGTACATTGCCCTTGTATAGACCCTCCGTATACTCCTTCCACCTTTCTGCTTTCCCTTCTTTGCTTAGAACTGGGTTTCCATCTGAGCTCTTGATATTCATACAAGTCGTTCTCTTATCTCCAAAGGTCTCTTTAATTTTCCTGTAGGCGGTATCTATCTTACCCCTAGTGAGATAGGCCTCTACATCCTTACATTTGTCCTCTAGCCATCCCTGCTTAGCCATTATGCACTTCCTGTCGATCTCATTTTTGAGACGTTTGTATTCCTTTTTGCCTGTTTCACTTACTGCATTTTTATATTTTCTCCTTTCATCAATTAAATTCAATATTTCTTCTGTTACCCAAGGATTTCTACTAGCCCTCGTCTTTTTACCTACTTGATCCTCTGCTGCCTTCACTACTTCATCCCTCAAAGCTACCCATTCTTCTTCTACTGTATTTATTTCCCCCATTCCTGTCAATTGCTCCCTTATGCTCTCCCTGAATCTCTGTACAACCTCTGGTTCTTTTAGTTTATCCATGTCCCATCTCGTTAAATTCCCACCTTTTTGCAGTTTCTTCAGTTTTAATCTACAGGTCATAACCAATAGATTGTGGTCAGAGTCCACATCTGCCCATGGAAATGTCTTACAATTTAAAACCTGGTTCCTAAATCTCTGTCTTACCATTATATAATCTCTCTGATACCTTTTAGTATTGCCAGGGTTCTTCCATGTATACAACCTTCTTTCATGATTCTTAAACCAAGTGTTAGTTATGATTATGTTGTGCTCTGTGCAAAATTCTACCAGGCGGCTTCCTCTTTCATTTCTGTCCCCCAATCCATATTCACCTGCTATGTTTCCTTCTCTCCCTTTTCCTACACTCGAATTCCAGTCACCCATGACTATTAAATTTTCATCTCCCTTCACAATCTGAATAATTTCTTTTATTTCATCATACATTTCTTCAATTTCTTCGTCATCTGCAGAGCTAGTTGGCATATAAACTTGTACTACTGTAGTAGGTGTAGGCTTCGTATCTATCTTGGCCACAATAATGCGTTCACTATGCTGTTTGTAGTAGCTTACCCGCATTCCTATTTTCCTATTCATTATTAAACCTACTCCTGCATTACTATTTGATTTTGTGTTTATAACCCTGTAGTCACCTGACCAGAAGTCATGTTCCTCCTGCCACCGAATTTCACTGATTCCCACTATATCTAACTTCAACCTATCCATTTCCCTTTTTAAATTTTCTAACCTACCTGCCCTATTAAGGGATCTGACATTCCACGCTCCGATCCGTAGAACGCCAGTTTTCTTTCTCCTGATAACGACATCTTCTTGAGTAGTCCCCGCCCGGAGATCCGAATGGGGGACTATTTTACCTCCGGAATATTTTACCCAAGAGGACGCCATCATCATGTAATCATACAGTAAAGCTGCATGCCCTCGGGAAATATTACGGCTGTAGTTTCCCCTTGCTTTCAGCCGTTCGCAGTACCAGCACAGCAAGGCCGTTTTGGTTATTGTTACAAGGCCAGATCAGTCAATCATCCAGACTGTTGCCCTTGCAACTAGTGAAAAGGCTGCTGCCCCTCTTCAGGAACCACACGTTTGTCTGGCCTCTCAACAGATACCCCTCCGTTGTGGTTGCACCTACGGTACGGCTATCTGTAGAAGTAAGCAAATTTTGTGTCGATCAGCACTTTGAAGTTTGTGCTTGTGAACTACAGCTTGATAATGTAGTATTGATATTAGCAACAGTGTAGAGGTCTCCATTAGGGAGCTATTCATTAAAAAAGTTGTACTTCCTGTTTTTCTGCCTGTCAGACAAAGAGAAGAAGTTATGAAACTGTGGTGATTTCAATATAAAGTTTCTAAGCAATTCTACTTGGAAAAGTGAACCAGAAGTGTTATTAATGACATATAGCTCATAATCAGTAATCAATTTCTGTACATGTATAGCTCAAGACAGTAGCACTCTACTAGGTAATGTATTTGTACAGCAAGAGAATGTAAAACTAACACATCTTTCCCTGCGATGAATGGATTATCAGACCATGATGCACAATTGATTAACTTAAAAAATGTACCAAGGTGTACAGTTCAGGAACCATTAAATAAAAATGTAAGGTTGCACAACCTGGTATCTATAGAGCACTTCAGAGAATGTTTAAGAAATGTTAATTGGGGAGATGTATATAATGAGCCAAATGCTAAAGATAAATGCAACATATTTCTTGATAAATTTGTATCTCATTTTGAACATTGTTGCCCAAAAACATTACTAAATGTAGCACCAAACAGTTTTCAAAGAAACTGTGGATTACTATACAGGTATTAAAGTGTCTTCAAAAGAAAAAGAAAACTGTATGAGACAGCAAGAATTAGTAAAAACCCAGAAGTAATTTTACACTATAAAAATTATTGTAACATACTGAGAAAAGTTGTCGGAAGATCAAGAAATATGTATGTTAGAGAATGAAATTAACAACTCCACCCATAAAATAAAATCAATATGGGATGTTATTAGAAGGAAGACAGGAAAAGTAACCACTGGGGTAAGTGGTATTACTATTATAGAGAATGAGACCATCTTAACCAACAATACACAAGTAGCTAATGTATTTAACAACCATTTCTTAAGTGTAGGTGAAAAAATTGGTGAGAATAGTTCAAAAGAAAAAGCCAAGCAGTACATGGAAGAGTCAGTTCTGAGAAATCTTAGATTAATTTTCACCTAACAACCTCTTGTCAAATAAGGAAAATCATATGAAAACAATGTCGAACAGTTACAGCTGATGTTTTGAATCACATACGTAATGCATCACTAACTCAAAGTATTTTGCAAGACTGGTTAAAATATGCCATTGTCAAGCCCCTCTACAAAAAAAAGGGACACCACAGATGTCAATAATTACTGGCCGGTATCCTTGTTCACAACATACTCAAAAATTGTCGAGAAAGTAATGTACTCAAAAATGGTTAGCCATCTCGACAGTAATGGGATACTTAGCAAATCACAGTTCGAATTTCAAAAATGCTGTTCCACTGAGACAGCAATATACAATTTCACTGCCCACATAATAGAGTCTTTAAATAGCAAAATGTCACCAGTGGGAATTTTCTATGACTTATCCAAAGCATTTGATAGTGAGAAACAAGATATTATGTTACAGAAATTACAGTTCTATGGTATAAATGGAAAAACAAATGAGTTGTTTAAGTCATTTCCACAGAACAGGAAGCAAAAAGTTTCTTTATATCATTTAATTGATTTAAGGAAGTTTGCCACTACATCTAACTTGGGTGAAATTGCATAAGGTGTTCCACAGGGTACATTCATGGGTCCCTTTGTTCATGATGTATGTGAATGACCTCCCTTCTTATTTGAAACAAATAGCTAAACTGACACTGTTTGTTGATGATACAAGCATCATTATTAATCCAGTAAAATAAACTCCAATAGAAAATGATACAAATAATGTCTTTGGAAAAGTTCTTAATTGGTTTTTTGTGAATGGGCTTGCTCTGAACTTTGAAAAAGCCAAGTACATCCAGTTTTCCACTGCAAAGAGTACAGTTCCTTCAATAAATATAACACATCAACAGAAGTCAGTAACCAGGGTAGAGCATATTGAGTTTTTGGGTTTATATGAGAATCGTAATTGGAAAATTCACCTTTAAAATGTCTGACAGACAGCAGTAATAGTTTCAAAAATAAATTGAAATCATATTTCCTTGACAACTCCTATACCATGGATGAATTCCTGAATAGGAATAAATAAGTCTGTAGGTATAATAGATGCATTTTGTGTCATTTAAGGGAATGGGATAAGCAATAAAGATTTTAAGCTTTTTTTTTTTTTTTTTTTAAAAAGAATAAACAAGAGAAAGAACCTTGATTCATGTGTGTATTCCTTATTTACTTGACACATTCCACAACATAACAGTTATCATGCGATTGATCACTGGAACATGTAACTAATTTCACAGAGTACATACTTCTACCGTTGTCTCTGTTCTGTTTATAACTTATGAAATATGTTGTAATTGAAACTTGTGCGTCACATTCGAGCTTTCATTCGTTTTTGTGTCTTGCACTACATGATTCTCATAAATTGTGCTTTGGAGTGACTTACTCTTCTAATTGCTACATTTCTTGTAACTGTGAATAAAAGCTCCTGTTGTTTATAACATGTAAAATTAGAGTTCCTCAGAGGTTTGTGTAGCTTCTGACCCCATCCCATGCCACTGCATTTCTACTTACTTTTGAAAAAGTAGTTGAGTAACAGTTTTGATAACATACAACACCTTGTGAACGACAATGTGATATAAGAAATATACAAACTTCTGAGTAACTAAATCCAATGCCTTCATAAGGTGCAGCTCCTATTACTGCTGATGGAAGTAATTGAAGTAGCAAGTACTGGTCCTGGTTTTCAGAACAGTGACCTCTTTCGTCATTGAGAAAAGGGAAACTATTTGGCGTATGTTGGTGGACTGGAGGAGAGTGGCAGGTTACAGCCCCCCCTCCCCCCTCACTCAGAATTTCCCAAACTCCCCAACCAGTTTCTCTTTCCTTTCTGAAAAGGGGTATTGTTTCGTATTGTATTTGTTTCTATTGGCAGTATCGGAAGTGATGCTTTTGAAGGGTAATTACTGGTTGGCTTTCATTGCTTTGTGATTTTAACATTTTCTTTTCTATAGTTACCTATGTTGTTAATTTAAGAACATTGTAGTGCAGACTTCTGAAATTTTCTCTACCTCCCCTATGTTTTTCTTCATCAACAGTGAGATCCTGTTGGAGGAACGAAATCAGCAGCAGGAAACAATGAGGAGAGAGAACCGCAGGGTGCAAGCAATGTCATGGGGTGAGTAATATTTCAAGGAATTTTTGTAGTGTAAATGGACTTCCAACAGACTTAAACAGTATTGAGTGTTGTGCTAACAGACAGTGTTTTCCTGCTGCTATTCAATTTTCATTGCTGTTTTTTGTTTGTATGCAGTTTACTTTTCATATATCAGGTTGTTACATAGAAATAGTTTTATTAAATGTTTTTCTGACTGCAACATTTAAGTAGATACAGGACAATATACTGGAAGGAACTGATAGGATTTTTAAATTTATATGTATGAAATTTTTATCATTCCTTATTTATTCAAACTTCAGAATGTCCAAGATAACAACAATATGAAAGGACAGATTGCTACTCACTACATAGAGAAGGCATTGAGTCACAGACAGGTACAAAGAAAAGTACTGCTTAACATTTAAGCTTTTGGATGGAAAAGTCCTTGTTCTGAAATAGAAGACACACACATTCACTCAAGCACAACACACACGCACATGATCACTGTCTCCAGGCATTTTATTCTCTCAATTTTATTATGATTTTTTAGTGTGTGTGAGTGTGTGTGTGTCATATCTCCCACGTGGAATGTTTCCAAACATAAATCCCATCAGCTACTTTTGATATATTGCTTTGTATCTGCTTAGATATCATCTTGCATTCTATATTAGTATGTTCAAAGTCAGTGTACACATAATGAATATCACCTGGTGTGACCCGGGATTGTTCTGGCCAGTATACATGGTTTTGACAATGGCTTGTAACTGTCTATTGGCAAAGTGATGTTTAACAAGTGACTTATACTTCGATGGTGTTAATTCAACAGAAAGTACAAGAATTATACATATAAAAAAAATATTGGTTCGCAGTTCTTGCCCCCCCCCCCCCCCCCCCCATTATAATAACTATCAACTGTCGTCAGAGAATTGCGTGTGTGTAGCACGGATTCATTAAGACTGTAATCAGTTCATGGGCAGACGATGTGTCTTTCCAGAAGAATGGTAGTCTGAAGTTGTGGAACAGCATAGAAGAGGCTGGCCTGGCTCCAGAAAACATAGTAAGCAACCCTTAGATACAATGAGGAAGTATCACATTCAGAAACTACATCAAGACTGATCTCAGCCTGTACCAGCTCAGGCACAATGCAAATTAGAATAATGTAGGAAAAGACAGATTGCTGCTTGCCGTAAAGAAGGCATGTTAAGTTGCAGACAGGCACGGTTAAAAGACAGTCGGCCACATTCTTCATCAGTAACACACACACACACACACACACACACACACACACACACAAAGCAAGCACACCTCATGCACACATGACTGCCAACTCCAGCATCTCTTCCTTACTGTAAGCAGAAATCTATTTCTTCCTACATTGTTGAAATTTCTGCCTGGAGTTTCCATTGTTTGCAAATGAGAGTAATCAACAAAGGGGAAAGGATTCTCAATAGTGACAGAACATTACACACAAAATGTCACAGGATCTCCTGTCTATACCTCTGAACCATCACAGAATGCTGTATCATGATGAGGGACTCTGAAGGCCCGCAAATATCAATTCCTATCCACACCATCAATCTTTTGCATCAGTAATGATGCTTTTCAGAATTAACCAGTTACTTTGTGTCCCACTCTCTCCAGTTGTATGTTGTTGTGTGTTACTCGAAATCACCATTTGTCAGAGAACAAACCACTTTCTCCATTCTCTTCCAAAATGTTTCCTCACATGATCTCTCTTTTTCATTACTACAGTCTTATTTTTGTTAATGTACTAATAAAAATGATTGAAGGCTGTTTGTGTTGATATTCTGCCTGTTGCTGCTGTTTACAATGATCACTGTGACTTACTTTCTTTGTGTATGAGTAAAAGGGAAATAGTGGTCTGGTTCTAGATGCTCCTGGGTGATATTGCCCCAATTCTGTTTAGGCTAAAGCACAGTCACAGAATTACACTTAGGGACAACCCAGTGACATGAGCTATCTCACTTGTTAACAAACCAGGGGCTCAGTATGCCACAAAATCTGATAAAGCGTAGTACTTTTAATTGTTTCTACATGAACTCTGAGACAATGAACACTGATGTTTACTGGAGCTCCGGTACATGACAGATTCTCCAATTATGTGGTACAGAGCACACCGACATTCCATCATTGCATCTTCCTTGAGGGTTTGACATATTTTACTTTTAGTCTGTACCAGAAGTTCTACTTTGTCAGCCAGCTTGTGAGAAAATTTTTCTATCATAATATTTCTCATGTAACACAGTTGCAGCCACAACCCCCAAGTGATTTGTAACCACTCTCACAAAATCAATGCCAACAGGTGTACTAGAAAATTGTCATTCATTTTGGCTTAATCTGCTCTCCTCAGGCACTTCTAAAATGGCCCCAATTGAACATTTGCAGAAACACAGAGATTCAGTTTCATTAAAGAGGACTATACTACTGTGATGTTCACTTTACACAAATGAGAGTGTGTCAGAGCTGTAAGCTCCCTTAACTGGCTGTGGTGCATTGTCGCCACAGTAGTGGCTGCTTCTGTCCCTCCCATAATGTGACTTGGAGGGCATTTTCTATCTCCTGTTGTATCTCTTTTGGTGTTCTGCCTGTTTAGTGTAGCTCATAGTAATTTACTAACATGCACCGTTTGCCTTAACATCAACAAGAACTTTTATTTACATCAAAGAAAAAAAGACCACAAAGATATAATTCTTTTTAATGTGCCATGATGTTCTCCTCATCTTGGACAATGTCCAGTGCTATAACCAGTTGGATTGGCATGGTAATCTCTTTTTATCCTGGGGTATGGAGGTTAACAGTCTCATAAAATCCATCTTGTGCCAGTTTTTAAGTTCTTTTAGTCTCACCTTTTTCCATATGTGTCATGGCAAGAAGTCTTCTGTTAGTTTCTGCTGGAGCCTGAATTCTTTTACTAAGTCGGTTGTCTTTGAAGGCTTGATGCCTCTCAGTAAACTAGTTAAGTTGTTCCTCCCCCTCCTCATCAGGAATTGTGATGGCGTGAGTATTTTGTTATCACTCTCGGAGATAGATCTGAAGTTGAGTGCAACTTTGATGCTTACAAGAATAGTATAAAGTCTCTCCTCATCCAGACTGCTTCACCCAAGTTCTTCATGAACACATTGTTTTACTGCACCGTTGTTTTTTACCACCCTTCCACCAAGCTGTACATAGGACAGTCAAATTCTAGGTGCTAGGATCTGCTCTTACCCATTCTATGGCAATGAAGGAGTCAGTCTAAAGCATTTCATTCCCAGTGTCACTGTTGGTAGCATTGCAGTAACAATGTAACAAGTCTTGTTCCCAACAATGTAGCTAGCAATTTGAAACATGAGTTTGCTACTCTCATGACAGGTGCTAAACTGTTTTTATTGCACACCAGATGTGCAAAAGTGTTTCCATGTTCATCACAAGTGACATGCAAGCTGACACAATGTATGCAGTCAGAAGTATCACAAAAAATATGATCCACAAACCACTGTTCTATAAGGTGGAGATCCATCTGGGTATTGATATATTAGATAGATTTGGAAGTGGCAGAAGCCACATAAGCCATTTCGAGGCAAGCTGATGAGAAAGGATTTCTTCCCAATACAATCCTAGCAGCCAAGTGGCTTGGAATAAATTTTTCCAGTTATGGACACTGACAAAACTAAACCCAGGGGAGTGTAGAAGCTTGAAATAGCTTATGACAAATTTGGTTTCATTACTATCCTGTCTAATATTTTGTCTGTGATAGCCATTTGGGCTAAGGAAAATGATTCTTTGTTGTGTCTCATGATATACACTGTACTGTAACATTCATATTTGTGTCTTATCCTTGGGCTATCTATATTTCGGTCAAGTGTGGTGAATTTGTCTCTCATTTTGACAGTGAAAGCTGTAGTTGTTACATCAGTGACACCAGCCTGTAGTAGGCAGACACCAGTCTATCATGTTCTTCAGTTCCATCTGCAGCATCATCAGTGTACATGTTCTTATGTGTAAAGGCTGCAGCCATGGGGGAATTGTGACTTGTAAGTGGTTGCCAGTTGTCTGAGAGTGGCTGATAACAGGAAGAGGCTGCATGTAAGGCTAAAAGTAATACAGTTGAAGTGGTTAACAGTTGTCCAACTTGTCTGAATTGATTGTAAAATTTCATTGATGGGGACCTTATACCACAGGAATCTTATGGGATATTGATCAACTGAGTGAAGAGCAAGCAGAACGATTGCTTGAGTGATATCGTACATAATGGTGAAACATTGTAGGTGGAATTGTAGAAGCACAGCCATTACTTTTGACAGAAGATTAGGATCAATTTAAAAAATGTCGTTAAGTGATGGAACGCCTTCTTCATGAGCATATCCATCGAAAACAACTTGCCACTTTATAGTTTCTTGTCATTCTTTTTGACTGTGTGATGTGGCAGATAAAATATGTGTTTAAGAAGCTCTTGCTTCAATTTAGTATTGTTTGATACATTCTAACATCTGAGTATTGTAGGAATGCCTGAACTCGATATTTTTTAGCAGATGCCTTTGCAATGCAGCAAACTATCTTTCAGCATTTCAGAACTTGTTGGAAAGAACATATGTGGAATATGGTAGGTGAACTACCCATTGCCCATCTTGGATATGGTAAGGTGAATTAAACCCTTCCAAAATTGCAGAGTCTCTTGCTCTCATTGAAGATTGCTGTTCAGAGTTAATACCTATTGATTCTAAATCTCAGAAGCCCCAGTTGTCATTCATTGGCTCTTGTGTCATGGGGTTAACAAGGTTAAAGGCAATGTGGATTGCTGAAATGCCTGATTGATTTCCAGTAAGGATCCAGCTAAACTTCGAGATAGAGACCTTCATGTGGTGACGTGTCATGAACAGTTTGCCAGTACTGGTCGACTCCTGTAAGTAGATCAATGGAAACATCCTATGTTTGTCAATAGATTCAGCCAGTGGCCGGTTACATGCATGTTGCATAATTGTGGCATCTCATGGTGCAGATGTGTGGCTGCTGATGAATGTGAACTCTCAGAGGTGTGGATACCAAAGTCATTGTTATTCCATATATTTCGTAAATTCAGATGGCTGGTTCTGTGGGATTCAGATGTGGTAACTGCAGACTCAAGTGCATTGATTTTCAGGGCCAAAATGTCAACCATTTGTAAATTCAGAATGGCAGTCAAAGAAATTTTACCAGTGTCCAGAATACAATGCAAAAGTTTTTTCTCATCTGTGAGTACTTCAGCATAATTGCTTGCCGTCTGCAGGAGTGTAAAGCTGGGACATCCTGTGTTTGCATTGTCCACTGAGGTAGAACTCAATTGTGCTCTAGAAGATCTTGATGTTTTGTGGCCACAAATAGAGTTGTGTTGGTTGTCTTAACAGAATGAGCAGAAAACATTGCTTTTCTTTGCACTATTTTAAAAGTACGGCCTTGCTTAACACAAAGGAAAAACTTATTACATGATAACAGTATCCTGAGATGCTCTCATATCTCTGGAACAGTTTGGCAATCCTGACAAGGAACTCTTTGAGTGTAAGGTCACAAAAGGCCAATGATGTTTACACAATTCGATGCCCCATATATTATCTACAATGCAGTGACAATATTGGTTGCCAGTGACCACAGTGGTTTGGACTGGAGGTATCCAGAGGCAAGCACAGCATGAGCTACGGAGCATAGTTGAACTGTTTAGTTGACAAGTAACTCACAACAGTGCTACAGCACTAGTGGAGTTGATACAAAGCAGAGAAATGACAACCTTAAACAAACATTGCATTATATCTATGACAACAGTTGCTGAAGTTGACATTTCATCAGAAAGGAACCCAAGGAATTTTGCAGAGTGAGAAAGAAGTGACAGAAGATGTATTAGCATTTCTGCAAGATGAGCCATTGGAATGTGGTGCCATATATGCAAGACAGTGCAGACAATGTGCATTAGGGGTACAATGATGATGATACATGTTTAAAAAGTGAAAGTGATATTGAAACAGGTGTTGCACCATGTAGTTCATCATCCACATTGGACAGGGAGCCACAAATCCTGTTTCCAATGAAACATAGTAAAGGACAATTCAATTCTTGTCCAAGGAGCAGGTACTAAACATAATTACATACGTGGTAGATCATACACAGCATTGTAAAAAAACCAATGAAGAACAGATATCAAATAAGTACACAGCAGCATGACCATGTAGTGCATAAGGAGAAATATGGATCTTCAAGGGAGGACAAGATGCACTTGTTACAAAAACTGGTGTTTCCGCATTTCAGGGATGATTGATAGAACTTGTAGGAAGTGCATGATAGAGAGCTCTTACATTATTCACATCAGACTGTGTGCAACATAGATTACAGTGATGTCTAGGTTAGCAGTGGATGGTTGCTTAACTTCAAACAGTGCCATAGAATTGATAATGAAATTTCACAGGAAGCATCAACTTGACGAAGCACAGCAAACTGCGGAGTCTGACTGAAAATTTTTGGATCAGATAGACAAACTTATCCCTTTATTTAGTAAGGAATTTGTTTTCATCTCCAGCCAATCTGGATTTAAAGATGAAATGCATATGTTAGTAACCCTGGGAATTAGAGGTACCAATAGAATTGTATCATGATATTAGCTAACATCAGTGCCTTAATGCATCTGTATATAATTATGTTGATTGTTAATCTGGATGATAAATTGCCTGGAAAGTTATTTATTCTGCTGTGAGAAGTTGGAGCTGCTGCGCCCCTCTGATTCTTTTTTGTGTGCAAATCTCTAGCCCAGCACAAAGTCCCAAGCTTTGGAAAAAAAGCTCAGGTGACTCCTGTATATAAGAAAGGTAAAAGAATGGACCCACAAAATTACAGACTAATATCCTGAATATTGGTTTGCTGCAGAATTTAGAACATATTCTGAGTTTGAATGTAATAAATTTCCTAAGAGACCGAAATGCTTATGTCCACAAATTTAAAAAGCATAGCTCATGCAAAACTCGGCTTGCAGATTCTGTGTTTCTAGATTTCCAGAAAGCATTGGATATGGTGCACCATTGCAGACTGTTGATGAAGGTACAAGCATATGGAGTAGGTTCCCAAGACTTTTCAAGTAATAGAACTCAGCATGTTGTCATCTATGGCAAGTGTTCATCAGAGACAAATCTATTGTCAGGAGTGCCTCAAGGAAGTGTGATAGAACTGCTGTTAGTTTCTATGTACATTAATGATGTGCCAGGCAGGGTGAGCAGCAACCTGTGATTGTTTGCTGATGATGCTGTGGTGATCGGAAAGGTGTTGAAGTTGAGTGATGGGAGGATGATACAAGATAACTTAGACAAAATTTTTAATTGGTATGATGAATGGCGGCTAACTCTAAATGGAGAAAAATGTAAGTTAATGCCAATGAATAGGAAAAACAAACCCTTAATTCTTGGATACAGCATTAGTAATGCCCTGCTTATAGGATGCTAGTGTGACCTATTCTTGAGTACTGCTCTTGTGTTTGAGATCCGCACCAAGTTGGATTAAAGGAACACATCAAAGCAGTTCAGAAGCCAGCTGCTAGATTTGTTATCAGTAGATTCGAACAACATGCAAGTATTACAGAGATGCTTCAGGAACTCCAATGGTAATCCCTGGAGGGATGCTGACATTCTTTACGAGGAACATTATTGAGAAAAATTAGAAAACTGGTGTTTGAAGCTGACTACAGAATGTTTTTACTGCCACCGATGTACATTTTGTATAAGAACCACAAAGATGAGATAATATAAATTAGGGGTTATACAGAGGCATATAGGGAGTCATTTTGGCCTTGCTCTATCTGTGAGTGGAACAGGAAAGGAAATGACATGGTACTCTTCCTACACACACTGTATGGTGGCTTACAGAATATGTATGTAGGTTGAGATGTAGACTATGATTGTGTTGTTGCTCCTTCGTATCAGCAAAGTCGGAAATGTAGCTTGCAGAAATTCTTCCATGTGTCGACTGCAGTGATTCCTCCTGGGTCTCAGCACCAGAATGTTCGATGTAGCTTCAAGTAAGTGAGTAAAACATGCTACTTGCTTTCACATCAACAAGAGTGTTTGTTTTTGTCAAAGATAGACAGAACACAGTGAGTCATACAGGGATGTTGTAATACATAATTCTGCTTAACATGCTACAACACTGCCTGTAATTTCTCCAAATGAAGACATTGTTTTCAGTTTTGGAATCATTGAGCTTTTGTGTACGTTATGTACTGAGAAGTATCTGTCATGCTACAACTGTTTTGGGCTTAATGACCATTTTTGCATGGCATCATTATTCCAGTCTGAAAAGTCTACTTAATTTATGCGTGTTTATTACAGGCTCATCTGGATCTGATGACCCTCCACCTCCAAAGCCAGCTCGATTTCCCGTCCCGGGTGCTGCGAATCCCGCATCAGCAAATGCTGCTGCCGGGCCGACTACGTACATAGTGGCGCAGAACCCGGAGGTGCTGGTGCAGTTGTTGCGCGAGAATGAAACTCGTGGGCTGTCGCCGGCGCAGTACAACACACCGGCCTCGGTCTTCAACACACTAGCGGTAGACTTTGAGCCCGCTGCGAACTGCGGGGCTGGCCCCTCGGGCGTGCCCGATAATCCTGCTGATCAGTCAGTGCCGGCACCAGCACCGGCAGAGCCGCTCTCCCCCAGCTCTGAACAGGTTCGCCCTCTGCCTTGGGCTGGGCTGTGGTGGTGTGCAGTCGCAGGTTCCTGAAAACAGCCTCTCCTTTCCCGACATCCGTATGTGTCACTAAAACTACCTGTCTTGTTCTCATCTACTGATGGCTCTGGTCAATATTCGAGCTATTAACAGCATGGGAAAAGTGTGTGATTTGTTTGTTATTCTGTAGCCTTTCAGAATACTAATAGTCATTGTGAGTGTATTAAACTGCACAGGAGATTGGTAAGAATAGTTATGATTGTGTAATTACATGAAAACAGAACATCACATTTAAGATATGTGCTTTTCTCTAGCAAAAAAATAGCGTTGCAAAAGTTACGGTAGCCAGTGACAGCTCTGCATGTGATTAAGGTTTGAGTAAGGTTGATTTCTAGGTAATTCTTACCATGTGAGCGATTTGAACATCACCCTTGGATAGAATCAAAGCAACTTTGGGTGTCAGAAAATTGACATTGGTGAACACAGCGCTGATGAGTCTCACTCCAATATCAATGGAGGATCTTTCCACTCACTCCTTTCCAACCCTACTCTGTGTGTAGTGTAAATGAGTATTAAAAATGTAGCTATTTAGCTAGGAATAAAACACAACTTATTATTTTGTAAAAAATACACAACTTCTCAAATAGAAATGAAAGCTGGATTTGTTGCTTGTAATTTGAAGAAGTAATACAGTAAAACTCTGTATTCATGGACCAACTTTTAAGAAAGCCCTTCTTTAAATTAACATTTATGTTGGTCCCATGGAACTGTTGTAGGATCAGTGTTGCTGCAACAAGTTTTTAACCACAAATTAAAACCCCATTTTGATAAAATTTGTGACTTGTCATGGTTTGCAACTTCTTTTTTGTTTTTGCAAATTGAAAATAAAGTAAGTGGCAATACTTTTTTGTTCAGTAGGGAGATCATAGTTTTTAGTTGATAGTGTTCACTGATAAGTTCATGGTTTTTAGTTACTCCATATCATCTTATACAATGACTGAATCAACAGCTCGCACACTAAAAGCTTTGATACACTTGAGAATGCGGCCAGCAAATGAAGACCACTTACCATTTAACAACTTTGTCAGTATACTGTCCGAGAAGGTAGAAACAAATTAATAAAATTTTAAATAAGAATAAATTTCCTGTGATTGTTTGGCAGTAATAAGTAACTTATAAGCCTTGCCTGCTAAGGCTAATTTATCATTATGCTAAGCTGTTTTCTAATTTCTAGCAAGTGATGAGTTTTTACTTGAAGACTACATATACCACCTAAAAATGTTCGAATTACGATTCTGGTTCACTCCTTCAGGGGTCCACATGTAAGGAAAACATTTTTTAAAGGAATAAGCTGTTCGAATCACAAAAGCTCCATGTAAAAGGGGGTTTACTGTATTTTCATAAATATGTGAATGAACATTGGGCCAGTTTGTTTGCTTATGGCTATTTGTCAGATCATTCAAGCCTTACAACTGTCAGCTGCAAAGCAATTACATTTTGAGGATGTTAGAACTGAAGCTTTTATAAAAGCATTTTTTTAAAATATACCAGAAGAGCAATTTTGCTGGTGATTTGAGAGCTCCCAGTGTAAGTGCTTCAAGTCTTAGAAATGAGTTAAATAATAAGTGTTCTAGGTGTATACTAACGTATGACATTACCATGTTGTTGTGCAACACATTCAAGATACTGATACGTACCTGATAAGTTTTCAGCAGAAATGTGGACTAAGTGTGAGGGAACTTCTTCAGATACCTTCACATGAAAAACACTTTGGTTAAGTAGTGAACATACATGTTAGTCATAATAGAATACCAGGAAAATTTTTCATCCATTGTTGCTACGTTAGAAGTGTACAAGAATATTCCAAAATGTTTGAAAAGGGAAAACTAATGAATGTGTGTCTATATGAGGATGCATGTCATTTTATATGTACTATTTCATCTAATTTGCACTTGTTATTGACAAAGATTGTGGAAGGGAAGTACATCCCAGACTTGTACCTACAAACAAACAAAAGAATTAATAATGTAATTGTATTTTTTGAGGTGATAATGAAATCTCTAACTACCCCTTGTGTTATCGCTCTTGTTTTTATGCGTAAAAATTTCAGTCTTGGAGCACTTCCCATTTATGATTTTCATAATTGATGATTGTCTATCTTTCCTTTCACAGTTTGAACCTGTGGTTGATCACTCAGTGTTTCACTTCATTGTGTGTGATAGAATAGCAACGGTATGTACTGTACACTATGAAACACTCTTCTAAAGTGGTGCAGGAACGACATTATGTTTTCTATTCCATGCCAGGCAGTAGTGGAGTTCCTTACTGGAATGACTACTATCAAAGAGCTATTGCTCAGAGGCACAGTTGCGAATTTTGATCCAATAATTATGAAAATAAAAGTGTCCCATTTATATGAGAGAGCTATAGATAACAGTCTTTTGTCTCTGACATGTTTATTCATGACTGAATCAATTACACCATTTTGTGAGGCCTCACAGATGCAGCTAAAGACATCCTCCTCACCCTCTTCAGTCACATTTAGGAGACAGCAGGCTTCCTCAAGCCCCTCCCTCCCCCTGTCCCCCTTTCAATCCCCTGAAACCAATGAAAGATCATTAATGTCCTTTGGGGAAATATGTTGGAGCATATGATGAACAACAGGCTTACCTGGTTTGTAAAGTTCAGACAGCTCTAAACACTTTCAATGTGAGCTAAGGAGACATAATTTTGACCTGGCCCTGTGCAAGCTGCTGTTTGAAAATGGCCTGCAACATTGTTTGGAGGTGTTCTCAGACAATTTCGCCAGCAGGTCCTCTGGGGACAATTTCCCTTTTATAGAGCCTTCCCTGTCACATCAGTATTTCAGAAACTGAGTTAAGAAAGTCATATTTTCTATATTTCTTTAATGCATCAGTTTCTGATGTACAAGATGCATTTACATTCCTCCTGCACAAAAAAATGTAGAATTATGTTCCAGGCATATGAAATTTGGTGGTATTTGATAGCTTTATTTATGGCACAAAGCTTATGTCAAAGTGCTCTGTACATTATGAGTCTGTTTGTGAGAGAGTAAGTGGATTTGAGTACAACTCTATGGCAATATGGTTGCCATTTAAGATATTTTAAGCACATATAATATTTATAAGAGCACTGATAACTTCACTGTTGAGTACCCTACACAAACAAATTAACCAGCTGTCCGTTGAAAGTAAGGATGAAATTTCCTCAGACTACAATTAAAAGATTTTCAACATTTATTTATTTTTTTGTTTTATTTTATTCATTTTTCATTCTAACATGATTAATTTTTAAGCTATTAGCCCCATCTTCACATGTACCTGTTCACACTAAAGAACTGCATCACACATTCCATTACTGTTGATTGAGCTAGATGGTTAGAAGCTAAAATCAAGTATGTTGTTCTCCTTTGTTTAGCCTGTAACCGTTTATGTAGCATAAAACATTATTTTATTTTATTTCTGTGTCTCTTTGAATAAAATGTTAACCTGTTCAATTATAAGGTCACATACACATGCGTTAATGGATGATGTTATTAGTGATCTGAACAAATAAAACTTCATATGGACATGTGGCCTATTCTGAACTATTTCTGAGACAGAGCACATTTAATATCATATTTGTAAGCTGTTCCTGAAAAACTCGGAAACTGCACCCTCCAGCAAAAATCTCTCTCAGTACAAAATTAAACTACATTAAACATCCTACAGAAAATGACCTATTCATTTTTTTCTCTAGAACCTGTAGTCTGTGTGAGGAGAGCACAAGAATATTGAGAATCTCACATGACATGCATGCGTTGCAGCTTAGGTAGGATTTTTAGGCCAGTTCGAGGTAGTTCCCCGACTTGATGGACCACTAGCTAATCTCACTACTGCAGTAGGTCAAGGAATTTGTAACACATAATATCAATATTAATGCAACGTATTATATATGCATTGGCTTATAATAATTCACTAATGTACACAGGTACAGCTGAAGATGGTGCTAGTAGCGTTGAAAATGATCATTTTAAAAAGAAATTGAAAATCGTTTAACTGGAGTCTGAGACAAATTCATCCTTACTTCCAACTTACGGTACTGTTACCCTGGCAACAATAGAAAGTTTAAATAGGCCAACTATTTCTTTTTTTTTTTAACATAAATGGGTTTCTAAAGGCATGTATTGTGAATCAATTATAAGCAAATTCAGACAGTTTATTATGATCAGTAATAAGATTTGGATTCATAGTTGTGGTGCTAGCAAATTTTTAATTTCTAAAATCCTTTCAATATCTTAGTAGATTAGTTATCTAGGACAGAAGTAGCAGTGCATCAGGTATCGAGCTTTGTGGAATTCAATAGTTTATCTCTCTCCCACCACCCCGTATACCCTCTTCTCTCATTCCAAATGGTAAGTTTAATTGTACTCCTTTGTTGTGTTGCAAAGACAGAACCCCTCTAATGTTTCTGAAGTGGCATTGGTAATATGTTATCCCAGTTTTCTAATGTTTCATTTTATGATGTACAGAAAGATCTTGCAATCTCAGAAATAAGAAAAAAAATTAGTATTGCAATTTTCTCACTCACTGAGAACTCAATTTTTGAGATGAAATACTGCTATCTGTGTAGAAAAGTCCAGTTGGAAGGTGTACTGAGAAGTTACTACAAGTTGTTGTGAGTGTGTATTGCGTTATAAAGTTCTTCCAAAAACCACTGATGAAACAGTGACAAGTGACAAGGATATAAAATTGGACATTACTTGCTTATCTGGCTATCAATAACTCGGGTTCACACAATAACTAGGCAAAAACAAAACATTTATGTACAATATGTAGTAACTCTCCAATGTTCAAAATCATACCGTATTTACTCGAATCTAAGCCGCACTTTTTTCCGGTTTTTGTAATCCAAAAAACCGCCTGCGGCTTAGAATCGAGTGCAAAGTAAGCGGAAGTTCTGAAAAATGTTGGTAGGCGCCGGTACAACTAACTTCTGCCGTCAAATATATGTAACGCTACACAGGCATACATTGCAAGCACAAAGATAAATACTGGTGCCAAAATCTATGCATCAGTAAATAAATAAAAAAAAGGTGGAAGATGAGCTTTTTTTTTCCGCCCCGATTTTCGACCACTGCATTTTCATACATTATCCAATGAAGTAAATACAAATGCCGTATTGTTCATCTTCAAATGTAGCAGCATTTCAAAGTACTACGAAAATCCGACTGGCAAGACTGTTTGGGATGTTTGTCAATATGGCCAACTCTACGTTCCGAATTTTTTTCCTACCTGTGAGAAGAGATGGTTGCTAATAGGAACTTTTATGAATTGTGAATCACATGCAGTATTCTCTTCGCCATAAGAATAATATGAATATAAACGTTTTGCCATGTATTCTTTCGTGTTTGCTGCTATCTAGTTTAAATCCTGTCTGCCTAATAAACTACGAAACTAGAGTGAGACAACAGCAAACGCGGAAGAATATACATATTATATATAAAAACAAAGATGAGGTGACTTACCGAACGAAAGCGCTGGCAGGTCGATAGACACACAAACAAACACAAACATACACACAAAATTCAAGCTTTCGCAACAAACTGTTGCCTCATCAGGAAAGAGGGAAGGAGAGGGGAAGACGAAAGGAAGTGGGTTTTAAGGGAGAGGGTAAGGAGTCATTCCAATCCTGGAAGCGGAAAGACTTACCTTAGGGAGAAAAAAGGACAGGTATACACTCGCACACACGCACATATCCATCCACACATACAGACACAAGCAGACATATTTAAAGACAATGAGTTTCGGCAGGGATACGACTTCCTCAAATCCTGCCCTGAAATGAGATCCATCCTACATGAAATCCTCCCCACTCCACCAAGAGTGTCTTTCCGCCGTCCATCTAACCTTCGTAACCTGTTAGTTCATCCCTATGAAATACCCAAACCACCTTCCCTACCCTCTGGCTCCTATCCTTGTAACCACCCCCGATGCAAAACCTGTCCCATGCACCCTCCCACCACCACCTACTCCAGTCCTGTAACCCGGAAGGTGTACACAATCAAAGGCAGAGCCACGTGTGAAAGCACCCACGTGATTTATCAACTGACCTGCCTACACTGTGATGCATTCTATGTGGGAATGACCAGCAACAAACTGTCCATTCGCATGAATGGACACAGGCAGACAGTGTTTGTTGGTAATGTGGATCACCCTGTGGCCAAACATGCCTTGGTGCACAGCCAGCACATCTTGGCACAGTGTTACACCGTCCGGGTTATCTGGATACTTCCCACCAACACCAACCTATCCGAACTCCGGAGATGGGAACTTGCCCTTCAGTATATCCTCTCTTCTCGTCATCCGCCAGGCCTCAATCTCCGCTAATTTCAAGTTGCCGCCACTCATACCTCCCTGTCTTTCAACAACTTCTTTGCCTCTACACTTCTGCCTCGACTGACATCTCTGCCCAAACTCTTTGTCTTTAAATATGTCTGCTTGTGTCTGTATGTGTGGATGGATATGTGCGTGTGTGCGAGTGTATACCTGTCCTTTTTTCCCCCTAAGGTAAGTCTTTCCGCTCTCGGGATTGGAATGACTCCTTAGCCTCTCCCTTAAAACCCACTTCCTTTCGTCTTTCCCTCTCCTTCCCTCTTTCCTGATGAGGCAACAGTTTGTTGCGAAAGCTTGAATTTTGTGTGTATGTTTGTGTTTGTTTGTGTGTCTATTGACCTGCCAGCACTTTCGTTCGGTAAGTCACCTCATCTTTGTTTTTATATATAATTTTTCCCACGTGGAATGTTTCCTTCTATTATATTGATATCAGAATATACATATTGTGTCATGTTGATATTTGTATTATTCTTATGCCTAATAGTGATACAGTCAGAAGTGAAGCATAGCAATTGACTAGATTTTTAAATCTAAGATGACTCTAATTTCTGTGCAGAATGTATTGTACTAAAGAGGTGTCTGCAAAGATTCTCAAACGGAGAAAATTTTTCGCTAAACTCTCGTTCAGAACATCTTCTATCATACACAGTCTATTATTTGGTTCTTGTTGATCATTATCAAAGAAAACAGCAGTGTAAGTAACAACAAATAGCATTCTCTTGCCATCGTCTCGCTAATGAGACGATTCCTCTCTCTCTTTTTAATTGTAAACGGCGGTAGCATGCACAAAAGCAAGCCATGCCGCGAGCGACGACAGGCCGTAAACACTCATTATCAGAATGCGACAAACAATGCATGACACAGTACAGTAATGCATTTTCAGCTTTGAGTGACGGAAACACCTATAACAAACAGTAAAATTATGAAATTTGTTTTGAGTGTTTTATAGAATGTCAGAAAAATATGGGAAATAATATTTCAGGTAAAGAAATTACAAAGATTGAGTGTAGTGACTACTAATCTCATACACTATTCAGAGTGAAAAAAAGAATTCCTTCAATCAAAGCATAAGAACCAACTAAGGTGATGCAATAAACAGGTAATTGTGTATGAAATAGTAGCGATTGTTGAAGAAATAATTATGTCAGGTACAAGTGTTGAGATGCTAAACACTTCCTCTTTCATTTCCCTCTAATTGCTTCTTTTACTGTTAGTCTCATTCCTTGTGCCCCTTTGATATCAAGGACATGATGTTAATTGGAAAATGAGGTGACTAAAAGCAGGAATTACAAAATGAGCTCTTGAAAAAGCAAAGAAAGAAATGAAGAGTTTGCAGCTTAATATTTACAGTGTAGCAATAAATTTATAAAGCAGTGTCAAGTTTGAAGGTACTACACTCAAATATTAAATTGATTTCATTTCTCATTTTGGAGCATCAAACAACCCTACCACAACAAAGGTCAGCATTTAATAACGATTGTGATGTTGCTCACACTGCTAAATACTGCATTTTCGGGCAACAACAGTCATATTATGTAGCAAGTGTCATTAGAGCACAATTAATAAAGTCATTTCATGTAATAATCAAAAAACTAGGCACTCATCTTTTTGTATTTCCCACGCTGTTCTCGTCTTAAAGTAATGGCTCAATCGTTGAAAATCTAGGTGGTTATGATTCCAAGCTCGGATGCAAAGAGGCCTAGGTTTTATTCTGCTATATTCAAAAGTTTTGTAGATGCGCTGCACAAACCATTCTTGAAGATTACACTTTTGCTGGACAATGGTGATGTAAAAAAATAATCAGCACTCCGAATTTAAGTTACCCTTCCTTTTAATTGCTTTTATTGCAATATCACGTAACACACAAACATCACGTCACAATACAAAACATACTTGAAAACATCTTCCTCACATTTTATAAGCCAATTACAATATGCATCTTTCCAACATGACGTCCAATACTTGACTTTTTCAAGGTCCGACTCTCTAACAACTCTCTAACAACTAACTAACTAATAATCACTTACGACGCGCCCAAAAATCAGAGTTACAAGTATGTCAAAGATCATCATCATCATCATCATCATCATTTAAGACTGATTATGCCTTTCAGCGTTCAGTCTGGAGCATAGCCCCCTTATAAAATTCCTCCATGATCCCCTATTCAGTGCTAACATTGGTGCCTCTTCTGATGTTAAACCTATTACTTCAAAATCATTCTTAACCGAATCCAGGTACCTTCTCCTCGGTCTGCCCCAACTCCTCCTACCCTCTACTGCTGAATCTATGAGTCTCTTGGGTAACCTTGCTTCTCCCATGCGTGTAACATGACTCCACCATCTAAGCCTGTTCGCCCTGACTGCTACATCTATAGAGTTCATTCCCAGTTTTTCTTTGATTTCCTCATTGTGGACACCCTCCTGCCATTGTTCCCATCTACTAGTACCTGCAGTCATCCTAGCTACTTTCATATCCGTAACCTCAACCTTGTTGATAAGGTAACCTGAATCCACCCAGCTTTCGCTCCCATACAACAAAGTTGGTCGAAAGATTGAACGGTGCACAGATAACTTAGTCTTGGTACTGACTTCCTTCTTGTAGAAGAGAGTAGATCGTAGCTGAGCGCTCACTGCATTAGCTTTGCTACACCTTGCTTCCAGTTCTTTCACTATGTTGCCATCCTGTGAGAATATGCATCCTAAGTACTTGAAACCGTCCACCTGTTCTAACTTTGTTCCTCCTATTTGGCACTCAATCCGTTTATATTTCTTTCCCACTGACATTACTTTCGTTTTGGAGATGCTAATCTTCATACCATAGTCCTTACATTTCTGATCTAGCTCTGAAATATTACTTTGCAAACTTTCAATCGAATCTGCCATCACAACTAAGTCATCCGCATATGCAAGACTGCTTATTTTGTGTTCACATATCTTAATCTCACCCAGCCAGTCTATTGTTTTCAACATATGATCCATAAATAATATGAACAACAGTGGAGACAGGTTGCAGCCTTGTCTTACCCCTGAAACTACTCTGAACCATGAACTCAATTTACCATCAACTCTAACTGCTGCCTGACTATCCATGTAAAGACCTTTAATTGCTTGCAAAAGCTTGCCTCATATTCCATAATGTTGTAGAACAGACAATAACTTCCTCCTAGGAACCCGGTCATATGCCTTTTCTAGATCTATAAAGCATAGATATAATTCCCTGTTCCACTCATAACACTTCTCCATTATTTGCCGTAAGCTAAAGATCTGGTCCTGACAACCTCTAAGAGGCCTAAACCCACACTGATTTTCATCCAATTGGTCCTCAACTAATACCCGCACTTTCCTTTCAACAATACCTGAGAAGATTTTACCCACAATGCTGATTAAAGGGATACCTCTATAGTTGTTACAATCTTTTCTGTTTCCATGTTTAAAGATTGGTGTGATTACTGCTTTTGTCCAGTCTGATGGAACCTGTCCCGACTCCCAGGCCATTTCAATTATCCTGTGTAGCCATTTAAGACCTGACATTCCATTGTATTTGATGAGTTCCAACTTAATTTCATCCACCCCAGCCACTTGATTGCACTGCAATCTATTGACCATTTTTTCCACTTCCTCAAATGTGATCTTATTTCCATCATCATTCCTATCCCATTCTACCTCGAAATCTGAAACATTACTGATAGCATTTTCACCTACATTGAGCAACTCTTCAAAATATTCCCTCCATCTGCCCAAGGCATCCACAGGATTCACCAGCAGTTTTCCTGACCTGTCCAAAATACTTGTCATTTCCTTCTTACCTCCCTTGCGAAGACTGCTAATTACACTCCAGAATGGTTTTCCAGCAGCTTGACCCATAGTCTCCAACCTGTTTCCAAAGTCTTCCCACGATTTCTTCTCGGATGCTGCAATTGTCTGTTTGGCTTTGTTTCTTTCTTCAACATAATTTTCTCTGTCTACCTGGGTTCTGGTTTGTAGCCATTTTTGATATGCCTTCTTTTTCCTTTTACAGGCTACCTTGACTGTATCATTCCACCAAGCTGTTTGCTTCGTCCTACTTTTACACACTACTGTTCCAAGACATTCTTTAGCCACTTCTAGTACTGTGTCCCTGTACGTTGTCCATTCCTTTTCCAATGACTGTAATTGACTACATTCAACTAACTGGTACCTTTCTGAGATCGCTGTTATGTACTTGTGCATTATTTCCTTATCCTGAAGTTTCTCCACTCTTATCCTCCTACATATGGACCTGACCTCCTGCACTTGCGGCCTCACAATCCCAATTTCACTGCAGATTAAATAATGATCAGTGTCATCAAAGAATCCCCTGAATACACGTGTGTCCCTCACAGCCTTCCTGAATTCCTGATCTGTTATTATATAGTCAATGACAGATCTGGTTCCCCTGCCTTCCCAAGTATACCGGTGAATGTTCTTATGTTTAAAAAAGGAGTTTGTGATTACTAAGCCCATACTGGCACAGAAATCCAAGAGTTGTTTCCCGTTCCTGTTGGCCTCCATATCCTCTCCAAATTTACCCATAACCTTTTCATACCCTTCTGTTCGATTTCCAATTCTGGCGTTAAAATCTCCCATGAGCAGAATACTGTCCTTGTCCTTTACTCTAACAACTACATCATTGAGTGCCTCATAAAAACTATCCATCTTATCTTGATCTGTCCCTTCACAATGCGAATATACTGACACAATCCTAATTTTCTTGCTAGACACTGTCAAATCTATCCACATCAGTCGTTCGTTTACATAACTTATTGTAACCACGCTGGGTTCCATTTCTTTCCTGATGTAAAGCCCTACACCCCATTGTGCTATTCCTGCTTTGACTCCTGACAGGTAGACCTTGTATTCTCCCACTTCCTCTTCTTTCTCACCCCTTACCCGAATGTCACTAACAGCTAAAACGTCCAGCCCCATCTTACTTGCAGCCTCTGCCAGCTCTACCTTCTTCCCAGAGTAGCCCCCATTGATATTAATAGCTCCCCATCTCATTACCATTTGTTTGCCAAGTCGTATCTTTGGAGTCCCTGGTTTGTCAGTTAGAGGCGGGACTCCGTCACCTCCAAAGGTCCGAGGCATTTTGCTCTGATTGTTGCCAGCATCATATTTATAGTACCAGGGAAGCAGGTTGCTAGCCTTACTTGCCCCGAGTCCCATTGGGTTTTACCCCCAACGGCTGAGGGACTAACCGGTGGATTTGGTAGTCTTTGCCGTATGAGCACAAAGGTGACCACGACTCAGAATATGTCCGAGATGCCCAGCCTTATTCCAAAGTAACTGGTATTCCGACTGTCGGGACCACTTACTTGGCCACTCATACGTTGCCTGTGGTTCATGAACTAGGACATGACTACAGGAACCCACACCATGAACCAAAGATCATAGTGACAAAAGAAAGAATACACGAGAATAATATCATTGCAATATAAACATATCGATGTATCACAAATGAAATAAAATCTGAATGTTGTCTCTACTTTGCAGAAACACAGTAGAATATTATTGGTATCGAGAGGTCCAGGTGAGCTGCCGTAATGGTTATGTAATTCAAGTAACATTACAAGCAGCAGCAAAAAATTTACAGTGTAGCAATAAATTTATAAAGCAGTGTCAAGTTTGAAGGTACTACACTCAAATATTAAATTGATTTCATTTCTCATTTTGGAGCAGCAGCAGCAAAAAAAAAAAAAATTACCATGAATAGTTTCGTGTTCCATAAATTTTCTGATTACTCCATGTCTTACCTTCTGACTTTAGCACTCCTCAGAAGATCTTAAACGATGTGGTTTTCCTACGAATGCCAGACATGTGGTGTTTTTTGTCAGCTGTTACCTTTTGTCGGATTTCAGTTTTCGTTGTTTAGGACAGTAGACATAACATGCTAAATGTGCTTTGATACCTGCCTATTATTGTAAGATTTGTGATATAATGTTTTTAATTGTATGAGTATTGTAAAAGGACAGATATTTAGCTACAATTATTTAAATTAAGGATAAAATCAAGCAATAGAAAATTAAGGATGGGATGTTGGCAGTATTATGAAAAGGATAGATTGCTGTTCACCATATAGAGGTCATGCTGAGTTGCAGACAGTCACAGCAAAAAGAGTGCTGTACATGGAATTTCAGCCCAAAAGCCTTCTCTGTTGTAGAAAAAAACACACACACTTTCATGCAAGCACCACAAACACACACACACACACACACACACACACACACACACACACACACACACTCACACACACAGAGTCACTGTCTTTCGCAACAGAGGCCAAACTGCAAGCAACTGCTGCTGATGTGAGAAGTAATCTTTCATGCCGTCTCTCTACAGTTACGTACTACCTTGCACATTTCCGCCATGTGGCCACAGAGGAACATTCCCTGATTACTCGGTACCCACCAGGACTGGAGCAACTGAACTGCATTCTTCACCAGGGTTTTGGCTCTCTCTCTCTCTCTCTCTCTCTCTCTCTCTCTCTCTCTCTCTCTCTCTCTCCCCCTCCCTATCTCTCTCTGCCTTGAAATGAGGAATATCCTGCCCACTATCCTTCTCACACCTTCGCCCTCGTCAGTGTTAATCTGTCATCCATTGAACCTACACAATATCCTTATCCATCCCTATTCCACCCCTGCTCCCATCCCCTTGCCTCATGGATCATATCCCTGTAAGAGATCTACATTCAGAATCTGTCCCATACGTCCTCTCACCACCACCTGCTCCAGTCCAGTCACCAGCATCACTTATCTCACCAAAGGCGGGACTACCTGCGAAAGCAGTCAAGTGATCTACAGCCTAAGTAGCAACCATTGTGCTGTGTCCTACAAGGGCATGGCAACCAACAAGCTTTCTGTCTTCATGAATGACCACTGGCAAAGTGTGACCAAGAGACAACTAGACCACCCAGTTGCTGAACATGCTGCCCAACACAATGTACTCCACTTCAGTGACTGCTTCAGAGTCTGTGCCATCTGGATCCTTCCTACCTACACCAGCGTTTGTGAATTGCGTAGGTGGGAACTCACACTGCGATACATCCTATGTTCCCATATCCCCTGGCCTCAACCTTTATTTGTCCCTGTCCTTCACCCACCTATTCCCTTCACGGCTCCCACTCCAGCACTACACAGCCTTCTGGTCCACCAATGAACCCACTAGTCACTTTCTTTTCCCCCTCCTCTGCTTCTCCCCTTTTCTGCTCCTGTCCCCCCCCCCCCTTTCTGCTCCCCTTTCCCTGCCTCAAACCTCCAAACTAAACCTAGCTGTGCTGCTCTCTCCCCACCTCATTCCTGTATAGTCCCACAAGCAGCACTACACCCTCCCCACCTCCCCACCCCTATCCTGCTATCCCCCCCCCCCCTTAGCTTCCTCCTGAACACCACCACCCAAATTGCTTCTCCTGTCAGGTGCAGTTGCTCCCAGTCCGGCCTCTGTGGCCAGACACAGTGGTCATGTGTGTGTGAGATGTTCTTTCAAGAACACATGTGTGTTGTCTACAGTAGAGAAGGTCTTTCAGCTGAAAACTCCATGTATAGCAGCCTTTTTGTGTGCCTGTCTGTGACTCAGCATCTCCTTTATGTGGTGAGTAGCAATATATCTTTTTCTTAAACTAAAAGTAGTTAATAATACACTGTTGTCTAGCTAATTCAGAAAGCCGCACATAGTTACTGAAGAAAATGAAATAATTCTGTGTAAGAATTGTTTTGGGCAGAAAGTTTGTACTACAACTTGCAACAAAGTTAGCCAGCTTTCAGGCTTGCATCTCTGCTGGTGTTGCATTGATTGACATAGAAATTCTGTTAATTGTCTGGGATGAAATTGGTTATTGGGTTGGTGGGTACTGTGTGGAACACTGTACTCAGATTGCACATTTGTAATTTGTAAAAAAGAGCTTGTGTAGTTTGCCTTTTATCAATACCACTTCCAGTGTAATCTAATACCCTACTGATCAGTAATTATTTCTTAGTTTGAAAGCATCATTTTGATTTACCACATAAATTAAAAGTAGTTAATAATACACTGTTGTATAGCTAATTCAGAAAGCCACAATTAGTTGTTGAAGAAAATGAAATACGTAATTCACTGTAATTCTCATGTTTTACACTGGAGGACCAGGCTTGAAGCTGTTTGAGCTGCTCTGTCCTTCCACATTTCTTTATGTTGTGTGTAGATATGCCATGGCTAGCTTCCTGCAAGACAGACATCTATTGACATATGTTTCAGAGATAAATTTTCAAATATGCAGAAGTGCTCATGTACTGTATTTCGTCTGTGTGTGCTTACTTTAAAGATAAGTCAAACTGTTTTGAATATTAATCAGCGCTTTGTTATAATTATTTTACAATGTAATTAAATATTAAATTAAAATGTGTATTTCTCAAGAACACTGTCATGATATCTTTTTGTATTATTTGCTAACATAAGAATGAGCCAGGAAAGAAACCTAACAGCAGGATGACCAAAGAACTACTGTTTCCTTTCCTTTCCCTTTTTACCTCCTCGAGCTAGAAGTGACTGCAACACCACTACACTCCACGCCTGCCTGGTTTTAAGTATGCAGCATGGAGTGTTGCATTGAGGCCTGCGCATGTGAGTGCTGCTATGCCCACTGTTTGAATCTAGCAGGCAAGTACTGGCACACAGTTTTTACCTTGTTGTGATTCTGCATTTCTCAGCTAGATTTTACTTCAGCATCTATTTTCTTCTTCTATGACATTAATTTGGGCTATTTTACTTTACATCCAACAATTATTTTTGTGAAGCTGGAATCCCATTTTTTGTTGTTCATATCCATTTTGTATACAAATATGTGCTTTCCAGTAAGCTTCATTCAAATGCATATCACTTTGTCCCAGTGGTTTAGACCCTTCTACTAGGATCTTCTTCAGGAGTCTTTTGGTGCTCCCAGTTGATTGAATAGTGTTGAAAATGTATTGTATCCACTTACAAAAGGAAGTATTTTCTCTGTGCTTAATCAGTTAACAACCAAAGTGGCACTTACTCATTTAGGAGAAGTTCAGCCAGTTTTGTATGACAGATGAGTATGTGGAGTAAGTTTGGTTCTGTTGTGCACTTTGATACTGAATTAGAACAGCTAAGGATGGGTATGTTGCTGTATTGTGTTTCGACAGTTATTCAGGAGAACATGTTTTTGTCTGCCTTCCTTGTTTAAATGACAATGAGTTCCTTTGTGGATGTTAAAGCTCTGTACTGAAGATGTAATAGTAACCAAGCTCTGAAAAATGTTCAGTGAACAAGCTGCAGGGTCTCGCTGGTATTTGTATCGTGGATGTGTCAATCCATGTTGGCAGTTTGTTACTAGATCAAGGCGGTTTAAATTTTGAAACACTTGTCTTGTAATGGTATTATGAGCAGAATGACATAGAAATTGTATAAAGTGCATATTTAAACCATCAACTGCTTCTATTTTAAACCCAAATATCAACAGGTTTCAGTCTTGGACAATCTTCATGGATAAGAGTTATAATGGTTGAAGCCGCCATATTACATTAGTCATTACTTAAAATGTGTAGTGCATGCCATGAATGTCAGTATACAACACAGGACTTTTAGAAGCAAACATACGAATACTAAATGTTTTTCGTGATAAAGGATGACAGCCAAAACAGTTGCAGGCTAAAAATTTATTAAAATTCTTGACCAAGGTTTCGGTATATATAAATATACCTTCATCAGAAGTAAAAATCTAAAATTACATAATGCAATGTACACAATTGTTTTATTAATCTTCATTGCATGATGTAATTTTAGATTTTTACTTCTGATGAAGGTATATTTATATATACCGAAACCTCGGTCAAGAATTTTAATAAATTTTTATCCTGCAACTGTTTTGGCTGTCATCCTATATCGTGAAAAATTTCAACAGTTGCTGTTCCAGCCATGTTTAAAATCTTGGAATACTAAATGTATTAAAAATGTAATAGAAATTGCTACATTCAAAAAGTGCCACTCCTATCATATAGATTAGATTATGAGATAACCGAACAGTCTCTACGATGTGATACATAGTCCTCATTTTGTAGAAGACATGTCACTAGCTGGAAAAAAAGACCTCTCTCTGTTTAAGCATGTCAGTTACCAATTTGAAATGGCATTGCATTCCAGTACATTATTAATATTTTGATGTATTTTGTGGGTAAACAGTTTCAACATGCATAAAGAATATTAATTAGGTCATCATCAAATGCTTCATAGATGCTTTACTGCCAGCAATTAGGACATTGCCCAGGAGGCAAAGAATATTTGGACTCAGGGAGTCAGTTCTGCGTATCTCATTTAAGTGTCAGGAAGTCGTTTCTGAAAGTATTTGTATGGAGTGTAGCCATGTATGGAAGTGAAACATGGATGATAAATAGTTTAGACAAGAAGAGAATAGAAGCTTTCGAAATGTGGTACTACAGAAGAATGCTGAAGATTAGATGGGTAAATCACGTAACTAATGAGGATGTATTGAATAGAATTGGAGAGAAGAGAAATTTGTGGTACAACTTGTCTAGAAGAAGGGATCAGTTAGTAGGACATGTTCTGAAGCATCAAGGGATCACCAATTTAGTATTGGAGGGCAGTGTGGAAGGTAAAAATCGTAGAGGGAGACCAAGAGATGAATACACTAAGCAGATTCAGAAAGATGTAGGTTGCAGTAGTTACTGGGAGATGAAGAAGCTTGCACAGGATAGAGTAGCATGGAGAGCTGCATCAAGCCAGTCTTAGGACTGAAGACAACAACAACAACAACAACAACAACAACAACATGAAAGAGATCTTGACTTTGCCAGTGTATAGACAGCAGATAGTGTTCTTTGTAAGTTTGAAGTATTAGATAAAAGCAGCAACTGAGTAGTGGTATTTTTTTTATCATCAGTGTGGGTGATTGGCACTAATCATAGTTTGTTGTCAGTGTGCTATATAGAAGAAGCCTGTCGATGTGTAATTCAAGTCGTTCCACATCTCTGAAGGTTACTCCTTTGTCATGGAATTTATAGAAGATGATTTGTGACATCAACTGATGAATGAAAAGAAACTGAATATGTTGTAGACAAAGTACATGTCCCCTCCTCCTCCCCTCAGGATTTTGCGGCAGCGTATGCCTGTGCGCTGCTTGATATTTTGTGAGGCTGAGAAGTGCAGGAATCATGAGTATTTATTGAAATTGCTTGATATAGCATTATTTTAAGCTCACAGTAAGTATCTGAAGCCTTCCCACTTGAAATGTAATCTCAGAAGGCAGTATTATGCACTATTGCAGAGTATCAGCTTGGCATGATACTGAGTCTCACTGGTAGCATGGCATTGACTGAGCAGCATGTATATTTTAAATTTATTATTGTGTTTATATCAATTTTGTTTCATTTCCTCTTATAGTTATTTCTTAAGTTCAAATTTTTGCATGTTTTACAATATGAGTTTAAACTTTTTTCACTGTTACATGTGTTTTAGTTGTGTTCTTTGTTCGCATGTTGCCTGTTTGACATCTTTGTATTTTTTTAGTAGTGGAAAATATTTTAGTGGTTCTGAAATAGATCTATGTAATGTTGTGAGTTTAGTTTAGTTTTCAAAATTTAATGTGTCTAACATACATTTCCTCATAATAAACAAAGATGAACTGACAGTGTTGAAACGATTGTCAGTTCTGATAAGCCAAAAAATTTGAATTGTGTCATGTTGATTTAATTACAAAATGTGTGTTGCTGTGTTTGGTGTCGTGTTAGATGTTGAACTAATTGTTTTTCTCTCCCACGTAACCTAATGTGGCAATATTCTTGTCCAATGTGGCAAAATCCTTGTTTTTATATGTTTAGATTGTAATGTGAAAGTTGTGCAGTTTAAATGTAGTTTTGTTTATTTCAGTACCTAACTAGGAGATATTGGGCCATTTAACATACTCTTTTCGATTTACAAGACACAATTGTATATTGCTACTATACAGAACAAAAGTTAAAAGTAAATGTAATGAGGTGTTGAATGCAGGATACTGAATACTATAGTTGGCTATTCAGTTCTTTGCTGATGTAAACAGTGACCTGAATATTTTGTGGCTGACTGACTGAAGGTCTCCATGTATCAGTCTCAGACTATCAGTATTAGCTACAATTGTTGCTGATAATCAGTATGCAATGCTGTCACTCTTGCAGTTCAAACTAGTCTTTGAAAAAACTTCAAGAGTGTTATTAAGAAGTGATTGGAAGGAATAGTATTCAACAATAATGTTTGCAGTATAAACTTTTTTTATAGTTCACTAATTTATAAAATGATATTACTAGTTCTCATTGTGCTAGCAATCATCTTCAAACCATAAAATATTGTTACAGAGTAAACAGTTATTACTCTCTGTAAAGGTATTTTATGATATAAAAATGATTGGAAGCACAATCAAAACTACTCATATCATTTTATAAACTCATGATCTAGAAAGTTTATATTACAAACTAAGATTACTTTTCCACATCACTTAATGGTGTTTGGTTCTGCTGTGAGTGAAACCAAATGGCTAAGGCTGAAGTTCAGCCTATAATGTTTTAGGTACGCAAGTGTCTCCCCATAACTTCTCAGTTTCTTTCAGATCTTTCATGCAAAACAGTGCCTTACCTGAACTCCAATGAAGAGCCACTTTCATTAATTTTGATATTTCAGTTCGCTCCCATCAGTCACCAAGCAAAGTGGCGCAATCATTAGCTACAGAATGATCTTACATTCCGTCCAGGTTTAGGTCCAGTTATTCCACCACTGCCTTTAATTACTTAAGGAAAGTGTAGTGGTGGCTACTTTGAAAAGTACACAGCTGATTTGGTTCCCTATTGTTGCCCAAACTGAAACTGTGTTTGGTTTGCAATGACCTTTTTATGGTCAGGAAATTAAAGCTTAATATTGTTTTCTTTCAATTGCAGTTGTGATGGCATACATTTGCAGTAATGTACTTCATTCTAAGCAACAGGATGTAGTAATTTATGCAACACTAAAGCTATAAAATTTTGAAGTTACGTCTGGCATATGAATGCAGTGGTCCATAACAAATGACCGAGTTGTGCAGGCCACTAGCAGTTATTGCCTGCATGTATATATTGATATAACTGAGTTTGAAATGTGCATTGTTTTCTAGTATTCACTCATTAAAATAAATAAATAAAAAAAATCTTCAAAATATGATACTTTGTAAGTAATCACTGTAACAGATTTAATCAGATGGGCCTATCCTCATTTCTTGTACCTTCTTTTACACAAACAACAGCAACAGCAGCAGCTCTACGGAGACACTGCTGTGATATCGGCAGATGGCCAGGATTCGGCCATCAGTGACGGTGACGGCTCACTGGAACTGGAGCGCAGGATGCTGGAAGCACGGCTCAGGCAGCAGCAGCAGCAGTCAGAGGAGGACAGCCGCTGGTTGCAGGAGGAGGAGACAAACCTGGTCAGTAGGCTGCAGTCAGCTGGTGGGAATGAGTGAGCGTTGGAACTTTTTCACTGCAGGCTTTAGGAATCTAATTTGGGTCTTGTTCTTCATTGTTATATGTAGTTAACATGTCTTGGATAATCTCATTATCACTCACTCAGCTGACAATTTTCGTTTTCAAATGACCAGTCATTTATGTAGCTAACAGACAGTGTTTCAGAATCATTTGAACAGTTATTATCAATTGTCTCTTGGAGATGTATGATTCCCTTGTTGTTAGAAGGTTCAACATGTTCCTCAATCCCTTTACCTTCTTTAAAACATTTTATGTGCTCATTTAAAAAAGGAAGATCTGGCCACAGTTTGCCCAATGCAGATACTAACACTTTAGTCGAAACACTTTCCCAAGGCCAAGCAAGGTTGTAAACAACATCTTTAACATAATGATTGAGTAATACTTTTCTCTTTGATAATTACACTACACAGTAGGCTTCTTTGGAATGAACCATAACTGTCTGGATAATATTCTGATCCATAGGTTGGAACAAAGGAGCTACATTTGGGGGAACAAGCAGGGGAAGAACATCTCTTTTATCAAACCATATTAAGATTTAAGTTCATTTTCATCAACTTCAGTTTATTGGTAGAATTTTAGGAAAATGTGGTTCACCTGTAAAGGAGGCAACATATAGGACACTGGAGCGACCTATGCTTTAGTACCAATTGAGTGTCTGGGATCCGCACCAGGTTGGATTGAATGAGGACATTGAAACAATTGAGAAGCAAGCTGCTGAATTGGTTACCGGTATGTTCTAACAAGACGTAAGTGTTACAGAGATGCTTGGAGGCTCAACTGGGAGTCCTTGGAGGGAAGGCAACATTCGAATACTAACGAGAAAATTTAGAGAACTGGCAATTAAAGCTGACTTCCCCTAACATAAGTTGCGCGTAAGAACAATGAATATAATATATGAGAAACTAGGGCTCATATGGAGCCATATAGACAGTTGTTTTTCCTTCGCTCTGTTACCATGTAGAACAGGAAAGGACGTGACTCGTAGTGTCCTCCACTGCATGATGGCTTGTAGAGTATCCGGAGCAGTTATCCAACACCAACAAAGCTTTCTGAGACAAATTTTGCTTCTTGAGGAACTTTTTGACTGCTGGTATGAACTCCTCGTGAAACCATTCATTGAACAATTTCCATGTCATCCAAGTTTTCATTTTGGTGTTTATATTCGGCTGGTACACATTTTGCATTTTTGAATGACCTAGGACTTTTTGATTTTCTTGTGACAAGTAGCTCAAGTTTTTGAGTTCCGCTAGCATTAGTGCATGGCATAAATGTGAGCCTGTCTTTAGACATTTTTCTGCCAGGAGCACATGCCTCTGCTTTGTGGACGAATGTTTTGTTGGGCAAAAGTCTCCAGAACAATCTGCTTTCATCCACGTTGCAAATGTGATCAGGAGAAAGATTTAACTCTTCTAAAGTTTTCTTTAATTTTTGTTTGTATGGCTCTACAGCTTTGAAGTCACAAGAGGGTTTTTCTTGTGTTGTGCTTAAAAGTGGATAGAACATCTTTTTTTAAACTTATCAAGCCATCTGGTACTTGCACGGAAATCATCTTTTTTTCTTAATTTATTTATAGAAAAATTTCGCTTTTTCTTTTAATAAGATCTGAAATTTGAGTGTGTTTACTGTGTTCCTGAAGAAAACACGTGTACAAAGCGTCTTCAATTAATGGTTACTCACCAGTTTTTATCATTTTCCTGTCACTGCTTTTGCTGTTTCCTGTCACTGCTTTTGCTGTTCAAATTGCGCACAGCACCCTCAGTTTTATCACAATTTTTTTAATGTCATAAATAGTAGCACACCCAACATCATAAAATGAAGCTAAATCATTAATTTTTTCCTTTGTTTAATTTTTAATAATTTCAGATTTTTCAACCAAAGTCAATGTCTTGTGTTTACGTTTTTCACTACCTGCTTGAGACATATTGTAGGAAAGTTACAGAACCCTCAATAATACTATCCCAATCAAGTTAAAGAGAGTAATAACTCAACTGAACAACGTGCGCATTAATCAACAATTGGTGGGGGACTACGTATTGTTTACTAAACAGTTCACTTGAAGTGGCGCCACATGTCCACATCGTGTGATCTTGGCTCATTGTGTCAGACTACTGGACAGATTATAGAGACTCTGCTGTATTCATATGATGTGCGCTATACACTGAAAGCAATAGCATATGGAAAACACCATGGAAACAGCATCTGAGCAGCATTTTGGCCCTCCACCATCAGAAAAAAGCCATTCGCAATTGATGGGCTAGTAAAGGAGAACTAAAAAAATGAGGAAGATTAAATATACAAATAGAGGATTGAATGCAAAATGGCCAAAAATAGAAGATTACTGATTGAGAAGGATTCAAGGGTACTGTCAAAATGGCACTGTAATTAATACAAAAATGATTCAAATACATGCTTGTAAGCTAGCACTACAGTGGAACTTAACAGACTTCAAGGGTGGAGCTGGTTGGTGCTGCAGGTTTATGAAACATTGTGCACTTAGCATGCGAGCTAAAAGCAAAATATCTCGGAAAATGCCACAAGAGTATGAAGACTTAATATTATGTTTCCATTGCTTTATTATTCAAGATTGAAAGAAAACCTGTGTGGAACTAAGCAAAGTACCTAATGTGGATGAAACTCCTCTGATATTTGATGTGTCGAGTAAGAGAACTGTTGCCATGAAAGGTGCTAAAACTGCAACTACCTAAAACAAGTGGTCATGAAAAAATGTACTACACTGTTGTCATTTCACGTTGTGCTGATGGTATTAAACTCAATCCAATCATCATTTTCAAACACAAAACAGTGCCAAAACCTTCTGAAATACTGCCAGTTGTTGTTGTTCACATACATGACAAGAGCTGGTATGAAATTATGGATTAACAAAGTGTGGGAGGGAAGGAAAAGTGCTTAATTGAAGAAGAGTTCTTTTCTCATGCTATGCCAGTTTAGTAGTCATCTGAAAAGATCCCTGAAAAAGAAACTGAGACAGCGAAATAGAGCTTTCTGTTATTCCAGAGGAACTTACTTCACAATTGCAACCTGTTAATGTCTCAATAAATAAACCATTTAAGGTGTATATGAGAAAGGAAACAAACAAATGGGTGATGGATGGAACGCAGCATGAATTCATGATGAAGGGAGCTTTAAAGTGACCTACAGTCAAACTAGTGTGTCAGTTGGTAAAACAGTTATGGTGAAGAATGAGAGAAGACATTACTGTTAAATCTTTCAAGAAATGCAGCATAAGCAGTGCTCTCACTGGCGGTAAAGAGCATCTTATGTATGAAGAGGATAACGATGATGATGGAGAGGAAGAAGAAGAAGAAGAAGAAGAAGAAAGTTTAGATGATTTTCAGAGATTTTAAAGATCAGATCAGTTTTACAAACTAAGATTTTTTTAGTCTGCTTTGCAGTCTAATAATAAAAATTGTAAAAATGTTATAAAAAAACACTTAAAAATTAAGGTGCATCTTATAGTCTTTAGCACCTTGCAGTCCATAAAATATGGTAGCAAAATTGAACTTGCCAATGTATAATTCAATTCTCAACTATGCTGGTCAAGTCTATTTTCTAGATGTTTCAGTGTTGTAATTGTGTGTGCAAATGCTAAAAAATCGGTTTGGAGACTCACTCCCAGCCAATTTGTGTTCCACTCTTGATCACAGATTCTGTTAATATCTTCCCGAATTCTGCAGTAATATTCTCAGTTTCACCGTTAAATAAGACTGAAAATAATCCGTCACTTTATCTAACTCCTGTCTTACTTTAATTCGTATTTATCATTTTCAACCCAAAATTTCCAATATTGTAACGTCATTTCAGATTTTGTGTTTCTTGCTGTTTCAGGTAAATGCTTTTTTAGTTCTTTACTCCAATATGAACTTCAGATTGTTGATTTGTTTTGCAAAGGGTCTATCTCTATTCAGCTCTGCTTGATATTATCATAATTCTCTGCCAGAGAATAATTTGGAAAACTGCAGGTAGTAAGGATATCGTCTTGACAAAATCTTGAACTTTCATCTGGTTGGCTGCATTGAAATTCCAGTGTTTTGATGAGGGTCTCTCTCATCAAGTTCTGGTGAAGCATCAAGATTAGGCAAGTGACCCATGTATGTATACCTAAATGGCAGCCACCTCACCCCCATCCCTCCTGCCCTCCACCTCCCACCTGGCATGGGGTTTGGAATCCCATGGTGGGAGACAAACTTGCTCAGAATCAAAAAGTGTCAGTTGCTGGATGTGGGCTCATTGCGTAGCTGCTAGTGCAGGGTTCCACACTAAACTAATTTGTAGCTTGCATCCCTGTTGACAAGATTTTTGTGGAGCCTTACCTCATGCAGTTTTTTTAAAAATGCTCTCCAAAAAGTCACTAGCTCAACACAAAATTTTTGTTTTTTGTTTTTCTTCAAACGTATTTCATTTGATGAGGCTGCATTCTGCCACTGCTGATTTATCAAGACCCAAACTTATATGGACCACACTGCGTTGAAAGATAACGGTGCTGTGTTTGCCTCACGTACTGGAGGCCACACTCACAAGAATGATATAGACGCACACAAAAGGTATTTGCAGTTGCAATTTTTCCTTTACTGAGCCTAGCTTGTTCTTTACCAAGCCAAGCACACCTTTTCTATTTTTTGGTGGACAGAAGATGGCTTTGATGTTGTTTTCCAAGGATTCTCACAATTTTGGCTGGAAGAGGTCCAGTATGGGGGAGAAAGGTGAGTTTCTCTTTCTCTACCTCTTCTTCACAGTTGGCTGTATCATTTGCTTTCTTCAGTGCATGGTTAATTTGCTCTTTTTGCACCCATTTTAGTGAAATGCATCTTTTAAGTGTTGTAGCTCAATTGGGAGACTGACTTTGTCACAAATAGCACATGCCTTGTTTCTACTATCATGCTATAATTTCATGTATTGACTTGTTCCATGACCATGAAAACTTCTCCTTAATTTGGTCCCATGGAACAATAAATAAATAAATAAATAAATAAATAAATAAATAAATCAAGCAAATTCCAGTGTTACATTGTTGATGTTCTTTATTTAAACTTACGAATTGTCGCCTGAATATGTTACTTATATTTCATTTTATCTGGTTCTACTATAATGTTATAATTTCATGTATTGACTCGTTCCATGACCATGGAGACTTCTTAATTTGGTCCCATGGAACAATAAATAAATATATCTAAAAACAAAGATGATGTAACTTACCAAACGAAAGCGCTGGCATGCTGATAGACACACAAACAAACACAAACATACACACAAAATTCAAGCTTTCGCAACCAACGGTTGCTTCATCAGGAAAGAGGGAAGGAGAGGGAAAGACAAAACGATGTGGGTTGTAAAGGCCTTTACAAATGTCTGCTTGTGTCTGTATATGTGCGGAAGGCCTTTACAAATGTCTGCTTGTGTGTGTGTGTGTGTGTGTGTGTGTGTGTGTGTGTGTGTGAGTGTGTGTGTGTGTGTACCTGTCCTTTTTTCCCCCTAAGGTAAGTCTTTCCGCTCCCTGGATTGGAATGACTCCTTACCCTCTCACTTAAAACCCACATCCTTTCGTCTTTCCCTCTCCTTCCCTCTTTCCTGATGAAGCAACCATTGGTTGCGAAAGCTTGAATTTTGTGTGTATGTTTGTGTTTGTTTGTGTGTCTATCAGCATGCCAGCGCTTTCGTTTGGTAAGTTACATCATCTTTGTTTTTAGATATACTTTTCCCACGTGAAATGTTTCCCTATATTATATAAATAAATAAATACCCTAGGACATGCGGTCTACAGAAAGAAACCCACACAAATCTGTACTTCATGTAATGAGCTTATTATCATCCAGCTCAGTAGTACACTGTTCTAACAGCTCTAGTACATAGGGCATGTGCCATTTGTGACAAAGACAGCCTCCTAATTGGGCTGCAACACTTCAAAGATATATATCATCAAAATATGTACTGTAAAGTGCAGATTAAACACACACTGAAGAAAACGAGTGACACAGCCATCCGCAAAGAAAAGATAAAGAAAGAGAAGCTCATCTTTATCCTCTGTATTGGGCCTCCTTAGTCAATATTGCAAGAACTTTCATAAAAAACAACATCCAAACCATCTCTCAATTGTCATAAAATACAAAAGGTGTGCTTGTCTCAGCAAAGGACAAACTGCAAGTAGCCCAGTGTATATGGTATCCCTTAAGAGTGTGATCTCCCCTAAATAAGGTAAACAAAGCACTCTTTCTTGCAATGCTGCAAGGGACAAACTAGATGCATATGTCTGAGGCACAAAGATAAATCAGGAGTAGCTGTATACAGCCTCAATGAGGAATGTACATTCAAATTTCAGAAAACAAAAATGTGACAAGCTAGTTGCTTTTCGAAGAGCATTATTAACATCTCAATGGAATAGGTTCCCAAGCAGGGGCAGTCAACCTTTTTTACCTGCCGCCCACTTCTGCGCCTCTGTTAGTAGAAAAATTTTCTAACCACCCACCAATTCCACAGTAACGGTAATTCACAAAGTAGGGTAGCAACTTTACCTTTTTAAAATTTATAAATCAGAGTTACAGGAAGTTAAAACATACAATAGTAATTACTTACCATATACATTATGTCAAAATTTTATGAAAACCTAATGAATATATTTTTAAAACCCCCACCACGTACTGCCCACCATGATAGCTGAAATGCCCTCTATGGGCAATGGGGACCAGGTTGACTACCACTGATCTACAGGGATGAGGGCTATCAGCTAAGTTTGGCATGACGGCCTGCACAAACAGCTAAACGCCCAATCAACACACAGCAGTTGACACTTCACGATTCTGAGCCAAGAGTTGAATCCGGTGCTCCATTTCCCACCACAGCATGCCTACCCCTGCACAAAAAATGGGAAGGAGGTTGACGAGAGGCAGCTTCCACTTACATCTAGTTGTGTGTGTGTGTGTGTGTGTGTGTGTGTGTGTGTGTGTGTGTGTGTGTGTGTGTGTGTGTAATCTTGAGACTTTGCCAGAAGATGATGAGAGTGTCATTCATCGATACATCATGGAATTCCATCCAGATGGAAGCGCACATAGAGTCCATCAGCAGTATATTCCGGGGAAGTCTACATTCTCATACAGAGTATACTTTTATTATTGCTGACATCTATTTTGTCATTTCCTTGTATAGTAAGCAGCTTAGCACTATTTTACAGGCATTTGGGATCTGTTCTTTATGTCTAATATCTTTTCATCACTTCAACAAGTGCCAACTGTCTGCTATGTTTCCATTATATTCATTTATTGACAATAGTTGCAATGTTATGAGCCCATATTATTAATTTTGAGGAAGACGTCACCAAAACATGCCACAATTCCTGGTGTCTTTGCCTGCAACCGTGAAATGGTACTACTACTGCAGGGTCTGTGTCACTGTGACCTGTCAGTCTGTTTCATTCCCTTGGCTTAAAAGTTAAGAAGTTTCTAGAAATGGTCATCTGATATTCCTTGATATGCTAATAATGACCTTTTGATGAAAATTAACTAAAATTTCCATAAATAAAGTTCTTCAGTCTCCCACTTTCCCCATTTGATGTCTCTCATCCTCCCCACTCCTGTCATTCAGTCATTACATCAGTTTCATCACACCCTTGTAATGTGCCAACAGCAGCAGGGAGATTCAATCATGTGCACATGCAAACAATTGAATTGAAATGCCTAGCTGATAGTGTACCAACAAAAATAATCATATTTTGAGGACATGATGTTATTGGATTGATAAAAAATCTACTTACCATGTAGAAAACAGCAGAAAATGCACATAATTGAAATTGGCAATCTTTTGGAACCAGTGGCTCCTCCTCCTGCCAGAATGGTTGAAGGGGAAGGAAGATGGGTGAAGGAAAAACACTGGTGGGTTTTAGGGAAAGGGGAGAGTTCTTAATAGTTGCCCGGAACCCTGGGTCAGGAGAGACATCTTGTTACAGTATCATTGTACCATTTTTGAGGAGGACAATGCTTGTCAGCACATGGCACGTGTGTCTCCTAGCCAACAAGATCCCCAGACCTATCCTTGATAGACAATTGTGCAAGACCAGCTCGGACATCAGCTCCATCCCGTAGTGGCAGCCAGGATACTGAGGACCATTTACAACTGTTGGGGGCTAATTTGCTTCAGAGAGGAGACAATGGACTCTGTGTCACTTGTCCCAGCTGAATCAGTGCGTGCACCCAGACCAGAGGGGGAGCAATGCCATTCTGATAAGTGGGCTCATACACCAAGTTATTTGTAAATTAGAATTGATTTTGTAGTCACTGAAATAACATCACCTATCCTCTCAACCTGTGAAGTTTCCTTGTGTTTCCTCCTCCCCTTTTGGGTACTTCACTTTTTTGTTAAGTTAGTGATTTTGGAAATGTATATTATATTGGTGAAGAATTTCAGAATGAATAACTTCTAAATTCCAGAAAAAGCGGCTCCCTTCAACAGCTTCAGTCAGTGTGTCGTCAGAGCCGGACGAGTGCCCAGATGGTCCAGCCACAGCTGCTGGGACACCTGAGAGGTCGAACACACCCTGTGGCAGTGGGGGCAGTACGAAGACGGGATCGCTGCACGCAGAGGAGCCTCAGAGGGTCATTGTTGTCAAGGTCAGCATAGAAACTGTAGTGCAGTGTGAAGATATCTGTTATCAGTTATTACAGATTTGGGGTAAACTGTTGTTGTATTGCTTGAGGAAAATGGTGACACACAACACAAACAACAATGAAGCTGACATTGAGATTATTTAAATAAAGAGATAATTAAAAAAAATTATTCGTGAATAAATTATCCACAAGTAAAGGAATTATTCTTCATTGTAAATACAAAAAAAAAAGTTATTGAATATTTTTTATCCTTAACTAAACTAAAGAATAATGTAAATTAACACCACATTCCCTTTGTTTACTTCTTGGTCTGCACTCTCTTGTGTATACTCAGTGTTGTTTCTGTGGCTCAGTGCAGTTTTTGTTTGATAAATAATTCTTTCACTTCTGGCAAAGATTGATTAATATGAAAAATGCTTAGTTGCATCATAGTTCATGTTAAATTGTTGCTCTGTAACAGGGTGGGTAACTCAGTTCAAATGCCAGAGATAGGCAGTGACATACTGCCTCCAGTAGGACCAGTTTTAGTGAAGTACTTCAGAGTTCAAACCAATCTTTGGAATGATCGTAGGTATACTTACTTTACAGCAAAAAGGTTTCATATATGAACTGCCATGGCAGTTACACTACTGACATGACAAAATTCAACTGATTCTGCATTTGACTGTACTTGCTCTCCTACCACCTCCAGCCAACATGCGGAAGCACACCTAATGGTAACGGATGTTGATGTTGCTGATATAATTATAAAATTCTGCTATGTTTGTATACTGGAAACAGAGTGATGAAGTAAGGACTATGTCATTGGTAATACAAGAATGAATCAAATATAAACTGGAACTGTATTTTTATAAGTTTACTTAAGCTTCCATTCATACACATGAACTTGGTCTTCTATATAAGATGATTCACGAAGATATGCAAATGTATTAATATGTTATTCTACAAGTAAAACTATGGAAAAAAGTTCATTTAAACATACGTCCACAAATGTTTAGGTATGGAGTTAAGGCTAATAAAAGATTTTACCTGAAATTTAGCAACTTCTCTAATATGAAGCCATCACAAAACTGTATAAGTTTTTAGTAAAGCATGATTTCCATTTATTCTGTTGTTATTGTTGTGGTGAATCTAATAAACCATGTCCCAGATGTGTATCTGCAGTAGTTTTCCAGAACATCCAGAGAAGCAAAGATTATTATACAAGTAAGTTTGTTTACTTTCCATTAAGAATGTAGAAATGTTAATGTCATTGTTGGCAACCATTAGTGAGTTGTTTCAGTCGTTTCCTAACCTTGAAATCCATTAGTTTTCTGTATTGTTCAGTGAAAGTATATAGTAACAACAGTGTATTTAAGTGAAACCGCAGATTATCTGAAACATTCATACAGTTTCAGTCAATGTTATTACCATTATTTTTTCAAAATTAAATTCTCTACAACTTCTATTGAAAACTTTGTCTGGAATTTAAAAAACAAATTAGGCCAAGTAGTTAATAAATTAAAAATTTTATGAAATTACTTCTTTGCTTCCCTGGACATTATCGAAAACTACTACAGATACACATCTGGGACATATTTTATTAGATTCACCAGATCAATAACAAGAAAATGAATGGAAATCGTGCTTTACTTTAACCTCATACAGATTTGGGATGGCTTCATATTAGCGAAGTTGCTAAATTTTAGGCAAGATCTTTTAGTAGCCGTATCTCCATACCTAACATTTGCAGGCCTATATTTATAGTCTTCTGAACAGGAAACACATTTTTCTCTGTGGATAGGTAGTTTCATGATCCCATTTTTGTAAAACGAATATAACTTTGACAGCAGCCACTTGTGTGTAAACCGTTCAACAATGTGATCATCATCAAATCTGTGTGCTCTCCTTTAGTAGTCCAAAGAAATGAAAATCACAGGGTAATAAGTCTGGACTGCGTGGTTCCCAGTATGATGTTCAGGGAGGAAATTGATGAGGACTACTTCAGAATCAAACAAGAGTGTTGTAAGGAACTTCCCCATGGAGAGACTTCTTGGCACTAGTGGGTACAGATTTGCCCTTTTTATGCCATTATACACTGCTTTTTTTTCTTTCAATTCTGGGGTGTAATAATGCATCCATATTTTATCACAGGTCACAGTCGATTGCAAAAATTTTTGCTTTCAGTTTGATAATGTGTCAGTAGCCATTTGCACACCTCGAGATGATGAAATTGGTTCTCTGCCATGAGAAGAAAAGGACTTACCTAGTAGACACTTTCCGAAATTCAGGGTTATTAGTAATGGTCACCTGAGCACTACCACAGCCCGTACCAACCTTGGCAGCAATTTAGGGAACTGTTATTCGCTGATCATCTTCAGTAAGGTGGCTAACAATGTGAATATTCTCCTCAGTCATTCTGATCTTGGGGCAACGTTGGTGAGCTGCATTCTCAGCTATTTCTCATCCTCATAAAAACTGGTTGTACCATGCACACATTTGATGAGTCTTTCTTGGGATGTTGTCCCCAAACTGTGCTGCAAGTCTTTTCAAAATTTCAGGCAGTTTACACCCTCTGTTCTGAGAAACTTGATTATAATGCATTGCACAACAGACAATTGTACCTGTTGCTCTAATATTTTATGTTGACTCTTCTTCAGAAACGCTTTCCTTGCCATTGCCAGTGTACATTTTATATCCTCTCTACTTAAACCATCATCACTTATTTTGCTCCCCAAATAGCAAAACTCCTTTACTGCTTTAAGTGCCTCATTTCCTAATCTAATTCCCTCAGCATCACCGGACTTAATTCGACTACATTCCATTATCCTCATTTTGCTTTTGTTGATGTTCATCTTCTATCCTCCTTTCAAGACGCTATCCATTCCTTTCAACTGCTCTTCCAAGTCCTTTGGTGTCTCTGACAGAATTACAATGTCATCGGCAAACCTCAAAGTTTTTATTTCATCTCCATGGATTTTAATACCTACTCCGAATTTTTCTTTTGTTTTCTTCACTCCTTGCTCAATATACTGATTGAATAACATCGGGGAGAGACTACAACCCTGTCTCACTCCCTTCCCAACCACTGCTTCCCTTTCATGTCCCTCGACTCTTATAACTGCCATCTGGTTTCTGTACAAATTGTAAATAGCCTTTCGCTCCCTGTATTTTACCCCTGCCACCTTCAGAATTTGAAAGAGAGTATTCCAGTCAACATTGTCAAAAGCTTTCTCTAAGTCTACAAATGCTAGAAATGTAGGTTCGCCCTTCCTTAATCTAGCTTCTAAGATAAGTCCTAGGGTCAGTATTGCCTCACGTTTTCCAACATTTCTACGGAATCCAAACTGATCTTCTCCGAGGTCGGCTTCTACTAGTTTTTCCATTCATCTATAAAGAATTCGCGTTAGTATTTTGCAGCTGTGACTTATTAAACTGATAGTTCGGTAATTTTCACATCTGTCAACACCTGCTTTCTTTGGGATTGGAATTATTATATTCTTCTTGAAGTCTGAGGGTATTTTGCCTGTTTCATACATCTCGCTCACCAGATGGTAGAGTTTTGTCAGGACTGGCTCTCCCAAGGCCGTCAGTAGTTCTAATGGAATATTGTCTACTCCGGGGGCCTTGTTTCGACTCAGGTCTTTCAGTGCTCTGTCAAACTCTTCACGCAGTATCGTATCTCCCATTTCATCTTCGTCTACATCCTCTTCCATTTCCATAATATTGTCCTCAAGTACATCACCCTTGTATAGACCCTCTATATACTCCTTCCATCTTTCTGCTTTCAGCAGCTAATAAGACAGCATTAATGACAAGGAATGTAAAATCAGTTGCAACAGAAGATCCAGCATGTAGTGAAGTAGACTAAAAGAGAAAAGAAGTGGTAACAGAGGAGGAATCAAGAGCTACAGCAGCAGTAACATTAGAAGCAGAAGAAGAAGAAGAACCAGCATGCACCAGTGTGAATAAAAGGACAATGTCTGCTTCCCATCCGAAGGATTTTTTAATAGTAGCAAGGAAGAAGAAGTGCCCAAGATAAGCAGCTTTAAGTATATAACAGTATTTAACAACAGTGCTCTCAATAAGAAACAAAGTGCACCAGTTAGAAACTGAACTGGAATCTATAGGTAACTTGGTTGTCTTCATTGCTGAACACTGGTGCAAAGTAACTGAAACTGAATAAATAGTTTTACATTCTTATCAGTTATCATTTTGTATAGCAGATCAATAGAGAGAGGTGGAGACTCATGCATTTCTGTTAAGATAGGACAAGTGAACTGATTTTTCTGAGTGAAGACATTTCGAGCTATCAGTAGTGGAGTTAAAACTTTCTTGTAATATGGGTCCACACCTTTTATAAATTTTTTAAATGACATCATCTTGCTCTCAGCTGTAAGTGTTTCATTTTTTAATTGCAGTTTTAGCATTATGCCATTTTCAAGAATCTTCAAAGCATAATACAATGTATTGAGAACAATGTAAAGTGAATACTTGTTCTTTCATGTGCTTATTACACTGCTGTCTCTGCCTAAAATAAACCTATATGTAAAAAATTTTGTAAATATATGAACGTCAACAAACTATAAAATTGACACATTGAGTTGCAAGCAGGCACAACAAAAAGACTGTTACAAATTTAGCTTTTAGCCAAAGCCTTCTTCAGAAATTGAAACATATACATATTACTTCACACATGCAAGCACAACTCATGCATACATGACTGCCATCTCTGGCAGCTCAGACTGTAATGCAACTGTAATGTTGAACATAAGCAACAATCTGGAGTGAGTGAGGAAGGCTTGACAAGACTGCCACTAGGCACAGTACTGGGAGATGCAGGGATGTGGCAAAGGGAGTGGGGAGGGGGGGGGGGGGGGGGGGGGGGGGCAAGACTAGGTGTGGAAAAGCAGAGGAAAAGGGAAGTGGAAAGACAGATGGATCCATTGGCAGAGGGCATCACATAAAGAGGGTGCTGGGATGTGAATAGGGAGGAGCTGATAGAACAGAGGGGGTGGAAACTGTTGGTTGGACGGTGCAGGAAAAGTAGGTTACCTTGGTTTGAGTCTGGGATTATTTCATGAACACATAGTGTATTGTAAGGATAACTCGTATCTGTGCAGTTCAAGAATGCTAGTGGAGGAGGGGAGTGTCCAGGTGGTCCAAATTGTGAAGCAGCCACTGAAATAAAGCATGTTATGTCCAGCTGCATGTTGTGCCACAGTGTGGTCTATTTTGCTTGTGGTCACAGTTTGGTGGTGGCTGTTCATCCTGGTGAACAGGTGGTTGGTAGTCATAGCAATATAAAAATCTGTGCAATGATTGCAGCAGACCTGATATATGATGTGACTGCTTTCACAGGTGGTGCGGCATCTGATGGGGTAGAATAAGCCTATGATAGCACTGGAAGGGGACATGCTGGGTGAGTGGATTGGGCAAGTCTTGCACCTGGGTCTTCCACAGGGATATGAACCCTGTGGCGAGCAGTTGGCATTGGGAGTGTTTTAGGGATGGACTAGGATGTTGTGGAGGTTGGGTGGGCGATGGAGCACTGTTTGATGATGATTCATACTAGCTGTGCATAAATCTAACAGTTCCATAAAACTTGAGTTTTTCTCAGACATTAACATAATCTACACACATTCCTTGGAAAGATCACAGAAAATCGCAACTGGTGGTATTTTATTATTTGAGGATTATGCTATTTGATGAGTGAATGTATAAATGACATTCACAGTCAAGCAACCCTTCTGGGATCCCAACTGAAATATGGTAATTAAATTGTTTCTACTTAAGTGTGAGACTACTTTGAGTTCATTACTTTTTCAAATATTTCAGAAAAAGTTTTCACTAAGAAAACTGGACAATGATTGTTTAATTCTTTCATATGAAGAGATTTAAAAATTGCATGGTTTAGATCTTACCTAGCAACCAGTGTGCAGATCATAGAGATAGCCCAAACTTCAGGTAACTCAAAAACATAGTAAACATCGTACAGATCCAGAATATTTGAACATTGGAGTCCCTCAAGTGAGTGCATTATATTCAGTAGTATTTCTCAATTATATTAATAACTTCCCACTGTGGGTCACTCAGGATGAAACTGTGTCATTCGCTGATGACAGCAATAAAATAATTGCAGATGGCAGACAAGAAATGTTAGAAGTAAAAACTGACAAGGAACTTACAGTGGTCCACAAACAATAAAGTAACTTTTAATGTAAGAGAGACTAGTAACATGAATTTCTGTGTAAGTAAAAGACCCAATATAAAAAAATTGTAAGTAGATAATTAGACCATAGAGTACATAGCTAGTGCAAAATTTTTGGGTATACTGATCAGCAGTTAAAATGGGGTGAACATAACAGAGTACTTGGAAAAATAATGAGCTCAACTTGCAAATGCCCTATGAATACTAACCACAGTGTGTAATAGCCCATACCTGTGTAAATTTAAAACATGTCTGAAAGTATATTTACTAAAAAACAGTTTTTACTCAAAGACTTCATGCAGTAAAAGTTATTACAAATAAATAATCAAGTTGACCAATTAGAAAGTAACCAAAGAGGATGGAGTACATTGGTAAGCAACACAATAAATGCCATCAGAATAATCATGTGATTCATTTCTGTTGTTTGAAGCAGGTTCTTTCCATTCCTTTAATCTTGCAGAATGTGATTCCATGGTAAATAATGTATATGTGTCTGTATTCTGATTTTATTACATATAGAATGTTTTCTTCTGTTATCTTATATACCTGTGCTATCAATAATGTATATGTGTTTGTATAATGTTGATGTCTATACAAAGAAATTTGTCTATAGGTGAATGAATAAATAAATAACACAGGCCAGTGAAAAATGTTTTTTTGAAAAACTTTTTTACTTTGATAGCTGATCTTTATAGATTTGTATGAGCTGAATCCAAATCTAGTTTTAGTTCTCTCTTTTTTTTTAATCACCCATATTTTTCAAGCAATGTGCTTTTTATTGTATAGTGTAAGAATCCTATGCTGTACGGTAAACAGGGAAATTAATGAAACACTTTGTTACAACATAAGCATGGTTTGTATTTACAGTAAGATACTTAAAACAATAATATGTGTTAATAGAAGTTTCACTTGTCAGCTGGAATTAGTTTGTATTTTCTTTCTCTTTTTACTTTGAAGCTTCTTGTGTAGCTTTTACTGCGATGAGTCATTTGCTGAACCTCTTGGTGAAGTGACCAACAGTAGTCCCCCATCATGTTGATGTTCTGGTGGCCTTCATAGCATTTTTCCATCGCTTTAATGTCGTGGTGAAAACGCTCTCCTTGCTCCCCACTAACATCTCCCATATCATCCGGGAAGTAATCAAAGTGACTGTTCAAAAAGGGAACTTTCAGGCTCATTAAACGTCCTAAAGTTTTAAACTTCTTTAACATTGTAGCTATAATAGAAGCATATTCTGGGTCTTTTTCATGTCCTGAGAACTTTCTCATTTAAGGCCATTGTGGATTCAAAGTTAACATGAGACATCAATTTTCTAATGTCAGGTCCGACAAAGACGCCTTCTTTTAGTTTAGCTTCTGAAAGGTATGGAAACTTTTGGCAGAGGTATTTAAAACATCGTCCATATTTAGGCAAAGCCTTTACAAACTGTTTCATTAGGCCTAGCTTTATATGTAGGTGTGGTAGGAGTACGTTTTTTGGATCTACAAGGTTTTTGCATAGAATGTTCTTCCCACCAGGTTTTAAAGAATCCCTCACAGGTCAGTTCTTTCCGCACCAGTGTTGATCCCTCCATATCATAAGAACACCAAATCTAAAGGATTTTTTCAGCTTTTTGGACCATTCTCTCAGATCTTCACACACGCATAACATATGTTATGTGGTGCCCAAAATTTATCTTGATCACCAACTTTAGATCCAAAGTATCATAGATAAACCTTTCTCACAAAGTCTGTAATGTTTCTTTGATGTTTTTTAATCACTTTCATCACAAATATAACAATAACTGTCAGCAGAGTTTTTACAACCATGATGAGACATTGTACTGAGCACATGTACAGGAAACTGGAAAGTGAGGTTAGGTTAACAGTAAACAAAACACCATCTGTTAACACAAAAATAGAATCTACCTTTTTTTTGACAGCAAATGTTTTTCAGTAGTGCTACCAACGTCATTTACATTTATTACAACTCCTTTTTAAATTATTTTAACTATATAAAAGCTGTTAGATTCTTTAAAAAAATCACTTAATTTAATAAATTTAAACGTAAAATGTGAAGAAATGGTGGATGATGCAGTTTTTAAGTATCATGTTTGGAATTCCCACCCTAAAAAACATAAGAATAAGGTATTTTCAGCAAGACAGTTTTTCCATCATTGGCCTGTGTAATAGATTGACTCTTGTATACACTACTTTTTTTATCACAAAGGCTGAAGTTAACAGTTCTTCATTATATGTATAAATGTTAAAGAGTTGGTGTCTCTGGTCTCTGTTATATATTGTGTTTTTCAGAAAATGGAACCTACCCCAACTGCTGACCTCGACCGTACCAATGACCGCGTGTACGACTGCACGACCAGCGTAGTGAGGGCCATCATGCTGCTGTCACAAGGTTTGAAAACTAATCCATATCGTCCAGTTCGAGCAGCATATCAACCAAAAAAGCAGATTCATGTTGTCTAACAGATTTTGATGTGTATAATGCATTATATCTATGCTGGTTTGCAAATATATTTTTCTTCTTATGAACATAGAGCATTTCATTTTTACGGTTATTAGATGTAATAATAATACAAAATAAAGAACTTGTGGGTATTTTTTTTTAGGTGAGATACTTCCTCTGAGATTAGTGGAGGAATACGATTCTCTCCATTTTCGTCAATGCCAGCAGAATCTGAGATCACATTTCTGCAATAAAGCCTGTGAAAGCTACTTGTCTTATCAGTACTATGTGCCATTAATTTCTAATATTTATTCTTATCCTAAATTCTCTCATACTTTGAATGACTACTCATGACACAGTATTGGATAGCTATGTAACTGCTAGATTTTAATGCTATTATTTTCTCTCTTCTACAATGCCCTCTTCAGTCCATGAGACCTTAAAGCTAGGAATGTCATGTTTATTCTTTTGTAGGTCTTGAGTACAGGTCTGCAGGATCTCTTTAAGGTGCTCCCATTTGTGAAGATTAGTGTTTCATATATATACAAACAAAGCAGAGAGAATACTTTCTGGTTCATAGAAAGGAATCTACAGGAATCCCAGCATTTAGCTTACTTTATCACTCTGAGAATCTTTTTCTGTATTTTAAATTTTTTCATTCTGAAATTCCATCAGAAAATAGTTTTGTACAGGATGATTATAATTAAAGTTAAACTTTCGAAACACTGTACAAATATCACCTCTGGTCAGATTGAAGTCAAATTGCAACGGAATATTATCGGAGAAGGGGGAAAATGTATGGCAAAAGGAAAAAAATAGAGTGAAAATTGATCAATAGATGGCACTGTATGCGTCAGAATATGTAAATGAAAACACTTGTCAGGTGCACGGCCCGTTGCAGTTGGTATACACACAACGGGTACACAGCTTTTACTCCTTTCGCATCTACAGCGTTTTGTCATGACTGGCTCAATGCAGGATTGTGCTCTGCTTGTAAAGCTGTATTGTTGTTGTTGTTGTGGTCTTCAGTCCAGAGACTGGTTTGATGCAGCTCTCCATGCTACTCTATCCTGTGCAAGCTTCTTCATCTGCCAGTACCCACTGCAACCTACATACATCCTTCTGAATCCGTTCAGTGTATTCATCTCTTGGTCTCCCTCTACGATTTTTACCCACCACGCTGCCTTCCAATACTAAATTGGTGATCCCTTGATGCCTCAGAATATGCCCTATCAATCGATCCTTTCTTCTAGTCAAGCTCTGCCACAAACTTCTCTTCTCTCCAATTCTATTCAATACCTCCTCATTAGTTATGTGATCTACCCATCTAATCTTCAGCATTCTTCTGTGGCACCACATTTCGAAAGCTTTTATTCTCTTCTTGTCTAAACTATTTATTGTCCATGTTTCACTTCCATACATGGCTACACTTCATACAAATACTTTCAGAAACGACTTCCTGACATTTAAATCTATACTTGATGTTAACAAATTTGTCTTCTTCAGAAACGCTTTCCTTGCCATTGCCAGTGTACATTTTATATCCTCTCTACTTCGACCATCATCAGTTATTTTGCTCCCCAAATAGCAAAAGTCCTTTACTACTTTAAGTGTCTCATTTCCTAATCTAATTTCCTGAGCATCACCTGACTTAATTCGACTACATTCCATTATCCTCGTTTTGCTTTTGTTGATGTTCATCTTATATCCTTCTTTCAAGACACTGTCCATTCTGTTCGGCTGCTCTTCCAGGTCCATGGTACACAAAGTACCCTCCACCCCACACAGTAAAGTGACTTGCAGAGATTAGAAGTAGATGTAGATGTGTAATATTTTCACATTTTATTGTGACCAGATAGTTATGTCTGATTTGTTGGGCACCTAACCTCAGGTCTTACTTAAACATTGGTATGATGACATTCCAGTGGGCCAAGATGAGGTGAATATCTCAGTTTGGAGGTATTTGGGAATTGTTGAGAAGGTGAATTGTGAAGAAGGAGATGTTACCGTAAGGTTCAGGCATCCTCATGGACCATCTCTGTCCTTCTATTGGCCTGATAATGATGTTTGTGATGTTTCTTTCTCTCATACTCTGTGTGAAGTTGATATCACCACAGCAACAGGCTGTACTTATTCTCTCCTGGAAGCTGGTGGAAGAAAAGTGGTTCTCATACAAAAAAAAAAAAAAAAAAAAAAAAATTATGTAAGCATCAAAGTGTCTCATCACATGTGTAGTTCTGAATCAGCTTGAATGCAAATTGCAGCACCAGCATTTTGTGCAGTGATGACAATATTGGCTTTTAACAAAATACTTAAATATTATAAACAAAATGCTATGAATTTTTACATTGAGTTAATTTGGTTATGACAGAGATAAGAAAGTGTTCATATCTCATGTAATGTACAAGTTGCCCTATATTTTATAATCTGTAATTTTGTTTCATATATTGCAATTTTTGTTCAATTTGGATGTTGTTATGTGTACTTATGTGGTCAATGTCTCTTGGGTAGTAGGTGTGTGTGTGTGTGTGTGTGTGTGTGTGTGTGTGTGTGTGTGTGTGTGTGTGTGTAATTTTTTTTCCCCAGTGCCATTCACTTCACAAAACTGATTTTTCATGTGACGAAACTTTATTACTTGTAGATCACTTTGTAATTTTTTCAGTGTTTTCCAGAGAGGGGGGGGGGGGGCAATTGTCCAAAATATTTTTTTTTTCTAATTTAACAATAAAACTAATTTACAAATATTTAATGGACAATTTGTAAATGTTTTCAGAAACTATATGTCTGAAAGGATATTCAGGGAAAAAACTGTCAGTATATCATTTTTTGTTTAAAAACGGCAACCAATTTTCAAATTTTTACGGTTTGTTCCAAGTAATGCATTGCATCAAACTTTCATCAATTTCTACCAACAGAATGTATATAAAGCCATAAAAATTGGCTAAAGTTCATGATATTAGATACAAAAGTGATACACAGAATCTCAATCCACAACTAGATAATGGGTGTCATGGCCTGGATGACTTGACATGGAATGACCCATGACCTTGCCATGGTGGATGGTCTTACGTCACTAACAGTGTCACACCTGTACACCCATGCGCACTGAGTAGTACAGTTTGTTTAACATCAAATGTACACCTGAGGCATTGTTGTATAATTCATTTGTCATCTGTAGTTGACCACTATTAAATTATGATGCTTTTAGTGCCATCTGTTGCTTCATTTTGTAACTATTTATTTTTCTTCTGCCATATGTTTTCCCCCTTCTCCAATAATATTTTGTTGCAATTTGACTTCATTCTGACCAGTGGTGTTATTTCTACAGCGGTTTGGAAGTTTAATTATGATCACCCCGTACATCAGTAGTGACTGTATACTGCCACAGTGATGAGTAGCTTTTATTCCGAGTGAGAATTCAGATAGCGTACATAATTGTATTCAGTTTTATTTTTAGATTGTTAGGGTGCACCTCACACTCCAAATCCCCCAAATTATATATGCCTGAAAGATTTATATGACTTGTGTTTGAAACATTTTTTCCATCAATGATTAAAACAGAGTTTGAAGTATGGAGGTTTTATGTGGCATGAAGGTTAACTGCCACATTTTTTTCAGAATTCCTGATGAACATGATGGTGCTGAACCACCATGCTAAATTTTGCGTTACCAGTATTCCAGTTACCTGCAGATTTTACTCACTGTGTGGGCTAATTAGAATATTAATGTCACCTGCAAAGAGTATTATTGTCCTATCAGTTTTTTTATTGGCAAGTCATTTACATACAGCAGAAATAGGACAGGTTCCAAGATAGATGCTTGTGTGACTCCCTACTTGATGTTTTGCTCATTACTGTAAGAACTAGACGTTCTGTGTGTTTCACTGTCTTTGTATTTTATTTCTATAATCTGTTGTTGATCTCTGAGGCATGATTGGATACACATTTTAAGCTGGCCTCTAATTCCACAATCACTTCTCTTATGCAAAAGAAAGTTATGACCAGTAACATTAAAAGCAGATCAAAAAATATGCCCAGTAAATGTTGTTTATCGTTCACTACCATTAATATTTCATTTAAAAAGGCAAAAATTCCTGACTGGGTGGCTTTCCAGATCTGAACCCATGCTGTAAGTAATTTATCAGCATTTCTCTATTTAAGAAGGTTTATAAAGAACATTTTATCCATAATTTTGCTGAAGCTTGGCAAAACTGAAACTGGCATATACTTAGTAATTTCACACTTGTCACCCTTCTTATGCAGAGGTATTAGTCTATTTGGAAACACACCACTCTCAAATGATGAATTTACTATTTATGCTAGTGGTTCTACAATGAATGCACTAGCTTAGATGATAGCTTCTCATATCTCATCAACACCTACTGAGTATTTATTAGGTAATCATTTTGTAACTTCGAGTAGATCATCGTATGTTGCTAGATACATGAATAACGTATTTGCATGAGTTGTTTGATCTGACTGTACTCTTATTTTCTGGCTGCTCATCATGAAGCGTATTTGTCAACTGCTGTATTCTGTTTGAGAAACAGCTGTTGTAAGCACTAGCCACTTGTCTAGGATCACTTAAAGAAAAGAGAGAGAGAGAAATTCATATTTAATTTTTACACATAAACCTGCAATCTACAAAACTTAAAGCTGGTTGTAAATTTTACGTAATGGAAACAATAATTACATGGTAGTAGAGATTTTTGCTTTATAACTTTCCATTAGTTCTACTATCTCTGTCTACTTAGCCTTGACGGTTACACGTTTTCGTGTCACTATTGAGTTGCCAATCCCTAGGGCTGTGGACCCAGACTGACTACACCTAGTTCTCTGCTATCAAACATTCAATCTAAGCTCTTCACTTACATGCATTACTAGCTGACAAATCCAGCACTGCCCAGGTATTCATTTTGCCAATTGCTAGAAACAAAAACAAAAAAGTGAACTATGCTTGCAGTGAAGTATAAAAAAATTTCATTTCCATGTATTCATGAAAAGACCTTTGACATTATGGAACAGTCATACAAAGAAGTATTTATAATGTACATATGTATAAATACAGCAACCAAATCAATAAACCTGAGATTAGACAAGATTAGATTCAGTTTTCATTCCATAGACCCAAAAATGAGATAATTCTCATGGGTGTGGAACATGATCCCAGACAGTTTCTGTATGCTGGTGCAAGTGCATCGCATGTCTACAACCTGATTTAGTAAACATCTCTGTGGCACCACCTCTTCATTGCCCTGTAACTACGTCTATATCCATATTCTGCAAACCACTATGAGGTACACGGCAGAGGGTACACCCAATGCACCAGTTATTAGGGTTTCTTCCTGTTCCGTTCTTGTATGGAGCATGGGAAGAAGGATTATTTGAATGACTGTGAATGCTGTAATTATTTTAATCTTGTCCTCATGATTCCTATGTGAGTGATATGTAGTGGGTTGTAGTATATTCCTAGAGTGGTCATTTGAAACTGCTCCTTAAAACTTTGTTAGGAAATTTTCTCAGGTTAGCTTATGTCTATCTTCAAGAGTCTGCCTGTCAAATTTCTTCAGCATCACAGTAACACTCTCCCATGGGTCAAACAAACCAGTAATCATTCATGCTGCCCTTCTCTGTATATGTTAACCATCCCCTATTGGTCGTATTTGGTAAGGGTTTCACCAACACTCGAGCAATATTCTAGAATGGGTCACACAGTGATTTGTAAGCAATATCCTTTATAGACTGATTGCACTTCCACAGTATTCTGCCAATAAAATGAAGTCTACCACCTGCTTTATCCATGACTGAGCCTATGTGATAATTCCATTTCACATCTCTATCAAAGTATTACACCCAGGTATTTGTATGAGTTGTCCAATTCCAACTGTGATTCATTGATATTATAGTCACAGGATACTATGTTTTTTTCGTTTTGTGAAGTGCACAAGTTTTGCGTTCCTGAACATTTAAAGCAAGTTGCCAGTCTTTGCATGACTTTGAATTCATATCAAGATCTGACTGAACAGTTATGCAGCTTCTTTCAAACAGTATTTCAGTATATATGAGGGTAATCTCAAAAGTAAGATCTCCTATTTTTTTTATAAGTAAACTCTGTTTGTGTGGCAGTTGGTCACACTGTTATGAAGAGTGCTTCACGCGCTGTGTGTAAACATGCACCCGTCACACTGAGGCGCTCAGTCTTGGCTTGGCAGCCTTTGAGAATGGAGCTCCCGTTGGATGTTACCGTTAAGTATGAATTGCGTGCAGTTATTCAGTTTTTGAATGCAAAGGATGCCAAATGACGGAAGTGTATGGTGAGTCGTGCATGGATGTCAAAACTGATTGTAAGTGGTGTAGAGAGTTTGCAGCTGGTCGGACCGAAATCCATGACAAACAAAGGAGCGGGAGACTGTCAGTTTCTGAGGAGACAGTGTTGAAGGTTGAGCAAAGCATGCATGAAGATTGGCGGATCACCCTGGATGATCTCTGCACGTTGGTTCCTGAGGTTTCCCGAAGCACCGCTCACAGGATTTTAATGGAAACATTGAACTACCAGAAGGTGTGCGCAAGATGGGTGTCACACGTGCTGGCTCAGGATCACATGCGGCAATGAGTTTATGCTTCCCGTGCATTTCTTCACTGCCTTGCAGCCGAACAGGACAACTTTCTGGACTCAATTGTAATGGGTGACGAAGCCTGGGCATACCACTTTACACGTGAGACCAAGCAACAATCACGCCAGTTCATAACTTTCTGAACAGCATGACGATGAGCTGGTATGACATGGGCATATAAAAACTCCCACAGTGTCTACAAAAATGCATCGACAGAAATGGTGATTATGTTGAAAAATAGCTAAATGTTCAAGCTGTAAACTGATGTAAACCATTGTAGAAAAAAACAGGACTATATACTTATAAAAAAAAGGACACCTTACTTTTGGGATTATCTTCGTATAACTGCGTCATCTGCAAAAAAGTCTGAGGTTACTATTAATATTGTCCGTAAGGTCACAGATATACAACATGAACATTGAGAGCCCCAACACACTTCCCTGGGGCACACCCAAAGTTACTTCTACATTTGACGATGACTCTCCATCTAAGATAACTTGCTGTGTACTCCCAACCAAAAGTCCTCAATCCAGTCATAATTTTCACTTGATACCACATATGATCAAACTTTTGACAATAAATGTAGATGTGGTACTGAGTCAAATGCTTTTCGGAAATCTAGAAATATTGCATCTACCTGTAAATTGTATTGAGCATCCTTGAATTGTGCAAATACCAGTTTTTGTAACAAGTGCACCTTATCCTCCTTTGAATATCCATAGACATTCTTATGCACTACAAGGTCATATTGCTGTGGACCTATTTGAAATTCGTTCGTAGTTTTTTTTTTTTTTTTTTACTATGCTGTGGATGATCTTCCATGTAAGTAATTAGGTTTAGTACCTGCTCTGTGGACAATGATTGACTTTTATGGTGAACTACATGACTTGACACCTGATTCGATACACGCAGAAGTGCTGTTCTACGTGATGCGGGCTTTAGTAGTATATATAGATACTGTCTGTGACATTTATTCCAAACACAGTTGAGTAGTACAGAAGTAATACATTGAAACGTCTTGCATGTTGTGACAGTTTTTCATGCATCTCATTGTTCATGACATCATATCTCCTGAACTGTATTTATTAGGTAGGTGGTTCTTATTCCCATAGCGATTTTTGCCTGTCGCTGGAATACATGTCTACCAAGTTTGGTTGCAATTGCTTGTGTGGTTTAGGAGGGGATGTGGAAAACACGTGTGTGCACACACACACACACACACACACACACACACACACACACACACACACACACACACATTTTTATAATATTTATTGGTTACAGAAGAATTTTAACTCAAAAACTAAAGAAGATGAAATATAACATCCTAACTAATTATGATAATACGTATATGTACATGGTACATAATATTCTTGGACCTTCTCGAGTCCAGCTTGTACCTTAAATGCAACTTGATGGAATGATATGTAGCGATGCTACTACATGAGTCTTCATTGTGTGTCTTGGAAGTACTCAAGTCAACACATTTCCAGACAAAACTTATATAATTACTGATGGAACATGATATTACCTCTACTACTGCAATGTAAGACACACAATAAACTACTTGAAAATACATGGTTGATCTGAAATGCCACCTTTTTTGTGTTACTAAGTAAGATTCAAGTCCACACAAAATCTGGTCGATTCTGTTTCAATTTGTAATAATGACTAAACAAACTGCGTATTTCCATGCAATGAAAAATCAGATTGCATATTCTCAAACTAAGATAACAGTTAAAACTTAAATCTGCAAAAATTATTTGTAGGTTGAAACTGAGAAAGCTATACTATTCTACATCAGATTCTTCAGATAGTCTTTGTTCAATACTGGATCCATCATCATTAAAACTGGGATCCACATTTTTCAGAACTCCAGGTGCAGTAAAGTGCACACACCCCCTAAGCAAAACCTGTAGGAATCATCTCTGGTTAGCTCCTGTGAGCACCAGTTCCTTTGGTTGTTGAGAGTGAGATTAATGAGACGTGTCCACAGCTCGTCCTCTTCTTCTTCTTCTTCTTCTTCTTCTTCTTCTTCTTGTTCTCATGTTATTGCTGCTGCCAGCTGCAGTTGCTATGTTTGTCTGCACTTCTGTGCAATTTTCTCCTAATCACCCTTCCCCACATACTGCCACACCAAGTCTTTTATCTCCCACATTTTATGTGCCATGATTTTGATGATATTTTTTCACCTCAAGCATTGATATTTTATTTGCTGCATTATCTACTAGATTCCACAAGTCTACAGCTTTCATTATATCCTCTACCCTTTTGTAACTGTCGATGTATGCCCTGTCTATGTCCAGATTGTGACACTGGAGAATGATGTGCTCCAGGGTGCCTTCATCGCCACAGCACACAGGCCTGTTGCTTGCCTCTGAGTTCTGTGTATATAGCTGGGATATGGGCCGTGGCCTGTAATAAAGTGAGTCATACCCCTGCTGGGACTGACGTGCCTCATCCTGAGCCTGACCTAATGCTTAGGATGTAATTGCATATCCCATGGCCCTTATCTATAGAATCCCAATTATGCTGCCACTCCTCATTTCTCTAAGTCTTCAACTTGAATTTATTAATTGCTTTAATCTGAGTAATTATATACACATTGTCATTGTGTCCTATTCATAGCCAGTTATGCACTGCTTGGTATCTCATAGTGATACCTAATGAAAAAATTACCAGAATCGCTGCTAACACCTGTGTGGTGTTTGTACCAAATACCCCACTTACTTGTAGAAGCACCTTTCTCTGCATCTGCCTGAGGATTACAGTGTAACACTGATAGCAAAGTTTATAGGCCCTCGCACTTGCTACAGATACAACTATTCGTGCAAGGATTGCATTGAGATATGCCCTCACAGCATGCAGTGGGGGTTTATAATGGACATTTCCTGTGTGACAAATCTTTTGCATGGACAAAATTATTTAATTGGATAGATAAAAAATCTACTCACCAAGCGGCTGCAGAACACACGCATAAAAGAATGTTGTAATTGGCAAGGTTTCGGAGCCAGTGGCTCCTTCTTCGGGCAGAAGGGTTGAAGGGGAAGGAAGAAGGGTGAAGGAAAAGGACTGGAGAGGTCTAGGAAAAGGGGTAGATTTCAAGACAGTCACCCAGAACTGCGGGTCAGGGGAGACTTATCATACGGGATGAGAAGGAAAGACTCGTATGATACGGAAAATGATAAAAGGAAAAAATTGGATTGGGAAAGTCATGAAAACAGACAAAATTTTAGAAACTGGGCAAACAGAAAGTGAAAGTCATTGGAGAAAATATAAACTACTTAGCTTGGCAATTAAAGTGATGTAAGAGATGGCAATAAAAGTCGATCAGAGTGGTTTGTCAAAAAACAAATGCACAAAAATTTGAAAAAATTACGTATAAACACGATAAGTGGATGGTGGAAAGGAAAATAGCTGTCAAATTTGTGAATAAATTGGCAAAAGACAATCGAGAGAAGGCCATGCAGTGTAATGAACCGTAAATTGTTGTATGCAAATTCGTAAATAACAATGGAATTGTTGCATGCAAATAAAAATGAACCTGTCTACTGGCACAGAAATCAATATTAGAAAAGATGTAGGGGCAAAGTGTTGATTAATCTTGATGAAACAGATAAATAAATGAATGGATTAACACATAAAGTAGAAAATGGATGACAGTTTGAACAAGACAGATGACAGCAAACTGGCAAGAGGGTTCTGACCCGTGGTTCTGGGTGACTTTCCCTAAATCTACCCCTTTTCCTGGACCTCTCCAGTCCTTTCCCTTCACCCATATTCCTTCCCCTTCAACCCTTCTGCCTGAAGAAGGAGCCACTGGCTCCAAACGATCGCCGATTACGACAGTCTTTTATCTGTATGTTCTGCCGCTGCTTGGTGAGTAGATTTTGTATCTATCCAATTAAAAAATCTTGTGCATTGTATTTCGTGCTCCCGAGTTGCATCTTTGACATGCACAAGAAAGTTTCTCTTCTCATCTATTTAAACTCATAAATATCTTGTTGCACTGTTGTGCCAAATGGGAGTTCCATCAATTTTGTTGGGGGGTGGGGGTGTGGGGGGGGGGGTCTTGTCACTGAAAGATATGTTGCTTTATGAGGACCTATTGCAAATTTTTTTGTAGCATACCACAGTTTCAGTTGTGTATGAACACAACTTGCTTTTTGTTCTAATGTAGCCCTGGAGTACTTGGACAGCACCTCCATGACATCACCAGCATAGGCTATGACTCATCTGCGTAGTGTTGTTTCAAGAGAGGCTCAATCATTATACCCTCAAAAATGGGGCCACATATTGACTTCTGTGGGCAACATTTTGTGATCTTTTTCATAACTTTGTGCTTTCCTACTGGCTACTCTACAGTACACCCTTTACAGTAGTCCAGTAGACTGTTGTAGAGGCATCTGGGCATCTGGAGCCCCCACAGCCGAGCAAACACATCAGGCCCCCACAGATAAGTCAAAAGCTCTTAATGTAGCTGTCATCATTTTACATCTATAAAGTGCATTCGAAACAAAACAAGCTGAAGGCTGTCAAATGAAAACTTTTGAAAGAGTTGTAGTGTCATGGCCTGTGGAAGAAGGTGCATTCTCTATAAGAGCACTGAGGTCCCATACTCCCTGCTAGAGGGATACAGGCGCACACCCACATGACAGAGCAAGCACATACAGGGTGTTACAAAAAGGTATGGCCAAACTTTCAGGAAACATTCCTCACACACAAAGAAAGAAAATATGTTATGTGGACATGTGTCCGGAAACGCTTACTTTCCGTGTTAGAGCTCATTTTATTACTTCTCTTCAAATCACATTACTCATGGAATGGAAACACACAGCAACAGAATGTGCCAGCGTGACTTCAAACACTTTGTTACAGGAAATGTTCAAAATGTCCTCCGTTAGTGAGGATACATGCATCCACCCTCCGTCGCATGCAATCCTTGATGTGCTGATGCAGCCCTGGAGAATGGCGTGTTGTATCACAGCCGTCTACAATACGAGCACGAAGAGTCTCTACATTTGGTACCGGGGTTGCGTAGACAAGAGCTTTCAAATGCCCCCATAAATGAAAGTCAAGAGGGTTGAGGTCAGGAGAGTGTGGAGGCCATGGAATTGGTCCGCCTCTACCAATCCATTGGTCACTGAATCTGTTGTTGAGAAGCGTACGAACACTTCGACTGAAATGTGGAGGAGCTCCATCATGTATGAACCACATGTTGTGTCGTACTTGTAAAGGCACATGTTCTAGCAGCACAGGTAGAGTATCCCGTATGAAATCATGATAATGTGCTCCATTGAGCGTAGGTGGAAGAACATGGGGCCCAATCAAGACATCACCAACAATGCCTACCCAAACGTTCACAGAAAATCTGTGTTGATGACGTGATTGCACAATTGCGTGCGGATTCTCGTCAGCCCACACATGTTGATTGTGAAAATTTACAATTTGATCACGTTGGAATGAAGCCTCATCCGTAAAGAGAACATTTGCACTGAAATGAGGATTGACACATTGTTGGATGAACCATTTGCAGAAGTGTACCCGTGGAGGCCAATCAGCTGCTGATAGTGCCTGCACACGCTGTACATGGTACGGAAACAACTGGTTCTCCCGTAGCACTCTCCATACAGTGACGTGGTCAACGTTACGTTGTACAGCAGCAACTTCTCTGACGTTGACATTAGGGTTATTGTCAACTGCACGAAGAATTGCCTCGTTCATTGCAGGTGTTCTCGTCGTTCTAGGTCTTCCCCAGTTGCGAGTCATAGGCTGGAATGCTCCTCGCTCCCTAAGACGCCGATCAATTGCTTCGAATGTCTTCCTGTTGGGACACCTTCGTTCTGGAAATCTGTCTCGATACAAATGTACCGTGCCACGGCTATTGCCCCGTGCTAATCCATACATCAAATGGGCATCTGCCACCTCCGCATTTGTAAACATTGCACTGACTGCAAAACCACGTTCGTGATGAACACTAACCTGTTGATGCTATGTACTGATGTGCTTGATGCTAGTACTGTAGAGCAACGAGTTGCATGTCAACACAAGCACCGAAGTCAACATTACCTTCCTTCAATTGGGCCAACTGGCGGTGAATCGAGGAAGTACAGTACATACTGACGAAACTAAAATGAGCTCTAACATGGAAATTAAGCGTTTCCAGACGCATGTCCACATAACATCTTTTCTTTATTTGTGTGTGAGGAATGTTTCCTGAAAGTTTGGCCGTACCTTTTTGTAACACCCTGTATATGCATTGGCCATCCACTGCATGCAGTCATGCTGAAAAGTTGAAATGGAGGCTTCAAAAGAAGAGCAAAGGTGTGTAGTGCAATACCTGACGGTGGAAGGAATGAGGGGAACAAATATTCATTGAAGAGTGGCACAAATGTACAGAGAGCACGGGCATGTTCATTGCAAAGCTCAAGGCATGGTACAGATGTTTCAGGGAAGGAAGGATGTAGTTGGCTGATGATCCACAGTCTGGAATGCCACACTTGGCATTACAGATGCTGTTCTCAGTAACAGCCGTTGTCACAGAGCTCAGATTGAGTGTTGGCATTGCAACAGACTTGTAGTGCTCCTCATACAAATGTGGTATTCTTCAATGAGATGAGAGTTTCTTTGACAAATTGCATATGTGTGTTTCTTGCAGAATCCATACTCCTAAAATTTTGTAGCATTAACATATTCTACAATTTTCTCTTTTAATCTTGCTCAAATACATTTTTGATCAGATGATGAGTTAAGATAAAGCTGATATTTTCAGTTTTCCCAGCATTTATGATTAGTTTATTTATGTTGCACTACTCTGGATCTATTGGCATAGAGTTTTCTGCTGTTCACTGTAAACCTTCTAGCTGAGATCCAGAGAGAAATAAACTAATATGTCAGCAAATAGAACACAATGTTTGGGGTTCATCTGTTGAAAGAGGTCACTCGTATAATTAAAAAAAAAAAAAAAAAAAAAAAAAAGTGTCCTGGATTGTATGCTGAGAAACTCCAAATCTTTGACATTGTTATGTCAAGGAATATCAAGTAGTCTGAAGAGCTACTATTGTGAAGAGTAGTGTAACATCAAAGTTCATGAGCAGATCGTCCCTTTATAGTCACATGTCCTTAAGTACTTTCACAAAATCAGCCCAAGTTCTTCGCATAATGATTGCAGTGTTCCACAAGCATGTTTTGGGAAGTCCTGTGGTAGAATTGAGCTCTTCAACAGTGGCACAGTTTTCCTGGTCATCGTCAAGGTTGGATTCTTCTTGAGCTTCTTCTAGACTGTGCCCTTTAGCACCAAGCCAATTTTATACTGGTAATCATCATTGTGTATCAACATTGTTGCATTCCCATCGTCTGCTGGAAGGCCCATGATGTCGGCATCATCTCTCAGTGATTGGAGAGCCTCCCATTCCAGTGCAATCATGTTCAGTTTCGGAAGTCAGGGCTTGTCAATGACGCTGCAGGTTTCCCTTGGCAGATCTCTATTGCTTCCTCCACACCACTAATAAGTTCTTATTTAGGTATGGTCCTCAGGAAGGGTGTGAATTCAGCCTTTTTGTGAGGGCTGAAGTTGTAGCTGAATCTAGTAATTTCTCTGTCAAATTTGCCATACCTCTGGGGTTATTTGGTTCCTTGTTAATTATCTGAGCTCCAGACAGTCTGTCAGATTTTCCAAGCAGTTTCATGGCAGCACGTCATTTCTGTACTTTACTATTGGCATAAGAGCTGCTGTCCACCAGTCATTCCCAAATATGTACTCATAGTGCCCATGCCATATGTAGTTGGTTGGAGAGCAGGGTATGCACATTCTTGCCCAGCTCTTAATGTGGAGCGAATACGTTCCCTCGCTATGTCCTTGCCAATTTGTTGTAATATTTGGTCGTCTTCTTCGATTTCACTGGGTATCAAAATTCCATGGACCGTGGTAGTATGTTCTCATTTTGACACTATTGAAGTCAAGCTGATGTGCTGAGAAGTTGCAGTATCCTGCTGTAATCTTTCTTCAGCTGTTTGAAGCTGCAGAGCATCTCCACTTAGAGGTGCCATTTGTGTGAAGGTGGATTTATTGAGCATTTTCAGGTTTGCAGCTGAGTGGCAGTTTTAAAATACTGTGATGTTTCAAAGAGTGTCGTACTCATCATCTTCTGGCAAACTGTCAAGATATTGTGAATGTTGCAATACTTGTAATAGCATTTCACCCTTCCACCTGGCTGCAGGTGCCTGGTTATCGTCCAGCCAATGGGCAGGAAGGGTGATGAGAATGTAGTGGTGGGGGAAACAGGTGTGCCAGTGCTCAAATCTCAGGACATTCCAGATGTAGCTTGGATGCTGGATGGTATTGGCCATGTTAGTGGCAATATCACGATAGTTTGCCAAGCACTTTCCAGCATGCAAGACACATCTGGAATTGCCAGACAGAGATTTGAGCAGTGTCTTCACTCCCTCCCCTCCCACTGGCTGGTCAGTACCCAGCTGCACACAGCTCAGTAAAGGAGGAAAATCACTAATATAAACGTAATGACATCTGCAGTATCTCGATACTTTGCCATAAGATGAGAAGTATGACACTCTAAAGAATGTCACGGCACATTAACACTGCCACCCGCCTGGAAACCCAAGAGCTTTTCATCAAGAAATGAGGAGGTTCTCCACAGTGATGGGAGGAACATGCATAAAACACTGACAAGAAGTAAATAAATAAATAAATAAAACAGAAGCACAATCAGATAAAAGAAAACTCCTAGAAAAGTAGTCCACTTAAAAGACATGAGATGTGAAGAACCAAGTACATTCTAACCCTCTCCTTGCAGTGTACCAGATCACAAGTACTGTTAACTGATCATAACATCCTGGCGGAACAATATGAGACCAACTTAAGTGAACACATCTCTGAGGAAGATTTCTATGAGGAAGTTAAAAATAAAGTTCAAAACAGGCGCAAAGCATAAACAAACAGATAATAATATCCATGAAGTCACACCAAGGGTTTGCCTTTCGCTGCTGCAAAGGCAAAGAGTCTATATTCACTTCAAGTCCTTATACCTTAAAGACCTTGTAGCTGTTCAAAATTTTTCAATTTCTTGGGCCTAGGTCATCCACCAAAATTCTGCAATAAAGAATCAATCCATGAAAATTGTGCCAAACCATGCCACAAGAAATCGGAATGCCGAGAGGAAGTCACAGTTGGATGCATACCATGGAAATGTAGAAACAGGATATATGCAAAAGCAGGGGGACCCATTTGCTCCACTTACAAGCACTTGCACAAAAGGCAAATAGAGTGCAATAAATTTGACATCACTGATGATTTTCACAAAAGTGTAATACAAATACGATGGTCAGACATTAACCCCTTCTTTAAACACAGATATGGATTTGCAAATAAATAATATATGCAGGCGCAAACATAAGTTTCCATCGGCTAGAACAAGAGATTGGCGGCTTGCTTTATTTGGTGACAACAGACAGGTATAGCATAATTAACATATCAGGAAATTAATTATCTTCCATTGCTGCAGATATGTGGCATAATACATCAAAGCTATTTAATCATCACTGATCACGTTGATGACCTGTGTACGGGCTACATTGACTACCGGAAAACTAGGCAGATAAAAGACATGTTCCAGTGGGCAGTCTTCAGATCAGACTTGTTCGAGTGGAGGGCATTTTCCACCAGTATAGTGGAGAATGTAATAACAAAATAAAAAAAACGTTGTGAAAGCATACCCTAGGGCACATCAGTGGTACCTGCACACATTCATATCATGAACCGAGAAACAAGAAACAGGAGACATATTGACACACCAGTACAAGAAACACAAAAAGATCAAGACTAGCAAATAGTTCATTAGGTCAAAACACATTGTTAAAATTACAGTCAGAATATGACTCTAGCAAATGCAAACCATACATAGAACCCATACAATTTTCGTATGCTAGCAGGATGCACAGAACAGGCAAACAAAGAAATAACCACAAAGAAGACTCTGAGTTGCCAAATAACCATGACAATAGTAGTCCAGTAACGTGGACATCGAAAGCCCAAAGCAAAATGCAATCAGTCTAACAACGGAAAATCAAGGATGGAATAATTACAATATGAAAAGAATAGTTGCTACCCAACACGTAACAAAAATGCTGATCACAGATAGGCACAACAAAAAGAATGTCAAACAAAGCTTTTGGCCAAACAGGCCTTCATTGGAATAGGCAACTCGTGCACCCATGGTCACAGTCTCTAGCTGCCGACTCGTGAATGTTTGGCCGTACCAGCCAGAGACTGTGGCCTTCATTAGAATAGGCAACTCGTGCACCCATGGCCACAGTCTCTAGCTGCCGACTCTTGAATGTTTGGCCGTACCAGCCAGGGACTGTGGTCATGTGTGCATCAGTTGCATTTGTGGTGAATATACACGTGCGCGTGCGTGTGTGCGTGTGCGTGTGTGTGTGTGTGTGTGTGTGTGTGTGTGTGTGTGTTATCTTTTCTGATGAAGGCCTGTTTGACTGAAAGCGTTGTTTGACAGTCTTTTTGATGTACCAATCTGTGACTCAGCTTCCGGAACCGCGCAACTGCTACGGTCGCAGGTTCGAATCCTGCCTTGGGCATGGATGTGTGTGATATCCTTAGGTTAGTTAGGTTTAAGTAGTTCTAAGTTCTAGAGGACTGATGACCACAGTAGTTAAGTCCCATAGTGCTCAGAGCCATTTGAACCATTTTTCTGCGACTCAGCACCTCCACAATGTGTTGAGTAGCAGCTATCCTTTTCATAATATTCTTACAGTTAATTTAACGAATAATACGGTTACAAATACTTCATCCACAAACAATTCCCAGTGTACACTAATATGGGAATGTGAATGTCCAGATATATATGTCACAGGACACAAGCAGAAGCCCCAAACTGCGCATTGACAATGTAATTGATTGTGATGATCTTGAGGATAATTTATGGATAAGTAGGTTAGAAAATCAGGAAATTTTTCAGACTGCTCTGTGCCGCGTGATATGCTTCAATTTCCCGAGGGGGGAGGGGGGGGGGTATGTTTCCTGACAATGGACCAGGCAGACAGAATGAACATTTTGAGATCTGCAGACTCCTAGGGGCAGCAGGCGTATGAAGAGCAGGGGGCTTACAGGTGAATGAAGAGCAGGGGGCTTAAACCTTGATAAAGTTTATAAAGATTTCATTAGGGCTCATGGGTGCATTTATTTCAGCCCTAAAGAGACAACACATAAGTGCTTTTACATTACTAAATACCAGCTGTGAAGATCACACAATTAAACTGCAATAGGAGCACTTCAGTTGGTGTTGAAATGGGCAGACTCCTGAACAAGGTGCAGACAGATATTCAGACCTTCACAAACATCTCACAACAATTACTGGGACCCAAGATGCCAAGGCTGCTATTTTAATAACAAATGTGAATTACACAGTTACAAGAATAACACAACTCTGTTCTGAACATAAAGCCACAGCAGAAATTATGCATGGACAGGAATCTTGGATTATCACATCTGTGTATGCACAGTATTCCTATGATGCAGAGCCTTTCACTGGTCATATACAGTATAATTTTCCCAGGACAAAAAACTTCTCTTACTTTATGACATCAACACATGGTCGTTGCTATGGCATACAGACAGAACAAACAAAAGGGGCAAATCGTAGTTGGTGCATTAAATGAATGCAGCCTTTTTGTTCTAAACAAAGCAGGACAAACAATGCTAGAAGAACCAACAGTATTGACATTTCACTAGCAAATGCAGAATCCATAATATATGTTGACAATTGGGAAGTACTAGGTAATGCCCCACACACACACACACACACACACACACACACACACACACACACACACACATACAGTGATAATAAAGCCATATTGCCCATATAGGCACATACACAGACATGAACACACACACTTCACAACAGGAAAAACTTCTAAACAAGGCTAACAGGCAAAAATTGAGGTATGTGGTTGAAGAATTTCCCCTGATACAGTGAATGATGGACCTGCTACAAAAAGAGAAACAGTTGCCTATCCCAAAAATGACCATGCACCCAAACAGAAACTCTCCTGGTCCACTGAGTTAACAGGACTAAGGAATGATGCTAGACACAAAAGGAAACTTACCAAAAAGCAAAAATGGCACAAGAGAGGAAAGTGAGACTAATTATACAGCAACACAAAACCAAAATATAAAAATGAGCGGTACAAGATCAGACAGGTTCACTGTAACAGTTTTGTCAACACTCATTTACAAACCAGAATGAGAGGCAAACCATTTAAACTTCAAACAAATAAGATAAAGATGCCAACAGTACCGTCAACTCTTACGCACAGATGGCACTATTACAAGACACTGGAGATTTTCAGCAGAGTACCTGCTGAAAAAGCTTCTCATTGATGACAAAAAGACAAATGACTAGCAACATCACACGGACTTACAGGGACAAATGGATGAAATCTACTCAAATGGCCTCATTGCTTTTTCATTTGCCTCAGAAGAGGTAGCTTTAGCAATGAAACAGTGAAAGAATAAGACCTGGTGCTGATGGCAGACACTCAGCAACACACATAAATACTGTTGCATGGATCACCCATTTTCTATCAGTGTTATTGAATGAAGCATTACTGCAAGGAAGGTTCCCTACTGCATGGGAAACTGTGAACAATGTAATCATCAAAAAAATCTGAGGATTGGGAGCCAACAGACCCATCTACCTTTGAACACTTTGATTTAGGTGCAGGAGAATCTCATCTGTGGTCAACTAAAGTCATAAAGGAGGCTCTTCGGCCTTAGTTCACCTCAGTGTGGCTTTACATCCAAAAGCTCAACAGACAACGCAGTTAACCACATGCTGGGAATAATACAGAATACACGAGAAAAATTGCAGCAGCAGTAGCAATAGACACAACCACCCCACCCTTAATGATCTCTGGTGGTCTGCTTTGTTCACAAGGCTATGAGAGATCCAAACACCAACAGTACTATACAACAGCTAACTTGGCTACTGCAAAGACAGGGTGGCTCAATGGTAAGTGGGAACACAAAAGGTTATGGAGAAAATAACTAAACAATGCCCACAAAGTTCAGTCAGTGGGCCAGTTTTCTGGGACATTGCGATAAAAACACTCCTAAACAATCTGGATGAAGATGGTAGCTTTAATGTTATGGCAGCATTTGTTGATGACTTCCTAATAATAGTAACTGCAGATCAGATGCAAGGCCACACAACTCCTTTTAAAAATAGTAACTGGTGCAGCCGTAATGAACCCACAACTGTGGCAAACAAGACAGTATATTTACTAATCAGAGGGGCACTGCAGAGGAACCCCATCATTAGACCAAATAACACTAGCATACAGAGAAAAATAACAATTGACATTCAGTGAGCACATAAGACCTACAACTGAAATAGCAACAAGGCTGATGCACAAACTTGCTGCTCTAACTCATCTCACAACGTACTACCGTTAGAGACACTATTTATGTTTCATACAGTGTACTCTGAGTTTATTACATGCTTTGCAGCATGTGCCTGGACACATAAACTGTCTCTCATGACTCACAAAACCATTGTGAGGTGTGGACAACACAAGTTTATTGCTCAGGATATCAGGGGCATTTGGTACCATGTCCATGGAAGCCCTGTGGATTGTACTTGCAACATACTCCACTGACACAACCATTAGACGCAGAACAGCAGCATACTGGCTTAAGAGGGGAAGACTGACTGAGGCACACGAGACAACAGGAAAGCATATTGAAGAAAAACATCAATTAAATCTTTTCAATGTTGAGACAGAATGGAAAACATCTGACAGGGGCTGTTGAGTCATCTCCTTTTCAAACATCTGGGAACAGTTTAGGCTGAGACATGTTGACCCTAGCCATGGTATGGTATACTTCCTGATGAGCCACAGCCCAACCCTACACACCTGCAACACTTTGTCCTTAGCCAAAGTGAAACCAAAGCATGTGGGAAACATTGGTTCCCCAATGCTGTTATATGGCACACTCACACACAGAAGATCAATCACAGAAATTGAAAACATGGGTGAGCTTTAAGGGACCCAAATAAATTTATAGATGTCAAGAGTGCTACACGCGACTTTCAAAAAATTCCAGAACTTTGGCCACAAAATTTTTCTGGTCTCCTTCGAAATACTCTCCTCCACAACTGTTGCACTGCTCCCAATGCCATTTCCTGTTCCAGAAGCAGTCTTGGTATGGCTCTTCTGGATAATGTGAAGTGTTATCTGCAAATTTTCTTTTATCACATCTGTTATTGCAAACATTAATCCTTTCAGTGGGTTTTTCATCTTTGAAAGATAAAAAAAAGTCTGCAGGGACCTGGTGTGGAGAGTACAGACAACGAGGCAGCACAGTGATTTTGTTTTCTGTGCAGTAGTCCCACATCAACAGGGATGAATGTGCATGTGCATTATTGTGATGCAAGAGCCATGAATTGTCTCGTCACATTACAGGCTGTCTCCTTCTCACATTTTCACGCAGACATCACAACACGTCCCGATAGTACCATTAAGTAACAGTTTGTTCTTGTGGTATGAATTCATGATGAACTAATCCTTCAAAGTCAAAGATAACTTTCAGCATGGCTTTGACATCCAACCTGACCTGATGAGATTTTTCTGGTCTGAGCTTTTCCTGGTATTGGAGAACCTTTCCAGACCCTTTGTGAAGATTGAAACTTGGTTTCAACGTCATAACCGTAGACCCACGTCCCATGACCAGTTATGATTCTCTTAAGGAACATCTCATTCTCATTTGCGCGATCCAAAAGCTCTTCACAGATTGCGAGGTGAAAGACATTCTGGTCTTGACTCATGAGCTGTGGTACAAACTTGGTGACAAGATGATACATTCCAAGGCGCTGTGTCAGGATTTTATGACATGATCCAATTGAAATGTTATATTCTTTTATTTTTAGAATAGTCAGCAAATTCTTGGAAACTGTGTGTCTGTTACAAGAGTACTGCAGAAATCTGTTTTTCCCACTGGAAATTTTAATGACTTTTGTTACTCATTCTTTTTTGCAGCTTTTACTGCTTTTTCCATCTCTTTGCATAGTAACTGTGCTTTGTGGTCAAAGCTCAGAACATTGCTAGTGAAGGCTTAGTTTGTACCACAGACAAATATGTTGTCAGTTGTGGAATTGTTTCTGCTGTTGGAATTGGTGGAAAATGTATTGTGGGGATGGATTAAAAACTTTTGTCATGGTTATTAAAGCATCTCTACTATTACTGTCTTTTGTAAAAACAATGGTAGTTGCTAAAATGCTTTGTCTTAATATGTAACGGGCTGAGTCTGTGCAGCACAACCTCCTGGCTGTTGTTAAAAATAGACATATTATCGCTTGGTGCTGTATATATGTCAGTGATTATGAAGTTAAATCCTCAATGAAATTTTCCTCCTCTTTCGCAAAAATAACAGTACAACCATGTGTGGATGACTCCCAGCTACAGTGCCTCTCTACTTTAAGTCTTGCTATTGAGGTTAATTTTGTATCATTGGGATGTAACCAGTTTTTTTATGAAAATGAGGAGGAGGAGGAGGAGGAGGAGGAGGAAGAGAGAGAGAGATAGAGAGAGAGAGAGAGAGAGAGAGAGAGAGAGAGAGAGAGAGAGAGAGAGAGTGTTCCCTAATGCATTAAAGCGAAGCCCATGAGCAGTATCTATTAATCTCAAAATATTCGTAAATCTGTTTGAGACACTGACATCACAATTACATAAAAGTTTTTGCATTCCATGTCATGTAGTTCTAACTGTCTAAAGAATATCTGCATCAGTATTCACATTTAGCCAACTGTCCAACAAATTGCATGTTGTTCGTTATGTGTAAACTTTTCACTGAATGAGCTGTCCACCCCTGGTAGCTGAGTGGTCAGCATGACAGAATGTCAATCATAAGGTCCTAGGTTTGATTCCCGGCTGTGCCGGAGATTTTCTCTGCTCAGGGACTTGGTGTTGTGTTGTCCTCATCATAATCATTTCACCCCCATCAACGCGCAAGTCGCCAAAGTGATGTCAAATCAAAAGACTTGCACCCGATGAACTGTATACCCCACGGGAGGCCCTAGTCACAAGACATTTACATTTTACTGAATGAGCTGTAGTGGTAGGCATCTAGTTAGAAGTGAGCATATATTATAGGGCTAAAATTTTTCCACTGCAGTTTTTAGTTTCATTCACAATAATGTGTACCATTGGAAGATCATTGTGGAGTACAAACATGATAATGTGGTGCTTGAAAAGACTAAATGTTGCTATCTGATCATAGGTACCATATAAACCACATGAAGGTTATAGTGTGTGAATCTGAAAATTTCATAAAAATTTTAAAGCTGGTTATAGTCTACATTACTGTAAAATTAGATTGATCTCCATGTCATTTGTGTTTTCTGACATATATCCTGATAAGAGTCCTGTCATCTTTGTGTTGCAGGTGTGCAGAACAGCCGGGCCGACCAGTACCTCGAGCTGGTGAAGAAGGTGGGCATCGAGCTGAGGGCGCTCCTGGCCAGTGTGGATGTGCTCGTGCCACATTTCCCCGTCTCTGCTCATCGTGAGGTAAGAGGTCCATAAATTTGAGGAGATAGCCTTGTAAGACACAGATAAAGGGCACAGGAGCTGAACTCACAAATCCTTGGGAAACCAAAGTGTCGGACTGAATGATTCCTTTGGAAACTGAAGACAGTTAAATGGAGAAAGATAGAGCAGAGTAATGTGGGAGAAAGTGAAGAATGAAGGAAAAGGAAATATTAAAAATGAAATCCTGGTGGCTAATGAAATTTGAGTAGAAGGCTCAATAAAAAAACAAACATTGTGCCTCAGTGATTCACATTGGAGGATTGGCATTCAAACCCAGTTTAGCCATCACAATTCACATTTTCCATTGTTTTCAAAAATCACATTGGACACCTTTCGGTATGAAATTTCAAAAGCCCTGTCCACTTCCTTTCTTTCCTTTATTTAGCTAGTCTAGTGTTGCTTTTGGTATCAATTTTCTGGTGATGGTGGGATCGTAATTTCTAATCTTTCATTTTTTCTCAAAGCGTTGGGGTATTTGATGAGATATCACATGTTATGTAAGGTTAATCTTGACCCATATTGATGTTATTCATAATAGGATATTCTGTCAAATATAATATACTGAAGTATGTTCTATGAGACTCTTGTCCAAGTATGAGAGGGCAGCTTTTGTACTAATGGAACAGTTCAGCAATGGATAAAGAAAGTGTTATTACGGTCCATAAAAGAGTGTGCACTCAGGGGAAACACTGCTTTACAGTAGCATAGTAACACTTCATTGAGATTGTTTATGAGTGTTTGATGTTAATGTAAAGAAGAGCATAATACAAATCTGGTAAAGTCATTGAGGTAGGATTCAAGTCAAGGGAACATGATGGACATTACATTTAAAATGGGCATTGATACTCATTGCACACTATCTCCATTTGTATACATGTTCACTATCAAGCTCATTACTGTGTATCCAAAATCTTTCAACATGATTTTTGAACAGTTGTACTACCAAATTTCCCCAGATATCACGTTCTCTCTAGATGTATCAGGATGTCTTAACTGATGGGCTCGTTGTGTTGATCACTGTATTCACTAAGAAACCAGTATTCATTTTTATAATTAAAAAACCCTGCTTTTGAGAGGATAGGTCATGATGATTAGAAACAAGAAATATTTACTGGAAGTGTATAATGTAGTGGTGAATAATGTGCTTACCAATTGGATATTGGGTACTACTGCTGCATGTCATCTGTTACCATTCATTCTAACGATATGTTAGTGGTAATGCCAATAGGAAGTACCAAACGGAAGACAAAGCATGTTTGCTGATGATGGAAGGAGTAAAGGTGACCAACCACCATACAGTTGAGATGTTTAGCTGTCCACAGACAAATAAATGAGACCAGAATTGATGCTACATTTCTGAGAGGCATTTGTCTAAATGCCCAAAGTAAAAGGAAGTTGGCTATCTATATTATCATCTCTTACACTTTTGGATGTTTCACATGTCCCTGTTTTCATCAGTTCTTTGAATTGTTTGTTTATGAGCTACAGCTGGTAGGTGTTGGATGGGGAGCATTTGTTTATGTAGTGTAGAATTCCAGCAGTGCTTACAAATCTTCTTATGTCCACACAGCATGGCACAAACTTTTAATTTTTTCCTTCTGTTGGCGTAATGGATTATCACATTTTGTATTTCGTAGATAGTTTTGACTGTGTGAAGAAACATTTTTGTCATTGTGCTTATAATGATTTCTGCAGAAGTTGTATTTTTTGAACCCAGTAGTATTACACTGAGGTGTTTTTTTTTTTAAGGTCGAGATGGCACATAAGGTATTGAGCAAGGACATGGGTGAGCTGGTGAGTGCGATGCGGCTGGCACAGAACTACAGTGCTACTACGCTCGATGCCGAGTACCGTAGGTAAGTGTTGATGATTGTTTCTCATGAGTGTTTTTGCCTTCTTACATTCTTCTATACAGCTGCGGCAGCATCAGTAGTAGTAGTAGTAGTAGTAGTAGTAGTTGTTGTTGTTGTTGTCTATAATCCAAAGCCTGGTTTAGCGCAACTTTCCACACTAGTCTATCTTGATCCTGTGTTGTAAGCAAGTCTCTTCATCTCCAAATAACTGCTGCAACCTTCATGCATTTGAACCTGTTCACTGTAGTCAAACCTTAATCTCCTTCTATAAAAGCCTCCCCCCACCCTCACTCGCCTTTCCCGCGCGCGCGCGCCCACACACACACACACACACACACACACACTCTCTCTCTCTCTCTCTCTCTCTCTCTCTCTCTCTCTCTCCCTCCCTCCCTCCCTCCCTCCCTCCCTCCCTCCCTCCCTCCCTCCCTCCATTAACAAGGTGATGATTCCTTGATGCCTCAGGATGTGCCCTACTAACCAATTGTTGTGCCATAAATTCCTTTTTTCTCCTATTCGATTCAGTACCTCCACATTAGTTACTCGATCTACCCATGTAATCTTAGCCATTCTTCTGTAGCATCAGATATCCAAAGCTTCTGTTTCTTTTTGCCTGAACTGCTTATTGTCTACATTTCACATCTGTACAAGGCTGCACTTCTTACAACTATATTCAGAAAACACTTCCTAAATTAATTTAAATATATTAGACAACTAGCAACCCGGCCTGGCTTAGCACAGGTAGCGTTAAGTATCTATGGTCAGACGACTTGTGTAGCCTAGCACATTTTGTTCATGGGCCACAGCACAATTTATGAATATATTTCAGAGAACAGTGTTAAATAACTGAATATCATCACTCTCATATAACTTGTGGGATGTAAGCAGCACACAGTGGGAAAATTGTCTGGATGCATGAATGTTATGTGTTCTGTAATGAATTGGCATTTGGAGTGACATCCCATGTCGTTATGGGAGCACATTATGATGTAAGTAATATGTTTACAACCAAAACACACAGAAAAAAGTCTTTTGCTAAGGAATGAGTTATTTTGAACGTGTCATTGTGTTGATGCATTCAAAATGTCCTTAAGGTTCTGAGAGTCTCATATAAGCTCAGTTCTTGTCCGGAATTGACCATTTTGCTCACGTATGCTGAACATGGATAATTCTGTTCCGTTTCGTGAAATCAACCACTGATTTGGGTAGCCAACTGAGCCCTGGTGAAGGCAGGAGCAGTTTACACTGGACTCTTAATGTGCCTCAAGTACAGGGAAAAAGAAAATTAAATTGCGTAGAAGTAAGGCAGACCAAACAAAAAGTTCTGCTTGATATATCCAAATTCCAAAGTCTACAGTTAACTGTGCTCATATGCCAACACAGAAATTTGAGTTTGGTGCACCAAACAGGTGGTACGAGGTCAAGCAATTCCATAATGGCAGTATTCAGAAACTGATGTTAAGTTGTTCCAGTTTAGTATGCTGCTAGAAGAACATGTCATATGTGGTGATTACTAAACATTACTGGCCAAATGTTCTTGGAAAGCTGTGACAGTACTCTGCCCATTGTTACTGATTCTTTTTTTTTATATCTTGATTAAGTAAATATCTGGTGACACATCAAACTACACTCATGTTCAGAGGAGAAAAAAACAGAACACCTTAAATGAATAGAGATAGGATGTTCATATTCACAGGACATGAACATTAGTATATTCTGCAGTAATGATTAGCATTTCAGTCACATTGGTTCAGCATGTGTGCTGTTGCCTAGTAGGCACAGAGTCTGCCATGGGCACTGATAACTTATTCCACGTGTGATGGCATAGACACTTATAAAGTGTGAATGGCATCCTGTGGTGTAACCATTCATGCTGCACTGACTTAGTTACAAAGTTCATCTGTGGTGGTTGACATTGGGTCGCAGCACTGCATCTGTCATTTCACCGTATCCCATGCATTTGCAATTGACAACAAGTCTGGTGATCTGGCAGCCGAGGGCAAAAGGCTGACATCCTTTGACACTAGGGAGGCACGTGTTCATGCAACAGCATGTGGTCGTGCATTACCTTGCTGAAAAATGATGTCTGGGGTGTTGTGCAGGCTACGGGTTGCAGAATGCCATTCACATAGGTCACATTGGTCTGGACATGCATCACCTGCGATTTGTGATTGTACCCAATAGCACCCCACACCACAAGGCCTTGAGCTGGCAATGTATGTCTTTTGAGAATGCAGCCGCTGTAGTGCCTCTCCCTGTCTGTGACGAACCAAAAAAAAATTTCAAACAAACAAACCAGGATTTGTCCAAAAACATTATCTGATGCCATTCCTATCCCAAGTATTGTCATTCCATACACCATTGCTATCTACCATGTTTCTGCACATTCATTGAGGGCAAATGGAGAAATGGTCAACACACACATAACACGTGCCATAATAAACAGTGATGGACTGTCACCGCTGATAGTGTATGATGGGTTACACGGTTCCACTGTTGTGCCAGATCCGAGGAGGGTGCAGATCTGTTCTGAAATGTCATTCGGACAAGGCGTTGATCTACTCGGGTAGGGGGGGGGGGGGGGGGGGGGGGGGGGGGATCTGGGTGATGCAATCAGACTCACTGATTTGAAGGTGTGGTTTGCGCATATGTCTGTGAGGCTTTCTGCACATCTGCTCAACTCACACCAATCCATTACCTTTGGTTTATAGCGAAAACAAGAGCCGCAGCCACATTTTACTGGTAGGTCATGTCGATTCGTGGGAGGCCATAGAGCATGACAAGATAGGTCAGGATACACCACCCAGAACCCCCCCTCCCCGAGAAGATTGACACCTCCTCCGAATGACACTGTTTACACACACCTGACTCGATTATAAGCAGTTATTTGAATGAGCTAACTTGAGACAATTTGTGGACTAACTTGGTTCAAATATTGATCATTTCTGCAGAACATACTAATGTACATGTCCTTTGAATATGAACATCCTATCTCTAGTCATTCAAGAAGTTCTGTTTTTTCTGAACATGACCTTACATGAAATAAGAGTTTAGTGAAAACCAGACAAATTTATTCAGCTGTTGTTAGATCTTACTTGACTGAAGTCCTGGACAGTAATAATCTATTAAAAATCTTTTTACACAGATCAACCCTTTCATGGAATCTGAATCACTATTGTGGAGTCTTTGGATCTCAGAGGTTGTTTGTCCAGTGCACTGGAAACTCCTGACCGGCGTGTGTTGTACACTCTGCTAGATGATTGCATGAAAAGTTACATCTGTAACATTCCTTTTTCTTTGTTTAGTGGCAAATCAATGCTGCTTGTATCATCAAACCTTTGCTGTATGTAGTATCATAGTCAGGTTTATCTGTTTTTATTTTTGTGTTAATATTCAATGTAAATTGTACAATTGTTACATCCATAACCATGGAATGACCCTGCCATATTATGTGGCTGCAGCTTGTCACTACAAAAACTCTGTAGCACAAACTAACACTCGCAGAAAAACAGTACCTAATTTTGTTTACCGTGCTGGTGGAGTTTAGTAAAGAAGTAATATATTGACACTCATGCCTGATGCTGTAATTTAATTGTGTGAACAATGAAAATACAGTAAGTGATAAACTTTTTTCCTTTATCAGTTTGTATGGGGTGTCTGTTATAAAAAGTTTTGTATAGGTTTGAAATGATGTGTAAAGCTTGTTAGCAGTCACCAATGTGTAAAGCTTGTTAGCAGTCACCAAGTGCTCTCATTCTCAAATAGTGGATGAATATAGTCTGAGTAACTTGTGCGCTGTGTTAGGCTGCCTCTAGATGTATACGTAAGTTATAGCTGTAATACTGAATTTATTGCGTTAAACATTCAACATAAGATTGTTGCTCTTAATGAGTAAAATTTGACAGCATTTTAAATTTGGTCAGTAACAGTATGAAATATTAAAAATAAAATTTTTTGTTACCCCTGAAAGCCATTAAATAGCCAATCCGTAGCTGGGTCTTCGCTCCAGGTTAGTCATTTAGTAATACAGATAACAATAAACTTTTTTTTAAATTTAAGTTGTATACGCACACCTCACTTGATTATAACCAGTTATTTGAACGAACTAACTTGAGAGTATTTGTCTAATGATGTAATGAAAATACCTTTTTGTCATTACAAAACCTTTGTAGTTGACATCTAACAGTTGGTGACTGTCTGCTGACTGAAAAAATGGATAGCACAACAGAAGTAGATCTAATCTGTGAATAAAATATGTATGGCAGATAGAATTATTAGCATTCTGATGAAGAAACCACTTCACAAATTCCATGTAAAGTTTCTAATTGGGTTACCATAGTGCTTGCATCACATATGGATAGTACTCATACAGTATCCTCCAAGCTGTTTTGTAATATATGGCCAAGCTGTTTTGTAATATATGCCCACATAGCTTTCCGCATCAAGTATGTTGGTTTAAGTTGTTCTGCTAAACCTTTTATCATGACTGCCTCGAAAACCAGTGTTACAATATTATGATTTCCACTCCTTCTGTGCTATATATGAAGATTCTTTGTTTCTTAAATGTGTCAAAGTGCAGTGCAGATCCTATAGGCTATGTGCCTTCTGTTAGGAATCTGATTCTTGTAGGTATGCCAAGTGTATGTGATGTGAACCTTCACTTGAAGTAATACAAAATAATGTCAATGAACTCAAACTGTCAGCAATCCATGCTAGATCCAGAACCTCACATGTAAACAGTAATAACCTCTTAGGCAGACTGGATTCTTTGAAGGAGAACAGCAAACTACCTTGAATTGACTGGACAGGTTGCATTCTGTGACCAATGTGCCTCACTCGTGTTTGGGTAAGATAGCATTTTTTGTCACAAAGTGAAACTCTGCATAGCCTGTTGTTGTTCAATACATGTCGGAGGGACCCCGAAACATTCTCTATGTGTGTTTCTTCAATCTGAATGTAGAATTTTAATTAGTGTCTCACAGTGAAATAAGTAAGTGCTGAAACTGGTATGGTACCTCCACATACTATTTTTGAACATCATCTCGTTTCTGGCAAGATTGGCAAACAGTAGAGATCACAATGGTGAAACTGCATAGTTTTCCAGTAGAATATAGAGCATAATCATATGTCATTTCATTCATACAAATGAAAAAAAAATCCTGATCTGCTCTAAACATATAAATAACAGTGGCATTAATGCTCAGTATGAAGTACAAAAACACAGACATCCTCTTTCCATTTGGTGATATTTAAGTAGCAAGAGAGAACCAAATCTCTGTACTATTCACTTAACCTTACATATATGGTTTGGAGAAATTGTATGTGTTTAGTATTTTTAATGCTGTAAATTGTCATTCTGCGGGTGGTTTTTCAGGGGTATGCTGTCAGCAGCTCACGTGCTGGCAATGGACGCCAAGAACCTGCTCGACGTCATTGATGCCGTGCGCCTGCGGCATCCAGATGTCGATGCCCTGATGCGTGGTGCACCGCCCGACACGGGAGCTGCCTCTGCCGCAGCCCCCACACCTGCCCCCACGCCCGCCACCAGCTAGCGCAAGCAGGCCACGACCACCTGTGCTGCGAGTCCACCTCCGTGGTGTCGCTCCTTCTGGAGATGTGGGCTTTTCTTCTCAACATTCCTTAACTTTAGTTTTTTAAGTCTTTATTCTTGCTTGTATTCAGTTTGCGTTGAAACAGTATAAGACTCAGATGTGTGCTCATATGAGTGGAGGAAAACAAGAGAAAACAGTTTTTAATGATAGTCTGGCTTTCCTCTGAATCATCCTTTAATTCTAGATTAGATCATCCTCAAACATTTGCTTTCCAGAGGTTAAAAGGAAGACTGCTATCTTTTGTATGGTATATAAACCAGGAAATGCTCCACTGCCAACAGTAATCTGATTTTTACATTTTTTTTACTTTAAAATATCTTAAGTACCAAGGACATTAATTTATAAGTTTGATTAAGAAACTGTGCACTGTTTTTATCAATATTCACAACACTTCTGCCAGAGTAAATCTCATTCTTTGGTGCTCTATTTTTATGGATAAAATAATTTGACAGAACAGAATGGTACCGTTAAGTAAAAATAAAGGAAATTGTGAAGTTTCCTCATGTGTGTTATTGTCATCATCATCATCATCAATGACAGCATTGTGAATATTTGTTTTTTCACTTCATTCTGCAATCAGAAAGGAGTTTCAGTTTCACTTAAGTTTTCACTTAACAAATTTGACAGTAAAGACTATGTTTCTTCATGTTGTATGTATTTTGGACGTAATGATGAGGAGTAAATGGAATTTTTGAAAAACATACTTATTTTACACGTGTATGTATCAAACATATTGAAGCATACAGTGACAGTGTAGCATCTTATAAATTATCGTGATTAGCCAGTTGAGAATGTTACAAATGAAAGACTACTTTAATAAGATTATTTATATTCTTGTATGTGGCATCGCTAAGTGCTTTTGTGTATTGTACACATATAAGAATATTTGTACTCTGCCTTTATACACAGCAAGCATAAATATTATTATCAAGGAAATGTTGCTGCAATATAAAGTTTTATGTACAGTCTTTATTTAATTGATTTGCTCAAGCTATATATCTGGTGTGTACAGAATACTGTTGTTAAGGCAGTGGAGTGTGACTGTAGCACTTTTGAATTCTGTGTGTGCTTTAGTTCTGAACTATGCAACACTTCAGACTCTGGCTAAACTTCTGCTGTCATCTTCGCCTTTAGTAGGCTAGTGGAAATTCAGATGTTATTGAAAGTAGTGTGTTTGCAACAGTATTCCTATTCATATTCATGTGTTAAGGGCAATACATAAAATACAAATGAACAGATGTAGAAAATTAGTTTTCAGCAAAGCCGTGAGATAGAAAAGTGTTGCGTTTTTCAGTTACTCAGCTAAATTATTGTAGCTTGTTTTCATGGATCCTTTGTTGAAGTGTAACCATAAAGATGTGTATTTGTATGTTTGGATTTTTATAATGATTTTTTTTGTTCTTGTTCTTTAGCTACCTGCTGCCTTATTGTGCATGCAGTGAACTGATGATACTACTTCAGACCTTAAGAGCCAGACTGTTGAACCTTATTTACTGTAGCCAAAATTTTATATGCCTCAGTAAATTTTGTTCCTCCTATTCACAGTGATAAAAGAAACTTGTATATTATCTGTTTAGCAGTACTCAGTTGCTGAACTCATCCACTTAACTAGTCACAGTGTTGAATGAGTGTGTGCCTGATATCAGTGTGACAAGCACAGAATTGTGCTTTCCTGTGAGATATAACTCATAATTTATACCTGTCATAGGTAACTATGCTTGCCTTATGAGCAATGTCATTATCATTGTTGTTATTGTCATATTATTATTTCTGTTTTATTACTACTGTATTAAGAGTGCATTTGTCATCTTCAGAGTTTTAAAAAGAAATTAAACCAGTTTGTCTTTTGCAGAGAGATTTTCTTTATAAAGCAACCTTTGTCCAGTCACTATATCAGCAATACGATTAAAATTGAGACAACAGTTTTAACAAAATCTGTAAAATAATGTGAACACTAATTTAGGCAATTGGCAGCTATATTTCAGCACTACACATTCGTATTCCAGTTCTTACCCACATAATTCAAATAACATCAGTTGAATACTCTTTGAAAAAGGAATATGTTCAGTAACGTTACTGTGAGTTGAGAGAGGAGATATTGCCTCTCTCTCTCTCTCTCTCTCTCTCTCTCTCTCTCTCTCTCTCTCTCTACCCCCCCCCCTCTCCTCCTTCCCTCCCTCTCCCTCCCTCGCCCTTCCAATCACACATTTTGTTTCACATGTGTTTCTTACCATATTCTGAGTATGAGAGTTTCACATATTACATGCCTTCTGAATTTGAGACGAAGTGTACATGGAAGTTTCCCTTTTTTGTTCTACAGTGAAACAGAAACTTTTTATAAGCAAAAAACTATTTTTGGTAAAATGGGTGCTGAGCTAAGTATGAAATAAGAACACTATTTGAAAATAGATCTTTTCAAAACAGTCTGTAAGATTTTAACAAAAGTAATGAAATAAAGTTATCACATTTTTAAGAAATACATCTGCAAACACTCTACAGGAAAGGAAGCTGCTGGGAAAGAGTGTCCACTAACAGATGTCAGAGACATCAAATTAAGCTCAAAATAAAGCCTTCCCCCTTCTATTTACCTTAGAATCAGGCAGAATCCTACAAATGTCATCTTTCTCAAAACCTGACACATTGGGAAAATTAGGCCACACACAAAAAAATAAACTTCATCTTATTCCACCTTGGAATGCCATTTCCTCAGAAGTTTAATTTCATCATCAGTGATAACATGTCCAACATAATATTTTACACTCTTCGTTGAACGAAACTTCAGTAAAAGATATTTTCCATGGAGCTGATGTGTCAAAGAATACAGAAAGCACTGTTCAAAGTCACCCCTTGAAAGACAAGCCTTCACATTTTATTTTTTTACGTCACCAAAGAATAAATATGATATTTTCTGCTTTTTGTAAATGTTCATTCAAGTGCTAACCTTGCCCATAAAAACTCATTTCAAATTCTGAACTCAAAAATGCTTCTAATAATAGGCAAATGTTTTTGCGTTTGTGAAGGAACTTACATTTCCAGAAAATTATTTTATTTTCTGGCATTGGTATACAACATTATTTCATATCGACTATCCTATCATCTGAATGTATTGATTACTGGCGATATTTAACAACTGTGACCTTAGTTCCAAATTTACACATTAGAGTGCAGCATTTACTTTAAAAAGGCGCTAAATTGCTGTTCAAAATCGCCCCACCTTTCAAAGTCACCCCGCTTCATGGGAGTAAATTTAAATTATCAGTATTTACAGTTAAACATCAGATCATCATTTCCTCGACACAAAACACATTGAACTATGGCAGCAAGACACCTTACTGAATCATTAGGTAATAGAATATTTGCTGTAAAGTTTAGTGCATAATAGTTACTTTTGTTATTTATTTATCAGAAAGCACATTGGTGAAAGGCTAGTAGCTGTGGCATTCAAAGCTAAGAAGGAAATTGCATTGGTTTTATGCAAAAGAATTTAACTTTTATTATGTAATGGATATTATTTTACTTTATTTAGAACGTGAAAGTGGTCAAGCTTTGATTATTTAAATATGTTAAAATGTAAAGTAATGTAGAAAAGCTGCAGCCAATCAGATGGACGGTTTCAGGAAAGGGAACTGCTCTAGTCAGTTGAGCGACAATGCTCAGCACACTGGAAACACGGCCAGGGACGAGCAGACACAGTGCTGGTGCATACATGAAAACAGACAGTTTAGCTGGAGACACCAAAGGGTACAGTTCGGATTGAGATGCGAAAGTGGTCAGTCGGTCTTTAGGCAGCTAGGAAGTGAAACGACTTAGAAAATTTCGTGTTGTTAGTTATCGCGGGACTTAGTCTATGAGTGGTGAGCAACCATGTGCCTGGTGTGAACTCTAACTTTTCCTGTAGATAACTTGCATTTTGTGATGAGATTGTGAATGATCAAACTGTGTCAAATGGATATGCACTTGTTTGTAACAGTAACTCTATATACGACCGCTTTCGCTATCAGTTTGCTTTCTGAATAAACATTATTCTAACCAAATAACATCTGTGTGGCCTACATCATTTGTGGGTTGTTAATTTAGCTCCTTATATTATTATTACTGTTGCTATATGTTATATTAACTTTTTATTTTGAAAACTTGCAATCAGCCAGACAATTTAACCAATCACAAGTGTCTAATTTAGGGCATGTAATGTGACACATGCAGTTCAACCCCTAGCTGAGTTTGAGTGAAGATATTTCGATGAAGAGGAACCTCATGTAAGCCCGTACATCTATGGGATGTTAGTTTGCAATACATGAGCATATTCATTTTCTGCAAGGTACAAATACATCATCTCTGCAATGGAAATATTTGCTGTTACAGCATATAATCATCATCTTTGTCTTATACAGTAACATTGTGTTACTGTCTGCATAACATATCTGCCAGTTTCATTTCCAAATACCATACTTCTGTATGAGGTTGAATAAATATAAAATGAAGGAAAGAATATGTGTGGAAATTACTCCTGCATTTAGTAGAGAAAGCTACATATCTCCTTGAGGGAAGCACATCACAAGTTTTGATTTAGGCCAGGCAGCATTGATGAAGTCTAGTAACAATACCTAGTGTTGTATAGTACTGTAATACATTCACCCAAGGACTGTTTACAATGATGCAGGATTTGTCAGCTTTATAACTGAAGAAATGTTAATCATATATGCAGAAATTTACAAGCATACAGGTGTATTTAGTAAAGATATGACAGGTGGTTGGCTATGGCCTCACTGAAGGAATCATCCCAGCATTTTCCTGAAACAATTTTGGATAGCTGGATGGAACACGAACATTCATGCTCTTGAATCAGAGGCAAGTGTCTTAACAAATGCACTGCCACATTCAGTTTATACATACTTTCAACAAGTTGGTGTAATAACATGAAAAAGAATTGTACATTGTTCATTCAATATCTCAATGCTTTCTTTGCACATGCTATACACACTTGCAGATTACTTCAAAAGCAAAGCCGTTCTTTCATGGCTCTATTACATCTCCGTATCTTTACTTCTGCCTGTCTGATGAAATGAGCCAGGATCACCTCATGATATGTTGAGCTCAGGAAGGAGTTGAGGCAATAGTATTACACAGTATCAGATTTGGGTATATGAATTTCTGATGGTAAAAAAACATGTGAATGCTTATTGTATGCCGGAAATGTTTTACTTGTTAGAAGACTAATGTATCAGCACACAATTTCTGTTCACAGTCACTCAGAGAGATTCTGGGAAAATTTCCTACTAATTGTTTAGGAATTTTGGGCTGTTTCCACCATGTGGTCAAATTTTCCACAGAATTATAGTTGAACCATAAGATAATGACCTTCAGCAGGACATAATTTTCTTTGTGTCATTGAATGGTGAGGAACTCTTTCAGCACCCATCAAATTGTATCCAGTAGCACTGAGGCACAGAATGATGGACCAGTATGATTGTGCTAAATGTTCACTGTCAAACACATGTGAAGCATTAATTTTCTACGCTTTCACATGTGACTACTTGCACAAGATATTGCAGTGCCATTAAGTGTGCCACATTGTATTCAGTGATCTGCTACAGTCAGAAGCATTTGTTGTTGAGGGGGAAAAGTGATGACTACAGTAGTAAATTATGAACAGATGTGCATCTTCAGAAGAGGCCCAATTTGTGGCTTGTGGCATGAATGAACAAAGAATGTTCTGAGGATTAAGTCAATAAAATGTTGGTAAGCTTGAGGCAGGTAAATGGTCACCTATTTTCATACAAAGTTTCTTTTATCATTCTCAAGTTGAACTAGTTTGTCACTGTTTGGTCTACCCTTAATTAGTTACATCATTGGTTGAGTGTATTTTGATGATGTCTCCACTGGTGTCTGGCAGCCATACTCATTAAGTTCTACATACTTCATCCCAGTTTTGATGTGTGCTTTCTGTGGTCTTCAGACATCCACATTGCTTGTAATTATAATTTCACTGGTTATTTAGATGAGGTGGTCACATGTGACAACAGAATGATTATCAAACTGTGGTGTGTTCTGTCAAGAGTTAAATTTTCAGAATATACTGGATAGAATTCATGTTGAACTTCACCGTACAAACTGACATCTCTCCATTGAGTCTTATTTCATACTACACTAGCAACCTGCTCTGGCCCCTCACGGCTAACTTTAAGTATCTGATGTAGCAGTAATTTTGTTTAGCACCCACTGTGCAATATTTATTGGCATTTGGAGAGACTTCTCATGGCAGTGATGGGAGACACAAGCTACCATGCTGCTGGGTTTGCCCAAAAGCATTGCCAGTGTAGCCTCCTGGTAGCGTTAGCTCACTCTGGCCTTGCATTGCAGTTACCTGCTTCCATTGCCCCCAAAGCTTCCTCATAAATCAGTATATATATTAGTGAAAAGCCTATCAAAATGTCGACAGTAGTTCCTGAGATTACCCCAAACATACAAACAGAAACCATGGTGAGGGACTTCAATTTATATATGAATAGAACAAGATGATTTACAAGACTGTCTTTTTATTATGATTGTTGAACATTAGCTTAAAGTGTTAGGTCTCTTTAATTTATTCAAGCATTGCACCAGTGCTTTAGGAAAAAGGAGGGAAAAAAATCTGTAGCTATGGAGTCAACACAGGAAAATTACAAAATTATTTTTTTGAAAACAAATGCTTAGTGACCAAATCGTTTTTACATGCATTTCTTTCAGGTATGACCCCACATTGGGATCAGTGGATTCTCTCGCATGATCTCCCCTTGTCAAATGCGGAAAATGTCAGATCAACTTGTAAACCTGCAACTTTGGATAAATTTTTGTTGGTAACTTTTTATTTCAGTTTACCCATTTGAACAAACCATGCACAACATGAATAGTAAAGAAAACAATATAAAAAAAACTATTCTGTAGATGAAGTCAACATGTGATATGTTATTGTGCCAAATGTATCAACATAAAAAAAAGGATTTGCAGTATCTGTGATAGACTATCCTAGACTTACGCTGCAGTTGCAGTATGATACCTGCCAAAGAGTTTGCCTTTACAAATGTCTGCTTGTGTCTGTGTATGTGCGGATGGATATGTGTGTGTGTGCAAGTGTATACCTGTCCTTTTTTCCCCCTAAGGTAAATCTTTCTGCTCCCGGGATTGGAATGACTCCTTACCCTCTCCCTTAAAACCCACATCCTTTCGTCTTTCCCTCTCCTTCCCTCTTTCCTGATGAAGCAACCGTTGGTTGCAAAAGCTTGAATTTTGTTTGTATGTTTGTGTTTGTTTGTGTGTCTATCGACATGCCAGCGCTTTCGTTTGGTAAGTTACATCATCTTTGTTTTTAGATATAGTTCTCATCTATATGTAGAAGACAAAAATAATGAATATAACTTCTCTATGGTTCAAAAACAGGTGATGCTAGAGGGCTCCCATGAGAATGAATGAACTCCACAAAGATTTAAGGAATGATTAGCAAAGGACTAAACAGACCTTTTGGATTGACTCCTCAAATTTTTTGTTGTATTCCTGCATGTATACCTGACACTGATGCAGCATTGTCGTAACCATGAGCCCTGCACAACACAGTATCCACCCCATCTTTTTTGATATATCCTTCTCACACAAAAAAAGAAGACCAAGAAGGATACTTGAATTTCCATAACGTTGTCTTCCATAAGGGCATATCCAATTATTTTACTCATTTGGTCAGTTCTGCTTTCATAAACAGTCCTGTAAAAATTATTCCATAATGCTTATCTTAGAAACTAGATTAAGGAAAGGCAAACCTACGTTTCTAGCATTTGTAGACTTAGAGAAAGCATTTGACAATGTTGACTGGAATACTCTCTTTCAAATTCTGAAGATGGCAGGGGTAAAATATAGGGAGCGGAAGGCTATTTACAATTTGTACAGTAACCAGATGGCTGTTATAAGAGTTGAGGGGCATGAAAGGGAAGCAGTGGATGGGAAGGGAGTGAGACAGGGTTGTAGCTTATCGCTGATGTTATTCAGTCTGTATATTGAGCAAGCAGTGAAGGAAACAAAAGAAAAATTCGGAGTAGGTATTAAAATCCATAAGGAAGAAATAAAAACTTTTGAGGTTCGCCGATGACATTGTAATTCTGTCAGAGACAGCAAAGGACTTGGAAGAACAGTTGAACGGAATGGATAGTGTCTTGAAGGGAGGATATAAGATGAACATCAACAAAAGCAAAACGAGGATAATGGAATGTAGTCGAATTAAGTCAGGTGATGCTGAGGGAATTAGATTAGGAAATGAGACACTTAAAGTAGTAAAGGAGTTTTGCTGTTTGGGGAGCAAAATAACTGATGATGGTCGATGATATAAAATGTAGACTGGCAATGGCAAGGAAAACGTTTCTAAAGAAGAGAAATTTGTTAACATCAAGTATAGATTTAAGTGTCAGGAAGTCATTTCTGAAAGTATTTGTGTGGAGTGTAGCCATGTATGGAAGTGAAACATGGATGATAAATAGTATGGACAAGAAGAGAATAGAAGCTTTCGAAATGTGTTGCTACAGAAGAATGCTGAAGATTAGATGGGTAGATCACATAACTAATGGGGAGGTATTGAATAGAATTGGGGAGAAGAGGAGTTTGTGGCACAACTTGACAAGAAGGAGGGATCGGTTGGTAGGACATGTTCTGAGGCATCATGGGATCACCAATTTAGTATTGGAGGGCAGCGTGGAGGGTAAAAATCGTAGAGGGAGACCAAGAGATGACTACACTAAGCAGATTCAGAGGGATGTAGGTTGCAGTAAGTACTGGAAGATGAAGAAGCTTGCACAGGATAGAGTAGCATGGAGAGCTGCATCAAACCAGTCTCAGGACTGAAGACCACAACAACAACAACGTTTAGCCTTTTTCATATGTGCAGTATGGGTGCCGGCCGCTGTGGCTGGGCGGTTCTAGGCGCTTCAGCCTGGAACCGCGCTGCTGCTATGGTCACAGGTTCGAATCCTGCCTCAGGCATGGATGTGTGTGCTGTCCTTAGGTTAGTTAGGTTTAAGTAGTTCTAAGTCTAGGGGACTGATGACCTCAGATGTTAAGTCCCATTGTGCTCAGAGCCATTTTCTGTGCAGTATTTTTTTCCTTAAAATGTTCACCCAACACAAAAATAAAATAATTTTGTACCCCTTTTGACAAATAAGAAGGTACTCTCATTGACCCATCAGCAGTCACTTCAGGTTTTAAACAATGCTTTTTCAATACTAGATCACATTTCTCCATTAATGGCACCAGTTGTAAGAAATTTTCTCTGTCTTCTGATGAAACATCTTCATGATGACCATGGAAAGCCAGGTTTTGCTTGGCTAAGAACAGCATACTATCTAAAAGGCAATGCAAAATGTATCTCCACTTTTTGATCTTATCATTCACAGTTTTCTGATTATCTTTGTCAATGGTTTTATTAAGTTTCAAGCCAAGAGAGTGTTTTCCGTTTTTCTTAATTTGCTAAATGTTCAAGTGACAACTATTGGTTTGATGTCTTTGGATTCAATTACCAACACTAACAGAAGACAGAAATAAATTTATTTTTGTTGGTATTACCCTCAGAGGCAAATAAGTGACAGTAAAAACCGTATAGTTTCTTTGGTGATGGTGAGTATCGCATCTATTTCCATAAATATTCATCTTGTTCAAATGTGAGTAGAAGCACAACAAAGTAAAACAATGATGTGTTCCTTTCATGTGTGCACCTGGTACTCCTATAGATTCCGAAAGTCCCTCCTTGTTTTGATATATTTAATTACCTTTTTCAGTAATCACAATTTTGATATGCACGGGAACAGGTATTGACCAATGTGCAGTGTCATTTGATGAAGACAAGTCTGAGTTAGATGCATCAGAAATATCTGTTATTTATGTTTCATGCCGAACTCATCCCACACTCCATACACGAGTGGAACAGAAAGGAACCATAATAACTGGTACAATGGAATATACCCTCTGCCATGCACCTCATGGTAGTTTGCAGAGTATAGATGTAGATGTGAGTAGGATGCAACACCTTCAAGGCACTGACTATAGAGGTAGATTGATTTTTATGATATTGGGCGAATGCGGCAGAAAAAAGCATTTTTCTACAATTAGTTCCAACATATAAAATCTAAATGACTGTAGTGTTTTTAATTATCTGTAATCTTTGAAAAAGTAATTTTTAGAATGAACTACTGTAATTAAAAAATTAATAAATCAATGTTAAGCACTTCAGATGTTTTTAAACTGTACTTGTAGTATACCTGTGTAGGTGGCATAGGTATCAAAAGGTGTTACATAAAGAATAATTGTGTGTAGCAAACAACTGATTATCATTCTACAGTTTTTAAGTTTCATGCAACATTTTACAAAAATTCTTAAAATTCTGACTGCACCCACTGACAGTTACTAAGGCATTATAATAGGTAAGCAGGTATCTATGTTTATATTTAGTGTATGTGTGGGGTCTGGAACTCTAAAATAAATCTTATTTACTGAAGATACTTTGGCCTCATTTGGGATTTGATTAAAAGTTGTCTGGTTCCAGGGAGACCATGAGAATTGGAGGCCCTGCCCTCTGGACGAAAGGAGGCCGCACATGGGCCACCCTCCACCAACCCTCTCACCCCCTCCTCCCCCCCCCCCCCCCCTCCCCTCCACCCAGTCTGCTACTGCAAGGGAAAAAAAGAAAGAAAGAAGAAAAAGAAGCTTGAAGTAATTCTTGTCTTCCACTCACCGACTGCCTGAAGGTGTGGAAATGGACAGAGTGCACCCGAGCCCTTCCTTATTTAAAAGCCAGGAAACTACTTTCCAAAAATTTTAATATCATCAAAGTGTGCCAAAAACATAAAGAAGATCCTTGGGTAGTAAAACAGAGTTTTGACTTAGACTCACGAAAGAATCTAATAAATAGGAAGTCTAACTGTGTGTGGCTTTCATCCTCTGTAAATTCTAGAAGTCGATGGATCAAATGCAAAACTGAGGACAACAAAGGTAAAAACTGAAAACTGATAAAAATTCAAGTAAAACTTCAGTTGTTTATATACATGTATTTCAAAAAAATAAATGCAGACCATAAACATACCATTATTGAAATATTCACTTTCAAAGAGTAAATGTTTTACATTCACTTACTAAATTAATTAATAAATTATCACATTATCACTTCATTTACAGTCTGACTCATACAATTTTGCATTCGCCATTTGTGATTTATCTCATATTAGGGAAATCAAAGGCACTTTTTGTGATGTTTTTATTTACTTTTAGATTTCATTATGAAACATTCAGAATCCAAAGTTACCATATAATGTGGCTTGTCGACTACAACATCTCAAACATTTTAGAGTACTGTGATGCCCATCAAATTCTTACTGCCTTTGTCACTTGGTACTCAAAATTGTTATAATCTTTAGCACCATACTGGGATGTGGCAATACTAATTAAATATGAAGCATGTATTTCTCTGCAAGCTATATTCTAGAGTAAAGTGACGATCAAAACAGTTGAAACTTTTTTTCCAACATCTTGACTGACAAATATAGGGCATACATAAGTAAATATGAGATTTGTGCAAATTAGGTTACAAAAGAATTCCGTATAAAAACATAAACAAAAATTTAGGAACAATTTTATAAATCATTTGTCATTAATGAGAACATACACTTCATATATATTTACAAGCAAAGGAAAATAAAATAAATTAAATCTTATAAATAGTCTTAATATAAATTATGCTACATACTACTGTTATGTCACTTAATGAAAGAAATCTTCTCTTGCTTCATTTTCTGTACTACAATATTTCTAAGAAAGTGGGTTTGTTTCAGGAACTAGACTGTCTTGGCATTGTGAAAAGTAGTACACAGTAGCAAATATTTGATTTGAAGTACTCATCTTAAAACATCATTTCCTGAGTGAAGTATCCTACTTGTTGAATAATTTGTTAAACATAACTAATCTTACACTTTTTTTTTTACTTTTCTATAATGTGAATCAAGAAAGTATTAATACCTGCAGTCATGGAATGTGCCATAGTTCATATAAATTAGAGGCATTTTTCATTAAACTTACAATATGCTGTAAACCGCCGAGAATGATTAACAATGAAATTGTTAATAAACAACTTATATCCACCTGTTGTCTGTGATGTATATTTTTACACAACCCTTCTGTGTCTCAAGAAATGAAATTACTTCTCAGCTGTTTATTATGCTGGGAGTGACCATAACAATAAGAAATAAAAGCAAAATATTTAAATTTGTTGTGATTTAATAATGGACTTCACTTTTAGAGAGGAAGCTGATGGACCTCGTAGTTTTATCAGGGACATGGCCTTAGATAGCCTCCTTGTATTAAAGTGAAATTTAACTTTTCAGCCCCTAGTGAATAAGTTCAGGCACTCTCTGATATACTTCTTTTTTTTATAGAAACTTACAGGATTTATGAAGGCTTGAATGGGGTAGGAAAAAATTTATATTTAAGTAAATTTCTTTTCTAAGAGAGGTTTTGATTTGTGAGATATCTCCTGTGTGGCAAAATTGCATACCATTTTCAAGTTATTAATGTGTACATCTCTTAGGCGATGGAAAATGAAAAACAGGCTTTCATTATTTTGCTAACAAATCAACATCCAAGTGACATTTCTGGATAAAGTTTGCCTCATTCTCCCCGCAATTTGCAATAAAAAGCCAGAGACCACTTTGTGCTAAGACATATTATGTATGATGTATATAAAAGTAAATGATAGTAAAGTGACTTAATATAAATAGTTGCGTGGAGGAGATGCTATCGGTTCCCCACACCGCCCAAGATGTGCTTTAGAAACCAGCGACCGCGAGCGGCAGTTTTCAAGTTCGAGGAAGCACTCGTTGGAGTATGTCTTACCATCTGTGCCACATACTGGGTCATAATGTGGTGGACAGATCTTCTGACAACCACGGAAGACAAAGCCACTCAGGCAGCGTTTCAGTGGAACAGCATAGACATGTTTCCTGAAAAGAAATAATTAATTTGTTAAAGCAGACTGAGAAATTACTGGGACAATATTGTCTTACATGATTGTCACAGTTATTTTGTTCAGTGTGTTCTTTAATGCACACTTAAAGTCAGTAGAAAGGGATAGACTTAAGAGTTATGTTGTAGTTCAAGAAACAGGAGAGTAATAAAATAAGAAAGCTGGGAAATAATGAACATGTTTCTCTTTCCTTGAAGAGTGATGGGAGGAAACTATATATTGTAATTGTGTATTTAGTGACTAGTGCATTTTCATCGGAAGACTGAGAAAATATTTTATTAATGAACTGCAATTACTAATCTCAGCCTTGCATGGAAGGTAAGCAAATAAAACTGTTCCATGAGATCATCATCTCTGCATGTGTGTGTGTGTATCTATATATGCACTAGCAAATTTGGAAATGATTCACAACTGCTAAATATGTATGGGAATTGTATGTACATCCTGATCTCACTCCTCCCCCCCCCCCCCCCCCCCCAAACCTCCCTTTCTTCCCACTCTGTCTCTCTCTGACCTTGAGCCTTGTTTACTGGTATTGCAAACGAAACTCTTTAATTTGGGACTGAAGTCGCTTAAAATGAATCTGGGTAAATTGGTTGGGATCATTGGCATACAGGATATGAGTGACATCACCAGCTGCTGGATCTGTGAGGATAACAGGTTCAGTGACAGTATTCTGCATAATTTTAATAATTGAACTGCTGAGGTTATTAAGTTCAGACAATTCAGATTGCATTGTCGTCTTTTAATCATAAGCCGATAAGCCATAAATACAACTTTCCTGTTTTCTGTAAAACCAATGGCAAGGAAGAAAACAGCTCATCCTATCAGTCTGCTAAAAGGGATTGGTTGGCTTTAATTTATTTTACCTAATGTTTCATAGAGAAATTTCCATTCTTGATTATATTTTTTTAGCTTTTAAAGAAGGTATAGTCCAAAAGCTCAGCAACGACTTCAGTTTTGTCTGTGTACTTGTCAACCACACAGTGCCCCAATTATATGGTGATTAAGTTATGTGAATCATATTCCAAGTATGGTGCAGGGAAGAGAGTCTGGGGATGTAGAAGGAAGTCAAGAACAAGCACCCAAGTACAGTACAATAAAGTACCTCAATTTTATAAAAGTTTTAATATTAATCGAACTATAAATTAATACAATAACTTTAAGAGTTTCTTTGAAGATGCCGGTCAGTTGAGTAGAGCACTTTATCTAACAGAAAAATTAATACATTAACTTTAAGAGTTTCTTTAAAGATACGTGTCAGTTGATTAGAGTGAGTTACTCAACAGAATTATCTTTAATTTAGCAAGTTGTATACAGGAAATCTCCACAGCTAGTAAATGTTTAAAGAACAATCTTCACCAAGATAAGATGCACACCAGTGACAGTCATATGATGTTAAGTCACAAACTGTGTGCAGTTGGGTTCATTGGAAACCATACCACTCCTTCATGATAGTAATTTGTACTCGAATGTGAAGAAGGACAGCAGTCAGCCCAGTATCCATAATTTATTGCAGATCTAGATCTGACTATAACATAATGATCATCAGTGCATTAGCATAAAAATCATATAGGCATAATCATGTCAGAGTATAAGCGTGTGACAACTGATGATAGCATTTGCATAGCAGAAACAAAGAAACCTATATGACTTGTCTTGTAATGTACTAATGATGACTATGTTATAGTTATATAATCAAAAACAAGATCTGCAAATAAATTATGGATTCTGCCACTGAATGCTATCCTTTACATCTGAATATTCAATGGTTGTTGTGCACCACTAGTATCCAACAGATTCCAATTTAATAATTTGTATGCTTTCTAATTCGTTCCACTGTTCACTATTTGTGACTGAGACCATAGCTATAATGCTGTACAATTACTTATGACTACAGTAGAACTCCATAGGTTCTATTTTGTTATTGATGACATTCTATTACCTACATTTAGCATGCTTGTTTGACTTTTTATCATTTGATGATGATTTGTACAATTGAAAATCAATGCGAATGAAACTTTTTTTCAGTCATCAGCTTATCTTCATGAAGATGATGATGTTTAAATTAAATCATAAGTTTCCCTCCATTAATAACAAAGGCATTTAATATGGTATGGTAGGATGGTGAATTCATATGTATCCACATGTCTTAACTTCATTCTTTACTAATGTCAAGGTCTTGAAGTTCTTGTTTACATTGTTTATCATCCTAGGATTGTATTCATGCTTTGAATTATTATTTTTATTATTATTTTGTTGAGAAACAAGAAGTATATGTAAGGAAAACAAATATATTTTGAAACATTGTCGAAATTTTCATGTTTTTTAACACCTTTCTGCAGATGTAATTCTTATATTATGCTTTCATTTTTTGGGAAGAAAAAGATCTTTGTAAGGTAAGTAGTTACACCTGCCTCCCCCCTCCTCCCCCCCTTCAGTTTGAATGTAAATATCCAGAATAAACTAACTTCTTCATTCCTTAGTCACCTATAGTTTTTGTCATGTGTGTTGCAAATGTAGGTGAATTAAGGTGCCATAATAGTGAATTACCAGTAAAATATGATATTCACTGCTTTTGACATAATCACTTGAAGATTTATCTTTAAGAGAGTTGACAACATCGAAAACTTCCTTTGAAAATGTAAAATGTAACTGAACTTCACCTAACATTGGAAACAACATGTTGGAATATCAGCAATATAAGGAAAAAGAAAGACTGCTACTCTTCTTAAAGATGACATGTTGAGTTGGAGACAGCCACAATGAAAAGACTGAAAGACATTTAGCTTTCAGCCTAAGGCCTTTTTCAGAAAAGGAAACACACACACATGAACACACACAGTCATTCACACAAGCAAGCGCACTTCACGCACACATGACTGCCATATCCAGCAGCTTAGACCAGGATGCAACTGTCATGTGGAATGCGAGCAGCAGTCTGGAGGGGACAGTGAAGGAGAAGGGGTGGCAGTGTGTGGATCGGGGGAGAGAAGAGAGCCGTCTGGCAGAGTGTGCAGGGACTAGATGGAGGCAAGACAAGACTGCGACCAGGTGCAGTGTTTGGATGCTGTTGGGCAGGTTGTTGAGGAGGGTGAGTTATGGGGAGTAGAAAAGTAGAGGAGAAGGGAAACGGAAAGATGGGTGAGTGTGTTGGCAGAGGACGGCTTACAATGAGGTTGAAGGGACATCAGAAGGGAGAAGGTGATAGGACAGAGGGTGTGGAAACTGTTGGTGGAGAGTGTGGGGACAATATGTTACCTGAGGTTGCGGTCAGGATGATTTTGGGTGTACTGTAGTAGATCACCCAGTGGCAGAACATGCAGCTGAACAAACATGCTTGATTTCAATGTCTCCTTTACACCCCTGGCCATCTGGTTCATGTCATCCACCGCCAACTTTTCTGCACTGCACAGAAGGGAGTTATCCTTACAACACATTCTTCACTCCAGAAATCATCCTGGCCTCAACCTATGGTTACTCACTGCCCCATACCCTCCACACAACAGTTCCTGAAATGTCTGTCCTGTCACATCCCCCCACCCTCACGGTGTGACACCCTGCGTCAGTGCGCCCACCCGTCTTTCCCCTTCCCTACTCTCCCATTTTCCGCTCCCTGTTGCCCCCTCCCCAACACCCTACCCCACAGCCTCTCGATGCTGTGTCTAGTGGCAGTCTTGTCATATCTCCATCTAGTCCTTCCACCCTCTACCAGACTACAACTTCTCTCACCCCACCCATACCCTGCTATACCTTCCACTTTTCTGGCCTCTCCATATTGTTGCTATTTTTCCATGTGACAGCTGCATTCCAATTTGAGCTGCTGGAGATGGTGGTCATGTGTGCACGATGTGTGCTTGCTTGTGTGAATGAATGTCTGTATGTGAGTGTGTGCATGTGTGGGGGTTCCTTTTCTGAAGAAGACTTCGGCAGAAAGCTAAATGTGTGGCATGAAATGATAATTAAATCAAGACTCTAAGCTGTCTACAGGCATTGATGTACATCAACGGGGACAGTTGAAAATGTGTGCCCCGACCAGGACTCGAACCTGGGATCTCCTTCTTACATGGCAGATGCTCTATCCATCTGAGCCACTGAGGGCACAGAGGATAGTGCAACTGCAGGGATTTATCCCTTGCCTGCCCCTGTGAGACCCACATTCCCAACTTAATGTCCACACACTACATTCGTAGTGTCCCTGCCCATTACACTCATTACTAGCAGCAATCAATCTTACTGAGTCCCATAAGAGTTGGGCAATGCGTGTGTATCGAGCACAGAAGAAGAAGGTCAATGGCCAGTTAACCTTAACTATATGAAGGTGGTATCTGTTCCTTTGAATGTGTCCGAAAGAACTGATGCCGTCTTCATATAAATGTGTGGCAGTCTTTCTGTTGTGCCAGTCTACAACTCAACATGTCATCTTTATGTTGCGTGGCAATCTATCCTTTTCCTTATACTGATGAACTTTATCTGACTTCCAGAATGAGGTTTTCACTCTGCAGCAGAGTGTGCGCTGATATGAAACTTCCTGGCAGATTAAAACTGTGTGCCCAACCGAGACTCGAACTCGGGACCTTTGCCTTTCGCGGGCAAGTGCTCTACCAACTGAGCTACCGAAGCACGACTCACGCCCGGTACTCACAGCTTTACTTCTGCCAGTACCTCGTCTCCTACCTTCCAAAGTTTACAGAAGCTCTCCTGCGAACCTTGCAGAACTAGCACTCCTGAAAGAAAGGATATTGCGGAGACATGGCTTAGCCACAGCCTGGGGGATGTTTCCAGAATGAGGTTTTCACTCTGCAGTGGAGTGTGCGCTGATATGAAACTTCCTGGCAGATTAAAACTGTGTGCCCGACCGAGACTCGAACTCGGGACCTTTGCCTTTCGCGGGCAAGTGCTCTACCAACTGAGCTACCGAAGCACGACTCACGCCCGGTACTCACAGCTTTACTTCTGCCAGTACCTCGTCTCCTACCTTCCAAACTTTACAGAAGCTCTCCTGCGAACCTGCAGAACTTCTGTAAAGTTTGGAAGGTAGGAGACGAGGTACTGGCAGAAGTAAAGCTGTGAGTACCGGGCGTGAGTCGTGCTTCGGTAGCTCAGTTGGTAGAGCACTTGCTCGCGAAAGGCAAAGGTCCCGAGTTCGAGTCTCGGTCGGGCACACAGTTTTAATCTGCCAGGAAGTTTATCTGACTTGTTTTATAACACTGAAAGATTGTAGACTATCCACAAAGGGCATGTTATTTTCTTTTTCCTTACTATGTGAGGAACACACACTGGTGTAGGTTCGGAAGTTGCTTTTACCTATGATTTGCAGATATACACTGTGTGCCCTATTCCATCCAGTGAAGATAAGCCACCTGCCACCGTTCTTCCCTGTTGTTGCCTGTTGCAACTTGAAATGAGTGAATGGAAGTCACACTCACCCACAGTTGCTGCGACGCATTTCACATTCGTTGCGATAGAATTTATTGTCCGAACCACAAACAAAGGCACTTTCCTCATCACATATATCATTGCAACGCTCAGTTGTGCGGCAGTGATGAAGAGGAACTGCTACTACTTTTTGTCCGCATGTCTCTCGCCGCATGATACACTCAGATCTGAAACAAAGAGACACAGTTCATTCTCAAACATATAACATGCATACATTGTGGATCAAGAATTTGTTGAAGGAGATAAGATTTCATGTAAAAGATAATTGGGTTCCCAGCGAACACATAAATAAACTTAATTTATTAGGAGATTGTATGGGATGACGCACATCAGTTATTTGCATATTTCAGTATTCAGCAGCACTGCATTTGCTGGATTTATAGCAGAGATTGTGCACGCTAATCTCATGAGCAGTATGAAGTACAGATTGTTTTAATCATTTGGACACACAGTGTTATAGTGAACATCTAAAAGCAATTCTGTTGTTCAATACATTCACCTGCCCATTACTGAGAAGAAAAAGTTAGATTTCATTATTATTGCCTTGGTTTCTTATCTTGGTAAGAGAAGAAATATAAAGAGGTTATAATTCTTGAAACATCTGACATGTCATTTGAACAGTCCACAGGCATACTTCTGGTTCACAGTGTCCAGTGGGCACAATATTTTGGCAATCAGAGCTATTACCATCATCAGGTGTGCTGATGAACTGACCTCCTGGGGGTGCAGAATCGACATATCACCTCCTCCTGCAAGCTGCTCCATACACAAGGGATGGGGATGCAAATCAGTAGTGCACCACCAGGAGGTCAGTTTGTCAGAAAACATGACAACAGCAGCATCTCAGCGGAAATGTTGTGCCCACCAAACACTGTAAACTGGAACAGCCATAGACTGTTCAGTCGACAAATAAATGGAAATAAATTGAAAAATCACTCATCACATGTTGTTGGTCATTGAAAAGTTATGATTTACGTGAAAATATGTTAATAATGGCAGCTACTTGAGATATAGACTTATAAGTAATGCCAAAAGTTTTACATAATGGCATGAAATGGAGTCATCCATGAGAGGCAAACTTTACCTACACTCCTTTTTGAATATATATATATATAATAGAGGGAAATATTCCACGTGGGAAAAATATATCTAAAAAGAAAGATGATGAAACTTACCAAACAAAAGCGCTGGCAGGTCGATAGACACACAAACAAACACAAACATACACACAAAATTCTAGCTTTCGCAACCAATGGTTGCCTCGTCAGGAAAGAGGGAAGGAGAAGGAAAGACAAAAGGATATGGGTTTTGAGGGAGAGGGTAAGGAGTCATTCCAATCCCGGGAGCGGAAAGACTTACCTTAGGGGGAAAAAAGGACAGGTATACACTCGCACACACACACATATCCATCCACACATACACAGACACAAGCAGACATTTGTAAAGGCAAAGAGTTTGGGCAGAGATGTCAGTCGGGGCGGATGTACAGAGGCAAAGATGAAGTTGAAAGACAGGTGAGGTATGAGCGGCGGCAAATTGAAATTAGAAATTAGCGGAGATTGAGGCCTGGCGGATAGCGAGAAGAAAGGATATGCTGAAGGGCAAGTTCCCATCTCCGGAGTTCTGACAGGTTGGTGTTAGTGGGAAGTATCCAGATAACCCGGACAGTGTAACACTGTGCCAAGATGTGCTGGCCGTGCACCAAGGCATGTTTAGCCACAGGGTGATCCTCATTACCAACAAACACTGTCTGCCTGTGTCCATTCATGCGAATGGACAGTTTGTTGCTGGTCATTCCCACATAGAACGCTTCACAGTGTAGGCAGGTCAGTTGGTAAATCACGTGGGTGCTTTCACACGTGGCTCTGCCTTTGATCGTGTACACCTTCCGGGTTACAGGACTGGAATAGGTGGTGGTGGGAGGGTGCATGGGACAGGTTTTACACCGGGGGCGGTTACAGGGGTAGGAGCCAGAGGGTAGGGAAGGTGGTTTGGGGATTTCATAGGGATGAACTAAGAGGTTGCGAAGGTTAGGTGGACGGCGGAAAGACACTCTTGGTGGAGTGGGGAGGATTTCATGAAGGATGGATCTCATTTCAGGGCAGGATTTGAGGAAGTCGTATCCCTGCTGGAGAGCCACATTCAGAATCTGATCCAGTCCCGGAAAGTATCCTGTCACAAGTGGGGCACTTTTGGGGTTCTTCTGTGGAAGGTTCCGGGTTTGAGGAGATGAGGATGTGGCTCTGGTTATTTGCTTCTGTACCAGGTCGGGAGGGTAGTTACGGGATGCAAAAGCTGTTTTCAGGTTGTTGGTGTAATGGTTCAAGGATTCCGGACTGGAGCAGATTCGTTTGCCACGAAGACCTAGGCTGTAGGGAAGGGACCGTTTGATGTGGAATGGGTGGCAGCCGTCATAATGGAGGTACTGTTGCTTGTTGGTGGGTTTAATGTGGACGGACGTGTGAAGCTGGCCATTGGACAGGTGGAGGTCAACGTCAAGGAAAGTGGCATGGGATTTGGAGTAGGACCAGGTGAATCTGATGGAACCAAAGGAGTTAAGGTTGGAGAGGAAATTCTGGAGTTCTTCTTCACTGTGGTTACCAAGCCCCCACCGAACGCATCTCTGCCTACGTAGATGAACACCTTCAACCCATTACATGCAGTCTCCCATCCTTCATCAAAGACACCAACCACTTTCTCAAACGCCTGGAATCCCTACCCAGTCTGTTACCCGCGGAAACCATCCTTGTAACCATTGATGCCACTTCCTTATATACAAATATTCCGCATGTCCAGGGCCTCGCTGCGATGGAGCACTTCCTTTCACGCCGATCACCTGCCGCCCTACCTAAAACCTCTTTCCTCATTACCTTAGCCAGCTTCATCCTGACCCACAACTTCTTCACTTTTGAAGGCCAGATATACCAACAATTAAAGGGAACAGCCATGGGTACCAGGATGGCCCCCTCGTATGCCAACCTATTCATGGGTCGCTTAGAGGAAGCCTTCCTGGTTACCCAGGCCTGCCAACCCGAAGTTTGGTACAGATTTATTGATGACATTTTCGTGATCTGGACTCACAGTGAAGAAGAACTCCAGAATTTCCTCTCCAACCTTAACTCCTTTGGTTCCATCAGATTCACCTGGTCCTACTCCAAATCCCATGCCACTTTCCTTGACGTTGACCTCCACCTGTCCAATGGCCAGCTTCACACGTCCGTCCACATTAAACCCACCAACAAGCAACAGTACCTCCATTATGACAGCTGCCACCCATTCCACATCAAACGGTCCCTTCCCTACAGCCTAGGTCTTCGTGGCAAACGAATCTGCTCCAGTCCGGAATCCTTGAACCATTACACCAACAACCTGAAAACAGCTTTTGCATCCCGTAACTACCCTCCCGACCTGGTACAGAAGCAAATAACCAGAGCCACATCCTCATCTCCTCAAACCCGGAACCTTCCACAGAAGAACCCCAAAAGTGCCCCACTTGTGACAGGATACTTTCCGGGACTGGATCAGATTCTGAATGTGGCTCTCCAGCAGGGATACGACTTCCTCAAATCCTGCCCTGAAATGAGATCCATCCTTCATGAAATCCTCCCCACTCCACCAAGAGTGTCTTTCCGCCGTCCACCTAACCTTCGCAACCTCTTAGTTCATCCCTATGAAATCCCCAAACCACCTTCCCTACCCTCTGGCTCCTACCCCTGTAACCGCCCCCGGTGTAAAACCTGTCCCATGCACCCTCCCACCACCACCTATTCCAGTCCTGTAACCCGGAAGGTGTACACGATCAAAGGCAGAGCCACGTGTGAAAGCACCCACGTGATTTACCAACTGACCTGCCTACACTGTGAAGCGTTCTATGTGGGAATGACCAGCAACAAACTGTCCATTCGCATGAATGGACACAGGCAGACAGTGTTTGTTGGTAATGAGGATCACCCTGTGGCTAAACATGCCTTGGTGCACGGCCAGCACATCTTGGCACAGTGTTACACTGTCCGGGTTATCTGGATACTTCCCACTAACACCAACCTGTCAGAACTCCGGAGATGGGAACTTGCCCTTCAGCATATCCTTTCTTCTCGCTATCCGCCAGGCCTCAATCTCCGCTAATTTCTAATTTCAATTTGCCGCCGCTCATACCTCACCTGTCTTTCAACTTCATCTTTGCCTCTGTACATCCGCCCCGACTGACATCTCTGCCCAAACTCTTTGCCTTTACAAATGTCTGCTTGTGTCTGTGTATGTGTGGATGGATATGTGTGTGTGTGCGAGTGTATACCTGTCCTTTTTTCCCCCTAAGGTAAGTCTTTCCGCTCCCGGGATTGGAATGACTCCTTACCCTCTCCCTCAAAACCCATATCCTTTTGTCTTTCCTTCTCCTTCCCTCTTTCCTGACGAGGCAACCATTGGTTGCGAAAGCTAGAATTTTGTGTGTATGTTTGTGTTTGTTTGTGTGTCTATCGACCTGCCAGCGCTTTTGTTTGGTAAGTTTCATCATCTTTCTTTTTATATATATATATATATATATATATATATATATATATATATATATATATATATATATATATATATATATATATATATATATATATATCCAGATAAGTGCTAAATGAAGCATAAAGAAAGAAATTTAGCTGATTGATAGTTCAAGGAACTGAGTGAAAAGGTAGCAACAAATAGTATTAAACATTTTGTAGTTTTGTTTCCTTCTCAGCTAATGTGTCAGTGTAGGTCGAATGTACATCCAACGTAAAAATTTAGAAAGGCAAGATCCAGCCAAAGTGGGAGGAAGAGGAAAAACAAAATTTTCATGAATTAATCTCCATTCTTCCACTTGTAACTGTGAAAGTTTGATGAAAATAGTAACTAAACAGTATTAAATGTTCCATGACATGCCTTTCAGAGAGAGAATTAATCATAAAAATAATGACAGAGTACAACAATTTCTGTTAAAATGTTGCTAAATCATGAAACTGCAGTCAGGCATGGATGCGTTTTTCACTAACCTGTAGACATTTCCATCAGAGGCACACACTGGCTTGTCCTCAGTATCTGGACATTCTTCTGGGCATTCATCCTGTGCTGTTAGGTCAGAACAGTTGCCCACATGTGCCATCAGTATTCCTTTACTGTGAAAATGAAAGAAGAAGATAAACATGTAAGTACATCATTAAAAAATTGTAACTACACGCCACTTCTATTAAGTATGTGACTGCCTGTCTCCAACATAAAATATCTGGTTTCCCATTGGCTTCTCAGGCTTCTTGTAGCTCATTTGTCAAAACTGACTCTTACACCATCTTCAGTTACATAGCGGTGGACTAAAACGTGCCACCAACAAGTGTGTATCACTTTTTTTTTTCTTTTTTGTAGTTTTTTACTGTCAGAACACTTAGGAGATACAACAAACCTATTAGATTGCTTGCACTAGACTTGACGTCCTCTTTGGGAACATTGCAACACAATATGGGATCCTTATCAGATAGGATTGATGGAGGACATCGAAAAAGTTCAATGACGGGCAGCTTGTTACATATTATCGTGAAATATGGGAGAGTATGTCACAGACATAATAAGCAAGGTGTTTTTCATTACTTTGAGATCTTTTTATGAAATTTGAATCGCCAAATAGCTTCTCTGAGTGTGAAAATATTTTCTTGACTCCCATCTACAAGTGCAGAAATAGCTGTACAGAAAAAATTAGAGAAGCCAGAGGCCAGATGGAAAGATTTAGTGTTTGTTATTCCCAGGTGCTGTTTGAGAATGGAATGGTTGCAAAATAGCCTGAAGGTGGTTCTTTGAGCACTTTGCCAAGCACTTAAGTGTGAAATGCAGAGTAGTCACATTGATGTAAATGTAGGTGTTTATTTTCAATAAGATTTTTGTTATTTTCTCAAGAGTTGCATTTCCTGCATTAGGCTTGAAGATAAAACTTGAAACATCACCAAAGAGAATTATTTATAGAACAGCTAGACTAAATGAAAGGTTAGGCTGAAAGGACACATCTTGAAGCATCAATAAATAGTTAACATGGTAGTTTCTACAACAACAGTCTTACACTGCTGTGTTACATTGCCTCTCATAGTATGTAACAAGCCCCGTCATACAGGGATGTAATAACATAATAGTATGGGTAATGGGGTTCTATCAAATCTTTTTTCCATCTCTGGAGCTGAGAGGTCAGTGCAATTGTCTACCATGCAGGAGGCCTGGGTTTGATTCCTGGCCAAGTTGGAGATTTTACCTACTCAGGAACTGTATATTGTGTTTTCTTCATTGTCGACAAGCGACTCACTGAAGTGGCATCAAATAAAGAGACTTGGGCTAGGTGTCCAAACAACAATAGATGGGTCTTCTAGCCAATAATGCCATACAATTATTTCATTTCATTTCAATACACTGAAGTAGTAAGAATAATTGTGATGGAAATGAGTTAAATGCACTGGAATGAAATGAAATGAATGGATTGATGGAAATGAAATTAGTGGCTTAAAATGATATCAGTTCAAACTGTTCAGTTATGCTGAACCATCAGTGTAAATAGGTGTTAGACTTCTGGAATCAAGCTCAGTTAGTCTAAATGTTGAGGTGAGACTCTTGATAAGCAGGAATTCCAGTCGAGCTCCGGGGTGGCACAGATTTTCAATTATCAGTACACATTCAATTGTGGTGGGGTGCAAAGTAGTGAGTCACATCTGATGGTTTGAGAGAGAGAGAGAGAGCATGGTGGCAGTAGGGGGGGGGGGCGGCAAGTACTGTGGATACACAGCCACGATAGCAGGCGAGTGAGGGATCGGGCATATCCTAACGTATGCACTGATACTCAAAGAACTGCACAATAGTTTGAAATAAAATTAAGTATTTAAATAATGTCACAATACTTTGCAAGATGTAAAACCAATATCAAGATGACATACACTCCTGGAAATGGAAAAAAGAACACATTGACACCGGTGTGTCAGACCCACCATACTTGCTCCGGACACTGCGAGAGGGCTGTACAAGCAATGATCACACGCACGGCACAGCGGACACACCAGGAACCGCGGTGTTGGCCGTCGAATGGCGCTAGCTGCGCAGCATTTGTGCACCGCCGCCGTCAGTGTCAGCCAGTTTGCCATGGCATACGGAGCTCCATCGCAGTCTTTAACACTGGTAGCATGCCGCGACAGCGTGGACGTGAACCGTATGTGCAGTTGACGGACTTTGAGTGAGGGCGTATAGTGGGCATGCGGGAGGCCGGGTGGACGTACCGCCGAATTGCTCAACACGTGGGGCGTGAGGTCTCCACAGTACATCGATGTTGTCGCCAGTGGTCGGCGGAAGGTGCACGTGCCCGTCGACCTGGGACCGGACCGCAGCGACGCACGGATGCACGCCAAGACCGTAGGATCCTACGCAGTGCCGTAGGGGACCGCACCGCCACTTCCCAGCAAATTAGGGACACTGTTGCTCCTGGGGTATCGGCGAGGACCATTCGCAACCGTCTCCATGAAGCTGGGCTACGGTCCCGCACACCGTTAGGCCGTCTTCCGCTCACGCCCCAACATCGTGCAGCCCGCCTCCAGTGGTGTCGCGACAGGCGTAAATGGAGGGACGAATGGAGACGTGTCGTCTTCAGCGATGAGAGTCGCTTCTGCCGTGGTGCCAATGATGGTCGTATGCGTGTTTGGCGCCGTGCAGGTGAGCGCCACAATCAGGACTGCATACGACCGAGGCACACAGGGCCAACACCCGGCATCATGGTGTGGGGAGCGATCTCCTACACTGGCCGTACACCACTGGTGATCGTCGAGGGGACACTGAATAGTGCACGGTACATCCAAACCGTCATCGAACCCATCGTTCTACCATTCCTAGACCGGCAAGGGAACTTGCTGTTCCAACAGGACAATGCACGTCCGCATGTATCCCGTGCCACCCAACGTGCTCTAGAAGGTGTAAGTCAACTACCCTGGCCAGCAAGATCTCCGGATCTGTCCCCCATTGAGCATGTTTGGGACTGGATGAAGCGTTGTCTCACGCGGTCTGCACGTCCAGCACGAACGCGGGTCCAACTGAGGCGCCAGGTGGAAATGGCATGGCAAGCCGTTCCACAGGACTACATCCAGCATCTCTACGATCGTCTCCATGGGAGAATAGCAGCCTGCATTGCTGCGAAAGGTGGATATACACTGTACTAGTGCCGACATTGTGCATGCTCGGTTGCCTGTGTCTATGTGCCTGTGGTTCTGTCAGTGTGATCATGTGATGTATCTGACCCCAGCAATGTGTCAATAAAGTTTCCCCTTCCTGGGACAATGAATTCACGGTGTTCTTATTTCAATTTCCAGGAGTGTATTTTGAGTTTCAGCACGATCCGCTCATTAGTTTCGAGAAAAATCCGCTTTTTACAAAATTTCAAAAGTGCATACTCTTTGGTCGAGTAAGTTTTAAAGATGTTGAGGCGGGAACATCTGACCTACGTGACAAACAAAGGAGTTGAACGTCCTGTGACAGCGACCACCGAGTTTCACAAGCAAAATATTGACAGATTGATTCAGGACGACCGTCATATCACTGAGAGAGAAACTGCAGGCACAATCGGCATTTCACATGAGCATGTGCCCATGATTTTTCCAGCTGAAGGCTGCGTCTTGAATTTCTTTTCCTGGGGCGAGTCTTTGTGTCGATATTCCATACACTGACGTTTCGTCTCCGGGTCTTAATGGTGTACCCGCGTTTCGTATCCTGTCACAATTGAACGGAGAAAGGCGTCACCTTCATTCTCGTAACGCGAGAGGAGTTCCTGGCAAATTTCAAGTCTGTGCGCTTTCATTTCAGGAGTCAGCACCTGGGGCAGGGGTACTCATCGTGCGCGGATCTTCTTATAGCCAAGCAAAGCAATGAAGTGACCCACACGTTCTTGTGAAATTCCAATTGCGCTTGCAGTTTCTCTCTGAGTGATACGACGATCGTCCTGAATCAATCGGTCAACATTTTGCTTGTGAAACTGGGTGGGTGCTGTCACAGGAGGTCCAACACTTTGTTTGTCACGCAGGTCAGATGTTCCCGCCTCAACATCTTTAAACTTAGTAGCCCAACGACGCAACAGTACTCACATCAACACAGTCACCATAAACTGCTTTCATTCTCTGATGAATCTCCTTTGGGGTGACACCTTCTGCTATCAAGAATTTAATGACTCCGCATTGCTTAAATCACATTGACCGACTGTCTGCGCAGGGTTCCATACTTTACACTGTAACAACACAACCGTTCAATGCTGAGGCTTCCCGCCAAATGGAGCTGTAGAGAAGAGGCTACAGAACAAGGCAGTACCTGCCGCATACCAATGCTGCACTTAATTAACAGAAGGAGTGATAATAAACAATACTTGGAACTTCGAGTAGAAGTCGTGTTTGAACTGTGTCGAGTACTGATTAAGATAGGAAAATTTTCATGAACTGCAAAAATATTAACTGTGGACAAGAACTTCTATTGAACGTAGTGTTTTATTAAACGATAGTACGCTTTCGTTTAACGTCTTAGTTCATGACATCTCTGGATTATACACTAAAAAAAGGAGAAAAAAACGTACCACGAAGGAGTTATGCAAATTGTTCACAAATTGATATTCATACAGGTATCTACAGAAAATGCAAAATTCTGAACTTTGGCAGCCGATGGATGCATTTTTTGACGCTGCTGGGCAATTTAACCGCGCAGTTGGCAAGGATAGTAAACAAGGGGCTGTCGATACCGTGGCACAACGTCTTTGCGAATCTCATTCCATGTACTCATTTGAACAGTAACTATGCCTCGCAGACAGGCGTGTGAACAATATACGCAGATGGCAGCATCTGCGAGAGGACTATTACGTTAAATGAAAGTCTACTGCCGTAAATTCTATAAAAGTTCTCACCCACAGTTAATATATTTGCAGTTCTTTGAAGTCTTGCTACCTTAATAAGCACTCGAAAGAAGCCGGTTGGAGTAATGGGTGAATCGCTCTGTGAACAAGAGCGTTGCTGCTATTGGAAAATGTTGCCAGAAATGGGGCCAGCTAGAGACGACAGAACGTGATGACCGAGAGGCACTCTGAGCCCAAGACTCGTCATCATCATCGATCCGACGCGCAACTGGTGCTTTAGTGGCCACACGGACCATTAATAGACGGCTCACAGAAAGGGGGCAGAGATCACGGCGCCCTTTGCGCCGACTATCATTGACCTCTTAATACCGACATGCCTGTTAGCAGCGGTGTCGGGTACATTCGGCCTGGAATCTCACTGGCTGGAATAGAATTGCCTTTCACAAAAGAAGAAGTAAATATTCCAGAATTTGAATCGAGAACAGCTGCCACCATGAGCAATGTAGAAGTAAATATCCTCGGAGTAGTGAAGTAACTTAAATCACTTAATAAAAGCAAGTCTTCTGGTCCAGACAGTATACCAATTAGGTTCCTTACGGAGTATGCTGATGCATTAGCTCCATACTTAACAGTCATGTACAACCATTCGCTCGACGAAAGATCTGTACGCAAAGACTGGAAAGGTGCACATGTCACACCAATATTCAAGAAAGGTAGTAGGAGTAATCCACTAAATTACAGGCCCATATCGTTAACGTCGATATGCAGGAGGATTTTAGAACATATATTGTGTTCGAACGTAATGAATTACCTCGAAGAAAACGGTCTATTGACACACAGTCAACATAGGTTTAGAAAACATCGTTCTTGTGAAACACAACTAGCTCTTTATTCACATGAAGTGCTGAGTGCTATTGACAAGAGATTTCAGATCGATTCCGTATCTCTGGATTTCCGGAAGGCTTTTGACACTGTACCACACAAGCGGCTCGAGGTGAAATTGCGTGATTATGAAATAGCGTCTCAGTTATGTGAATGGATTTGTGATTTCCTGTCAGAGAGGTCACAGTTCGTAGTAATTGACGGAAAGTCATCGAGTAAAACAGAAGTGATTTCTGGCGTTCCCAAGGTAGTGTTATAAGCCCTTTGCTGTTCCTAATCTATATAAACGATTTGGGAAACAATCTGAGCAACCGTCTTCGGTTGTTTGCAGATGACGCTGTCGTTTATCGACTAATAAAGTCATCAGAAGATCAAAACAAACTGCAAAACGATTTAGAAAAAATATCGGAATGGTGCGAAAAGTGGCAGTTGACTCTGAATAACGAAAAGTGTGAGGTCATCCACATGAGTGCTAAAAGGAACTCGTTAAACTTCGGTTACGCGATAAATCAGTCTAATCTAAAAGCCGTAAATTCAACTGAATACCTACATATTACAATTATGAACAACTTAAATTGGAAGAAGCACATAGAAAATGCTGTGGGGAATGCTAACCAAAGACTGCGTTTTATTGGCAGGACACTTAGAAAATGTAACAGACCTACTAAGGAGACTGGCTACACTACGCTTGTCCGTCCTCTTTTAGAATACTGCTGCGTGGTGTGGGATCCTTACCAGATACGACTGACGGAGTACATCGAAAAAGTTTAAAGAAAGGCAGCACGTTTTGTATTATCGCGAAATATGGGAGAGAGTGTCACAGAAATGATACATGATTTGGGCTGGAAATCATTAAAAGACAGGTGTTTTTCGTTGCGACGGAATCTTATCACGAAATTCCAATCACCAACTTCCTCCTCCGAATGCGAAAACATTTTGTTGACACCGACCTACATGGGGAGGAACGATCACCACGATAAAATAAGGGAAATCAGAGCTCGTACGGAAAGACATAGGTGTTCGTTCTTTCCGCGCTCTATACGAGATTGGAATAATAGAGAATTGTGAATGTGGTTCGATGAACCCTCTGCCAGGCACTTAAATGTGATTTTCAGGGTATCCATGTAGATATAGACGCAGTGATGAGTCTGGCTTCGAATTGAGTCACGATGAGTAGCGAAGATATGTTTGGAGACGCCCTGGACAGAGGTGGGATACAAACCTGACTGTGGCCTATACGGCCCGACAACCAGGAGTGATCGGTCTGTGGTGCCAATCCATTTCATGTCTGTACCCCTTTGGTTGTCATCCGCGGCCACGCTTACGCCACAGCGCTACGTCGAAGATGTTCTACGCCCCGTTCTGTTGCTTTCCATGGCGAGCCATCCTGGGCTTACATTTCAGCAAGATAATGCCCGTCCGCACACGGAGAGAGTTTCTGCTGCTTGTCTTAGTGCTTGCCAAACTCTGCCTTGACCAACAAATTCGCTGGATCTCTCCCTAATTGAGAAGCTCTGCAGCATTAAGGGCAGTGACGTCCAACCATCGTGAGCTTTTGACGATTTAAGGTGCTATCCCACAGGATAGCACCCGACTAATCTTAACAATCAATCTCGAGCTGAATAACCGCTCGCATAAGGACCGGAGGTCGGCTAACGCGCCATTGACTTGCTCAATTTCTGAAGCTCTTTCTCTTGAATAAATGACCCAATTGTTCTGAAATTGTAATCATTTGTTTGTCTGTACATTTGCATCACATCTACCGATTTCCGTCCAATTTGGATAATTCCTCGGTGGTGCGTCCTTTTTTTTGTATTAGAGTGTGCATAGAGAATTATAACATTTTATTTCAATTTCGGCGAGCTGAGTCACGGACCTGCAGACTGGAGATTATGGACAGCACGTTCCCCAGTGCTTTATAGTTACGCACTGAAATAATTTTCAGGCTTTTGTAAAAGGCAGTGGTATTTAAAAATCGCACAAGCTTTCATTGCATGTACTCAGTTGGATAGTTCAGCGACTAGAAGATAACTGGCAGACCTTCCGAACAACAAAATCAAATACAGAGTAGCGACTCACAGACAGGCCTCCTTCTGCAGCTTGCACATGTCGTCGTAGGTGTTGGCGTCGGAGCCGCAGACGGGGCCCTTGGTCGAGTTGTCGGTGCAGGCGAGCTTCTCGCAGCGCTGGATGCGCGGCCGGCACTTCTCGATGTCCACGCGGGAGATCTTCCGCCGACCCTGCGCCCTGCAAACACACATACAAGCGTTGCCAAATTTGCGTCCGCTTTTCTCTTTTACAAGTCTCACCTGCAGGAACTAGGGACTGTATCGTCTGCCACAACAATATCCATCTTTCCAATGAGAAGTCTGTTGAAGACCAAACAGAGCACCGGTAGTTACTGTCTTATAAAATTTACTTTGGTACTAGTTGACTAACTGGGCATTGCTAGGGTATTCATTTTGCTAATTTTTCTATTAGAAACGGAAACAAAAAATGAACCGTGTTTGTAATGCAATATGTGTTCCGATATAAAATCAGGCGCCGGCTCGTCGACCTGGAACGTTACAGCAAAGAGGGCTGTGAAACGACGTCAGCCAATAGCACGCCACGAGTGCGGCAGTAGCGGCATCTAGGCCAAGAGAATATAAGCGCCGCCCGGCTTAGCCGCGGCCAGCAATATTCCGATGAACACCACCAGCTGCAACGCAGACCAGCTCAATGCTCGCCTCCAGAGGCAAGTGGATGCGACAGTGACCTGGTGTCGTTCCAACAAGATTGCCCTCAATGCCGCCAAAACTACGGCAGTCTTCTTCACCAAACGGCGCCCCATCCTCCGCCACACCATCACTATTGCAGGCGTCCAGGTCCCACGGTCCCCCGATACCAAATATCTAGGTGTACGGATGCATAAAAAACTGCTCTCCCATCACCATGCAGAATATGAAACCCAAAAGGAACATTGTACCCAATGTTCAACAGTGGGCAACTGAACCTCGACACCACACTCCAGCTGTACTGGATGGTTGTCCATCCTTCTCTCACCCATGCTTCCACTGCATGGGCTACAATTAGTGCCTCCCAGATGCATACCCTCCAGCGCCTGCAGAATAAGGTGCATCGCTGGAGCCTGCATGCCCTTCCCCTCATTAGGGTAGTTACCCTCCACGAGGAAATGGCCACTCTCGATACGTCCATGCGAAAGAAGACAAGCTGTCTCTATGCCAAAGTAGAAGCCCTACGCGACACAGTCACCGGCTTACAAAACATTGGCACAATGCCTCCCTGGCATTGGTACCGACACCCTGTTCCTCTCATCACCCTTGAGGACTCCGAGCTTGACCATGGCTAACAATAGCACTTTTATGGTCACTTTAGTGTTGAATTGACCATTCGATGGGTATCGACCATCATAAACCACCACTGTTGATACCTATTGTAGTTCGTAGTTGGTTAGTATGTGCCTGCGACCTGAACTTCCACCGTCGGAGGGTGGTATGGGATTTCAAGTCTCACCGCCACATCTTCAACGTGCACTCAAGTGATGTCTTTGGAATGACATCATTGTCGAATGGAACAGTTTTACTATCCACTAAGACAGTAAGACCATGAGCCACCGGTGAAGCTGCATTTTAACCTCACGGTAAAAAAAAAAAAAAAAAAAAAAAAAAAAAAAAAAAAAAAAAAAAACGCGGCCGCAGTGGAAGACGAGCCATTATAGAAACGCCATAGCAGTGACTTATGAACTATTTTGTTTTGTTTGCATTGAAATTGTATATACCGAAGCACATTGATCATTTGCATGTCGCCATTTGCTTGCGACACCTCTTTGTGAATACGCAAGATACTGTCAATTTAACTTACTGTAATAAACTCCATTAGTATGATTTGCTTGGATTATTGTCTAGCGATCCGAAAAAGCAGCTTTCATAGGTACCCTACATTAAATGAATGGGCAGAATAATACAATATTTCCATGTATTCGTGAAAACACCTTTGAAATTATGAACAGTCGCACAAAGAAACACGCACAATGTACGAATGTATAAGTACAGCTGCTTCGCGTGTCTACAGTGCGAATTTTAAACATCTCTGTGGCAAGGCCTCTGTATAGCGCTATAAACTCCTATTGTTTTCGCCTATGGATGTTCGCGCTTCGCAGCTGAAAGCTCTCACAGGCACTGCCAGGTGTCAGAGATTTCCGTAAGTTGACTGAACTATAGTTGTGTTGTATTTGTAAAGAACAAATGTGTTAAAACTTCGTGCATGATCCGACATTTTTTTCTCGCATCTGAGAGTTTCTTTCCTATCTCTTGAACTATGTGTTGCATAGTGATGAATTTGTGTATCTACATTGAGTGGTCCATAGCATACTGTCTCCGCGAATAGAGTTAGAATTAATAAATTTAAGCGTCACGCACAATGCGGCAGTTTACCACTCATCTCAGTGTTTATGATGTCACATCTCCTTGACTATGTGTGGTACCATGATATAATTTAGCCTGCCCGGCTAGCCGCGCAGTCTAACGCGCTGCTTCCCGAGTAGCCCCCGGCACGAATCCAGCCCCGCGGATCAGTGTCGAGATACGGTGTGCCGGCCAGCCTGTCGATGGTTTTTAAGGAGGTTTTCCATCTGCCTCGGCGAATGCGGGCTGTCTCCTTATTCCGCCTCAGTTACACTGTGTGGGCGATTGCTGCACAAACACTTTTTCCACGTACGCGTACTCGATAATTATTATACCATGCAAACATTTGATGTTACACTCGTCTAGTATGAGACGTTCCCGGGGGTCCACTGGGTTCTGAACCGCACAATAGCCCCGGGTTCGGTGTGGGGCGGCGGTGGGGTGGCCGGAATGCTGTGGCCTGTCGTGGGGTTGTGAACCACTGAGTGCTACGGCGGGCGAAGCCTCTTCGCCGTTTCTAGGACCCCGGTCCAGTACATACATTATATGATTTTGTAGATGCATTTTGCCACAAATGTAGATACTGTCTGCGAAATTTATTGCGAATAGTGTTAGTGGCACAGAAGTAATAAATTTAAACATCGTGCATGTTGCTGCAGTATTTCACGCATCTCATTGTTAACATATCATTTCTCCTGAACTATGGCAGATAAATGTTTCCTGCCCTGACAGCTATTGTTGCCTGACAGCAAGGGATATGCGCCCCAAGTTTGGCTGAAATCGGTGCAGTGGTTTAGGAGGAGACACAAGCTGGATTTGTGCCTTGCGTATAAAGTCATGGTAACTTTTTCTACCCGCAATTCAGACAGTCTCACGCAATTGCTTCTCAACAATTAATGCATTTTTGTAAACTTTATTAGTCAGTAACGGAAGCTTTTCCAGGAATCAGAGGAAGTAATTATTGAAGCCCCGCGCAGAACTCGACTTATGCCATGGGAAAAAGAGTGGTGTTTGTGTGGTGTGGTGTGGTATAGTTTCGGGATGGGGACAAGATTCTCTTGCTTTACATGACATTCACTAAACTATACTTTACTGTGCTACATACAGCAACGATAGAATGCTAGCACTGGCAATGGACGGCCACGAAACAGTACCGATTTAGAACCATGAGGGTCAGCACTAAAGAAGAGGTATCCAAACCGGAGCTATGGGCGCTCAACGGCGAGGTTGTAAATGATTTCAAACCCTACTTGTTATTAGCAAAAAGGATGTGCTCCAACTTACTGGTGCAATGTTGCCAACAAGGAAAACAGGATCAGTATTGTGTACTTAATATCAAACATTTACAAATGTTAACTGGTACATACAGAGCTTAAGCGTTCGAGTTATTTATGTTTAAACTGACTGATGAAACACACCATATACACTATGTGATCAAAAGTATCCGGACACCCCCAAAAACATACGTTTTTCATATTAAGTGCATTGTGCTGCCACCTACTGCCAGGTACTCCATATCAGCGACCTCAGTAGTCATTAAACGTCATAAGAGAGCAAAATGGGGCGCTCCGCGGAACTCACGGACTTCGAACGTGGTCAGGTGATTGGGTGTCATTTGTGTCATACGTCCTTACGCCAGATTTCCACACTCCTAAACATCCGTAGGTCCACTGTTTCCGATGTGATAGTCAAGTGGAAACGTGAAGGGACACGTATAGCACAAAAGCGTACAGGCCGACCTCGTCTGTTGACTGAAGGAGACCGCCGACAATTGAAGAGGGTCGTAACGTGTAATAGGCAAACATCTATCCAGACCTTCACACAGGAATTATAAAGTGCATGAGGACCCACTTCAAGCACTATGACAGTTAGGCGGGAGGTGAGAAAACTTGGATTTCATGGTCGAGCGGCTGTTCATAAGCCACACATCACGCTGGTAAATGCCAAACGACGCCTCGCTTGGTCTAAGAAGCGTAAACATTGGACGATTGAACAGTGGAAAAATGTTGTGTGGCGTATCGAATCACGGTACGCAATGTGGCGATCCAATGCAGGGTTTGGGTATGGCGAATGCCCGGTGAACGTCATCCGCCAGCGTGCGTAGTGCCAAAAGTAAAATTCGGAGGCGGTGGTGTCAAGGTGTGGCCGTGTTTTTCATGGAGGCATGTTGTTTTGCATGGCACTATCACAGCAGAGACCTACATTGGTCTTTTAAGCACCTTCTTGCTTACCACTGTTGAAGAGCAAATCGGGGATGGCGATTGCCTCTTTCAACACGATCGAGCACCTGTTCATAATGCTCGGCCTGTGGCAGAGTGGTTGCACGAGAATAACATCCCTGTAATGGACTGGCCTTCTCAGAGTCCTAACCTGAATCCTATAGAACATCTTTGGGATGTTTTGGAACGGCGACTTGGTGCCAGGCCTCACGGACCAACATCGATACCTCTCTTCAGTACAGCACTTCGGAAGAATGGGCTGCCATTCTCCAAGGAACATTCCATTACTGAACGTATGCCTGCGAGAATGGAAGCTGTCATCAAGGCTAAGGGTGGGCCAACACCAGCATTACCGATGGAGGGCACCACGAACTTGTAAGTCATTTTCAGCCAGGTGTCTGGATACTTTCGACCACATAGTGTATATATGTAGCTTTGTGCCCGCTGCTTCGCTCCCGTAGACTATCTGGCCTACAGAATTTTTTTTGTTTTAATTTAATCGAATTTTTATGTTGTTCACAAACTGTAACACCTTCTAAGCTTTTCATGCTAATTAAGCACATATAAGTATGGTCTTTTCCGAATGTACTTCTGAGCAAAAAGCGATTCTGGTAGCTGGGATCCAAAGTTGTTTTTAATCATGTCTTCTGCGTTCTTGTGGAGATATTTTCATAGCAATTTCGTCCCATAACAAATATTTCTTTATACCTAATAGAGAAGTGAAATACCAGTTTTCATAAATTTAACTTTAAATTTTTTTAATGTAACGAAATATTTTACTTACAATTTTCATCCTCTATTGTTCTTTGGGGGTCGAATTTCAAGAAGTACTGAAATGCGTATTTTTTTTATGTCTAACCGAGAAGTCAAATACCAGTTGTCATGGATGTAGCCTTAAAAATCCTTTAGTAGTTTCTTAGTAATATTTTATTTAAAAAACTTTCACCCACCATTCTACCCCCTTAGTGGTTCAATTTCCAAAAACGCTGAAACAAATTTATTTTATTTTATGACTGAGAAACAACATACCAGTTTTCTTTGTTCTAGCTTCAAAACTCGCTTAATAGCGACAGACTTTCAAAAAGCATTTCATTTAGGAGTGGAATTTCAGACATTTTCTTCTTAAACGATACGTACAGTGTAAGAACCACACCCTCCCTAAACTTCAAGTTTCTGTCCTTAGCGGTTTGGGCTGGGCGGTAAGGAGTCAGTGAATCAGCGTGACCCTATTTCACCCCATTAGAGGTTGAATTTCCAAAAACAGTGAAACATGTGTTTTTTCATCTCTAACCGAAAAGCCAAACACCAGTTTTCAAAGATTTAGCTTTAAAAATGCTTTTGCAATGAAATATTTTCATAATATGTTTCACGCCCTATTTCACCCCCTTAGGGCTTGAATGTCCAAATACTGCGACATACGTATGTTTTATTTCTAGCATAGAAGCAAAATACAAGTTTCCATAGATTTAGCTTCAAAAATGCTTGCACAATGAAATATTTCCATAAAACCATTCAGCCACCGTTTCACCCACACAGGGGTTAAATTTTCAAAAACAGCGAAACACGTATTTTTTAATTAACTGGGAAGCCAAATTTAAATTTTCGTAGATTGAGCTTCAAAAATGCTTTCATAAACAAATATTTTCATAAAAAATCTCGTCCCCTATTTCACCCCCTTAAGGGTGAACACTGAAACACTGAAAAACGTATTACCAATGTTCACAGATGTAGCTTTACACATACTTTAGTAGTTCTTTAACAATAAATGGAAATGTCGTGTGGCTAGGGTCTCCCGTCGGGTAGACCGTTCGCCTGGTGCAGGTCTTTCGATTTGACGCCACTTCGGCGACCTGCGCGTCGATGGGGATGAAATGATGATGATGATTAGGACAACACAACACCCCGTCCCTGAGCGGAGAAAATCTCCGCCCCAGCCGGGAATCGAACCCGGGCCCTTAGGATTGACAGTCTGTCACGCTGACCACTCAGCTACCGGGGCGGACTAGTTCTTTAACAATGATATATTTTCAAAAAAAGCTTTCATCCAATATTTCACCCCCATAAGGTTAAATTCCCAAAATTGATGAAACATGTATTTCTTTATTTCTGACCGAGTAACCATATACTATTCTTCGTAGGTCTAGCTTCAAAATTGCCTTAATAGCGAATTTTTTCAAAAAAAAAACCTTCATTCCCTATTTTACCCTCTTAATGTTGGAATTTAGAAAAACCCCTTCTTAAACGATGCGTACAGTATAAGATACACACCTTCCTCCAAAGTTCAAGTTTCTATCCTCAGCGGTTTGGGCTGAGCATTGACGAGTCATTCAGTCAGTCAGGTCATTGTCTTTTATGTTGGCCGGCCGGATTGGCCGTGCGGTTCTAGGCGCTACAGTCTGGAACCGGGCGACCGCTACGGTCGCAGGTTCGAATCCTGCCTCGGGCATGGATGTGTGTGATGTCCTTAGATTAGTGAGGTTTAATTAGTTCTAAGTTCTAGGCGACTAATGACCTCAGAAGTTAAGTCGCGTAGTGCTCAGAGCCATTTGAACCGTTTGAATGTTTTATGTTGCTGTTTTCGTCTTCAGTCCAAAGGCTGGTTTGATGCAGCTCTCCATGCTACTCTATCCTGTGCAAGCTTCTTCATTTCTGAGTAAGTGCTACAGCCTACATCCTTCTGAAGCTGCTTACTGTATTCATCTCTTGGCCTCCCTCTACGGTTTTTACCCTCCACGCTTCCCTCCAGTACTAATTGGTGGTCCATTGATGCCTCGGAATGTGTCCTGCGAACCGATCCGTTCTAAGTCAGGGTCTACCACAAATTTCTCTTCTCCTCATTTCCGTTCAGCATCTCCTCGTTAGTTATGTGCTCTATCCATCTAATCTTCAGTATTCTTCTGTAGCACCACATTTCAAAAGCTTCTATTCTCTTCTTGTCTAAACTGTTTATTGTCCATGTTTCACTTCCATACATGGGTACACTCCACACATTCAGGAAGGACTTCCTGACACCTAAATATATACTCGATGTAAACAAATTTCTCTTCTTCAGAAAAGCTTTTTTTGCAATTGCCAGTGTACATTTTATATCCTCCTTACTCCGACAATCATCAGTTATTTTGCTTCCAAAATAATAAAACTCATTTACTGCTTTAAGTATCTAATCCCCTCACATCACCTGATTTAATTCGGCTACATTCCATCAACCTCGTTTCGATTTTGTTGATGTTGATGATATATCCTACACCACTTGCCTCTACTGCCATCTATTGGAAAACGGTGGAAGCAAAGCTGTAGATCTAATAAGCTGTAAGAGAAAGCAGGCCGGTGTGACCGAGCCGTTCTAGGCGCTACAGTTTGGAACTGCGCGACCGCTACGGTCGCAGGTTCGAATCCTGCCTCGGGCATGGATGTGTGTGATGTCCTTAGGTTAGTTAGGTTTAAGTAGTTCTAAGTTCTAGGGGACTGATGGCCTCAGCAGTTAAGTCCCATAATACTCAGAGTCATTTTGTAAGAGAAATGTGGAAAGAGAAGTCAGCACACGCTGCTGTGTAGATTGACTTAACCCAGATGTAGGATCCCACCGTCTGAGGTAGAGAGACTCAAGCATTGCCGAGGTCTTCGCCCTCAGGTGGCAATTAGCAGGAGATCAGTTGGCGGACGTCCAAGACTGACAGGCCCAATGTCTTTCTGACGTACTCCCTCCTGGACAGCATCGATGGTGGCATTCTACAAATCTAAACTCTTCCATAGCTTCCTTTTCTCCTATCATCTTAATACATAAATTGTTAATTTTAAACATTTCCGTTTTCTAATTTGTTTTAAGCTTACAAGTGTTTAAAGCTGCAACATCGTTAAATTTGTCAAGATAATAAGGAATCAAGTAAGCTTCATGTTAGTGAGTATACAATTTAACATTGTGGAAGACGTGACGCATTTTAGTAATTAGGTGGCAGGACATTTATAAATAGCACCAAATAAAATACACTAATAATACCTGAAGAAACGTATAATCTCTCTTCCTCGGCCACTGTCAAGGTTAGAGTCAGTGTTAAGTAATTTTTTGTCCCGTGTGTTTACCGTACGGATTGGGAAGTGGGGGCTAGGAGGGAACAGAGAGTGTTCAGCCGGGTAGTGAGTGGTGTATGCAGTTAGTTGTCAGAGAGAGGGGGTTACGTGTTGGTACGGCTGAGACTGAACGCTACGCACCCGCAGTTGAGCATGCGCAGTTCGCAGTCGCTGCGGTAGACGGCGCCGTCTGACCCGCAGGTGGGCTTGAGCGGCTGCCCCTGGCACGACAGCGGGCAGTCCTTGGCCGAGGACGGCGAGGCCAGCCGGTCGCCCGCCACGCAGAACGCCATCGGCACCTCGAACACGTGCTTCCTGTGGGCCAGAGGACACGTGTAGTGGGCCGGCACAGCGTCAGCACGCAGCAGCTGCCGCCCCCTCCACAGGGATACTACGGGCATACCTCATACTGTATACGCTGTGTACGATCACACTCGTGGACACACAACTGAGAAAACAGTTTCAGGATATTCCTACCAGAGTTGTATGGGTGACCTTCCCTCCTGCCAGAATTGCCGAAGCTATGCATCCTCTCCTCCCCAACCAACACCCCCTTCCATGACACTACACGTCTGCAATTTTTTCTACATAGATTTTCTTACAGCGTAAAGTCAGCGCCGGAACGCCAGTCGAGGACGACAGGGAAGAGAAGGCTGTGAGAATAAGACAGCCAATCGGACACTGACCGACCCCCTTCCAGGACGACAACGCGCCAGCAGCGGTCCCTAGGTGAAGAGGACGTAAGCGCCGCGCCCGACTGCTGGAGCCCACTTGGATAGCGGCGTCAACGTTAGCCACTTCATCAGGAATCTCTGTGTAGCACACAGATGTGTCTGACCATTCTGAGGAAGACTGATTATATTGTATGTCGGTCTTTGCATGCGACACATCTGTGTACAAAGATATGTATTTATATTTGTTTTATTGTAATAAAACTCATTAATGCGAATTATTTGACTGATTGTCTAGCGATCCGAGTAAATAGGATTCCTAGACACAACAGATTTGCCAAAGTTTTATACTTTACTAAGCAGGTTTAATAGAAGTGAAGCATTTATAGAAAAATAGTACTTACGTGAACCATATTGATAAAATATATTACACCAACAAATTAAATGTATGCTTGTAGCAAATGACTTACAAATTGTGTACAAACTCTAAAAAAACTTTTAAAAAAATCTGTATCTTATTGCTTATGACAGGTATTATACACTGGTTTTAGCGTCATGTATGATAAGCAACAGATCTAGTTAGGCCGGCCGGAGTGGCCGAGCGGTTACAGGCGCTACAGTCTGGAACCGCACGACCGCTACGGTCGCAGGTTCGAATCCTGCCTCGGGCATGGATGTGCGTGATGTCCTTAGGTTAGTTAGGTTTAAGTAGTTCTAAGTTCTAGGGGACTTACGACCACAGCAGTTGAGTCCCATAGTGCTCAGAGCCATTTGAACCATTTGAACAGATCTAGTTGGTGCTCATAAATTATTAATGGTACACAAGTTATTAAAGTAAATGAAAAGAATAGTCAATATAAAAAGTGTATGACCTGTGTTGGTGATAGCCTATAGCTGTTATAACAAATAACAGAACAGAAGCCAAAGAAACCCTAGAGACACCACTATAAGTCTCAGCCAGAACAGGACAACAAATCATGTCACATAATCCACAGACAAACACGCAATGGAAACTAAGTACAGAAAAATAACACAAGCAGAATGTCTGAAATACTGGAAGAGATTGTACAGAAAACAGGACTGAACTCGACGTCTAATGAAGAAAGCATACTACAAATACGGAAGTCAGGGAAACAGAAAAACAAGAGAGGAAAATACTGAGAAACATCTCTGGGGCAGTTCAGAATGAGGAGTGCGACAAAAGAACTGTACAGACAGACATGATTACAAACATCAGGAAAAGAAGGACAGAGTTCTATAGACACATACAGAAGATGAACTATCAGTATTCGCACAGCATCTTTCTTTTGCAGAGTATGTGCTCCAATTTTCTCAGACTGGAGGATGACACCAACAAATAGTTTTCACAATAAATATAAATATAGATGAAGTAAAGGTCTATAAAGGGTTTCGCAGGAGGAAAGGCCAATATCCAAATATATGACAGGAACACTCATTTGAAGCAAAAAATTTCAGACGGACAAATGCACTATTCCGAGATAGAAAACATTTATGAGAAATAGGAGTGGACCTAGAAATCAACGCCTATGTGATTTAGCCCGAGTATAATTAACTGGAATCAAAGATCGCAAGACCTTACACCATCAGATTCTCGTTTATGGGAGCGGATGAAGACCGAGATGTAAAAACGAAAGGTGAACACACGAGTCGCATCGTAGACTCTGCTGCCCTCATTAGGGAATGGGCAGAGGCACACAGACAAGCAACACAACGTCTTCTCCCAACAGTGCACAAATGCAGCGAAATTGACTGTGGGATGTTCGAACTTTTATTGTGAACTGGACAACGGATGTAATGTGACATGTACGATAATGCTTAGAGGTGGAGGTGTTAAAAGTACAAATTTTTCAATTGATTCTTTGTTAAATGCACTTTGTAATGTTTACTAACTGGTGTACGTATCTAAACCTGAAACTGTGTCGAGTAATACAGAAAATAAATAACTAGAAACATTAAATGTATTCTATCTCTGAAACCATTCGGAGTAGGGCATATAATCATATGAAGTGTTTTGCTTCAAAAGTCCGTTCCTATCATAGCTTTAACTTTTGACCATTTCTCCTGGACACCCTGTGTAAACACCATGCAACAGAATTAAAGGATCACTTATTCGGAAAGCCGTAATTGTCTTCCATAACGATGCAGAAATTTTAAATTTGGATCAAAGGTGCTTACAAACTTCCTCCGTAACGCTTCCAACAGCAACGTGTCGACACGTGCGAAAACAAAAGTCCGCAGCTCAGAAGTTCATGTGTCGTCTGAGACGGGTTAACGGAGGCGTGTTGGCATCAAAATTCACCGCAATTGTGCCGAAAGCTAGCGTGGGCGTGTCACACAATGGGAAAGTCGTCACTCCCTCTCTTATCAAAATTCGAACCCTTCTTTTGAGCCTCTGCGATAGAGGTCAGAACTGCCACAACAAGCGTTGAAATCACGCAGTTTTCCTACAGATGACCAAGGAAAACATTTCAGACCCCCTCCCCCCCTCCCCGCTCAAAATCGACATGAAAAGGCTTCAGGAAGTGGCATAAAGGGTGTCAATGAAACTACCACTGTCCTTGTAGCGTTGATTCGCACACATTTCGCGGTCGGAAACGACAGTTCGCAGTGGATGAGCAGCAGGACGACGACTTTCTTGATGACCAGTGACACTGCTGACAACCCCGGACGTTTCAAACATTGTCTAAGGATACTGTGAGGCTGTATCCCCACTTGACATAATGGGACTCTCTTGGAGTGTAGTGCGACAGCAATTTTCGCTCTGGTATGCAGGTTGGAACCATTGGAGGTACGTAGCAGCAAAGGGTGCTTATGCGTTTTCATCCCTCCGATCTTGCACCCGGTTGTAGTGTGATCACTGTGGAGGGGGCGGGAGGGTGGGGGTTGCAACATTGAATAAAACGGCAAAGGTCCCTCCAAGATCCCCAGAGCTACAAACATCTCAGTGGCGCTCGCCCACCTTTACCGAGAATTTTAAAAATGTACCTGTACTGAGACAACCTATGTAGTAGTCCTAGGCGTCTGCTAGCAGGCATTCGAGATCGGAAGGGTGTCGAGGGATTGCCAGCCTACTAGCAGGCATTCGGGATCGGTAGGATGTCAAGGGATTGCCAGCCTGCTAGCAGACATCTGCGATCGGAAGGGTGTCTAGGGATTACCACGTTACTAGCAGTGCATCCGGGATCTGAAGGGTGTCGAGGGATTGCCAGCCTACTAGCAGGCATATGGGATTGGTAGGGTGTCGAGGGATTGCCAGCCTGCTAGCAGGCATATGGGATTGGTAGGGTGTCGAGGGATTGCCAGCCTGCTAGCAGGCATCCGGGATCAGAAGGGTGTCGAGGGATTGCCAGCCTGCAGACGCCTAGGACTACTACACAGGTTATCTCAGCACAGATACATTTTGAAAATTATCAATAAAGGTGGGCGGATGCCATCGAGAGTGCTGTGCAACTGGGGGATCTTAGTGGGAACCTCTCCCGTTTTGTTCACATAAGTGTCAATATTTCAACCCCACCCCTCCCCTTTCGATAATCACGTCACAAGCTGAAGGATTAAAAATGCGTAAGCACCTTTTGCTCGTAGGGATCACGTTGAAGCTTCGTCGACTGGTTGTGAACGGATCTAGTGTTCCAACCTCTACATGAGAGCAAAAATTGTGATCACACTGCACACAGAAGGGGCGCGACCATGTTCAGTGGGGATACAGCCTCACAGTATCCTTAGACAAGGGCTGGGACGTTTGGGGTTGTCAACAGTGTCAGTGGTCGTCAAAAGCCTCGTCCTGCCGCTCATCCCACTGCGGACTGCCGTTTTCGACTGCGAATTATGTGCGAATCAACGTTCCTAGGCAGGGGTAATTTCACTGACACCTTTTATGCCCCCTCCTGAGGCCGTGTCGATTTTGAGCGGGGGTGTTTCCGAAATGTTTTCCTCGGTCACCCATGAGAAAACTGCCTGATTTCAACGCTTGATGAGGCAGTTCTGACATCCATTGCAGACGCGTCAAAAGGAGTCAAATGTTGATAAGAGCGGGCATACAACCCTCCCATTGTGTGACACGCCGCGCGGAGGCGTTCGGCACAGTTATGGTGAAATTTGGTAGCCAGATGACTTTATGAAAGCATTTTACACGGCACATGAACTGAGCTTCTTGCTGTTTGAAGCGCCGTCGAGATCGAGGTTGACGTCGCAGGGCGCCACGCCTTTGCGCCGTTACAGAAGAAGGTAGACACCTTTGAGCCAAAGTTAAAGCTTGTGCGTCACAGTGGGAGACAGTTATGGTGTTCTGAAAAGTGATCGTTTAATTCTGTTGCACAGTGAAGATGGAGTACGATGCCATGTCTGTCTGTGGCGATCAGCTACCAAAGATATTCCTTAAGGGTGAAAGTCAGGGGGGACCCCGACAAACGGGCACAGCTCATTCCGTGTACATACTCTAATGAGAGAGCGCGTACTCACCCGCAGTTCTTGGCCTTCATGCGGCAGGAGTTGCTGTAGATCTTGCCATCGGAGCCGCAGATGGGCTTGGAGACTCTCCAGCAGGACTCACGGCAGTGGCGCGTCGTCTGGCAGAACTTCTTGTCGGCGCGCACCACGCCCTGCCTGTAACACACACACCACAAGTAATCGAAATAGTATTTATTAATTTCTCTTAAGGCCTAATCATCAATGCTGTAGTGATGGACTCGATGCGTAGCAATATACATCACCGTTAGGGTATCTACAAGAAGCTTACCAGACTCAATGAGTTACGAGCCCAGAGAATACTTTTGCACGCGTAGATTAAGATACAGTATGTTCCGCGTCAATCGGCTGGCTCTTCAGGCCACCAGCTTCAGTACAAAATACTGTACTACCTAGTACAAATGTACAATTGCACAGGATGGTTATTGAGCTAGAGTAGACGGAAAACTATTTGCCGTATGGGAACTCAACTTCGTAGGAACGATGTTGAGGTTGGGCGCTGAAGGATTTGCATTGTTAGTGTCTACGTCTACGTCTACGTCTACGTGATTATTCTGCTATTCACAACAAAGTGCCTGGCAGTGGGTTCAATGAACCACCTTCAAGCTGTCTCTTTACCGTTCCACTCTCGAACGGCACGCGGGAAAAACGAGCACTTAAATTTTTCTATGCGAGACATGACTTGTCCTAACGAGCCGGCACTGATATGGCGACCTACGGTTGAAACACAAGTATTAGTGTGAATTTACACTCACTGGGTCAGTGAACATTCTCAACTGTCGCATTTCGGGATCGTCACTGCCAACGAACATTCATGAAGTTCCCCTGCATAGTGAACACGTCACTCTGTGGTGGGATTCGCGGCATAGTTCATGATTGGTCTATTTTTCTTTGAGTAACTGTGACCCCCAAGGATCAAGGACATGCAGTATGAACGGCACACTTAAGTGTGGTCTGCTTCGCTAACGTGTGATCCCTGCTCCACTGGAGAGAAGTGCTTTGGACTCTACTATTTTGATGCACGACGGAGCTCCACCTCACACCACTCTGAAGGTCACTCTATTACTCTGTAATACATTTGAAGAAAACCGAATCAGTGGCTGATTGTTACAAACTGCGTGGTCTCCAACATCTCCACATTTGGACCCGTGTGGTTTGTAGCTGTGGGCCTACGTGCAGGACAGGGTTTGTCAACGGGTCAGCAACACACGTTGGGAGTTTAAGACGAGTGTAGCGAGGTAGGTAGCCAACATCCCGCCTCAGTTCTTTCGGGCGGCAGTAGAGCAGTCTGTAGTACTGTTTCAGGCTGTCGTGGACGCAGACGGTCGTCACACTGAACAGCGTTTCTGACCTGGGTCGTCATCTTGGCACGCAATTAACAAATGTTTTCCTCTCACGTGGAAACTGAAATGTTTATTTTACTGATTTATTTGTTATTCCTCATTCTCATGTCCTTACGAATGTTTATGCAAATTTTCATTGTCGTAGGATTATTCGTTTTTCATGGTGAGCCCTCTCGAGTAGCGATTGTTTAATTTTAACCACCCTATAGTTTAAATGTAAACTTTTTAATCAAGTCTCCTTCTATTTGGGCACAAATTTCACCTATCGTCTACCATAACAAGGAATACAGTCTTACTTCAGCACGTTGCACGTTACAAATTAGTGCTCACACGTACCTGTTAAAGGAGGTGTTCCACGGGTTGTCGTAGCATTTGGATGCTACACTGAGCTGGTCTCTCCAGGTTGATGGGAATTCTTTCAAACCCCCTCTGGTAAAGCTTGACTGTACAACTCACTGCTCCAGTCCTTAAATTATATAAATAGGAGTTCTGTACACTTCGCAATTACGATGTCCCAATAGAGAAAAATCCATACAATTGAGGTCAGGTGATCTTGCAGGCTTAGTTACGGGCCCTGTTCGACCAATAAACTTTGGACGATACTGGCGCAGTACATGTCTTCCACCAGCAGCGAAATGTGCAGGTGGCATGCCAAGCATTCACCACGTTTCCGTACCGTGGGTCATGAGTAAACTTGCAACTGATTAGATGGGAAACTTACTCGAAAAGTTTACATTTCAGGCAGATTTGTACTAACTAGGACCGTACTTGATACTGACGGCAGTGCCAGGGCGCGACCGTGTGTTCGCAAGTCTTCTGCACACCCTCGTTTACAGGAATGTTCTCGCTTCCGTACCGTATACTTTTACCTGTGTCAGTTTTCGCTATAAATATCAAAGCCACTCTTTATAATTACACTGCTGGATACACAGACAGTAACGCCCTGATGAACTCATTGTAGTTAATGAAATTTCTATCGAATTATGAGTAATCGTGATAGTAAAGTTTCTTAAGGGCAAGGCACCACTGCTGACGTGACAGATTTGAGGCGTGGCAGTGTACACCACCGGTAAGGAATCCATCATAAGCCTGCCAGAGTGAACGAGTCACGAGAACAGAGAATGCTTTTGCACGCTCAGAGTAACATGCAGTGTGTCACACGCGATTCGGCCCGCTCTTAGAGCCGAGCCGCGTATATGCACTGAACCGAGAGTGAATATTATCTATATTGCTATGAATTATATGAGGCAGTTATAATAACCCTATAGTTGTGAAACTTCCTGCAACACTTTGTAATGATAATACTTAACGACAGTATTAGTTTCATTTTATTATCTAAAGTAACTTTTGAAATACGAACATTTACCCGAAACCATAATTTATGACTTTTATGACATATTAATTTGTTTTGTGTAGAATATAATGGAGAATGTTAACTAAATACCTGATCCTTAAGTCACGGAGTCTAAAGCATATTGATGAAAAGACAAAAATATAAATAACAGTTTCAATTTCAGACTGCTACTATTGGTTAATCTGCTGGATAATATAATTTTCATTTGTTGTGTCGTCTGAGTCAGTGAGGAGGTCAATTGCAGATATATGTAAAGTATGAATCGTTCACATTGTAAGTAACTAAGTGCAAGTGAATGTGCGAATCAGATTGTGCACCCTTAACGTGAATCACGTAAACGGCGAAACACCCCTTCCCTTGCCGCTTTGATTCCCGCACATTTCGCTGTCGAAAACGACAATCCTCAATACGAATAGCAACAGGACGACGTTCTTGGCAAATCTGTCCACTACTGCCCCCCTCCCCCCTCCACTTGGCGTTTCAACCGTACTCCAACGACATCGTGGGGCTGCAACACTGACTCATTCCTTTAGAGCGTAGGTGACAGCAATTTCTGCTGTGCCATATAGGGTGGGGAGACTAGGGACCGATCAACAACATCCGACGAAATTTTAACGTGATCCGAAGCAGAAAAGTGTTTTCTTTTTGGCGCCCTCCTGTGGAGCGACCACGGGAGAGTTCGACATAGGCACATGGGAGAGTAAAACGTGTTCCTCTGAGACCACTCAGTTCGGCAACACCCTAGGTCCCACCCACGCACCTTTCTTGAACACGTTAAACTTATACCTGTCAGAAATTTCGACGCCTGTACAGACAGCGACGTTGCTGTAGGGCCTGAGGGTTAGGCAACCCCTTCGACACCATTAGGTAGAGTTGACCTACGTTCACGTACTAGAACAGCCTCACCGCTGAACAGGTCTTGACGTTTCTGACAGGTACACGTTTAACGTGTTCAAGAAAGGTGCGTAGGTGGCACGAGGGTGCTTCAGAACTGGGTGGTCTCAGAGGAACACGTTTTAATCTCGCATGTGCCAATGTCGAACTCTCGCGTGATCACGCCAAAGGAGGGCGCGAAAGAGGAGGAATAAAAAAAACTATAAAAACACTTTTCTGCTTCGGGTCACATTGAAAGTTTATGGAACTGTTTTCAACGGTGCTAGTGGTTCCACCCCTTATGGCACGGCAAAACTTGGTATCACATTACATTGCACAGGGTGCTATCACGTGGCATTGCAGTCCCGCAATTTCCACAGAGGAGGGCCGAAATGCCTATGGGGTGGCAAAAGATTTGTCAAGAACAACCTCCTGTTCCTAATCGCACTGCGAACTGTTGTTTTCGACCGTGAAATGTGAGGGAATCAATGCGCTAAGGGAAGGGCTCCGTGAGGCCTTCCCGTCTCGATTCTGGACGTCGATGTGCCACCCATAAGAAAACAGCGTGATTTCAGCGCTGGGTGGTGCGGTGCTGACTCAGATTAACATCTAAGCTCTCGCCAATTTTCCCGCACGTGTCGACTCCTTGCTGTTTGAAGCGTCGCTGAGCCAGGCGGTGACGTCGCAGAGTGGCACGCTTGTGTACCATGACGGAGGAAGATTGTAGTCACCTTTGAGCGAAATTTCAAACTTATGCAACGCAATGGGAGACAATTACGAGGTTTCGAAAAAGTGATCCTTTAATTTTGTTGTTCAATGCAGAAGCATATTACTCCTTCAAGACAACGATCAGCAAGCCGCACAGCAGTGCTGTAATGCGGGTATATTGCTAAATAGCCTGGCAGGCAACTGTAGACAGCGATAAGTGAAGGTACGTTTGAAATGTGCTTTCCTTTTGGTGAATACACACCACTTGCTATCTGTACAAAATATTGTGATGGTAAGACAGCCCTAGTGCCGATGCGGTTGAGGATGCGGCTGTAAAGGGGAAACATAAAAGTGTAATATAGGAACGCCTGGAATAATTAAAAAACATTTGGTATATAAGTGAATCATTATTCGTATACAGGGTGGTCAGAAACAGTGTGAAAAGCTTGTAAAGGTTTTGCAGGGTACGTTGTGTTGAGAAATAATTGTTAAGAAAATAATTCGATACGTTGCGCCGCATTTAAGTTATCCAGTCAGGCCGTTGCGTACGTAATTTCAAGCGGCCCACTAGGGACGGTGTCGCCCAACGCGTTCTTCGTTTGGTTTCCTAAAACTCAACAAGGGAGCGATTCAAAGATTAGACATGAGACGGTATTAGCGGTAGAACCGGAGCCAAAGGCTAAGTAATTTCGTGCGCTATCATCTACGCTATGAGAACAGCTGAAACTTATTGTGTCTGGCGGGCCGCTTTAATTTGCGCGCAACGGCCTGATTGTTTTTTTTTTTTAACAATTTCTCTGCGCAACGTACCCCGCAGCGCCCTTTCAAGCTTTTCAGACTGCTTCTGACCACCATAAATGCTATATGAGTAGGACACCCTTATTACTCCCCAGAATTGGCGCGGGATGAGAAGGAGTAACTCTTACCTAGCCATAATTCGCTACATATACAAATATAAAATGAACCAACGTACCCGCGACCTTGCTCAAATCAAGCACCACAAAATGAGTACAGTGCGCTCACGGGGGTTGTGACTCTGGCAGTCTACTGAACTTGACTGACTTATTATGAGATAACAACAGATCTTGATTGGCTATATACATATCGCTCGTACGAAACTAGACTTGTCTTTTTCTCACATGATATACTGTGAGCTACGGATGAATGGCAGCAGGTAGATTCCATATTTATAGACTTCCGGAAAGCCTTTGACAAGTGCCCCATTGCAGGCTGTTAAAAATAGTACGAGCATATGAGGTAGGTTCAATGATATGTTAGTGGCTCGAAGATTTCTTTAGTAATAGAGCCCAGTATGTTGTCCTTGACGGCGAGTGTTCATCAAAGAGAAGGGTATCGACATGAGTGCCCCATGAAAGTGTGATAGGACTGCTATTATTCTCTGTATACATAAATTATTTGGCGGACAAGGTAGGCAGTAATCTACAGTTATTTTCTGATGATGCTTTGGTGTAAGGTAAGGCATCGAAGCTGAGTGCTTGCAGGAGGATACAAGATGACTAAGACCAAATTTCCAGTTGGTGTAATGAATAGCAGCTAGCTCTAAATGTAGAAAAATGTAAGTTAATGCAGATGAGTAGGAAAAACAAATCCATTATGTTCGGATAAAGCATTGGTAATGTCCTACTTGACACAATCGCGTCTTTTAAATACCTGGGCGTAGCGTTGCAAAACGATATGAAATGGAACGAGCGTGTGAGGCTGGTGGTAGGGAAGGCGAATGGTCGACTTCGGTCCATTGAGAAAGTTCTAGGACACTATATAGCACGCTAGAGCGACCTACTCTTGAGTACTGCTCCAGTGTTTGAGACCCGTAGAAGAATGTATTAAAGGAAGACATGGAAGCAATTCAGACAGGCGGCTAGATTTGTTACCGGTAGGTTCGAGAGGTAAGCTATAGGAAGAGACGGGTAATATGCAATATGTACAAGAGCCAAGAGGAAATAATAAGAGTGGACGACCGAGAACGAAGTGCTCGGATTAAAAAGGGTGTAAGACAGGGATGTAGTCTTTCGCCCCTACTGTTCAATCTGTACACCGAAGAAGCAATGATGGAAATAAAAGAAAGCTTCAGGAGTGGAACCAAAATTAGAGGTGAAATGATATCAATGGCACGATTCGCTGATGACATCGCTATCCTGAGTGAATGTGAGGAAGAATTACATGATCTGCTGAATGGAATGGACAGTCTGATGGTACATAATATGAATTCAGGTTAAATCGAAGAAAGACGAAAGTAGTGAGAAGTAGCAGATATGAGAACAGCGAGAAAGTTAACATCGGGATTGATGGTCATAAAGCAGATGAAGTAGGCAGCAAAATAACCAGTGACGAACGGAGCAAGGAGGACATCACAAGCAGACTAGCACTGGCAGAAAGGGCATTCCTGGCTATAGAAGTCTGCTAGTATCAAACATATGCCTTAATATCAGGAAGAAATTTCTGAGAATGTGCGTTTGGAGCAGTGTATTGTATGGTAGTGAAACGTGGACTGTGGGGAGAGACGGAACAGAAGAGAATCGAAGCATTTGAGATGTGGTGCTACAGACAAATGCTGAAAATTAGGTGGACTGATGGAAATGCCGTGTGGCTAGGGCCTCCAATCGGGTAGACCGTTCGCCTGGTGCAAGTCTTTCGAATTGACGCCACTTCGGCGACTTGTGTGTCGATGGGGATGAAATGATGATGATAAGGACAACAAAACGCCCAATCCCTGATCGGAGAAAACCTCCGACCCAGCCGGGAATCGAACCCGGGCCGTTAGGCATGACATTCCGTCTCGCTGACCACTCAGCTAGCAGGGGCAGACGGTGGACTGATAAGGTAAGGATTGAGGAGGTTCTGCGCACAATCGGAGAGGAAAGGAAGATGCGGAAAACAAGGAGAAGGGACAAAATGATGGGACATCTGTTAAGACATCAGGGATGACTTCCATGGTACTAGAGGGAGCTGTAGAGGAAGACAAAGATTGGAATACATCGAACAGATAATTGAGGACGTAGGTTGGAAGTGCTACTCGGATATGAAGAGGTTGGCACAGGAGATGAATTCGTCGCGGGCCGCATCAAACAATTCAAAAGACTGATGATTTACGGACATGCTTTAGGAAGTCAAATGGGAATCCTTGGATCCCTGGAGGGGATGTGACATTCATTTCGAGAAACGCTATTGAGAAAACTGAGAGAACCAGCATCTGAAGCTGACTGTAGAACGACCCTACTGCCTCCAACATACATTGCGCGTAACGACCACGAAAGTAAGACACGAGAAATTAGGGTTCATACGGAGGCATATAGACAGTCGTACTTCCCTCGCCCTATTTACGACATGACTAGTAGTGGTACGGGTTGCCCTCGGCCACATGCCGTACGGTGGACTGCGCAGTATTTATGTAGAAGTAGACAGCCAGACTTACCCACAGGTGGCGAGCTTCATGCGGCAAGAGCTGGCGTAGACGTTGCCGTCGGAGGCGCAGACTGGCCCGTCGACCGGGGCGCTGTCGCAGGACACGGGGCAGTTCTCGCGCTGCGCCGACGAGTTGCCGCAGGCGCCCACGTGCGACAGCTGGATGCCCACCCTGCAACACACACACACACGGTTCGCTGAGTGCTGGTAGAGCTGTGCAACTACATAGTCGAGCTACACAAGGGCAAGCCGCGAGTCTGCAGACTGCGTCAGAAAGGTCAGCTGTCTATTCTTTTCAGTTCCGAGGCGTCGGAGGCATGTTTATCCTTTTAATATTTCTATCACATGTTACTAATGACACAGGGCGCTGAAATTTGTTGTGATAGGTTCAAATGGTGCAAATGGCTCTGAGCACTATGGGACTTAACATCTGAGGTCATCAGTCCCCTAGAACTTAGAACTACTTAATCCTAACTAACCTAAGGACATCACACACATCCATGCCCGAGGCAGGATTCGAACCTGCGACCGTAGCGGTCGCGCGGTTCCAGACTGAAGCGCCTTTAACCGCGTGACCACACTGGCCGGCGTTGTGATAGGTAATGAAACCGTGCAGAAGGTAAACAAAGTACTGACGTGTTACGTGGGTTCTGTATACACATAAAAGCCACCAGTTCCGTGTCTCGTATACGCGACGCGGGAGACGAAGATGCCACTAAACTACGAGCCATGAAGAGGCTACAGTTGTGAATACTTAGCCCGGTGCGCCGGCCGGAGTGCCCGAGCTGTTCTAGGCGCTACAGTCTGGAACAACACGACCGCTATGGTCGCAGGTTCGAATCCTGCCTCGGGCATGGATGTGTGTGATGTCCTTAGGTTAGTCAGGTGTAAGTAGTTCTAAGTTCTAGGGGACTGATGACATCAGAAGTTAAGTCCCATAGTGTTCAGAGCCATTTGAACTTAGCCCGGTGCAAGCTCCCAATTCCAAGTTGTCTAATTAACGGCTTGCGGGTGCAACAAAAATTTAATTTTCACTACTTCGTACAGTTATTGCCCGAATTTAAAAATTTAGAATGCAGTCACAATCTACTCATGAAGAGCTATCGGTACGCGCGTGACAGCATGTGCTACCAGCACGTTCCGAAACGCCGCGCTTAAAACCAGCATTTTTCTGGGGCTCATACCTCAGGCTCTGTTGTGATAGGCAGGGTTGAGCTTTTTGGATACTCCTTGGGCTAGGGACCAACTGCATACCCAACAGAAGGACCGTCTTACTGTAACTAACTTCAGCACCGAGTCATAGTTTGAACATTACACACTTCCTCCAGCTTAAGCAAATGGAGAAAATCGGTTGGCTCTTTTTACGTTAGATGTGGTCTACTTTGTGCCTTGAAGTGGCCAATGGAGGCACCATTTAGCACATGGAGGGTTTCTCAGAAAAACCGAAAAAAAAGTTTTTCCCACCTTTTTTCGACGTCAGCGGTGGATATCTAAATAACAAACCGCAGCAAATTACTGAGATTTTAACAGTGCATACTCTAGGCTGCTATCTAGAAGTACCAGTTTTCCGTCTTTAAAAACCTTTACCCGTTATCGAGAAACATCCACAAAACATGGTTTTGGGTACCAAAACCGAGCCGCAGATTTCGAGATCGATGGTGGCTGAAACTTTTACGATATATTTCTAAGGCCCCGATCATGAACAGCCTTGAAAATTTTCTTGATATCTTTATCCGTTTCTAGGATACAGAGATTCGAAGTTACCTTACTCGTACACTTAAAATAAACACGTAAACTCCGGTGTGGAGCGAGAACGTTATCAAGTGACGTAGCATTCAAAAATATGCTGTAAATTATCTCCGTTATCATCAGGACAGTTTTCGGAAATCCATGCTGTAGTACCGAAGCACATGCTAAACTTTCGTTCACCTAAAATTCGGTCTGTGGTGTAAAAATATAATTAGTTTTACGTTATTTTAATTTCATATAAGTAACTAATAAAAATTTTACTGACCCAAAAAATTATTTTATATGAGTCACATGCCCTCTTTAGAAGGGAAAAGACCAGTGGAAAAATCTTCTAATCGGACAGCAAAAAAGGCGAATATGCTCATGTCTGAAATACTGTGAAAAGTCAGAGAACCAACTGCTTCATTCTACTTTCCTCAGCACCTTTAAAAATTTTCTCGAAAAAATACAAGTATTTTCTTATGCTGAGAGAGAAGGAGACATTGGCAGTGGGAAAGAGACGGAAAAATAATAAATACCGAAGATAGTAGTTGCGGTATAGATGAGCGAATGAGACAATGGCAGAGACAAAGAGAGGGACATAGAGGCACAGGGACATAGTAGACAGTGGCTACAATCAATAATGACAACGAGGAAGAGAGAGAGATAGTGATAGTGAGAAGAGGGAGTAGCAGTGGGAAGGAATGAATGAGGTAGTGGCAGTAAGAGAGAGCTAGAGGGAGGCAGCGACAGTGACAGGCGACAGTATTAGCAGGAGAGAAAGGAGGAGACTGCGGCTGTGAGACAGCAGACGGTGACAGTTAGAGACAGTTAGACACAGAGAGATAGTGACAGCGAGATGGGCTGAATAACTGAGTGAGAGTGGACAAGTGGCAGTAGATGGATGTGATCGACTTAAAAGCCATGGACTACTGGGTGTGAGGGAATTACAGTTCCAGAAATGGTGGGATTGGGAGGTGAGTTGCATGTTAAAAAGAGTATTTTAACATGTCAAGATTTTTGGAAAAATTTTAACAGCACTTCTCAGTCAGAATCTTTTAAACAGGAGCATATTGACCCATTTTATGCGCCGATACGACTATTTTTCCGCTGGTAACCTCTGGTTGATGGCTTAACAGAATAAGTCAACTATTGCAGTTGGAAACTGCGTATATGCCTCGCGGCAATGTAACTCACGGCGGGTAAATAGTCTGGGAAATCTGACTATGCTCAGCCAGTATTTGAAAATCAGAGCACGTAATTTCAAACCTTTACGAAATTTTCAGGCTGACACCCTCACAAAATGATGAAGAGAAAAAAAAGTTTGTCGCTTACTACATTTTCACTGTTCATGCAGTAAAACTGCAGCGCCAGCCTTTTAATTCATTACTTCTTTACTACTAACTTTGTTCTCAGCAAACTTTGCAGACAGTATCCACATATGCCACTGAATGTACTTTCAAAACGATATCATTGTACTGCATACAGTTCAGGAGATACGACGTGATAAACATTGAGATCCATGAAAAACTCTCTTGTTCTTAAAACTGAGCGCAATTTACCCAAACTACACTGAAGTGTTTGATAATTAGAGCACTTAGCTACTTCCTACTAACTTTTAACATAATTTCAAAACTTTACTAAACTCTGCCGGGCTTACGTGCATAATGACAAAATATTTAACACTTTAACTCATTTGTAAAGCAGTCAGACGTCTGAAGCTCTTTGATACATGGGAGTTCGCTTCGTTCCTTAAACAATCGGGGGTGATGAGTTCGGTGATTTATCACTAAACAGTTACACGTGATCTACGCTAACACATGCTAGCTGAGGATGGTAAAACTAGTAGGAGAACCGCTGTTTCAACAAAAGCAGGCGTGTATTTACTTGTACGAGGGCTGTTCGGGAAGTAGGTTTTGATGCTGTCTGCTCCTTGGAGGAGTGGGGGACAGGAGGTGGCAACAGGGTGGTTTAATTCATCGTCTATAGTGCGTCCATCATAAGAATAAACCTGATGTAAACATTACACCATGTATTCTTCCGCTATTTGCTTGAATCTCATTGGATTTCATTTCATATGGAGCGGAAGCCAGACTCTGCCCAGTGCACGAAGTACGATCACAAGGATACATTTTATACTTTGTTACAGGCACATATACTGAGCGATAATGCAGGACAACAGCTTTACCGGTGCTTAACTTGGACAGCACTGGCCAGCCGGCTGGTCCAATGAACCTGAAATGATGCGACCAGCTGCAGTTCAGACGATAAAAGAGGCGAGCAGAGAAACAACATAGCTTCGAATGACATTTAATTTTTAAAGAGAATGAAATAATATTCGGCAAAACTTCAGCACTATTGCACGCTTCTTAGGTGACTAGACGGAAAGCATAAATTAAAATTCGGCAATTTGTTTTGCAGTTTCATTCTTTGGCAGAAATTGCTGTCAGAGATTTATGTTTATGATTTCTTGGTAAATGTAAGTTCAGTCTATAAGGGGCGATCAAAAAGTTTCCGTTGGAAGGACGTACAGTCCAGAATCGGTACACCAATCAAGCCAAATCGCCGGGAGCAATGAGGCAATTATCTCACCTACACACCAAGTTGAAGACACTCGTTTGGTGAAATACCGTGTTCTGCTGCGTGAAGAAGTACGTAACTGCCTGCTGCACATCCTCATTCGACAGGAATCGTCGACCCTTCATGGCCTGATAATCGGATGGGGGGAGATGACATTTTTCGAAACAGAAAGGAAACAATCAATCACAGTTTTATGGATTCTTATTTTATAAATTAACAGAAGTTTCCGAATAGCTCTTGTGCTAAATACAGGATATTTCGGACAGATTAATCCGTTTCACAATAGTATATCTTCTACATGAATGAAGGCAAAAACTTGGTACGAGTTGCTACTTACGCACAGTCCTATACAGATTTTATTTTCAACAGAGTGATACGATTTTACAAGTGCATTTTTTTTACATGCATGCTCATACAATCTTCACTACTTTTTATAATTACGTTTAGGATCAAAATCTTCATTTACTTTTTCACATATGTTCAACGTTCATATAGAAGATATACTCTTGTGAAATCGGGTGAATCATTCTGAAAGGTCCTTTTCTCTACTCTGTTGTGAATAGAGGTTTTTAGAGTTTCATGTTGGTATACCACCTAGTAATAGTGAAAATGGGAAAACGTCCGGCAGAGACAGCTTTACGAAGTCTGTTCAGTTACATATCAGCAAATCTGGAAAAAAAAACTTCTTTTAGGAGACGTGTTTGGGTGTTGATGTATCCAAAGTCGCGAGACGGCGAGAGCTGAGCTCATACAGGATACAATCGCGCTCTGGAAGCTGTTGGACTTGTGTAGGGTGGATCATTACGGCTACGAGTCACAATGTCGAGAGCACTGGATGAGGAAAAAATAACTTTGAATGAATGATTTCGCCACACAGATCGCACGACATGTTGAATCCCATCAAATATTCATGGGGCATAATCGAGAGGTCAGTTCGTGCACAAAATCCTGCATCGACAACACTTTCGCAATTATGGCCCGCTATAAAGGCATCAAGCCTCAATATTCCGGCAGGGGACTTGTGGAGTCTATTCCACGTGGAGTTGCTGCACTACACCGGGCAAAAGCATGTCCACCACAACTTGTATGAATATCAAGAGCTCAGATGGAAACCCAGTTCTAAGCAAAGAAGGGAAAGTAGAAAGGTGGAAGGAGTATATAGAGGGTCTATACAAGGGCGATGTACTTGAGGACAATATTATGGAAATGGAAGAGGATGTAGATGAAGATGAAATGGGAGATACGATACTGTGTGAAGAGTTTGACAGAGCACTGAAGGACCTCAGTCGAAACAAGGCCCCGAGAGTAAACAACATTCCATTAGAACTACTGACAGTCTTGGGAGAGCCAGTCCTGACAAAACTCTACCATCTGGTGAGCAAGATATATGAAACAGGCGAAATACCCTCAGACTTCAAGAAGAATATAATAATTCCAATCCCAAAGAAAGCAGGTGTTGACAGATGTGAAAATTACCGAACCATCAGTTTAATAAGCCACAGCTGCTAAATACTAGCGCGAATTCTTTACAGACGAATGGAAAAACTAGTAGAAACCGGCCTCGGGGAAGATCAGTTTGAATTCCGTAGAAATATTGGAACACGTGAGGCAATACTGACCCGACGACTTATCTTAGAAGCTACATTAAGGAAAGGCAAGCCGACATTAATAGCATTTGTAGACTTAGAGAAAGCTTTTGACAATGTTGACTGGAATACCCTCTTTCAAATTCTGAAGGTGGCAGGGGTAAAATACAGTGAGCGAAAGGCTATTTGCAATTTGTACAGAGACCAGATAGCAGTTATAAGAGTCGAGGGACACGAAAGGGAAGCAGTGGTTGGGAAGGGAGTGAGTCAGGGTTATAGCCTCTCCCCGATGTTATTCACTCTATATATTGAGCAAGCAGTGAAGGAAACAAAAGAAATATTTGGAGCAGGTATTAAAATACATGGAGAAGAAATAAAAACTTTGAGGTTCGCCGATGACATTGTAATTCTGTCTGAGACGGCAAAGGACGTGGAGGAGATGATGATGGTCGAAGTAGAGAGGATATGAAACGTAGACTGGCAATGGCAAGGAAGGCGTTTCTGAAGAAGAAAAATTTGTTAACATCGAGTATAGATATAAGTGTCAGGAAGTCGTTTCTGAAAGTATTTGTATGGAGTGTAGCCATGTATGGAAGTGAAACATGGACGATAAATACACTCCTGGAAATTGAAATAAGAACACCGTGAATTCATTGTCCCAGGAAGGGGAAACTTTATTGACACATTCCTGGGGTCAGATACATCACATGATCACACTGACAGAACCACAGGCACATAGACACAGGCAACAGAGCATGCACAATGTCGGCACTAGTACAGTGTATATCCACCTTTCGCAGCAATGCTGGCTGCTATTCTCCCATGGAGACGATCGTAGAGATGCTGGATGTAGTCCTGTGGAACGGCTTGCCATGCCATTTCCACCTGGCGCCTCAGTTGGACCAGCGTTCGTGCTGGACGTGCAGACCGCGTGAGACGACGCTTCATCCAGTCCCAAACATGCTCAATGGGGGACAGATCCGGAGATCTTGCTGGCCAGGGTAGTTGACTTATACCTTCTAGAGCACGTTGGGTGGCACGGGATACATGCGGACGTGCATTGTCCTGTTGGAACAGCAAGTTCCCTTGCCGGTCTAAGAATGGTAGAACGATGGGTTCGATGACGGTTTGGATGTACCGTGCACTATTCAGTGTCCCCTCGACGATCACCAGTGGTGTACGACCAGTGTAGGAGATCGCTCCCCACACCATGATGCCGGGTGTTGGCCCTGTGTGCCTCGGTCGTATGCAGTCCTGATTGTGGCGCTCACCTGCACGGCGCCAAACACGCATACGACCATCATTGGCACCAAGGCAGAAGCGACTCTCATCGCTGAAGACGACACGTCTCCATTCGTCCCTCCATTCACGCCTGTCGCGACACCACTGGAGGCGGGCTGCACGATGTTGGGGCGTGAGCGGAAGACGGCCTAACGGTGTGCGGGACTGTAGCCCAGCTTCATGGAGACGGTTGCGAATGGTCCTCGCCGATACCCCAGGAGCAACAGTGTCCCTAATTTGCTGGGAAGTGGCGGTGCGGTCCCCTACGGCACTGCGTAGGATCCTACGGTCTTGGCGTGCATCCGTGCGTCGCTGCGGTCCGGTCCCAGGTCGACGGGCACGTGCACCTTCCGCCGACCACTGGCGACAACATCGATGTACTGTGGAGACCTCACGCCCCACGTGTTGAGCAATTCGGCGGTACGTCCACCCGGCCTCCCGCATGCCCACTATACGCCCTCGCTCAAAGTCCGTCAACTGCACATACGGTTCACGTCCACGCTGTCGCGGCATGCTACCAGTGTTAAAGACTGCGATGGAGCTCCGTATGCCACGGCAAACTGGCTGACACTGACGGCGGCGGTGCACAAATGCTGCGCAGCTAGCGCCATTCGACGGCCAACACCGCGGTTCCTGGTGTGTCCGCTGTGCCGTGCGTGTGATCATTGCTTGTACAGCCCTCTCGCAGTGTCCGGAGCAAGTATGGTGGGTCTGACACACCGGTGTCAATATGTTCCTTTTTCCATTTCCAGGAGTGTAGTTTGGACATGAAGACAATAGAAGCTTTAGAAATGTGGTGCTACAGAAGAATGCTGAAGATTAGATGGGTAGATCACATAACTAATGAGGAGGTATTGAATAGGATTGGGGAGAAGAGAAGTTTGTGGCACAACATGACTAGAAGAAGGGATCGGTTGCTAGGACATGTTCTGAGGCATCAAGGGATCACCCATTTAGCATTGGAGGGCAGCGTGGAGTGTGAAAATCGTAGAGGGAGACCAAGAGATGAATACACTAAGCAGATTCAGAAGGCTGTAGGGTGCAGTACGTACTGGGAGATGAAGCAGCTTGCACAGGATAGAGTAGCATGGAGAGCTGCATCGAACCACTCTCAGGACTGAAGACCACAACAACAACATCGCATGGTTTGTGTGACATCAGTGTAAAATTTAGTCATTCGCTATCCTTCCTGAAGCTGCGGTTTTAATGTAGAGCTCAGTAATTTTGACCATGACTATTTCCGACCCCCCATAGTTGGTCCTGCGAAGTGTTCAGACAAGACGAGGCAGCCGAGTGCACGGAGTCACGGACGACCCGCGCCTCCCGCATCCCCCAGCCGGCGGGCCCTTCAGAAGTGTGCCACGTGCATCTGATACACGGTGCGGTGCAGCGGGAGGCCGGCCAGACGTGTGTGCGCGGCCCGGTCTGATCAGATGGACGACGAGAGCGACGGCCGTCACGTCACGAGCCCCGCGGGCTGACTCAGCGGCCGCGGGAACCGGTTGTGTGCGGGGGCGGGACGTCTGGAGCCGCGGCAGCTGGCCCGCCGCTCTCTGCATACCACTTCCTCCCCCTCCTCCACCGCCCAGCGGAGCACATCCTGAGTGCCCTCCCTAACTGTTCTCGACTACCCGCGCACAGGGGCGAGTGCCTCGCCTCCCGTCAGTTTGCTCGTCCGCGCTTCCGCATACCTCCCAGACACAAGGTGTTGCTGTTCAGACGCGACACACGCCTGCGTTTGCACAGAGACAGTTACCGTCAGCGGCACAAGGCGTGCCCAGAAACAGGCGCGGTGCGTCTAGCGACCAGAAGCTGCCTCGCTGAGGAGCGGTTCAGACACTTCTGGTGTCTGCCGAGCTCAACGGAAAACGAGAGGTTACCTGTGTTTTCTCGATTTCCGTATGCACTGTGACCACTGTCACGCCCCATCATTTTCAGTCCAGTCACGATGATGGCTCACATGCTCTGTCCCTGTACAGGATCACCCACGCCACACTTGTCTGATAGCGATACTGTGACTGCTAAGATAGGCATTGTGTCAGGAGGTTCTACACCTACCGGATGATCAAAAAGTCAGTATAAATTTGAAAACTTAATAAACCACGGAATAATGTAGTTTTTTTTTTTTTTGGTCATCAGTCTACTGACTGGTTTGATGCGGCCCGCCACGAATTCCTTTCCTGTGCTAACATTTTCATCTCAGAGTAGCACTTGCAACCTACGTCCTCAATTATTTGCTTGACGTATTCCAATCTCTGTCTTCCTCTACAGTTTTTGCTCTCTACAGCTCCCTCTAGTACCATGGAAGTCATTCCCTCATGTCTTAGCAGATGTCCTATCATCCTGTCCCTTCTCCTTATCAGTGTTTTCCACATATTCCTTTCCTCTCCGATTCTGCGTAGAACCTCCTCATTCCTTACCTTATCAGTCCACCTAATTTTCAACATTCGTCTGTAGCACCACATCTCAAATGCTTCGATTCTCTTCTGTTCCGGTTTTGCCAAGGTCCATGTTTCACTACCATACAATGCTGTACTCCAGACGTACATCCTCAGAAATTTCTTCCTCAAATTAAGGCCAGTATTTGATATTAGTAGACTTCTCTTGGCCAGAAATGCCTTTTTTGCCATAGCGAGTCTGCTTTTGATGTCCTCCTTGCTCCGTCCGTCATTGGTTATTTTACTGCCTAGGTAGCAAAATTCCTTAACTTCATTGACTTCGTGACCATCAATCCTGATGTTAAGTTTCTCGCTGTTCTCATTTCTACTACTTCTCATTACCTTCGTCTTTCTCCGATTTACTCTCAAACCATACTGTGTACTCGTTAGACTGTTCATTCCGTTCAACAGATCATTTAATTCTTCTTCACTTTCACTCAGGATAGCAATGTCATCAGCGAATCGTATCATTGATATCCTTTCACCTTGTATTTTAATTTCACTCCTGAACCTTTCTTTTATTTCCATCATTGCCTTCTCGATGTACAGATTGAAGAGTAGGGGCGAAAGGCTACAGCCTTGTCTTACACCCTTCTTAATACGAGCACTTCGTTCTTGATCGTCCACTCTTATTATTCCCTCTTGGTTGTTGTACATATTGTATATGACCCGTCTCTCCCTATAGCTTACCCCTACTTTTTTCAGAATCTCGAACAGCTTGCACCATTTTATATTGTCGAACGCTTTTTCCAGGTCTACAAATCCTATGAAAGTGTCTTGATTTTTCTTTAGCCTTGCTTCCATTATTAGCCGTAACGTCAGAATTGCCTCTCTCGTCCCTTTACTTTTCCTAACGCCAAACTGATCGTCACCTAGCACATTCTCAATTTTCTTTTCCATTCTTCTGTATATTATTCTTGTAAGCAGCTTCGATGCATGAGCTGTTAAGCTGATTGTGCGATAATTCTCGCACTTGTCAGCTCTTGTCGTCTTCGGAATTGTGTGGATGATGCTTTTCCGAAAGTCAGATGGTATATCGCCAGACTCATATACTCTACACACCAATGTGAATAGTCGTTTTGTTGCCACTTCCCCCAATGATTTTAGAAATTCTGATGGAATGTTATCTATCCCTTCTGCTTTATTTGACCGTAAGTCCTCCAAAGTTCTTTTAAATTCCGATTCTAATACTGGATCCCCTATCTCTTCTAAATCGACTCCTGTTTCTTCTTCTATCACATCAGACAAATCTTCATCCTCATAGAGGCTTTCAATGTATTCTTTCCACCTATCTGCTCTCTCCTCTGCATTTAACAGTGGAATTCCCGTTGCACTCTTAATGTTACCACCGTTGCTTTTAATGTCACCAAAGGTTGTTTTGACTTTCCTGTATGCTGAGTCTGTCCTTCCGACAATCATATCTTTCTCGATGTCTTCACATTTTTCCTGCAGCCATTTCGTCTTAGCTTCCCAGCACTTCCTATTTATTTCATTCCTCAGCGACTTGATTTCTGTATTCCTGATTTTCCCGGAACATGTTTGTACTTCCTCCTTTCATCAATCAACTGAAGTATTTCTTCTTTTACCCATGGTTTCTTCGCAGCTACCTTCTTTGTACCTATGTTTTCCTGCCCAACTTCTGTGATGGCCCTTTTTAGAGATGTCCATTCCTCTTCAACTGTACTGCCTACTGCGCTATTCCTTATTGCTGTATCTATAGCGTTAGAGAACTTCAAACGTATCTCGTCATTCCTTAGTACTTCCGTATCTCACTTCTTTGCGTATTGATTCTTCCTGACTAATGTCTTGAACTTCAGCCTACTCTTCATCACTACTATATTGTGATCTGAGTCTATATGTGCTCCTGGGTGCGCCTTACAATCCAGTATGACCATGATGTAATCTAATTGAAATCTTCCCGTATCTCCCGGCCTTTTCCAAGTATACCTCCTCCTCTTGTGATTCTTGAACAGGGTATTCGCTATTACTAGCTGAAACTTGTTACAGAACTCAATTAGTCTTTCTCCTCTTTCATTCCTTGTCCCAAGCCCATAGTCTCCTGTAACCTTTTCTTCTACTCCTTACCCTGCAACTGCATTCCAGTCGCCCATGACTATTAGATTTTCGTCCCCCTTTACATACTGCATTACCCTTTCAATGTCCTCATACACTTTCTCTATCTGTTCATCTTCAGCCTGCGACGTCGGCATGTATACCTGAACTATCGTTGTCGGTGTTGGTCTGCTGTTGATTCTGATTAGAACAACCCGGTCACTGAACTGTTCAAAGTAACACACCCTCTGCCCTACCTTCCTATTCATAACGAATCCTACACCTGTTATACCATTTTCTGCTGCTGCTGCTGATATTACCCGATACTCATCTGACCAGAAATCCTTGTCTTCCTTCCACTTCACTTCACTGACCCCTACTATATCTAGATTGAGCCTTTGCATTTCCCTTTTCAGATTTTCTAGTTTCCCTACCACGTTCAAGCTTCTGAAATTCCACGCCCCGACTCGTAGAACGTTATCCTTTCGTTGATTATTCAATCTTTTTCTCATGGTAACCTCCCTTTTGGCAGTCCCCTCCCGGAGATCCGAATGGGGGACTATTCCGAAATCTTTTGCCAATGGAGAGATCATCATGACAGTTCTTCAATTACAGGCCACATGTCCTGTGGATACACGTCACGTGTCTTTAATGCAGTGGTTTCCATTGCCTTCTGCATCCTCATGTCGTTGATCATTGCTGATTCTTCTGCCTTTAGGGGCAATTTCCCACCCCTAGGATAAGAGAGTGCCCTGAACCTCTATCCGCTCCTCCGCCCTCTTTGACAATGTAGATAGAGAGGTAAAAATTGACACACATGCTTAGAATGACATGGGGTTTTATTAGCACCATCCCATATTGCTAGACGAGTGAAAGATCTCTTGAGCGCGTCGTTTGGTGATGATCGTGTGCTCAGCCGCCACTTTCGTCATGCTTGGCCTCCCAGGTGCCCAGACCTCAGTCCGTGCGATTATTGGCTTTGGGGTTACCTGAAGTCGCAAGTGTATCGTGATCGACCGACATCTCTAGGGATGCTGAAAGACAACATCCGACGCCAATGCCTCACCATAACTCCGGACATGCTTTACAGTCCTGTTCACAACATTATTACTCGACTACAGCTATTGTTGAGGAATGATGGTGGGCATATTGAGCACTTCCTGTAAAGAACATCATCTTTGCGTTGTCTTACTTTGTTATGCTAATTATTGCTATTTTGATCAGATGAAGCTCCATCTTTCGGACATTTTTTTAACTTTTGCATTTTTTCGGTTCAAATAAAACCCCTGTCATTCCAAACAGGTGTGTCAATTTGTACCTCTCTATCTACATTATTCCGTGATTTATTCAGTTTTCAAATTTATACTGACTTTTTGATCAGCCAGTATACTCTGCGAACCACTGGGACGTGCATGGAAGAGGGTACGTCCCACTATACCAAAGATAAGGGGTTTTCCCCGTTTCATGCATGCATGGCGGGAGGGAAAATGATTGTTTAAATGCCTCGGCGCGTGCTGTAATTAATCTAATCTTATGCTTACGATCCCTATGGGAGCGATGTATAGGGGATTGTAGTGTATTTCTGGAGTCATCATTTAAAGCCGGTTCTTGACACTTTTTAAGTAAACTTTCTAGGGATAGCTTCCGTTTATGTTCAAGAGTCTGCCAGATCAGTTCTTTCACCATCTCAGAGCCACTCCCCCGTGGATCAGACGAACCTGTTACCATTTGTGCTCCCCTTCTCTGTATACGTTCAATATCTACTGATAATCCTATCTGGTACGGGTCTCACACAACTGAGCAGTGTTCTAGGATGGGTCGTGGGAGTGTTTTTAGGCAATATCCTGGTTGCTTTTCCCCGGTATTCAACTAATAAACCCACACTAGGCCGGATTAAAGGAAGACATCAGATCAGTTCGGAGGCGTGCTGCTAGATTTTTTACTGGTGGGTTCGATCAGCATGCAAGTATTGCGGAAATGCTTCATGAATGCAAATGGGAAGCGCTGTGGGGAAGACGACTTTTTTTGCGCGAGGCAGTGCTAAGGGAATGTAAACAACCAGCATTTGAGACCGTATGCAGAAGAATTATACTACCGACAAAGGACATTCCGCTTAGGGACCACGAAGATGGGAGAAATTGGGGCTCTTACGGACGCTTATAGACCATCGTTTTACCGTCGCTCTCTTTGCGAATGGAACAGGAAAGAAAATGATTAGTAGCAGTGCAAGGTACAGTCCACCATGCAGCGTACGGTGGCTTGTGGAATATATACGTAAATGTAGATATAGATACTGGAACAACACTCAACATGGCTTTTTAAAAAAAAGAAAAAAGGAAAAGTTGAAATAATTGATCGTAAGGATAATCGAGTATGTAAAGTTAACTGACGTGAAATACACCGAGGAACCAAACAAACTGGTACACCTGCCTAATATCGAGTAGGCCCCCGCGAGCACGCACAAGTGCCGCAGCACGACGTGGCATGGACTCATGTGTGAGGCAGTGTTGGAGGGAAATGATAGCATGAAACCTGCAGGGTTGTCCATACGTGGCATGGACTCATGTGTGAAGTAGTGCTGGAGGGAAATGATAGCATGAAACCTGCAGGGTTGTCCATACGTGGCATGGACTCATGTGTGAAGCAGTGCTGGAGGGAAATGATAGCATGGATCATGCAGGGTTGTCCATACGTGGCATGGACTCATGTGTGAAGCAGTGCTGGAGGGAAATGATAGCATGAATCATGCAGGGTTGGACTCATGTGTGAAGCAGTGCTGGAGGGAAATGATAGCATGAATCCTGCAGGTTTGTCCATACGTGGCATGGACTCATGTGTGAAGGAGTGCTGGAGGGAAATAATAGCATGGATCCTGCAGGGTTGTCCATACATCCATAAGAGTACAAGAGGGTGGAGATCTCTTATGAACAGCACGTTGCAAGGCATCCCAGATATGCTCAGTAATATACATGTCTGGGGAATTTGGTGGTCAGCGGAAGTGTTTAAACTCAGGAGGGTGGTCCTGGAGCTACTCTGTAGCAATTCTGAACGCGTGGGGCGTCGCATTGTCCAGCTGGAATTGCCCAAGTACGTCGGAATGCACAATGGACACGAATGGATGCAGGTGACCGGACATGATGCTTATGTACTTGTCACTTATCACAGTGGTATCTAGAGGTATCAGGGGTCGCATATCACTCCACCTGTACACGCCCCACACCATTAAAGAGCCTCCGCCAGCTTGAACAGTCTCCTGCTGTCATGGAGGGTCCATGGATTCATGAGGTTGTCTCCATACCCGTACACGTCCATCCACTCGATAAAATTTGAAACAAGACTCCTCCGGTCAGGCAACATGCTTTCAGTCATCAACAGTCCAATGTCGGTGTTGACGGGCCCAAGTGAGGCGTAAAGCTTTGTGTCATGCAGTCATCAAGGGTACACGATTGGGCCTTCGGCTCCTAAATCCCATATCGGTGACGTTTCGTTGAAAGGTTCGCACGCTGACACTTGTTGATGGCCCAGCACTGAAATCTGCAGCAATTTGCGGAATGGTTGCACTTCTGTCACGTTGAACGATTCTCTTCAGTCGTCGTTGCTCCTGTTTCTGCAGGATCTTTTCCCGGCCGCAGCAACGTCGCAGATTTGATGTTTTATCTGATTCCTGGTATTCACAGTACACTCGTGAAATGGTCGTATGGGAAAATCGCCGCTTTATCGCTACCTCGGAGATGCCGTGTCCCACCGCTCGTGCGCCGACCATAACACCACGTTCAAACACTTAAATCTTGATAACCTGCCGTTGTAGCAGCAATAACCGATTTAACGACTGCGCCAGACACTTGTTGAGGCGTTGCCGACTTCATCGCCGTATTCTGCCTGCTTACAACCTCTGTATTTGAATACGCATGCCTGTATCAGTTTCTTTGGCGCTTCAGTGTAGATATCAGAATACCAGTAAATTATTACCGGAATAATTACGGTTAATCGATTAACTGCAGTTAATCCTTCATCCCTAAGTGTTAGGCGAGATATAGAACGGCAGAGACCTGCACCACTAGGAGACGCAGAGAGGCGCGCGCCATCTCCTTGGGCGGATTGCTGCGATGGGTGCACCAGAAATCGTGACTCGGTCTGACGACTGCTCCGTGCCGATAGAGGAGAGCGTCGGAGGTGTTTAGACGAACGGCAGCCTGCCCACAGTCATGGGAGCGGAGGTGTCGACGCCGACTCCGCCAGGTCTGTTCTCCTGTCTTAGGTCAGCACGGTTTCTGCGACTTCGGGTAGTAAGACGCACCCCGTCTGCGATCTTTGACTACACGAGTCGAATCAATGTTTATGATAGCTGAATTTCAGTTAAAACTGTGTGTTAAATCTGTTTTCTTAATACCCGTTACTGATAAGAGTAGCTAATTTTTATGGCACAAAATCACTTTGATGAAGTGTTACTTCACTTTGATTTGCTCTGGACAGGATATTTAAATTATTTTGAGAGTCCTTGAAAGAGGAGTTAGTGGTATGATACATCACGATGGTTGTAATTACCAGCCTACAACCTTCCTGTGTAATGATGCAAAAGCATGGCGCCCCGCACTGTCACCCTCGGGCTACTAAGCGGCGCTTCACGAAACAAGTTGTCGACACGTGCGAAAAACAAGCGCCAGAGCTCAGAAGTTCACGTGACGTGTAAGATGGGTTCATGATGTCACATTGGCACCAGATTTCACCACAATTCTGCTGGAAATGCCAAGGTCGACGTGTCACCTCATGGTATGATCATCACACCCCCTCTTACCCACATTTCACCCCTTCTTTTGACGCCTCTGCGATGACCGCCAGAACCGCAACGGCCAGTGTTGAAACCACGCGGGTTTCTTGTAGGTGACAGAGGGAAACTTTTCAGACAGATCGCCGCACACAATCGACACAACAATGCCTCAGAGGGCGGCATAAGGGACGTCAATGAAACCACCGCTTTCCGTGGGGCCTCGATTCCCGTATATTTCGCGTTCCGAACGACAGTTCTCAGTGCGGTGAGCAACAGGATGTCGTTCTTGACAATCTTTGACGCTGATGACGTGCCCCTCTCTGAGGATATTGCGAGGCTGCATCGGCATTGAACGTGATCGCACCCCATTGGTGGGCAGCGCTACTCCAATTTTTGCTCTCATGTATGGGTTGCAACCACAAGGGACAATTCAAAATGATTCGAAGAAATTTGAACGTGATCTGAAGCAGCTAACTGTGCTTATGCTTTTTTAGCTCTCCCGTTTCACGCCCTCCTGCGGCATGATCACAAAGGAAAGCGGCATTGACAAGTGCACGAATACAATGGTGAAGAGTCCCTTTAAGACCCCATAGATCGGCAATACCCTCAGTGGCACCTGCGCACATTTATTGAGAATTTTAAAAATGTGCCTTTACAGTGAAGACCTGCAAAGTAGCTCTAGGTGCCTGTAGATGGGCAACCTTCTTCGCGCACCTCTGATGCAATGAACTTCTCACTCTGGCCTTCTTTTCCCTTGTGTCGACGCCTTGCTGTCTGAAGCGTCGTCCATCTTGAGGGTGATGTCGCAGGGTCCCATGCTTTTGCACCATTACAGAGGACAGACGTAGGCACCTATGAATCAAATTTCAAACTTCCGCATTGCAATGGAATACTGTTACGAGGTTTCGAAAAAGTGATCATTTAATCCTGTAGCACAGTGTAGAAATGTTGGAACATAGCTGGGTGGAGAGTAGGTTCAGTTCCAGTAGTACCATTCCTAGCGTGAATATCATTTTGCTCTGTCTTTTGTGCTTTCTGTTCCATATGAAATACATGTAATGTGAATATATGAACTCTCCCAATCATCATGCAAGCTGTATTTTTAAAATCTTTATTCTTCAGTGTATAATTTACAGGCTGCTGGTAATAACAGTATAAATATTTTATTGAGGAATATATCATTTACTCGAAATTTTCGATTTATAAAAACCATGTGTGCTCCAAATCCCACTAACGACTGTTTACTTTAGAATTAACATACCTTACCTGTTTAATTCAAATTGTTGTCGTTGTATGTATTCCAGAATTTTCGAATCTTTAAATGTAATCCTTTGAAGTAACCAGTGTCGCAGTCTTGGAGCCCTAATTTTTTTCGTTACAAAAGTGTACAATACTCCTAAGATAGTTTACGAAATATTTCAGTTACAAAGTTTGAGTTCTAGGAAAATATTGACGGCTTTTGTAAATCTTATTGCACGCTAAAACTCTGACCCATACCGTAAAACCTTCGTATGCACTGCTGAAGAATACGGAGTTTATAATTAGTCAGTATTGCTGTGTGGTATGGGATCCTTACCAGACAGAACTGACACAGGACACCGAGAAACTTCAAAGAAGGCCAGCTCGTTTTATATTATCGCGGAATGGGGAGAAAGTGTCACGGAAATGAAAACGAAAAGGGGTGGCAGTTGAAAAGAGATCTTTTCACGAAATAGTCATTCCACCGCAGTCTGGAGCGTCTCTAGACCCGTCTTTGGCCGGGAATCTCATTGACTGGAGTAGAATAGTTATCAGTGATGAGTCCCGCTTGAACTGTGATTCAGTGCCCAGCGAAGACGAGTCTGGAGACGCCTCTGACGACGACGATGACGATGATGTTTGGTTTGTGGGGCGCTCAACTCGGCAGTTATCAGCACACATACAAATTCCCAACCTTTGCTCAGTCCGATCTCGCCACTCTCAGGAATGATGATGAAATGATGAGGACAACACAAACATCCAGTCATCTCGAGGCAGGTGAAAATCCCTGACCCCGCCGGGAATCAAACCAGTACCCCTGTCTCGGGAAGCGAGAACGCGACCGCTGGACCACGAGCTGCGGCCGCGTCTGACAACGGTGGTATACCAACCTTACTGTCCTCCGCCATATGGACGGACAATCGTGAGTGATGGTCCGGGGTGCCATTTCTTTTCATAGCGGGATCTCTCTGGTTGTCATTTCCGGTACCCTTGCTGCACAGCTGTACATCGAGGATATTCAACGCCCCGGTTTATTACCCTTCACGGTAAACCATCCTGAGCTTAAATTTCAACAAAATTATAGCCGCCCGCACACGGCGATAGTTTCTACTGTGGTTGCCAAATCCTACCTTGGCCAGCTAGGTCGCCAGAACTCTCCCCAACTGAGAACTTTTGGAGCATTACGGGAAGGACTCTCCAAGCAGCTCGGGATTTTGACAATATAATGCGCCAATTGGAGAGAACTTGGCACGATATTCCTTAGGAGGATGTCGAACAACTCTCAATCGATGCCATGCTTCCGATAGAAGCCATAGGTGGACCAACGCGTTATTGACTTGCTCAATTTGTGAAGCTCTTTCTCTTGAATAAATCATCCAAATTTTATGAAATTGTAATAATTTGTTTGTCTGTACATGTACACCACATCTACCGATTTTCATCCCATTCGGATAATTCCTCCGTGGTGCCTTTTTTGAAATTGTTTTAGAGTTTATTTCTCAATCGACGAACGAACTTTATAAAGAAAAAGACTATCGAGGAACACGAATCAGGTCAGTAAAGTTGCAATGACACAAAGGAAGAATGGTAATGGAGAGGAAAAAGCGAGTAAATGTAAACCAAGTCGTAGGGCATCACTTCTACATCTACATCTACATCCATACTCCGCAAGCCACCTGACGGCGTGTGGCGGAGGGTACCTTGAGTACCTCTATCGGTTCTCCCTTCTATTCCAGTCTCGTATTGTTCGTGGAAAGATGGATTGTCGGTATGCCTCTGTGTGGGCTCTAATCTCTCTGATTTTATCCTCATGGTCTCTTCGCGAGATATACGTAGGAGGGAGCAATATACTGCTTGACTCCTCGGTGAAGGTATGTTCTCGAAACTTCAACAAAAGCCCGTACCGAACTACTGAGCGTCTCTCCTGCAGAGTCTTCCACTGGAGTTTATCTATCATCTCCGTAACGCTTTCGCGATTACTAAATGATCCTGTAACGAAGCGCGCTGCTTTCCGTTGGATCCTCTCTATCTCTTCTATCAACCCTATCTGGTACGGATCCCACACTGCTGAGCAGTATTCAAGCAGTGGGCGAACAAGCGTACTGTAACCTACTTCCTTTGTTTTCGGATTGCATTTCCTTAGGATTCTTCCAATGAATCTCAGTCTGGCATCTGCTTTACCGACGATCAACTTTATATGATCATTCCATTTTAAATCACTCCTAATGCGTACTCCCAGATAATTTATGGAATTAACTGCTTTCAGTTGCTGACCTGCTATATTGTAGCTAAATGATAAGGGATCTAGAATGAGATTTTCACTCTGCAGCGGAGTGTGCGCTGATATGAAACTTCCTGGCAGATTAAAACTGTGTGCCCGACCGAGACTCGAACTCGGGACCTTTGCCTTTCGCGAGCAAGTGCTCTACCATCTGAGCTACCGAAGCACGACTCACGCCCGGTACTCACAGCTTTACTTCTGCCAGTACCTCGTCTCCTACCTTCCAAACTTTACAGAAGCTCTCCTGCGAACCTTGCAGAACTAGCACTCCTGAAAGGAAGGATATTGCGGAGACATGGCTTAGCCACAGCCTGGGGGATGTTTCCGGAATGAGATTTTCACTCTGCAGCGGAGAGTGCGCTGATAGATGGTAGAGCACTTGCCCGCGAAAGGCAAAGGTCCCGAGTTCGAGTCTCGGTCGGGCACACAGTTTTAATCTGCCAGGAAGTTTCATATCAGCGCACACTCCGCTGCAGAGTGAAAATCTCATTCTGGAAACATCCCCCAGGCTGTGGCTAAGCCATGTCTCCGCAATATCCTTTCTTTCAGGAGTGCTAGTTCTGCAAGGTTCGCAGGAGAGCTTCTGTAAAGTTTGGAAGGTAGGAGACGAGGTACTGGCAGAAGTAAATCTGTGAGTACCGGCCGTGAGTCGTGCTTCGGTAGCTCAGATGGTAGAGCACTTGCCCGCGAAAGGCAAAGGTCCCGAGTTCGAGTCTCGGTCGGGCACACAGTTTTAATCTGCCAGGAAGTTTCGATAAGGGAACTTTCTTTCTATGTATTCGCAGCATATTACACTTGTCTAGATTGAGATTCAATTGCTATTCCCTGCACCATGCGTCAATTTGTTGCAGATCCTCCTGCATTTCAGTACAATTTTCCATTGTTACAACCTCTCGATATACCACAGCATCATCCGAAAAGGCCTCAGTGAACTTCCGATGTCATCCACAAGGTCATTTATGTATATTGTGAACAGCAACGGTCCTACGACTCCCCTGCGGCACACCTGAAATCACTCTTACTTCGGAAAACTTCTCTCCATTGAGAATGACATGCTGTGTTCTGTTATCTAGGAACTCTTCAATCCAATTACACAATTGGTCTGATAGTCCTGGTTGCACATGCGCGCTCGCCCAGTAGCTACTGTGTAAGCCAGACTTCGAGTCAATTCCCGGCATCCGGGGTAGGAAGCTTTCGTCCTGTCAGCTAAACGTGAAGCGGACTGGACCGACCGCTTCATTTTCGAGGTCGAGGGATTTCCGCAGGATAGCAGATGGACTGGCAGCAGCCGTGGGAAATCAACTTCAAAGGTCTTGGAAGGAAGCAGCTCTTAGTGATAACTGGAAATGGCCAGTGGCAGTATTTGAATTTCGTCTTCGAGGCTAATTATCCGAGAAGCCTGAGTGTTGGAATAAGTGAGGAAAACAGTTTCGGAGCTCGCGAAATCAGGGGACGGCCGGCAGTCCTTGTAGCACGGAGGATGTCAGTTTAGTGCCCCCGGGGACGGAGGAGGCATTGCGGAGTGCATTTACAAGTCGGCAGTCTGTGGTATCGATGATAAATAAAGTGAGTCTCCTCGTGAGGCAAGTTTCGAAAGAGCTACATGTGCGTACCCGAGGCTCATATCGGAGCCGGCTCAGTCATTTGACTGCCGTCTTGGCGGAAGTTGCTGTTCCGTGGGAATACCAGAAAGAGGTCAAACACCAGGGCGCGAAGCCGTTCAGTAACTGGAGCTGCTATTTAACGAACCACCTGGCAAGACGTATCAGAAGGCAGTAAATTCACATCTTCAACTTTTGCAGTCCTACCTTCCTCAGTTGCGTGTAATATTACGGTATATTGATAATTTTTACTTATGGACCGTCTGACAGCAACTGAATTAAACATAATTTTAGTGCCATACGCGTTTCACCTTTATTTTCTGCAAGGCATCATCAGTGGCAGGTTGCGTGGACAATTTCTTACATATTACGCTCCTGTTGCATTTTTGGTGTTGTTCTTCTTCTTATGAATGCCAATTTGCGGTTTTTTCCACATTCCACAGCACTATGAACTGAACGTTTGTTTCAATGCAATGTTTTGGTTTCTGTTGCCGACTGGCAAACCAAAACATTGCATTGAAACAAGCGTTCAGTTCATAGTGCTGTGGAATGTGGAAAAAACCGCAAATTGGCATTCATAAGAAGAAGAACAACACCAAAAATGCAACAGGAACGTAATATATAAGAAATTGTCCACGTAACCTGCCACTGATGATGCCTTGCAGAAAATAGAGGCGAAACGTGTATGGCACTAAAATTGTGTTTTATTCAGTTGCTGTCAGACGGTCCATAAGTAAAAATTATCAATATACCGTAATGCAGTAAATCCAATTTTGTTCCAACGAAAATAGTTCTTGATTGTATCCTCCTCATTTTTAACTTCATGTAGTTATTCTATTTTGTTTACATTGTCGGTGAGAGAGACTGGAAAACAAGTTTGAGACGCTGTTTGCAGTGCTCGTTTTGCAATCCAGTTGTCGGATCTGTGGGTCTTGGAAGTAGCGGGACTTCTACAAAACAATGGTTAGTGGTTTATGAGTAGTGACGATTTTAGCCACGTTCAAGGCGAGGTTGGCGACCCTTTTCTAGAGTGGTAGTATATGTGCAGCAGTGCATAGAAGTAATCTGGGACCACCAAAAACCTTTTGTAGATAAAGCTACGGAGCAGTAGGTAGGGTTATTGATGTTGCGCGCCGCTCATAGCTCTAGTGTGGGCGCGAGTGCGACTTCGCGTCACGACACGGAGACTCCGAGGCGCGGACCAGAAGGGACATTTGAAAGTCTTTGCGACGTGTCCTTTGTCTTTGGACTTGCTAAAAAATTCCTGTGTAGCAGTTATGTGGGAACTTGAATTATACTGATATAAAATGTCTGACGGACAGCAAAATAAAATTTGAAATAGTTTGTCGTTGACAACTCCTTCTGTTCTCTAGAAGAATCTTATTTATTATATACTGAAAAACCAATTAAGTGGCTATAATGTTTTTACTGAGCTGTTCTGATTGCTATGAGTTCATTTCGAACCCCATGGTCATTTTCAAGGTATTTGCAAAAAATTCAGTCTTGAAACAAACGTTTTTGTACATTTTCGTTATTTACATATTACGTTACAGTTTTGAATTACTTACAGCTTAGCGTATCGTTATTTCTGTGCTGTCGAAATGTTAATATAGGTGGAGATGTATTAACCCTTCAGTAATTAATAATTGTAACGTAATTTGTAAATAACTAAAATGTACAAAAACGTTTGTTTCAAGATTGCATTTTTTGCATGTAGCTTGAAAATGGCCATGGGGTTCGAAATTAACTCATAGCAATAAAAGCATTATAGCCACGTAATTTGCTTTTCATTATATAATGTCCTTACAAGGCATATGCAACGCTGCAGGCCCGTGAGAATTAAAAAAGAATTCTATTTATGTAATACCAGCCTTTCTCCTACGGCTTCGCCCACGTATGTGTTCAGCACCTATATTGGACAAACGTCATCCTTCCCCTCTCTGCATCCACCTGTTCGTTCCTCCGTCTGTCCACTTCATCCTCCCATCTCTACCTGTCTCCTCCTCCTCCTCCTCCTCACTCCCTCTATTCATCTCCTCCTCTCCCTCCCTTCGTCCATTTCCTCCACCTCTCTGACCATATCTTCCTCCCTCGCCTTCTGACCATATCCTTTTCTCCCTCTCTCTTTCCATTTCGGCCTCTCCTCTTCCTTTTTCACCCACCCACTGCCACTTTACACCTTCCACCTGCCTCATACATCTCCCCCTCCTTCCCTCTGTCCATTTCTTCCTCCCTCTCGCTCTGTCCATCCCCTCTACTATCCATTTCAACCTGCCCCTTGCTATGCACATGTAGCCCCTGTTATACGGTTCGATTAAACAGACTGATACTACACCCGCAGCATGGCTGTCACGCAGGGCAGGCTACACATCAAGAGCTTGAAAACCATTTATTTCCCTCTGACATAGAGGTCACTACGCAAAGCAGTTTGACAAAGCAGCCCAGCACAATTTGAACACAACAAGCCTGTCATGTAGGGCAGCCTGCATGTTTGGGCCTGGAAAACCATTCTTGCCCCTAAAATATAAGCTGTCCTGCAAAGGACATTTATTTTGCAGGCCAATATTGTTTCCACACAGCATGCATATTTTTTGGGCATCCTGTGTGCCAGGGACAAAAAAAAACATTTTTGGCCATATTTCCGCTCCCATTGGAGCTGGGAGGTTATAAACCCCACAGTACTGATACTTGTGAGGCGTGCTCTTTCTGTGTGAAATTTGGTTGAAATCGATCCAGGGGTTTGGGAGTAGATCCCAGACACACACACATACACTCTGCTTTATATGAACATATATAACACAAGTAAAAAGTAGTGGAGAGAAATAACTGATTTATATTTGTATTAGGGAAATATTACCTTGCAAATAATCAGCATGTAGTCATATTTGTATAACAATATGAAATGACTTATTCATACAATTATGAATAATCACAGAAAAGTTCCATGGAACACTAAACTAATTAACTTTAGATACGATAATAGACCTCTGAAAGTGTTCTGCTAACACAAACCATGTACCAGATGCTGACACAACACTTTTGACAAAACGAATCTCAAGCATAACTGGATTTAGTCTCGAAGAAAATTATATTTAACAGGACAGTTGGGGACGATCAGACAGATGGTGATGTGTGGGGTACAGGATGCCTAACTGGGAAGAACATACGGATCACAAGACTACTACGATTAGTGAACACGATGTGGACTTTATCATCCAGAGTGTAACACCATAATCGACTCCATCGAAAAGTTAGATATTGATGTAAAATGCATGCAACTTAGCAGTTCAGTCTCTTTGGGCATATGGAGTACCCTCATAGATACGCGAATGGCTTTATGCACGTTTTAATAACAGAGGACAGTATGCTCTACTGGATAGTAACTGCTCTACAGAAAAAAAAGTTGCGTCTAAGAGCGGATGTACTTCAAGGAAGTACAATACAACCACTAATTCTTTAAAAGCCTCATTTTCGACATTGGCTATGTTTATTAAATTCTACTATTCCAATTTCAGCCTTTTGGTCATTTTAAAGTGGATAACAGCTACAAACAATATACACCAGGCTAAATATACCAGTAATATGTCCGCCCCCGGTAGCTGAGTGGTCAGCGCGACATAACGTCAATCCTAAGGACCTGGGTTCGATTCCTGGCTAGGTAGGAGATTTTCTCCGCTCAGGGACCGCGTGATGTGTTGTCCTAATCATCATCATTTCATCCCCATCGATGCGCAAGTCACCGAAGTGGCATCGACTAGGAAGACTTGCACCCGGCGAATGGTCTACCCGACGGGAGGCCCTAGTCACACATTTTATTTACCGCTAATATAATACATACCCACTTACAAACGAGCAAAAGGTTGAAATTGGAAGAGTGGGTTTTTAATAACCGGAGAGTCAATGGCGAAAATGAAGTCTTTCAAAGAATTTTACGAGACTGTGAACCCACAGCAAATATAATTGTGAGAGTCACTAATGTTCTCAGTACAGGAAACAGTTTCTCGGATAGGACCCCCGGCGCTATCAGACGGCTAGCTGATGACGCTGTTGACTACAGAACAGCACTACTGTTGCAGTTGCATAGGTAACTCCGGAACGACTTGGACGTAATTAACGTATAGGAGTGATGGAACTTCAATGTGGACATCCTGTATCCATGGTGCGCTGCGCTGTGCTGGCTTGCCTCACCTGCAGACCTCGACCTGGAGCATACACCTGTTGAGGTAGGTGCGGCCGTCGTTGCCGCAGACGGGCTCGTTCTCACGGCCGCAGCGGTGGCTGCAGCTGGCGCCCTCTGCCCGCGAGCACTTCTCGGGGGGAACCACCGTCACGCCTGCCAACACAACTAGGGTTACCAACGAGTTAAAATTTCATAGAGTGGCTGAGATACTAGTTACAGCGCTCCTAGCGGCAACCAACGCTAACTCGGCCGCCATGTTCTCCTTAGTCAAAACATTAGGAAAGCGTTACTGTTGTTTGTGTTGGAAGTGTGTCAGCTGTTGTGATATTACTGCAATATTTAACTTTTCTAGTTGACTTTTTTGTTACAAAATATAAAGTCAACACGCCTGCAGTGTGTTCAGCGTTCAACTGCACAAATCGCAGCGATAAAACAACAAATATTTCATATTATAAGTAAGTATATTAGTACCGAAATACGACACACGTTTTTTAATGTTTATTAAAGAGTCATTTGCATTGGAACTGTAATTATGCTTAAGACAAATGCAGGAAGTAATTTATTTATCGTTGATTACAGATTTCCTTTAAAAGATACGGAAATTAGAAAAAGATGGGTTATAAATATGAAGCGAGAAAACTGGTTTTCTACTACAGCCAGTTACCTCTGTTCAGTTCATTTTGAAGAGAAATATATGTACCACACAAATGTCCAGAGGCGCCTTTTGTCAAAACCAGTACCTACTATCTTTAACTTTCCACCACATTTACAAAAGCAAGATTAAGTATTACGACCACAACCCAGAAAGCAATCTTTCGACAATTTGCAAGATAGTGCTATTACAGTGACATCATTAGCACAAAGTAAGTCAATAATTTAATTTTACTCCGTGTTCTTATTACTTTGAATTACATACTTTCTATTATAATCTTATGGTGTAACTCTGTTATAAACTTATGATGTAACTACATTCTTTCAGTGCCTGTCGGACCCACATCTGTTTCTGCTGACCACAATTACTGTCTACCAAGCCCTAAGAAGTTGAAAACACAATATAACAGAGTACAAGCAGAGAATGTGCGACTAAAGAAACAGATAAAGCAAATGAAGCAACTTAGTGTACGACACAAAAGAAGAATAGTGCAGTTACAGACTTTAGTTGCTGGTTTGAGAAGAAGGCTATGCAGTTCAGTTTCTGATATGTTAAACAGTGAACATGTAGTTGGTTTGTTGAAGGAGCTATTGGAACTTCAGTGCAGTGCTAAAATATGCCATTATTCTCAACAAATAAGGAAATTTTCCCTGACCCTACACTTTTATTCTGCCAAGGCATACAGCTACTTACGAAAATTTGTGAAATTACCCCACCCAAGAACGCCTCGACTTTGTTATTGAATTACTATGCTTGTGTTAACTACTTGTAACACATATTTCAAATAAATTCTCGTTCGCAGTGTACTGGTGTTTGAGGCTTTGACTGTTTACTTTGAAATAGCGACAAAAATATCGCATTTCTGCGCCCTTTACTGTTTGTAATAGTTAACCACAGCATGTTTAGAAGTTTCACCGTAATATTCTGGTGGTACCTGCTCTAATTGCATTAATTTATGGGCAACAAGTAACGTTATAGTGGATGGACAGACTTATTTGAGTTGTCTTGTAGTGTTATCTACATCGAAAAGTTTAGCCATATTTCGACAAAAAGATCCCTTTTTGCTGTCAGTGTACACAGAAATCACTGCTGTCTATTGCTTGTTTTAGAAAAAAATAAAGCTAGTATGGGCTATTTCAAGTAAGTCAAACGCAGTTACAAGGGGGCGGGACACAGCAGACGAATGCCTTGACTAAAGAAAACATGGCGGCCAGAACTTCAATTTGCTTCAAACATGGCGGACCTATAGCCACTCTATGAAATTTTAACTCGTTGAGGGTTACTCAAACGGGAAGAAAAGGAACGCAAGCAGTGCTACCACAAGCCATGTGCAAATTAGCAAGTCGATTAATGCACTAGAGTTTTACCATTTCCTAAATCTTATGTCCCTCTCTGTGTGCCGACTTGACAGAAAATCCTAGGAAGTTCTGGTCTTACGTTAATAAGTAAGTGGATCGAAACAGCATATCAGACACTCTGGGATGATAATGGCATTGAAACAGAGGATGACAGGCGTAAAGTTGAAATACTAAACACCTTTTTCCCAAGCTGCACTGCAGTTAAATCCTCGCACGAACGAAAAAGTGGCTGACATCGAAATAAGTGTCCAAGGAATAGAAAAGCAACTGACATCACTCAACAGAGGAAAGTCCACTGGACCTGACGGGATACCAATTCGATTCTACACAGAGTACGTGAAAGAACTTGCCCCCGTTCTAAGAGCCGTGTACCGCAAGTCTCTAGAGGAACGGAAGGTTCGAAATGATTGGAAAAGAGCACAGGTAGTTCCAGTTTTCAAGAAGGGTCGTCGAGCAGATGCGCAAAACTATAGGCCTATATCTCTGACATCGATCTGTTGCAGAATTTTAGAACTTGACCGCGTATCATCTCATTTCTGGAAACCCAGAATCTACTCAGTAAGAATCAACATGGATTCCGGAAACAGCGATCGTGTGAGACCCAACTCCCTTTATTTGTTCATGAGACCCAGAAAATATTAGATACAGGTTCCCAGGTAGATGCCATTTTTCTTGACTTCCGGAAGGCGTTCGATACACTTCCGCACTGTCGCCTGATAAACAAAGTAAGAGCCTACGAAATATCACACCAGCTGTGTGGCTGGGTTGAAGAGTTTTTAGCAAACAGAACACAGCATGTTGGTCTCAATTGAGAGACGTCTACAGACGTTAAAGTAACTTCTGGCGTGCCACAGGGGAGTGTTATGGGACAATTGCTTTTCACAATATGTATAAATGACCTAGTAGATACTGTCGGAAGTTCTATGCGGCTTTTCGCGGATGATGCTGTAGTACACAGAGAAGTTGCAGCATCAGAAAATTGTAGCGAAATGCAGGAAGATCTGCAGCGGATAGGCACTTGGTGCAGGGAGTGGCAACTGGCCCTTAACATAGACAAATGAAATGTATTGCGAATACATAGAAAGAAGGATCCTTTATTGTATGATTATATGATAGCGGAACAAACACTGGTAGCAGTTACTTCTGTAAAATATCTGGGAGTATGCGTACGGAACGATTTGAAGTGGAATGATCATATAAAATTAATTGTTGGTAAGGCGGGTGCCAGGTTGAGATTCATTGGGAGTGTCCTTAGAAAATGTAGTCCATCAACAAAGGAGGTGGCTTACAAAACACTCGTTCGACCTATACATGAGCAATGCTCATCAGTGTGGGATCCGTACCAGGTCGGGTTGACAGAGGAGATAGAGGAGATCCAAAGAAGAGCGGTGTGTTTCGTCAAAGGGTTATTTGGTAAGCGTGATAGCGTTACGGAGATGTTTAATAAACTCAAGTGGCAGACTCTGCAAGAGAGGCGCTCTGCATCGCGGTGTAGCTTGCTGTCCAGGTTTCGAGAGGGTGCGTTTCTGGATGAGGTATCGAATATATTGCTTCCTCCTACTTATACCTCCCGAGAAGATCACGAATGTAAAATTAGTGAGATTCGAGAGCGTGAGGGGGCTTTCCGGCAGTCGTTCTTCCCGCGATCCATACGCGACTGAAACAGGAATGGGAGGTAATGACAGTGGCATGTTAAGTGCCTCCCGCCACACACCGTTGGGTGGCTTGCGGAGTATAAATGTAGATGGAGATGTAGATGAAATGGTCGCGTCTGTGGCAATCTGGATTAGTAGTAATAAAACGTCCTACTTTTGTTACAGAGTCGATTTATTTATGACACCAAATGTTACAGCAATTACACTGCGTGTTTAATTGTGTTTAGATGAAATCTCTAACTACTGAATTTTGAAAATAATCTACAGATTTTATCTATAGACAACTCCAGATGGAAGATACCTTCTGAAACATGTAGTGTGAAGAATAAGAAAGTAACTAAAATGCAACATTTTATTACTTTTTAGCAGTGCACCTAGCTTGGGCAGTCTGCATGAGTTACCTGGTTTAGTACTCATTAAGTTTTACTTCACTTTGGGACCCTTACTCTTGATTAGATTTGTTTTTCTATTGACTCCATTTTATTATCACCATCTTTACTATTATTACGTCTGATTTTGTAATTGTTATTGTTATTTGTATACTCTGCTTAAACTTCTCGTTGTTTAAGGTGTGTCACGTGACACAGTTTTGCCACGATGACTGTCGCCTGCAACAGGTCGGGAGACAGGGAACAGTGGTCTGGTCTGCCAATATTTACACAGGTGGAACGAGGTTTTGCCCACTGCATTTGGCACGTAAAGCGTAGCCTGTAGACTTTAGAACTTGTGACAACTGCAACCTAAAGGCACGTAGTTGTAGGCGTCTTCTTAAAAGTTTCCACACAGAAGTCACTGGAAGTTGTAATTTACGATTACTCTTTCGAACTGATTTCTTGAGGCTATGCGTAAACACTCTCTCTCGTTCAACACTTTCTTCGTTCACTATTGGTCGTTCCATAGTCTACTCTTTGCGCACAGATATACAAACAAAAGTGTTTGAGTTTCTCCTTAATCTGACGTATTATTTATAATTGTAAATTGAATGTAATAAATGCTACAAAGCGTTAAACACGCTGTATTTAATGTGGCAGCCAAGTACCTAAAAATAGTCATATTCACTCAAATAAACGAAATATATGATCATTTATGCGGAACCAGTTAGGTGCAAACTGGAAGTAGATGGAAAAATTATTCAACAGGTAATGACATTTAAATTCCTTGGTATTGAATTGTCCATCACTGGAAATGTCGAAAAGGAGGTCAGAGAACAAGTAGCAAAAGCAAACAAAGTGGCAGGGTGTTTAGCACTTTGGCGACGGAACCCTATAATATTTCTGGCTTTCCAACCATCATATTCAGGTACAAGAAGCTCTTCTTAGAGCAGGGGACAAGGCAGCAGTGCGAAGACGACGCAATGTGGTGTGCGGTGCCTATGACAGATAGTTTTTTCGGTGCTGGTATCATGAGAAATACTGCCTAAATTGTGAGCCTTCTCCGAGACTGGCTGCTGCATGAGGAAGTTGCGCCCCAAAATGATGTTCTCTTCTTAATATTACAAAAAATAAACAATCTATTTACTTGCATTTCATGTAAAAGCATCCCTCAATAGCAGGCTATCATTCCACTATTTCAAGTGTTAATTACCAGTAACACAGTGAACAGCTGATAAATGATAGGCAGACGAAGCATTTCGGAGATCGGATCGCGCCTAACTTGGATGGCGGGCGAAGTGGTTCGGCTGTCAGATCGGAGATATCCCGGCCTCTCGGAAGACAGACATTTGTTCTGCCTTGGTTGGTATCGGTTAAGGTCTTAATTAGCTAGCTCTAGTTATTTGTATATATAATTGAGAACGATCTGATAGTAATTACGCAAATACGCAGTTCATTGTTTTGTTTATTTTGTATAAAAGTGTGAAGAAAGGAAATTATTTGTGATACATTAAGTGGCATACAATTGTGCAGTTTCTCGCATCCTGCTAATAAAAAAAGGGAGTGGCATCCCGTATAAACAAACTAACTGAAAATTTTATTATTCATACAATATCAGTTCGTTTACTACAGCCTCAAGATAACGGATTCACGATCTACGTGCTGTTCTTTGCGCAGGGGACGATAACAACTATAGAGAACTGCAAGCTGGTGAACATTTATTAGAACTTATGCATTCCACCCAGGGCGGTGGAAGCAAATAGGCACCTCGCGTCTACTGACATCTTAGAACAAATGAGATCAGTGACACGTCATCTGTGGTAACACAGAGGAGGTATGAACAAGAGAAATTTTCGGGGGAAGAGGTTTATCTTGTATACATCTCCCTCTCTCTCCCCCTCTTTTTAAACTTGCCGGAACCCGAGTAAAAGCCGTGAAACGATAGTTAGCCAAGTGGACGGCGCCCGAGCCTTTCTCGTGCAATGCGTAAAACTTCGTAGTTGACACTGTGCTTCTTTCCCTCTGTCGGTAGCCATGTAGACAGCACAAGGAAGCGCCTCTGCATTGTGCTATCACGTAGTGTTTGAATTATTCTGTACTCGAATATAGCACCTTGTATGTCGCTGTTCTGTGTTGCGTCCATATTACTTTCGTCTAACAGGAAGATGGGAAAACGTGCCGAAACGAAAAGGTCTGGTGGTGCCCAAATTGCCATGTGGCTCTTTACACGATTGAGTGTTTTAAAACAAACAACACTCAGGCAAATTGTGTGTAAGAACGGTGTGTACAATTTCTTTTTCAATATAAAAGTGTTTGAATATATGCTATTTTTACTATCTCATAATCTACCTTTTACGAATACTTAAAGCAGATTTAATCAATTCAAATGACACAACAAATGAGTTTATTGCATTTATAGTTACAATGCTGCACTTGTCGGCAAATGTGTTGAGAGCAGCCGTCCAGCCGCCCCAACCAGGGCGACTGAGGCCCTTCTTGAAACTGTTAAATGGTACAGTTTGGAACAGCAAACATGTAGGAAAAGGTGTAACGGCAAGAATATAAAAACAATAGTAAGACTAGTTATACACAGATGAGACAAGACCTGGAACATCAGAAACTAGAAGACGTATGAAAACCCCGGAAATGTAAATGCCGCAGAGGATTACAGGGTATATATCGAGATGGAGAAGTGAAAGCATTAGAAAAGGATGTAAAGTGGACTCCATTAATGAGTGGACACGTAAGAGAAAATATGAATAGAAGGAACACAGAGACAGGATGGATGAACGGGTGATTGCGAAAATCGGAAGAAATAAATCAGCAGCTGGTAAAAAACATACAGGCCATCGAAGGAGAAGATGGGGTGTCGATTTCAAAGTAGACTGAGGGGTACTGAAGGAAACGGGCCTTAGCTTAGAAAGAAGTGAAGAAGAAAATATCACTAGTTTTAATGTTTATTGAATGCAAATTGCCGCTAAATTTAGATGAAACGCGGCACGCATTTTACGTGCCGATTTTATTAATAATTAGAACATATTTATCGTTCTGAGGCTGACAACAGGAAAATTCGGCATGGGAAATGCTATTGACGTCATAAAACACTGTGAGTGGCAATAGGGTGCCCTGTGTAATTTGCATTTCTCTCCTTATTAACTCGGTGACGATTTTTGTTGGATTGTCAATGTCTGGAGTGCGTGCGAATGTTCAGAGTATTCGACTCGGAGCGACGGGGAATGCTTCGGCCAAGCAGGTCGGTGAACGGTGTACAGGCCGCAGCCGAACCTTCAGGGGGCGGCAGTTACTGCTGGTGGTTAAGGTCCAGCATGGAGCGGTACGGCGCCGCGTACAGGAATCGGGGGCTACTTTTCCCTGTTTTTCTGACTTCTTTTGAAGATTAGTAAGCCGTTAGTAGGACGCGCAAGCTACCAGAAACTCTAGCCTTATAGCGGATAGCGGTCCTCTCTGGATTTCTCGAATCCGGTTGCGAGGCTATGGACATTGGCAGCATAACTTGCGGTTAGCATAAAGAAGTGTGAGATCAGACTGTAGCACTGAAATGAAAATGTTTTGGTAGGCGGGATGCTATTTTTTGCCGGGATTCTCTGTTGGAAGGAATCCTCGTGATTGGATCGCAGTGGTTAGTTATTCTGCCATTGGCGACTGGAGCTATTTTGGCGACAAGGAATACGCAGCGCGTAAATGAGTGCCGCTTGAGAACCTTTTGCCGGTAGGATGCGAAAGTGTCCTGATCGGTCCTGAGCGTTAGAAGGTGCTGCATCTTTGAATCCGGCTCAGGTGCTGATAATTCCGTCTTCGTGAATGGGCCTGCACGTCTTTCTTACGGTGAGCATAATTGGCAGCACTGCAGAGTAATAAAACTGATTTCACATTTGTGAAATCCAGGACGATCGCCTGTCTCGTCCCCTTTGCACTGTTAATGAGTGAGTGGTCTTCTGGATTTTAGTCACCAACTTCAGTCACTTTTCCTATTATGTATTACGGGTTTTAATAGTTGTCAGTTATCACTGAACAACGGGAGACTAAATTCTTAGGAGGGAAAGAATTAATAACTGATAGGGGAGTGACACTGCTTTCCATGTAATCTTGAGATAAATTCTTGTTAGAGCTAATTATCACCGGTTTTAATCATTCATTAATATGTTGCTCTCATTAATGTGTTTACGAATAAATATGTGTGTGGAGTTTAATGTCTGTTTATGGTCGACTCCTTCACATACACTAAGTTTTAGGCTTCTAATTTATATCCTGGAAGATATTAGCAATCAGCTCAGTGATCACCAACATATTACTCCAGTCACAGAGAGTTAGTTAGAGTGAGATATTTGTCTGTAAATTCCCCATTTTAAGAGCTATGTCTAAGGCCGTATATTTCGCGCACAAGCATTTAGAGGTTAGTTCTTAATGAGGTTGCCTGCGATTAATTAGTTTTCGAGGGTTCATGGAAATTCATCATCGCGTGGTTTTATACAGTTACCACACCAGAATAACGAGGGTAATCCTGCTGATTGATTTCAAAGCTTGTTTAGTTTTTTAACTCGTAGTAAACACTGAAGAAATGAAATGCAACATTTCGTAGCATGCAGTACGTAAGAGAAATTACTTCACTAAACAAAGCACGAGATGAACCTTATTAGTGGATGTGCTGCACTCCGTCCTCTCGTTTGTTTGGAGGGCACTGCCCTCGCAGCAGAGCACACACACTGCTTCTGATCTCATAGCTGCGCCTTCGTGCTGCTTGTGGTACCAGCAGACACACACCTGCTCACCGGCAGCCGGCATCTCCGGATTGCCGTGCAGAGAGTCTCGGTTACCACTCTTCCACTGTCTCGCTAAACACCAGCTATGCAGTACTCGTATCTAGCAACTCTCATCAACTGCAAAAGGCCGCCAAAGCCGACTGGCTGTGATCGAGCAACGGCACCTAGGGATATTGCTAGGACATTGAGCTTTTGATGGTTCAAATGGCTCTGAGCACTATGGGACTTAATATCTGAGGTCATCAGTCCCGCCGGCCGGAGTGGCCATGCGGTTCTAGGCGCTTCAGTCTGGAACCGCGCGACCGCTACGGTCGCAGGTTCGAATCCTGCCTCGGGCATGGATGTGTAGATGTCCTTAGGTTAGTTAGGTTTAAGTAGTTCTAAGTTCTAGGGGACTGATGACCTCAGAAGTTGAGTCCCATAGTGCTCAGAGCCATTTTAAACATTTTTTTCATCTGTCCACTAGACTTAGAATTACTTAAACCTAACTAAGCTAAGGACATCACACACATCCGTTCCCGAGGCAGGATTCAAACTTGCGACCGTAGCACTGACCTTTTGATGCTACACCATTTGCCAACTCCCGCAGCAGAACGCCTGAAATCGGTTGCGTGTGCTGTCGTGTCCCGCAATCGCTGTGTTCCTGGCTACAACGGAAATTGCTTGGCAGGGCTCAAGGTTACCGTGTTCATTTTCTCAACTGGCAAGTGAGACGTGGACTCGCTGGGTGCGCAGAGAAAATTTCACCCCAACAAAATGGTCCACAGCAAGTATAATTAATTTCGATCTTTCTCAGGCTTTAAACTTGCTAGTAACGGAACAACAGTAAAAACAATATATGTTGTGTGACGTTGAGAATAATAGCATAAACTGTCTCCAAGTCCAATATGAGTTCTTCTTTAGAAAACGAATTCAGAATTATGTTAGTACTGACTGTCGGAAAATAGCGCGTGGGGCGATGAACAGACGTTCATTCAGCTCGTCCAAACTCGCACATAAGTGCGTTCTGGAAGAGCTACGCCATGTTCACAGCTCGGTTTATTTAGGAAACACATTAATTAGACGATATATGGAAAGTTTACGAAAATGCATTTTCGCGCGATGCTACCGAATTTTCGGCATGCAGCACGCTTTTTTCTCACTCGGTTTAGGTGAGTGTATAACGCCTCTCTCGCGTCAAAAAGCTGAGCAGTAGTCCGGTTGGTTTCATTACAAGAAACGGATAGCAGCAGCTTGCCTTTTTTTTTTTTTTTTTTTTTTTTTTTTTTTTTTTTTTTTTTTTTTTTTTTTTTTTTTTTTTACTTCGAGATCGAGATGAAAGAAATAAATGAGTGGTACCTGTCACCGTCTTCCCTACAACCAGATTAGAAGGATCTCACCTGCTAGTCTGCTACTTTCCGGATTGTAATGGCGTCGGATTCTTCTTCACGCACTGTATCTAGATTTCGGTTGCTGATTGAAATTAATTGATTAACGAGTAGAATAGGTGGCGACTGCAGAGCAGTAACAGACAGTTAAAGGATAAGCAGATACATTATCGTAAACACATTGAAATGAGAAGTAGTCTCGATGCAAAGAGATGATAACTAGCCAGTACACAATTTCGAACTACGCAGGCGTTCGGCAGGCTTGCCGAGTGTCAAGCCGCAAATACATGAAAAGACATAAAGTATGCACTAAGACACAAAGGAAGTTGAACGAAGGAATTATCCGAATGGGGCGGCAGTCGATAGATGTGACGTACATGTACAGACAAACAAATTATTACACTTTCAGAAAAACTGGATGATTTACTCAATAGAAAGTGCTTCACAAATTGAGCAAGTCAATAAAGCATTGGCCCACTTGTGGCTTCTATCCAAGCAGTTGTTCGGCTTGGCATCGATTGACAGAGTAGTTCGATGTACTCCTGACGGATATCGTGCGAAGTTCTGTCCAATTGGCGCGTTAGATCGTCAAAATCCAGAGCTGGTTGGAGGGTCCTGGCCACAATGCTCCGAACGTTTTCAGTTTGGGTGAGATCCCGCTACCTGACTGGCCAAGGCAGATTTGCCAAGCACGAAGACAGACTGTAGGAACGCTTCACGTGGGCTGGTATTATCTTGCTGAAATGTAAGCCCAGGACATCTTGCCATGACGGGCAACAAATCGGGGAGTACACTATTGTCGACGTACCGCTGTATGCGGATGACAACCAAAGGAGTCCTTTTTTTTTTTTTGTCGTCAGTCTACTGACTAGTTTGATGCGGCCCGCCACGAATTCCTTTCCTGTGCTAACCTCTTCATCTCAGAGTAGCACTTGCAACCTACGTCCTCAATTATTTGCTTGACGTATTCCAATCTCTGTCTTCCTCTACAGTTTTTGCCCTCTACAGCTCCCTCTAGTACCATGGAAGTCATTCCCTCATGTCTTAGCAGATGTCCTATCATCCTGTCCCTTCTCCTTATCAGTGTTTTCCACATACTCCTTTCCTCTCCGATTCTGCGTAGAACCTCCTCATTCCTTACCTACGAAATAAAATGGCGCACTAGACTATCATTCTAGGCTGTGCGTCCTGTGATGGGCGACAGTCGGCTGGTATTCCACCACTGTCCGGGACGTCTCCAAATACGTCTTCACTGGTCATCTGGTCTCAAAATTCGAAGCGGGAACCGTCGCTGAAGACAATTCTACTCCAGCCAATGAGATTCCGGACCGAAGACGTGTCCGGAGACACCCCGGACAGCAGTGGCGATACCAACGTGACTGTCGCTCCCCGTAAGGCCCGACAACAACGAGTGATGCCATTCATTTTAGAATCAGGAACCCTTTGATTGTCATCCGCGGCAACCTTATAGAACAGCGATACGTCGACGATATTCTACGCCCACAGTTGTTGCCCTTTATGGCAACCCAACCTGGACTTGTATTTCAGCAAGACAATGCCCACTCGCACACAGTGTACATTAAATCTACCGATTCCCGCCCCATTCGGATAATTCCTTCGTAGTGTCTCTTCGAGAGTACAAACATACACAACAATAAGTAATCCAGTCCCTTAGAGTGTTCTTAAACCGTTTAATGAAGACGAACACCGCGATTCAGTCACACATTAAGGTAAAGAGCCATGGGTGGAAACACTTTGTGGGCACACGGACAGGGGAAGCTCAACAAAGACTATCTGTTTAAAACTGACAAAACAATGAGGCTGATCTCTAGCGCTGCAAACCCAATATTCGTATATTAAACACGGTCAGCTTTGGTATGAGTGGTCTACGGCGAATGTCTTGATATAAACTGAGCGTAAGGGTGCAATGGATGCTTCCAAGGTGGCGGAAACGAACATATGAATCCAAAAATGTTGGTTATTAACGCGCGACAGCTGTTTCCTAGCAAGTACTACAATGAAATGATACCGAGTTTCTATAGTTGCGTAGCCTCGGATCCTCGCACACTGTATGGTATAGCAGAAGGTCTCTACAGCTAACATGAATGGGGTTGGGGATGCCGTCGGCACACGGGCCATGCTTTCGAACGTCAATTTTGAGCATGCTGAGTTCAACATAGTGCTGAGCGCCCAAAAACAATCCATCTTGTGCAGTGCCTCAACATGGTACAGCTGATCGCAGTGCTCCCCAGCGTCAAGTTGTCGGCTACATTTGGCCCGCACATCACACAGTTTATGAAATGGGAGGGCGTGAAACTCCTACGTTAGCTCTATAAAAACGCACATTTCATCCCTTGTCCATACGTTAATTGTGTTGTTCCGGCCGTAGTATACATAAATAAAAACTTCAATAGCCTTGGACATGTAAGGCAAAAAGGAAAGTACCATTTCCAGTGAAACAGTGCAAATACAAGTTTACAATAGTTCTCCACATAAAATAAAATTGCTTCATCATTCTCTCTTTTTAGTAAAATCCAAACGTTATTCTTACCTGAACAGCAGCAAAATCTTTACAACAAGTGAAATAAAAAACAAGTGCAAAATATCTTACTGCGAGTACTGCAAGTCCTCTTGTAGATTAAGCTAATCGAACGAACTTATCCCTCAGAAAAAGAGCGCTTATATTTACATAACATCGAATATTATAGTATATACTCTTATTAAACTAATAAGAAAGTATAAGAACCTATTAGAAAACGAGAAGGCTAGCAAAAATTTTTAAAAAATTAAATCTAGTCAGGCTCGACCAGCAGTATATCTCGCAACACCTTACAATTCTGCGACTCTACTCATTGCGCTATACCGACCATGAGTGTTATACGACCATACAATTTATTTTATCCCCTCCTGAAAGCTTTAATGGATATGTTATTAAATGCCATTTACTTGTAACATATTGTACCAGGAACATTCCATTTCTTTTGGACCCTCGGTATGCCGTTGTCTTGAAACCCCATACTTTCATAATACGAAATTTACAATAATTCCTTAACCACCAATATGACGTTTCCCGTCATTTTATTACGGCAGATCATACAACTAACGGCATTTGCTGATGGTTACAAACTGGGACAATTATAGAACTATATGAAAAGGAACGTAAATTCATTGAAAACTACAGCATGCACACACTTTATTCAATATCTAAACGCCACTACAAATATTCCGATTTAGGTTATGCCATGTTTGATACGCCTTCCATCAATGGCGATGATGTGCCGCAGACGAATAGCGAAATTCTGCATGACTCGCTGAAGTGTCGAAACACCGATGCTGTTGATGGTCTCCTGAATGGCTGTTTTCAGCTCAACAATGCTTTTGGGGTTATTGCAGTTCACCTTGTTTTTTTACATAGCCCCACAAAAAGGAGTCGCGTGTGTTCAGATCCGGAGAATATGGCGGAAATTCAGGCGCATGCCAGTGGCCTTTGGGTATCCTAGAGCCAGAATGCGGTCCCCAAAGTGCTACTCGAGGACATCAAACAACCTCTTGCTTCGATGGGGTCGCGCTCCGTCTTGCATGAACCACATCTTGTCGAAATCAGTGTCACATTGGATAATGGCGAGGAAACCGTTTTTCAAAATCTTCACATACCGTTCGGTAGTCACCGTGCCATCAAGGTATAACGCACCAAGATTAGATTAGATTAGATTAGTTTTTCGTTCCATAGACCCGTACTGAGGAGATCCTCTTGGATGTGGAACATGTCACTTTTTTTTAAGCTGAAATAACAAAACTAATAGTATGAGTATATACAATACATCATTTGTTTCTATTAAAAAATTCGCCAATGGAGTAGAAGGAGTTGGCCACTAGTAAGTCTTTCAGGCTTCTTTTAAACTGATCTTTATTTGTAACTAATTTTTTTATGTTTGCTGGCAAATTATTGAAGATGAGTGTTCCTGAGTAGTGGACCCCTTTTTGAACTAAAGTAGGTGCTTGTTAATTCCTTGTGCAGATAATTTTTGTTCCTGGTATTGTAGGTATGAACTGAGTTATTTGTTGGAAAAAGAGATATATTATTTAGGACAAATTTCATTAAGGAGTAAATATACTGAGAGGCAGTAGTTAGTATACCTAGATCTTTGAAGAGGTTTCTACAGGACGTCCGTGAATTTACCCCGAAAATAATACGTATTACACGCTTTTGGACTCTGAAAACTTTTGTTTGACTTGAAGAGTTACCCCAGAATATTATACCATATGACATTATGTAGTGAAAGTAGGCAAAGTATGCAAGATTTTTTTATTTTTGTGTCACCTATGTCTGCTAACACTCGAATTGCAAATACTGATTTGTTAAGGCGTTTCTGCAGTTCTGTGGTGTGCTCCTCCCAACTGAATTTATTATCAAGTTGTAATCCCAGGAAGTTAAGACTATCAACCTCTTCTATCTGCTCTTCTTCATACTTTATGCATATGCTGGGTGGAAACCTCTTACAGGTTCTGAATTGCATGTAGTTAGTCTTTTCGAAGTTTAATGTCAGTGAGTTGGCTTTAAACCATTTGTTAATATCCATGAAAATATCATTAGCAGATCTTTCTAGAACTACACTCATACTATTTATTGCAATACTTGTGTCATCTGCAAACAAAACGTACTCTGCTTCTGGCAGTGTAACTGATGAGAGATCATTAATGTACACAAGGATTATTCCGTGACTGCACATTGCACACCACTTCTCTATGGCGAAATGCAGATTCTCAGTCCCCCAACAGCTCTAATTTTGCTTATTGACGAACCCATCCAAATGAAAGTTGGCTTCGTCGCTAGGCCAAACCATGCCTTCGCATACTAATTCCCATCATGCACCGCGGGGAACCGTTTGGTTTGAACATCCTAACGCAAACCGTCCAGAAGTTGTGACGGTTTTGTTCCACATAGGTCATAATTGTTACCCTGTACGTACATATAGGCTTCAACTGAAAGCCAGTATGGCATCTCGTGTCTCTGAACTGAGGACTTATGGCGTGTATGTGTCGTAGTTTGCGTTGTACCATCTCACTGATCAACGTTCAAATGCACGTTCAGAACATTTGTCATGCTTTATATTGCTCTGCACTTTCGTAAAGACTTCGCAACGTGCTGTTTGCACGTTATGATGTCATAAACTCGGCACGCTCAACGCTCGAATGCACGGTCCGTGTGCCGACGGCTTTAGGCTCTCAGCCGAGGGGCCATTCCGCCCGTCCACTCACAGGTTATCTGGTAACGGCGGAGCTCTTGAGATGAATTTCATCAGACTAAATTGCTGACAACACGCTTCTTAATAACAGTCGTGAAGACTCAGCTGAATCCACCTGTCCTTTCTTATGATCAAAATAGAAAAATTCAAGCGAAATCTCTCTCGCCACTATCACAGATGCCTGACGTAACACTGGCACTACCGTTCTGTAGTGACATAACCATTTTATCTAGTCAATTTTGAAGCATAGCTTCATTCTGTCATGCTTTCCCCATGATGTCTGATGGCTTTCTTGCAGTCTTCAGAAGTGATTTTCTTAACAGATTCGTTGGTGAGTGCTTCGACAGCAGATAATCACCATCATTTTTTTTTCTTTGGACTTTATCTTGTACCTACATGTCAGCGGTGTAGGGTGGCTGGTAGCTCATCCTATCTCGTTGAAGGGTGAGTACCCAGAGAAGAACTAACACCATAGAACTGATACCACCATCAAGTTACACTTACGTAACCTGGTTTACTTCATGTGACGATTACAGCTTTATGACCACATCTCATCATTTGACAGAAGAGAAACGATATTACATTTATGTTGTCGCAAATAAAATAGTTACAGAAAAATTATATCTGGAACAAACTAGTTAATCTATTTGCTTCAGCAACAACTATAGAGCATGCTTAATTATTTGTTTTTTGGTCAGCGGGATATAAACATCCACACAGTAAACTTTATGCTGAAGCATGTTGCATACTACTCCGTCAACATATTACTGAAGAATTTTAGGAAGAAAATGGAAGATGCTTTGAAAAATAAAATTTGCAATAGTTCCTGCTGTACCGAGGCTTAACGTCTACAATTCAGCAAGCAACTTCGCGACAGCGTTTCCCAGATGCCTAACACGCAGGGGACAATTTTCCGGGAGACAAGCTCCGACCGTTTCAGCAGGAGGTGACCTAAGCATAGCTAAACGCTACTGGCTACATTGATCTATTCTCTTTCACATGTCTCGCAAATAGGCCCAGCTGTATCCTAGCGCTGAATGGTAGCTACTAGCGGCAGCCTTCGAGCCAGACAAGACAATTTCGCTCCGAGTGAGTTTGCTGGGCCAGGCGTCGATTTCGAAAGGATTCTGTCACTCAGGATCCTCGCTCTAGATTGGCCTCCATGTCACTGCCATTCACGTCTGATTTCGCAACCTTGGGAGCTGCCATCTGGGTCTTAGAGTGTTCGTGATCTCCTCGCCGAGGAAGATGGGGACTCTGCCAGCCGGGGTGGCCGAGCGGTTCTAGGCGCTACAGTCTGGAACCACGCGACCGCTACGGTCGTAGGTTCGAATCCTGCCTCGGGCATGGATGTGTGTGATGTCCTTAGGTTAGTTAGGTTTAAGTAGTTCTAAGCTCTAGGGGACTGACGACCTCAGAAGTTAAGTCCGATAGTGCTCAGAGCCGAGATGGGGACTCTGCTGTCGTGACAGGCTTATGGGCTTGTAATTTCATTCCTGTTTGACTTCCAAACCGCTATACACCGGACTTAAACAGTTTTGCTCCTTAAGTGACTTAAACTTTGTTCATTCAGTTTGTAGTTTAGTACTGAGCGTCCTTCTTGACTTTCATTTTAAGTGTGTGTTTAAGAAACTTAGACTCAGTGACAAACTAACCGATCATCAGCAGCCAGAAGTATTATTGCTCTATTACAAGAAGTGACTTATTTTATGTTTTGTTTCAGTCCACGTCAGAGTAGGCGTGCTGTTAATCTCTGATAAATAAACTTGTACAGTCATTGCAACCTGGACGGACACATCAGTTTCAACATGTAACTACAAATGACATAAAAAATAAAAGTTCCTTTTGATTCCCATTGACGAGAAAAGCTCATGCTTACTTAATTACTTTCTTCAAGAAAAGGTGTCTGTAGTAAAAAATCTTTTACGTGTGACACAGCAAAACTGGTTCACCAGTTTGTTTGTATAATGCGCAGTAGGGTAAGAATACAGTTTCATAAAAATTGGGATAACAGTGTTATTACACCTTTTTCGAATTTTTTGTAATAAAATTTCGTGTCTAGCACTTACAAGCGAATATTCTAATGTACCAAACAGTTGCTGTTCCGAATTATTCGGAAAGTTGTTTCTTGAGACACGTAAAACTGCATCTACATGTAGGGTAGTTAAGAACTGCAAATCTGCGTTGCCAAGTAGTGCCGTTATGCAAAAGCATTAGGTACAAAGTACCCAACACAATTTCACTTTTCAGTACCCGGCCAAGGCATACGACTTGCAGAATGTTATATACTTGGTCGCCAGTATACCCTGACGTCGCGGAAGGAAAGATGCAGCCGCTGTCCCGGAAGGCCCTGGTTGGATCTGCATAGCGGGAAGTGAAGCAGTGCAATAGCAAAGCACTGCATCTGCTAAGTGCCATGTGGCAGCGACGGATATGTGGGTATGTTTTATCAGGAATGTTCCAGCTTGGTCAAACAGATGCTACACTGATACGTTCTGTGGCTTGAACGGCGTAGTCTAGGAGTGTGTCAGAAAGGAATAGGACACTGCTGTGATTGACGACAGTGATTGCTTCCTTGCTCTAGCGCCACGGGTAACGGTACTGAAAAGCAATGTACCGATAAACCGGCACACCTCACGTATTATTTGATTTGTTACTAGTTTTCGCTCACCAGAAGTGAGCATCTTCAGGTTTTCGTTGCCCTGATGATAACACGTTAGAGGTTTACAACTCCACCTCGCACCATCGACAACAAAACGTGTGGTATGGTGTATACACGCGTCGCCACCAGGGAATCAGTATCTGAAAAAGCTCTTGTGTGTTGAGCGAAACTAGCAATTAACTATTAATAATAATGAGCGTATGGCATTGGTGGCCGGGAGACCCCTCGCGGGGTGGTTCGGCCGCCGCTCCACAAGTTCTTTAACGCCACTACGACGACTTGCGAGTGAATGAGGATGAAAGACACACAACACCCAGTAATATTGAGGCAGAGAAAATCCCTGACCCCGCCAGGAATCGACCCCGGGACCCGGTGCGCGGGAAGCGAGAACGCTACCGCAAGACCACGAGCTGCGGACATTAATCTATTAATACGTGAGCTATGATGGTTTCTCAGTAGGTTACTTCCGTCAAAACGTACAGGTTGAGAGGCTGCGGTCAATGCATAGAAGTCTCCACTGACCTTTCATCATCATCATCTACTGGAGACATTCTCAGAGATACATCGGTAACTGTATCCAAAGCTCAGGGGAAAGTTGTAACTGGAGGGAACATTAGCAGTGAAAGCCCACATTTTATTAAGTGTACATTAACTCCTGCATCCTCTGCATGCAATATCTGTGTTTAGTAAAAATAGTAAATAAGATAAACTCCGCCCGAACAGATCATGAAGGTCCAAATATACCAACCGGCCGCCGTGTCATCCTCAGCCCATTGGCGTCGCTGGATGCTCATATGGAGGGAAGTGTGTTCAGGACACCGCTCTCCCATCCGTATATCAGTTTACTTCTTAATGAAGTAGCTCCTCAGTTGGGCCTCACAAGGGCTGCCAACAGCGTGCGGCAGACCGGATGGTCCCCCATCCAAGTGCTAGCCCAGCCCGACAGCGCTTAACATTGATGATCTGATGGGAACTGGTGTTACCACTGCGGCAAGGCCGTTGTCCAAAAGTAGCAAATAGGTGACAGATAATAATTTATGGTAAATAGCATAAAATGATTTTAGGGGAAAAACATGGGCGTCGCTTTCCTGCCCCCGAAATGCGTTGTGATGAAGGGCAGCACACCTCGAAGACATGTTTGGACTTGGTTCGTTCCTGCCACAGCACTGTTAAATCAGCATTATGCGTTGAAGTCTGTCTGCTGAGCAAAATGTCAGCTACGCTTAATGTCAACTGTGATATCTTTTCTTAATTCACATTCAGATCTTCTAATGCGATGACTGGTATATATGACAACAAATGTGTTTTAATATTTCGTTGGATTGTCGGATAGTTAATGATGTTTTTCACCTTTTCACCCGACAGTGGCTATAAAGTCGAAATCGTAATAGTGTGAAATAAATGACTAATATACAATATTCAAATGGCGGCAATTTAATTCTCTGTCCTTAAGCTTTAAAGAATAATATGAAGCACTTTTTTCTGCTGAAAAGTGGCGTGTCTCTTTTCATTTAGTGTGAGAATCACATTCCAACTAAGAGGATGATGAGGAGGTGGAATATTCCAATAGTAGCTCAGAAAAGTAAACTGCCCTGCAGTGACGGTATTTACTGATCTCCAGCTAACTTCATGATTTAACTGTATTTACATGGTGTGGGTGTCCTTTTTCTCTGCTTTCTGAGAGTACTTAGGGACAGCGTACAGAGGATTTGGGACAGGCATGTCAGGGTCCGACATAAAGAAGAAGTGAACCCCAGCAGCCAGCAAGGACTCTGGAATTCGCAGAGAACAAGACAGGTAGTGTGGAGTATTGTCAGAGTGAAAGTTACATTGTCAGGCGATTCCCCACGGCACCGGTGGCTGTTATTCGTTTACGTCACGTCTCCAGCCTAACAGCCGAGCAGTGCAGAGGGAAAGAACTTTTATCAATGGGAGCCAGCGCTGTGCCTTGTTCAGAATTGTGCCTTTCCGAAAACAAAGGAAGTAGGTTACAGTACGCTTGTTCGGCCACTGCTTGAATACTGCTCACCAGTGTGGGATCCGTACCAGATAGGGTTGATAGAAGAGATAGAGAAGATCCAACGGAGAGCAGCGCGCTTCGTTACAGGATCATTTAGTAATCGCGAAAGCGTTACGGAGATGATAGATAAACTCCAGTGGAAGACTCTGCAAGAGAGATACTCAGTAGCTCGGTACGGGCTTTTGTTGACGTTTCGAGAACATACCTTCGTCGGTGAGTCAAGCAGTGTATTGCTCCCTCCTACGTATATCTCGCGAAGAGACCATGAGGATAGAATCAGAGAGATTAGAGCCCACACTGAGGCATACCGACAATCCTTCTTTCCACGAACAATACGAGACTGGAATAGAAGGGAGCACCGATAGAGGTACCCAAGGTACCATCCGCCACACACCGTCAGGTGGCTTGCGGAGTATGGATGTAGATGTAGATGTTCAAAAGATAACAGTCTCATGCTTTACAAGAGAAACAAAGGATGCCGCAAAATATGGGCCTAGACTTGAGCAAAGTTTTTACTATCTTAGGACCAGTCGCGACGGCAACACACTGCACGTCTCATGCTCATAATTTACGGTGAGCATTATTAGCAGCACCGGCACCTTAGAACAATCGTTGGTTAGAATGAAGTCAGATAACTGCAGTTATCTGCCCCACATCATACACTGCATTGGTAAATGGATGTATTTTTCAGTCTAGTAGTCAGGCAAACAGTCACCGTGTACATTTAGTTAGCAACTCATGTGTCATTTCAGAATGGCAGTTGCATCTACAGGGCGCATTCTCAATCCCTTCAAAGAACTTGGGGTACCAGCAGGTTAACTCGGTGTAAATCAAATAATGCGATTATGTAATTGGGCAGTCAAGCAGTTTGTCAGGCAGTTTATCACGCAGTTAGTGTCTTATATGAATAAATTAATGTGTTAATTTAAAACTTGTTTCTGTTGACACCTTCAATTACTCGCGTTTTCAGTAATATGCAATTCTCCACTTTAGGATCCACAGCTAGACCCTTCACATTTAATTGTCTTAGGTAAAACATTCAAACACCGTAATTAAGCTTGGGTTTTAAAGGTGTGCCTGTTTCCTAATTATTTTTCGTAGTCAGAATAGCAGTTTCAAACACATGTAGCGTTTTGAACTGTCGCTCTGACAACGTTTCTCCAAAAATTTATGTGTATGTTCAATTTTTCCTCTGTCAAACACTAAAGCAAAAATTCCCATATATTCCTCTTTCTCTCTTTGTTCCTCAATCAGTGACATCACTTTCGTTTCCCATATCTTCATTAATCATGTTTCATCGCATTCTACTTTCTCCCCCCCCCCCCCCTTCCTCAGCACTCCTCTCACGTGCATTATCACTATCCTCCGTAATTTAAACATACCTTTCTGTAACTTTTTTTATTTTTAAGAATGAAATCCCTCCAGCTGTACATAAGTTTTCATATTTTTTTGGCTCCTAGTTTCGACGTTGCGTCAACGCCAGCTTCAGGCCAGTACACTTCGATGATATCAGTTATGTGTGGCCGAGTACTAGAAGTCCGCGGTAAGACCAATATGTTCTCCACATGGATCAACGATATCTTCAGGCCCGTACACTTTGATGATATCGATTGTGTGTGGCTGAGAACCAGAAGTCCGTGGTCAGACCAATACGTGCTTCACATGGATCCGTGTGGAGCACGTATTGGTCTCACCTCGGACTTCTAGTACCCAGCCACACACAACTGATATCATCAAAGTGTACGGGCCTGAAGATGGCGTTGACGCAACGTCGAAACTAGTAGCCAAATAAATATGAAATCTTAAGTACAACTGGAGGAGCTTCATTTTTAATAAAAATTATACCATCTGATGTCCCACCATCATCCAATTTAAATATGGATGTATGAAGATTCCTGTAACTTGTCCCTATTGTTTTTGACATGAATTAATATAAACTGTGTTTCTTTTTCTTTCTGCACTATAGTAATTACTAAACGTTCTATAATCTTGCGTATTAGACGTAACTTAAAACGTACTTATCATAACAAAAGTAATGTGGAATATGGTTAGACGCAGAAGATGGCCTGATGGCCATAATCTTGCCAGGTGAAATAAATAATGTGACCAGAGTCACAGACACGTTGTCTCGCTTCCCACGCCCTGGTTCCCGGGTTCGATTCCCGGCGGGGTCATGGATTTTCTCTGCCTCGTGGTGACTGGGTGTTGTGTGATGTCCTTAGGTTAGTTAGGTTTAAGTAGTTCTAAGTTCTAGGGGACTGATGACCATAGATGTTAAGTCCCATAGTGCTCAGAGCCATTTGAACCATTTTTTGAACATACACGTTGAGTCACCTCCAGCATTAAATGGCCAAAACTTAATGGGATGGTTCAGTGCTGATATTCCTCAAATATCGATAAAATTATCCTATTTGGGACACATACTACTTCAAAGTTGATAGGAAGCTACACACAAACAGGAAAGAAACTAGCGGTGTCTTGTTCCGATACAGGAAAGATGTGGACGAGGAGACGTCAGCTCACCCTTTCCGCAGGTCTTCTTGCGCAGGTCGCAGGAGCTGCTGTAGATGAAGCCATCAGAGCCGCAGACGGGCTCTGCCCCCGCCGCGGAGCACACCCGCGGGCACTGCGGACCGCCAGCCGCCGCGCCTGCAACACAGCAAAAACAGGTTCATGAAGATGCGTCCACTGCAGCGAAACGTCGGCGCTCAGCCTCCAGCTACGCCAGCCAGCTGCCTCCATCCGAGCCACATTCCACGTCTTACCACGCTGCAAGAAACAGCGTTGAAAGAGATGAATGTTACAGGGCGTCCTAAAACTGTATCTCAAAACTGTAAAGATTTGAGGGAGTGATACGTGTGTGTACATGTACGCAACAAATGCTTGTACGCTGACCGTGTTTCACGACAGCCAACTACCTGCCCCATCGAAGTTGTTGGCGCTACCTCGACAAGCAATACGTTATTGTGAAAGGTCTCTGTTGGATTCCTTTCATGTTTAATTTCTTAAATCTGTTGCCATTTATGGAATAAATTCCTCTTCTAAATGTACTGTGGCGTTTCTGACTATCTGGGAGGAGACTGAGTAGTGGAACGTGTTACTTTTACACATAAACAAGAACGATCTGTCACACTACTACACTTTAAAACACAGTTTATATGTAATTCATGTCACACAGTCTCATACGGAACCTACATCAGCTTTCTTTTATATACTGTATATGATAAGATACTGTCATCCCCCTTCCCTTCTGTGTGAGAGTATGAATGAGCAAATGTATTTGTAGTTGCATGCTTGAGGGTAGCAGACAAGCCTGTCTGCTAGAGAACAGTAGGACCAACGTCGGAACAGGTAGCTACGCTTCCTAAAAGCAAAGAGGTTTCTATCCTTAGTATGGTTCTGTCCGTCCGTTGTCATGTTGGTATAGGAAGCTGCCCCTCTGGCCACTTCCGTTTGTCTTTGTGAGCCACCCTCAGGAAGCACGCTCGGCTGTAGGGCAGTTGCAGGGTGGCCGTGGCGAGCGTCTGAAGTGGTAAGATCTCCGGCTAAGCGCGTGTCTGTTAAGTCCGTAGGACAATGGATTTCTTAAGTTCAGCCTAACTGAAAATTTAATCACTTTTATTTCGGGTTTAGGTCTAAAATATCTGATGTTATGTTAAATTGCAGCGCAATATAGTTCTCGTGTGAAGTTCAGATTATTTTCCGGTAGTTGCTTTGTTACTACTTTGTGAGTAAAGTGGAACTACGTGTTGATCAGTAACTCTAACTAAGATCAATCTTAAATGCGAATGCTTGTGTGATTATAACGTCTCGTCTTGACTATATTTTCAATATAGCAACTTTTCTTTATGTTCAGCCCACGTGGGGTGTACTTTGCGAGACCACTACCACGTGCTTATATAACTGTTTGACCCATCAGGTTAATAGTAAGACGTTAGTAAGACGTTAGTAACCAGTTCAAGGTTTTGCTTTTGTCAATTGCTTTTCGATCTAATGTATTTTAATTATCAAAATTATTGTGGAGTTGTACGCTTTGTGTAAACCAAGTTGACCACGTGGAGCATGTGGTGTAATCATCAAAGTAGCCCTCAGCTATTCTTTTTGCGAAGACTTCACAAAGAGTTAATATGAATTTAGTATACCAGTGTGTGGTAATTACATGACGTAATTTCTTTGGGTAAAAAACTGAATCTGTTGGTTGTGGTTAATTTCTTCTTGCTTATGTTTCAATGTTCTTCGTGAGTTATTTTATGAATGCAGTGTCGTATGCAGTCTCCCAATCTTGGCTCCATATTTTATGTGTTCCGTAAGATTACAATCTCACATTTTTCAATCGTAAATAAGGCACCAGCTCAGTTATAACTCACGTATAATATGCTGAAATTTCAATGAACAATCTTAAAATAAATTTCCAAATATAAACTGATTTCTTTCTTTTTATTTAAATTCTCTTTTTATATATATATATTACCGGTTTTGTATGACTATTAAAAGATTATCATTAATGTTAGTCTGCTTGGTAAACCTAGACTAAATATCTGATGAAATAGTTGCCCAGTAATCCACGGTTAACGTCCCCAGACAGATCACGGCTTTTAACCCACTTTCATTGTCAATTAGCACCGATATCAGCATACCAAATTAAAGTTACAACATTACAATTGTCCGTAAAGTGTCTGCACTGGAGTTGAAGACTGTTTCCAATAACTGTTGAACGTCAAAGAAGGAGAGATTATCTTTACAGAAATTGCAAATTCAGGCGCCAGTCACAGTTCATATCTTTGCAACTGAATAGTCCACTCGCTTCACGGTCATTTGGCCCCTTTGCTAGGACACAGTAGTGTTTGTTGACATCGTGACTGTTGGTCCTCTAGTACACGTCACTGTACTCCCAGTGTGCGCTTCACATGCATGTTGACTGCTAATTACTAGTGGAGACCTCACTTTCTAACGCCATCTTTTCGAATTTCACTGTGGTAGGCAACTATTCTGTCTCTGTACCTATAGAAGGGCTATTTCTCGTGCGTTTCTGCTTATGGTGATAAGTTCTATCCGATTAACGTGAGGACTCTCACAAAACCTCTCTTAATATACATTCGATTTTCCGCTCAGTACGTCCGCTGCTATATACTCAGTCTGATCACAAGCATCCGGACATTAATGTGGGGTGTGTCCATCCATCGCGCTTATGACGGCTTGTACTCTGCTGGAGACAATTTCAGTGCGGTGCCTGAATGTCTGGGAAGGAACGGCAAACCACTCTTCCTCAAGAGCTGAAACCAGAAATAGTAATAATATCAGACGCTGGGGGCTGGAGCAAACACCGAGTGAGGTGGCGCAGTGATTAGCACACTGGACTCGCATTCCGGAGGACGACGGTTCAAACACGCGTCCTGCCATCCTGATTTATGTTCTGCGTAACTTTCGTTCAATCAAACGCCGGCCACTGCCGACTCCCTTCCCCATTCTTCCCTAATCCGATGGCTCTGATGACCTCGCTGTTTGTCCCCCTCCCCCGAATCAACCAGCCAACCAAACTGGGACAAAATCGACGCTCAGACTCGTTCCATAGGTGTTCCATTAGGGTCAGGTCCGGATTCTGAGGCCAGTCCATTTGAAGAATGTTAGTATCCGCAAGCCATCGCCTCACACTTGCGGCTTTATGAGAGGGTCCATTGCCATGCAGACACAAACAATCATAGTCTCCGAACTACACAGTGCTAAAAAATGTGATTTTACACTTTGCATTTCCTTAAGCAATATAAAGAAGCTACACCCTGACCACGGAAAACAGCCCCATTCCGTAACACCATCTCTTTGGAGCATCATCTCTGGCACTGTACATGATGGCACACAACGTCCTCAAGGTATATGCCAAACCCACAGGATATCGTGACTCATCACTTGAAATCACTCGTTATCAATCATTCACCACCCAGTGTCTCTTTGCCCCCTGTTTTAACTCTCGACGAACAAACAATGCTTTAGGTGGACTGCTGTCAGCGCTATGGAACTCACGAGTGATTTCTTCCGCTGATTTAATGAGGGTTTCTTTTTTTTTTTTCTTGCATACATCCTCCGCGATGCTTGACGGTCCCTGTTCGCCAGTACAGGAAGTAAGTTTGGTCTTGGTTTACCTGTGGTTGCTCCTTCACGTTTCCACTTTACAGTCACATCACCAGCTGTCGACTTCAGAGACATTAAAATGGTTGAAATTCCCCTGTTTGATTTGTTACTCAGGCGACATCCTACGACAAGTACATGTTTCAAGTAACTAAGCTCTCCTGACCGATTCATTTTGCTGTTACTACTTCTCTTCTAACACCACAGTACACTCTGCCTGCTTTTATATTCGTGGTTCCGCCTGTCGTGACATCTAATGGTCAATTTCGCAATGCGCAGGCGTGTCCGGATACTTTTGATAAGATAGCGTATATACCAGTGGGACATACTGAGCGAAAAAGCAAACGTGAGATAGGAGGAAAGTTTCGAAAATGTCCTCACCTTAATTGGATAGAATTTATCACCTTGGATAGAAGCTTCTACATACAGAGTGTACTCGACAGAAAATAGTCGACACATTAGGATTTGAAGCAATGGCTTTGGACAGTGAGGCTCCATCCAATCCAAAGCCCACAACCGTCTCTGACTCCTCAAACTCCTGTCTGGCCGGACATGGATGTTGCACCCCTCTACCATCCTCCACACCTACAAATCCTAAATCGTCCCATCCTCTGTTATTCCAGTCCCGCCTGGATATTGGCCCCCCTGCCCCCCAAATTCAATAAGTCCCTCCAGATCCTCGAGCGCCATGCACTCCGCCTCGCTTTCCGTATACGCCTCCCGTCCCCCACGCAGATCCTCTACGACCTCATTCCTTTCCCCCATCTGCACCTATTCCTTGAACATATCCACATACTCCACACCTCCCGCCGCCTTGATCCACCTCACCCCCTGGTTGCTCCTCTCCTCTCCCGTCCCTGCCCCCTGTCTCGCCTTCACTGTTGCGTCCCCCCTACCCTCCATCTCTACACCCTTCATCTCCTTTCCCAAGGTGGCTTCTGTCAACTCCCCCTCCCGGATGGTGCCCTCTCTCCCTCCTTTTATGCCTCCTATCAACCCTGATCCTCACCTCCCCCCCTCCTTTCCTGTCCATTCCCGGGACTCCCTCTCCCCCCCCTTTCCATCCTGTTTTTCTCCCCACCTAACCTCTCCCTGCCTCCCACCTCCCCGAATCCTTTTGTATTCCCCTCCTCTGCCTTTCCCCACTCCCTGTCATGTCTGCCCAGGGCCCCCGCCTCCCTCTTATGGGTCCTCGTCCTCCATCGGCTCCTTTCCCCCCTCCTCCCCACTTCGTTTTTTCCTCTCCTTCCCCCCCCTTTCCTTTCCCGTCGTCTGTCCAGGTCCCCCCCCCCCCCCATCTGCCCTGTCTGTGGTATATCATAGTTGTCAAAAATTTTTGTGCATTGTTCAAGTGAATGTTCAGTGCTGTTCGTCTTTCCAAAGCGTTGCGAACAGAAACCATGCTTTCGCTGGATGTAAATTTTATATCTCTTGCAAACAGAAACCAGAGTGTCGCCGTGTTTTTTTAATTGTACGTCCATTCTTGTACCTGTCTGCTTCTTATGTATTTTATTAGCATCATCAACCCTTTGTTTTTATGTTTTAAGTTCCAAGGTTTCCGCCATTTTACCATTTAAGTCAACTATTTTATCGCCTGTTTTTATTATTTATTATCTTCATCTTTTTAAAACAAATTCTGTAGGCTGAAAAGCGGCGCACTAAGCTGGTGCCAGCCCGCCCCCCTTTGGGGGTTAATCGAAACTCAATAAAGGAAAAAAAAGGGTGGGACAGTGAGGTTTGCACCAGTAACCAGCAGTCATAGTGCCCGTGAAGCGCATGCAGGGAGTAGTGCGATCGGTTCTGCAGCACCAGCAGTAACGGTGTCAACTTAACATGTGTAAGCAAAGAGGCCGAATGATTCTGAAGCCAGAGTCGAGTTCTCTCGATGGACCGTTCAATTGCAACGCATGCACTGCGACTGATGGGTGTCTGTTTTAAGGCTGTCGGCGATAAGTTGTTTATGTCAATAAGGAACTAGATATTCGTTTCCTAACATTAGTTCTTTATCTGCAATGGCTGAGTTTAGGACCATCTACCAAACTTGTAATTTTGACCCTAATAGTATGGAACATCCTACAGGGTGTTTCAAAAATTACCGGTATATTTGAAACGGCAATAAAAACTAAACGAGCAGCGATAGAAATACACCGTTTGTTGCAATATGCTTGGGACAACAGTACATTTTCAGGCAGACAAACTTTCGAAATTACAGTAGCTACAATTTTCAACAACAGATGGCGCTGCGGTCTGGGAAACTCTATAGTACGATATTTTCCACATATCCACCATGCGTAGCAATAATATGGCGTAGTCTCTGAATGAAATTACCCGAAACCTTTGACAACGTGTCTGGCGGAATGGCTTCACATGCAGATGAGATGTACTGCTTCAGCTGTTCAATTGTTTCTGGATTCTGGCGGTACACCTGGTCTTTCAAGTGTCCCCACAGAAAGAAGTCACAGCGGTTCATGTCTGGCGAATAGGGAGGCCAATCCACGCCGCCTCCTGTATGTTTCGGATAGCCCAAAGCAATCACACGATAATCGAAATATTCATTCAGGAAATTAAAGACGTCGGACGTGCGATGTGGCCGGGCACCATCTTGCATAAACCACGAGGTATTCGCAGTGTTGTCTAAGGCAGTTTGTACTGCCACAAATTCACGAAAAATGTCTAGATAGTGTGATGCAGTAATCGTTTCGGATCTGAAAAATGGGCCAATGATTCCTTTGGAAGAAATGGCGGCCCAGACCAGTACTTTTTGAGGATGCAGGGACGATGGGACTGTAACATGGGGCTTTTCGGTTCCCCATATGAGCCAGTTCTGTTTATTGACGAAGCCGTCCAGGTAAAAATAAGCTTCGTCAGTAAACCAAATGCTGCCCACATGCATATCGCCGTCATCAATCCTGTGCACTATATCGTTAGCGAATGTCTCTCGTGCAGCAATGGTAGCGGCGCTGAGGGGTTGCCGTGTTTGAATTTTGTATGGATAGAGGTGTAAACTCTGGCGCATGAGACGATACGTGGACGTTGGCGTCATTTGGACCGCAGCTGCAACACGGCGAACGGAAACCCGAGGCCGCTGTCGGATCACCTGCTGCACTAGCTGTGCGTTGCCCTCTGTGGTTGCCGTACGAGGTCGCCCTACCTTTCCAGCACGTTCATCTGTCACGTTCCCAGTCCGTTGAAATTTTTCAAACAGATCCTTTATTGTATCGCTTTTCGGTCCTTTGGTTACATTAAACCTCCGTTGAAAACTTCGTCTTGTTGCAACAACACTGTGTTCTAGGCGGTGGAATTCCAACACCAGAAAAATCCTCTGTTCTAAGGAATAAACCATGTTGTCTACAGCACACTTGCACGTTGTGAACAGCACATGCTTACAGCAGAAAGACGACGTACAGAATGGCGCACCCACAGACTGCGTTGTCTTCTATATCTTTCACATCACTTGCAGCGCCATCTGTTGTTGAAAATTGTAACTACTGTAATTTCGAAAGTTTGTCTGCCTGAAAATGTACTGTTGTCCCAAGCATATTGCAACAAACGGTGTATTTCTATCGCTGCTCGTTTAGTTTTTATTGCCGTTTCAAATATACCGGTCATTTTTGAGACGCCCTGTAAATGCTGACGGCCTTCTGGAAACGATTCGTGATACAAGGTTAACGACGGCGTTTTGTCCGATTACCAACTCCAAAGCAACATAGAATCTGACAAAACAGGAAATAAAACTTTTTACAACGAACGGTCTTCTAAGTCTGTTTCAAAATAATTACAAAAATTAAATTCAAGAAAAGAATGTTTCAGTATTGGTCTCCGTTTCGCACAGAACACCGTTCTTGGTATCAGATGTTTCAAAGTTTGCTGTAAAATTGCGACGAAGAATAGTTAAGATCGTGAACACGTCTCTCTATTTTGCAACTGATGAACTTTGCTGGTCTTTCAGATGAAGTACGCCATGGCATAGGGCAAGGTATGGTAAACCCGGGTGTGCAGGTCGAACCAGGTAGAGTTAGATTTCCGTGACTAGTGCTGCCACCAGCCTCATAACACTCAGAAATATTAACAGTCGTCATTCTGGGAGAGGTAAATAAACGTCATTAGCGAACACGTATTGTCTTTCAAAGCTTTTCTGAAATTTTCTTCGATGAAGCGGTTCTTCGAGCTGTGTCTTGTAGACAAACAGTACCTGATAAAAATAATTAAGTAAATATTTCTGTTAAACATGGTATTTAGCGTATTTCAATATTTATATGATGTACATAATGTGAATGCTAACTTCCCGCCGCCATAATTTGTTCAATCTTGCACTGTGGTGCAAAATCAGATACATTGGGTTGGGCAAAACCAGGCGGCTAAATGCTTCCAATGTCTCCTTCAAAGGTTGACTTGGCAGAAAGTGCAAAGAAATCACAAGAAGAAGAAGGGGTACATCAGCAATCCTGATCAGCTATCCATACAAAAATGATTTGGAAGTTAAAAAAAAGCCAGGAAAAATAAAGAAGACAAGAAAAACTCAAAACGATATATTTTTATGGGGAAGTTGTAACAAAGGTGAATACATACATATACTTTGTTAAGAAGAGAAATATCAGACTAAGTAGTTTTCTAATTCCACAGTACTTTAACATTGTTCATGAGACAGACACTGTATCCATACCTCCAATAATTCTACATATATTCTTATACTTCATCAGGTGAAGAGGACCCAGTGCTACGGACCTAAAAAACTACTTGGTCTGATATTTCTGTTCTTAATCAATTGTGTTTTCGGTTTTTAATTAGGACCGGTTATCGAGAACTTCGCTTCTGTTACTGAAATACTTGGAATTATTGAAGTTCCTTGTTAAAAACGAGTTTTGATATTAAAAAAAAGAGTTTTCGTATCCATTGGTAGTATAGGTCTATATAAGGATTTCTATATGTTTTCATGTATTTTTTGCAGCAGAATAAACCTTTTCTTTGTTTTCAAATTCTTCCATTCATTTAAATGGTTAGCCTATTTTATCCAGCGGGGTGTGGAAAGATTTGAATAACCTTAATTTGCAAATTTATTGATCAATGAAAATAATCTACATGAATTAAAAATGAGGTACCCGGTTTCGCCCTACTTTGCCTTACATCAACCATGGTCTTTCCCGTTTTGAATACACTGACATCTTTTCCGCGGTCAGTTTTCCCGCAGTTCCGCACTGACGCGAGTGTAGAAATTGTTACTTTTAAGTAGGCATTGCCTGTGCCCATGCTTGTGTTGCTGATCTCTCGAGTGACCTAATTTCTCTGGAGTTGCGCTGGTATTCTCTTTTGTGGCGCGGTTCCGCCTCTGGCCGGATGGAAAACATTCTTCTCCGTTGCATTCACTACATCTCGGTTTCGTTTATCCATCAGTGTTTGTTGCTGATCTGAGTCTTGTCTTGTACGTTTTGGCGCCTGCATATTACAGGCTTTACTAGTGTATTGAAAACCCTTTTTTACGCAAACAAAGCTAATTGGGGCAATAAATTGCTTTAATCACAATTACATTATTATTCTGTAACTAGCCATAGGAGACCATGGGCTTCTTACACAAAGTACTCACGATATATCCATCAACAACGTCCGAAGTTTCGTCGATGGAATTCAAGTAAAGGTTGTGTAACTGTAAGTATATATGCGTATATTTGAACTGACTTTTTTTTGCAAAGACCACTCCTACAGTGTTAGAAACAGCTAACAATAGATAAAGTAGATGGCTTTCAAAGTGACACTGACTTAGCGGCATCGCCGTAAAAGCGACGGCGCTCGGCGGGCCTTCTTGGCTGAAGTGAGGACCATCCAGGCTCCTCCACTACGTTTCGCCACTACTTGTGGCTCCCACTTTGCCGTACAGTCGGTTAGCTTCCGACTGGTGTCCAACGCTCACTGTGAAGGTAACGACCTATAGAGGACCACTAGGCAGGCGACATGGAGGAATAAAGAGGGAGGAGGCACGTCTGACGTTCCAGCATCACGAGGTTTACTGCTGCGGACACCGTTTTCTGTCCAGACGCGGCTCGGATAAACCGCACAGAGGACGTGGTTTAAGCGGGGCTGCACTCTGCTGCTCACGACCGTACCGACCCGGCATGATGGTCGTGACCCGTGCTGGACCCTCATCCTGGCTCCCGGTCGGACAGCTTGTAGGTATGGCCATTGCTGAGCCGTCGTCCCGCGCGGTGCCCAACTACCTACTGCTGTAATACTACAGTACTGGTGGGAATCTGAGGCTTGCCAGCACCTAGTCAGATTCTGACACGGCCAATATTCAGTTCCCCAGGGCTTAAACCAAGGCCGTCCACGGCGTGTCAAACTTCACTAGTGCGTCATGTGCAGCTCGCGTGCGGACCATGGCCCGACCTGTCATTCTGTTTTGCTCGCCCCTTTTCGGAGTTAGCCTGAACTGCTCGACATTTCATTTAACATTGCGGTGCGACATTTTTCGGTCGGCACAACTCTATCTGAGAATAGTGCTATTAGCGCTTTTGCCCTTCGCTTTTTATTCCTGTCATGAAGGACGTTGACAGATCCAGTAGCTGTCAGCACAAAAAGAGGCAGTCTAGCGATCTATCGTCACAATCCTGTACAACGAATGGGAATGATGGAAGAGAAGGATAAAAATTCTCAATTCATATAAGCGAGGGGTACTGGTTATTTGCTATGAAACGACATTACAGTACCATGCAGAAAGAATTTGAACATTTAGATGACAATGAAAGAGCAAAAAATTACAACGACCGACAGACGGGATTCATTGTACTGTACATCAAGAAGCACTTTGTGCTAAATTTACAGGCATGGAGCACTTGAAGAAACTGCTGATAAGAAGAGTAATATTTCTGAAGTCGCACACATAATTACATTGTCGTTTTCAACAGTTTTCGATGGATGTGAACGAAGAGTATGGCGACCTCATATACTGTATTACTGCAAAGTACGTAAGTTAAGTCAAGCGGCATGCCTGGAAAGGTTTCTCGATGTAAAACCCGCTATTGTTCAATTTATGAAGGAGAAAGTAGTGCTGGAACGAAAATTAGAACATCCGGAATTGATTGCAGACTTCTCATTGTAAATGGACTTGACTGCGCGCTGCCTACAGCAAGACTGCAAGGTCACTTCTTTCTGATTTGGAGGGGATTCATTTAAAAGAAAACTCGCGTTGTAAAAGGGACACATTCTGACAAAGATAGCCCAGAGCCTAAGCTCACTGGCGTTAAAGAAACCGCGAGATTTGAAGGATTCATTGTGTCCTTGCAAGAATTATCAGGAAAGTTTCTAAAGGATTTGAGCGCACTGCCACTCTTACATTTGTTTTCGAATTGTTTTTCAGAAACGTTTGCCGGAAAGCTCCCCTGTGCATGTGCAGATGTAATTGACTGGCCAATTTTAATGACAAATCTTTTTACGTTAAAACTGTCCAGGACGTCTACATTGCTTTCCTCATGTACATTTTCCAAGTCTACATAATGAGGTTGCAAAAGTGTTACAATGTTTCGAGCGACAATTCTGTGAAAGACGTTTTTTCGATTATGAAAGTAAATACGTTACGATTACGTGGCATCTTCAATCCGTATGCCGATGTTTCTTACCACATAAAAAATACGTATTCAGCACGCCAAAAATAATTAATTAACACTGAAAATTGATTTGTTTGTGATCTGTGTTGCTGAGAAATGTGAAATACAAAACCAAGCCGTATGCAGTACTGTACTGCCATCTACATGAGGCGCATTCGCTGTTTCCCTTTTTCCCGCTCCTCGTCCTCAGACAGACAAACGTGGCGGTGGGAGAAATGTGAAGTGATGCTGAGCGCTTTGGCACTATGGCGTGGGGGTAGCCAGTGAGCCCAAATCTTGGCCGATCCTGGCTTGCCCAAATGTTCTCCGTGCAATCCAGACAGATTCTGTGGAATCAGAAGGATAAGAGGGGGTAGCAGCGGAGTGAGGCTGTTACCGGAGCTGTGAATACACTAAGCAGGTTCAAGTAGACGTAGGTTGCAGTAGTTACGTATAAACGAAGCATTTACGCAACATGTTCCCCATGCTATCAGTCTGTACATCGAGCGAGCAATGAAATAAACTAAGGAGGATTTTGGAAAGGAACTGAAATTCAGGGAGAAGAAATAAAAACTTTAAGGTTTGACAGTGAAAGACAGCGAAGTACTTCGAAGATCTACTGAACGGAATGGATGGTATCTTCAAAATAGCTTGTAAGAGAAATATCAACAAAATTAGAACGACAGTAATTCAGTGTAGTCGACGTAAATCAAGTAGTTCTGAGGTAACTGGATTAAGAAATTAGACACTGGCGGTAGTAGCCAGTTGTATTATAAGGGGCGACCAAAAAGTTTCGTTTCAGGGTCGACGGTTCCTGTCGGTTGTACGAGCAGGCAGTTACGGACTTCTTCATGCAGCAGGACACAGTGTTTTTACCAAATCGGCATCTTCAACCTTTTGCGTAGTCGGAATGATTGTGTCAGTGCTTACGGTGATTTTGCCTGATTGACATACCGATTGTGGATTGTACTGCCTTCGAACGGAAACTTTTTGATCGCACCTTATATTGCGCAGCAAACTAACTGACGGAATCCACCCGCCAATGACAAAAAACAATTTTTCGAAAAGATGAGTATATTAGTATATTAACATAGAAATGTGTTAGGAATTAATTTCTGAAAATATTTGCCTCGAGTGGCGTCGTAGATGGAATGAAAGGTGGACCATATACAGTATAGACGAGAACACAGCAGATGCTTTAGGAATGTGACACTACAGAAGAATACTGAAGCTTACGTGGGTACGTAGACTAACAAATGAAGAGGTACTGAAACGAGTAAGGGGAAAGAGAACTTAACAGTATAAGTTGACTGTAATAAACGATTGACATCTTTCTGAGGCATGAAGGAATTATGAATTTGCCAGGCTTGAATACAGTACGCAGGTATGAAGAGTTTATGCAGGATATACTAGCGGGGAGAGCTACACCGTATCTGTCCTCGGATTCACTACGACGGCAGGAAAACATTCAGAAATTATACAAAAACAAATTTTACATGTGGACAAAAATCAGAATTTTTAATTTTTAATCATTATTTTCTCGCTTTTCGAAACGCAAGAAATTTATTCAAGGCATTAGAATGTCTGGACACGTGATCGAAGACCTAGAGGTGGACGTGATATGCAAGCAAAGAAAAATTGGAAATAGAGATTTTTACCGAAACAATTTCTAAAATACACGTCAGAATTTGGCGCGTGTCATAAGTTCGATCGTGGCTCCGAAGTTGAAGAATATTTCATACAACGAGAAGACCTCTTTTAACAGATGATAAGATTTTCTATATCTTGGAAAGTCCATTGGTTACTGCCTTTTAAGTGTCGGGTTCACATGGTCCTACATAGTAGGGTGTGAATAGAATGGCAAAGGGTTCCTCCAGCACTCTAGGTGCCACCCACATACCGTTACAAATGTGCTTGTCAGACACCTATTCTGCTGAGTGATGCCTCACGGCTGCTTTAGCACCTGAGGACAGGCATACCCAATGAAGGGTGTCGAAGGGGTTGCCTACCTTCAGGCGCTAGAGCAGCCGCATGGCACCGCTCAGACTGTCTGAACTCCAACCCCGCTTCTGATGACCGCGCTGTATAGAAGACGCTAAACTTGAAACGTTTCTTCCTTTTTCTGTTTTGTGGAATCTGTTTTAGAGAATTGTTACATAAAGACCTTCTTCTGTAAAGGATGTTGTTGTTGTTGTTGTTGTTGTGGTCTTCGGTCCTGAGACTGGTTTGATGCAGCTCTCTATGCTGCTCTATCCTGTGCAAGCTTCTTCATCTCCCAGTACCTACTGCAGCCTACATCCTTCTGAATCTGCTTACTGTATTCATCTCTTGGTCTCCCTCTACGATTTTTACCATCCACGCTGCCCTCCAATACTAAATTGGTGATCCCTCGATGTCTCAGAACATGTCCTACCAAACGATCCCTTCTTCTAGTCAAGCTCCTCTTCTCCCCAATTCTATTGAATACCTCCTCATTAGTTATGTGACCTACCCATCTAATCTTCAGCATTCTTCTGTAGCACCACATTTCGAAAGCTTCTATTCTCTTCTTGTCTAAACTATTTATCGGCCACGTTTCACTTCCATACATGGCTACACTCCATACAAATACTTTCAGAAACGACTTCCTGATATTTAAATCTATACTCGATGTTAACAGATTTTTCTTCTTCAGAAACGCTTTCCCTGCCATTCCCAGTCTACATTTTATATCCTCTCTACTTCGACCATCATCAGTTATTTTGCTCCCCAAATAGCAAAACTCCTTTACTACTTTAAGTGTTAGCTAAATCATTTTATTTTTGTAGAAACGTCCTCCACTTAGGCTCTATGCTGTAACTCTCTGAAGAATCGCGATCGGAGCACTCAGTCATCCCGGAGAATGTTGCAATCTAGAATGTTAATAACATTAAACTAAACTGAGAAGAAAGGGTAACTGGCTGAACAAAGAACTGTTGCTGCGAGGGTGGCTTGTGAGATGTGCTTGGATAGATCATACAATAATAGACGGTTGCCCACGAATTGCAAAGTCTGAGTCATTAGAGCTCCCAGAGCTTTAGTCTGTCTGGATGTTTCCGTTAAGTAATTCATTATACAAGTAGAGTTTTGTGTTTAACGTCTCTTCCGAAATTTTCTTACTTTATTGTGTATCAAGGAGGCACAGGTTTTAGTTTTACCATTTTAACATAGACAAATATAATTTACTTGGCAATGCTACTTTCTTATCTTCTGTCCATATGAATGACACATTTAATACATCGTTAACATATACATTAAATGAAATAACAAGTCTATACCAAAATTATCAGTGTGAAACACAGTGATGTGCTAGCAGACGGCATTTCCCGATAAGCGAGAAGTCAGCCGAAAAATCACCGTAAGTACAAATCAACCTATTCTTAACGAACTGTTTTTCGATCTAAGAGCAAATCAAAATGTAAATAACTTAATTACAGACCACTGATGATGCTTTTCCTCAATGAAGCGAAACGCGTCTGGTGAAAAACTCACTTATTTTTGTAGTTACAACGACAGAACAAAAATACCGTCAAGAATTATAAAGCAACTACGGACAATACGGCCACACAAATGAGGCATATAGCTCTCCCTCCTATATATGAATCCCATCCAAAAATGTTATTTATGTACAGTTTTACAACTGTAGCCAACACAATTATTGTACTTAAAGTTTGCAACACGTCACCTGATTATATAAACGAATATGAAGTTTAAGCTATATCAACTTGACAAAAACCGATTTATATACCACCTGAAAATTTTATTGCAACGCATGTATTCAACACCTCAAAACAAAGATCTCCAAAATAATTTAAAACTTAATTTATAATAGTGTTGTTACGGTGTATATTCTTTGGACTTTGTGATAATGTTTATCTTCTGCTATATGATCCTTTCCGGATGCCATCTTTATTTCCAAGCTTGACAACATACATGTGATGTGTTATGACAGTGAAAGGAACCTGTGACCACTAGAGATTGTTTTTCTTATTTTCTTTTTACCGTTAGATATACGTTTAGTTTTTTGTCAGAAGAAACCCAAACAATGTTCTGAAATAGTGTTTTGTTTCTCCACTAGACAGTGTCATAACTTCCTCCAAAATATCGTAACACAGCACGCACACACATTCTAACAAATAGAAATCCACCTGATAATGGAGGTTTAAACCTTTGAAATGCGTCATGGAGGTAAATAAACAGTGACTGGTAACAGCAAACTTGTTGTTTCATTTAATGTCAATAACAGTCGCGGTAAACCTTAACCTAAAATGTTCGCATTTAAACAGATACATGTCTGATTTTTTATTGACGTTCTCATGACATAAGAAACTACCGAGTTTTAAGTTCTTTCCTTGCGATCGAACATTTCTGTGAGGTTTTTAAAATGACAATCATATTCGCTGTTGACTGTAGAAGTTATTTGTTTCACAACTGCAGTTTCAATCTTGTGGCCATTTTCAGGTGGTACTGCAAACGATTTTGCTTCAGCACATGTCAGACATTAAAATCCTCTGGCCTTTCCTATCCGTTATTGAAGCTGTAAATTGCTCAAAAAGGAGTACATTATTCAGCAACAAAAATCTTTGATCATTTCTCCATCAACATAAAGTATCTGGCAGGTAGCAGGTGAAGTTTAATATCTAACTTAAAATCATTTCTTTTGAACCACTCATTTTATTCCATGAACGAGTTTCTGCTTCAGAATTGGTAACAAATTTTTACCTCTGAATGTAATTGCATGTGTAGAACTAAAAATTTCAGTAATATTAATATTAGCACTATTCATGTGTGTATATACCAGGTGATCAAAAAGTCAGTATAAATTTGAAAACTGAATAAATCACGAAATAATGTAGATAGAGAGGTACAAATTGACACACATGCTTGGAGTGACATGGGGTTTTATTAGAACCAATAAAATACAAACGTTCAAAAAATGTCCGACAGATGGTGCTTCATCCGATCAGAATAGCAGTAATTAGCATAACAAAGTAAGACAAAGCAAAGATGATGTTCTTTACAGGAAATGCTCAATATGCCCACCACCATTCCTCAACAATAGCTGTAGTCGAGGAATAATGTCGAGAACAGTACTGTAAAGCATGTCCGGAGGTATGGTGAGGCGTTGGCGTCGGATGTTGTCTTTCAGCATCCCTAGAGATGTCGGTCGATCACGATACACTTGCGAATTCAGGTAACCCCAAAGCCAATGATCGCACGGTCTGGGGACCTGGGAGGCCAAGCATGATGAAAGTAGCGGCTGAGCACACGATCATCACCAAACGACCCGCGCAAGAGATCTTTCACGCGTCTATCAATACTTTGTTTTTTTTTATTCTAATAAAACCGCATGTCATTCCAAGCATGTGTATCGATTTTTACCTCTCTATCTACATTATTCCGTGGTTTATTAAATTTTCAAATTTATACTGACTTTTTGATCACCCGGTATATCTTGTAATCTGACTTGTTCCACATCATATCGACAGAATAATCGTGAAAATGATCTACGAAACATGACATAACTAAATTAAACTAAACTAATCTGACAAGTACACATATCATTGTCAAAAATAAGCCTCTTTACTGTAGAAACTGCAATTACGAAATAAATAATTTCTACAAAAAAAAAAATTTCTACATTGCAATGAACCACGGCCATGAGAAGCTAATCATTTCTCATTAGTTTAAGAATGGTGCAGAAAGTTTGGGGGTCCAAAGTAAGATTTGAGAAACACGGATGAATACGTGCGGCACAGACCTCTGGTCTGTTGGTTCAGGAAACATGTTCTGTGACGTAGACTGCATAGAATGTTATGACGTGCCCTTTACCTGTGTGTTATGAAAACGCTTGCAATTTATAAAGCTGACTTCACACGAAGCATCCGTGATGCTGCAATCGTGTATAGCTCGTGACACAACCATGTTTGCTACTAGACAGGAAATTGCTTCGATGGGTTTGACAAATGGCATGAGATCACATTTTCTCGCAAGATCGGCTATGGGTGATTTAGAATTATGTGTGAGTCACAGTGAAGTGAGCGTATTCATCTGAATGGTTCAAATGGCTCTGAGCACTATGGGACTCAACTGCTGTGGTCATAAGTCCCCTAGAACTTAGAACTACTTAAACCTAACTAACCTAAGGACAGCACACAACACCCAGCCATCACGAGGCAGAGAAAATCCCTGACCCCGCCGGGAATCGAACCCGGGAACCCGGGCGTGGGAAGCGAGAACGCTACCGCACGACCACGAGATGCGGGCTATTCATCTGAGATATGAGGAGTGAGACCATTTTGTGATGCGGGAGAATAGAAGTAGATGTCATCAAACATGATTGATTGTCAACTGTAATTAGCCGCTGTTCGCATTTGTGTGAACACTATTTGTGCTGCACTCAGTACGCTTCCAGAAAGAACGTGATCGACAGGCACGACATTTGAGTATCGAAATAGCACTCGCTTTGCTGCTACTGGGCATCACTTGTGTTCCTATAAGACTAACATAAATCATGATTAATAGATGAAACAGCAGCCGGTTTTATGTGTTCATGACATTAGATCATCATTTTCATTTCCTTCATAAGACATTACTAGGTCAGTTAAACACTAGAGCCAGAAAAATGTAACGTTGTTGTACGTCTCATACGTACACTGCATTTCGCGAGATGGTATGAGGTCAACTGTTCTTCACGATGAAGATGTAGTTTGAAACGTTCAAAAAAATGGTTCAAATGGCTCCGAGCACTATGGGACTTAACATCTGTGGTCATCAGTCCCCTAGAACTTTGAACTACTTAAACCTAACTAACCTGAGGACATCACACACATCCATGCCCGAGGCAGGATTCGAAACTGCGACCGTAGCGGTCACGTGGTTCCAGTCTGAAGCGCCTAGAACCGCACGGCCACAGCGGCCGGCTGAAACGTTCAGACATCGTCATTGACTATCGTGTTGCACATTCCTGAGACATGCGGCCCCATTTCTTCTCGCTCTGTTAATAGAACTACGTCATGTTCGGTGATCTTCATTCTTCCTCAACTTAAAAATTAACTCTGTTTCTCGTGAAACTGGTTTACGAAAGCCGAGAGTTTTTTGTCTCACGATTGATAAGAAGGGTGTTCTTCTGTGTAGCAGTTCCACCAGGAAATATTAATGTTATTCTAACGTATACCGTTGAATTCCATGACAGTAGCTTTAAAAACATTGGTTCCCAACCTTTCTGAGATCTTTACTCCTGAGTACAATCATTTATTGGCGAGTACCCCCTCCAGCCCCCCCCCTTCCCCCCCCCCCCCCCTCACCACCACCACCACCACCACCGCCATCGCCAACATTAGCGTCTAACTAAACTTCAGAATGAAAAATAATTTTCTTTCAACACTCTCATCTTTAAAATAAGCAAAGATATATTATATTTGGTTTTTGTAGGCGTTTTATTAATCCACGAACTAATGAGTCAGTGAGACATTTGGTACCGTTTACATCTAACAACTTTTTATACAGAATGAAATAATTCCGCCGGCCGCGGTGGTCTCGCGGTTCTAGGCGCGCAGTCCGGAACCCTGCGACTGCTACGGTCGCAGGTTCGAGTCCTGCCTCGGGCATGGATGTTTGTGATGTCCTTAGGTTAGTTAGGTTTAAGTAGTTCTGAGTTCTGGGGGACTAATGACCACAGCTGTTGAGTCCCATAGTGCTCAGAGCCATTTGAACCATTTTTGAAATAATTCCCTGTGCATCGCGAGTGCTATCTACAGTCGTTTCTCAGAAAGGGAAGCTAATAATCCACGTTGAGGGTAGACACATTTTACAAAACATTCTTCCTCTACACCACTTCTTTCCCTAGAAACGTTTGCTTCACCCAAACCTTGCACCCCGACTTAGACTCTACCAATTGAAAATGTTTGCACTGTTCTTATTGCTTGTAAACCACCTAATCGCTGGACACCTTACTATTGAGCGGATAGAAATTGGAAGACCCGAGACTATTAATGCTTTGTGCCTTTCCTCGGCCACTAATAATAAAAATAATAATAATACCAGTAGCAGTAGTAGTAATTTGTAAGCCCTACAGCATGGTAGTTATATTTATTATTGTGATGTGCTGTCAATTGGTTCGTTTATTTATTGCCAAGTGAATAATGAAACAATTTCTGTTCCATTGTGGGAAATACCTACAACACGAAGAAGGCATTTTCTTGGAGTATTTAAGCACATGTGACAGACGTGTCAAAGTGTTACTATCATAAAGGCTTTGTACAAAGTACGCTTGTTGATAAAATATAGATATATCTATATTTTAACCAAAATACAGGGTGATTCAAAAAGAATACCACAACTTTAAAAATGTGTATTTAATGAAAGAAACATAATATAACCTTCTGTTCTACACCATTACAAAGAGTATTTAAAAAGGTTTTTTTTTTCACTCAAAAACAAGTTCAGAGATGTTCAATATGGCCCCCCTCCAGACACTCGAGCAATATCAACCCGATACTCCAACTCGTTCCACACTCTCTGTAGCATGTCAGGCGTAACAGTTTGGATAGCTGCTGTTATTTCTCGTTTCAAATCATCAATGGTGGCTGGGAGAGGTGGCCGAAACACCATATCCTTAACATACCCCCATAAGAAAAAATCGCAGGGGGTAAGATCAGGGCTTCTTGGAGGCCAGTGATGAAGTGCTCTGTCACGGGCTGCCTGGCGGCCGATCCATCGCCTCGGGTAGTTGACGTTCAGGTACTTACTGACAGATAAGTGCCAATGTGGTGGCGCTCCATCCTGCTGAAATATGAATTGTTGTGCTTCTTGTTCGAGCTGAGGGAACAGCCAATTCTCTAACATCTCCAGATACCGTAGTCCAGTTACAGTAGCACCTTCGAAGAAAGGTGACGCTGACGCCTAGTCAACAGCGCCTCAAGCGAACAAATGTACAACTAAACGAAACTTTATAGTTCCCTTAATTCGCCGACAGATAGTGCTTAGCTCTGCCTTTTGTCGTTGCAGAGTTTTAAATTCCTAAAGTTGTGGTATTCTTTTTGAATCACCCTGTATATCGATATATACCGGCAATATTCTTTCCACCGATATATCGAAATGGGATTATCGAGTGCCTATATTTTTATTTTATATTGTATTGTTATTTTCAAATTGCTGTAGAACATATTTCTACTTTCACTGCGTGAAGGAGTCTGAATACTTTTTTAGCTTTCATCACGTCCAGTCTCTCTTTGAGTGTGTGAAACAAGTATAGTTGGCACAAAGAAGTCGAAATGCACTAGGGGTGGCGGTGTGAATGGAATAACAAGATGTCCGATGTGAAGAAATAGCACACCAGTTGAGTTAAAAAATAACTTTTAACGCAACTCATGTGCTATTTCTTCGCATCTGCATTCTTCAAAAACAGTTGCTGAAACTGAAGAACAAAAATATAAATGACTAGACTGGTCTTTGCGGTGGGTGGAGACGTGTGATGGGAAAAGCTGACCTAATCGTCGCTCGGTGCTACCAACACAAACTGCAACGTTTAACTTCACCACGCAATTATAACACTACAGCTGCAGGGCGCTGGCGTTTGCAGAAATGAAAAAAACGGGGAAGTTGACATTAAGTGTTCCAGACAAATCCAGTATGTGAAGAAACTGAACGACGGACCCATCGGACAAAAATGGTTAAAATGGCTCTGAGCACTATGCGACTTAACTTCTGAGATCATCAGTCGCCTAGAACTTAGAACTAATTAAACCTAACTAACCTAAGGACATCACAGACATCCATGCCCGAGGCAGGATTCGAACCTGCGACCGCAGCGGTCACGCGGTTCCAGACTGAAGCGCCTTTAACCGCACGGCCACACCGGCCGGCTTCTATCGGACACCTTTTATTGTGCCCTTCATGCAGTTTGTTAGCAAAGTAGTTATCGCCAAGGGTGAACGTACGTCGTTTTCATTTCAGTTCTTTTTCTAAGGTGGCTAAGGAGGCTGCTAGCTTGTTGATGTACAGAATATCTAATAATAAATCAGTACTTAAATATACAGCTCTAAGACTGGCAGTATGTTTATAATGTGCAGCTTTTTTTTTTTTTTTTTTTTTTTTTTTTTTTTTTTTTTTTTTTTTTTTTTTTTTTTTTTGACTGGTACGTCGATATTCTTCCCGTCAATCGTATGTTTTAATTATCGATATATCGAATTTTGACATTTTTAAAAGTATCAACAATCCTGGTACAAAGTATAGTGTGGAAGATGTTGCACATACATGCATTTCACGAACTGTAACCTCTGCTACATTGTGTCACACGTTAATGGCAGTATTTTTTTAAAAAAGTGATTATTGTTAACTTACTTAATCAGTATTACAGTCTTATGCATCAGTGATATTAGTAATGATCTTTTAAAAATAATTTATTTTCCTGACCGAAACATCATTAAACAACTTCAAACAAATTTCGGGCTTGCAGCCGATCGTCGTTTTATTAATAGAACGATATTTCGACTGGATATGTATGGGAATTTGTTATACGTCCTAGTCTTCTTCTCCCTCCCTCTCTCTGTCGATCTCCTCGTCCCCTTCTCTTTGTCCATCTCCTCTTCATCCCTCTCTCTGATCTTTCCTCTTTTCTGTGATGAAAATGATGTTGCTTTGTGGTGCGCTCAACATCGTGGTCATCAGCACCCGTACAAGTTCCCAATCTTCCCATTTACAGTCTCGCCACGTCTCGAATGTTGAGATGATGATGATAACACAAATACCCAGTCCCGAGGCGCAGAAAATCCCGGGCCCGGCCGGGAATCGTACCCGGGACCTCGTGGTCCAGCGGCAGCAACGCTAGCCAGTAGACCATGAGCTGCGGACACTGTTTTCTGTGAAAACCAACAGCGAGGAAGGAAACAAAACGTCCCATTGTTGTGTATACAGTTTTTATTTAAAAACATATATAACAAGAAAGATTATAATGGGAGAAATAATTTGTCTAATGGTTTAAATGCCACGCCATCGTAGTTAAAACTGATTGTGAGAAAGAAAACAACACTCCACATCTTCACAGCAGAGTACAGCACAGCATTCGCTCTCTCTCAGTCAGTAATAACAGAATACATGTGCATTGTTGTTTAAAACAATTTACAGCCTACGTCCATCCGAATGTTCATTAGAGCATCGTGTAAAATTTGAAGTAAATAGGTCAATAACTTGTCAACATTTTTTTTAGCAACATTAAACGACTTGTTTTTATATAGCAGTATAGATTAAACCTGTGGTCTTTAACAACATCCCGTCCAAATCATATTCAGTTTCAATGAGGAGGGTTCTACAGCACGGGGTTGCGCGCCTGGTATTGGCATTATCACAAAATTTTTGTCTACAGTATTTTTTTTAATTTTCTGACTAACTTTTTTTGTGTTCTTGAATTTCTGTGGCCTATCCGTGCGTACAACCTATATAGAAATGATGGAAATTGATAAAAGAAAATCGAATTTGATGGTTTTCTGGCGACAACGCAATGTCTCAGCATGACTCCATTATCACGAGACGGAACGTTGGGCACGGAAGACTCAGCCGTCGGCACACGGACCGTGCCGAACGTCAACGTTGAGCGTGCCAAGTTCAACGTGCTGATGAACGGCCAGATACGATGCGGCTTGTGCATACGGTACGTGTGCCGCAATGTGGTATACGCGATCGCAGCGCGCTCCAGGAGCAGTTCTCGGTTATGTGTGGCTCACAAATCACGCTGTTTATGAAATGGACGGGAGTAAAATACCTCCATTAAAACGCACGTTTCCCCCACTGTCCACATGCTCATCATGTTGTTCTGTCGTTAGTATACGTAACTGAAAACTTTAATATCAATGGCCATGTTATAAGGTAAAAAGGAAAGTACCATGTCCAGTCAATACGGACATCGGCTTATAAAAATTCTATTACAAATAGTGCGGAAAAATTTACAATAGTTCTCCACATAATATAAAAATTATTTCATCATGCTCAATTTTTTAGTAAAATCCTAAGGTCATTCTTACTTGATTACCGTTCCTATTCAACAGCAGAATCTTTACAACGTGTGAAATACAAAACTTAAAACAAGAAAGTGCAAAATATCGGCCGGCCTGGGTGGCCGAGCGGTTCTAGGCGCTACAGCCTGGAACCGCGCGACCGCTACGGCCGCAGGTTCGAATCCTGCCTCGGGCATGGATGTTTGTAATGTCCTTAGGTTAGTTAGGTTTAAGTAGTTCTTTCTAGGGGACTGATGACCACAGAAGCTAAGTCCCATAGTGCTCAGAGCCCTTCGAATTCTTTGCAAAATATCATACTGTAAGTAGTGCAAGCTATCTTGTGGATCAAGCCAAACGAACAAACTTACTCCTCGGAAAGACCGCATTTATATTTACGTAGCATCGAGTATTATAGAGTATAAGAAAATACCAGAACCTATGAGAAAACGCAAGGGACAGTAAAACATTTTTTGGATGCAGTGAAACGCGGTCTAGCAACAGATCAGCGGTTGCCTAACAATTCTAGGACACTGCTCCTTGTGCTATACCGAGCATGACTGCTCTGTGGCCATGCTTTGCATCTTACCGTCTCCTTTAAGCTGTAATCGTAGATTTGTTATTAACTGAAAGATTTAGTCGTAAAAATGTTATTAACTGACATTTAATTACAACGTACTTCACCAAGAAACTTGCATTTCTTATGGATGCCTTGAAACGGCATATTTTCGTAATACGCAAATTGCAATAGTTCTTTAACCACCAATATGACATTTCCTGTCATTTCATTACAACATATCATACCATTACCGACGGGTTTCCGAGAGATTGTCAATTTTCTGCTGATCACTAACGGCATATACGTACGAGCTTCAACTGAAAGCCAGTATGGCGTCTCGCGACTCTGTACTGGAGGGAGATGGCGTACAAGTGACGTAGGTGGCCTTCTGTCACCCCATTCGTCAACATTCAAACGCACGTTCAGACTATCTGTCATGCTAGATATTGTCCTGTCCGTTCGGAAAGAGTCCCCAACGTGCTTTTTCACGCTATGACGTTAGCGGAATAGAGCTGTGGTTAGCACACCGGAATCGCATTTAGGAGGATGACCGGGCATCCTAAATTCTGTGACTTCCCTAAATCGCTTAAGGTAAATTCTGGGATGGTTCGTTTGAAATGGCACGGTCGCTTTCTTTCTTCATCCTTCCCTAGTCCGAGCTTGTGCTCCGTATCTGAAGCCCTCGTTGTCTTCCTCAGAAACTCGGCACGCTCAACCTGCGAATGCACGGTCTACGTGCCGACGGCTTTAGACCACAGCGTGGTGCCCACGTAACAGAAGTCCCGACAGAAAGTTCTACGGTCGGTAAAGTGGCTCCAGCCTTCAGTGGAAAGAGGTCAAGTGCGTCCATCCTGGCTGGAGTGAGGGAACGCTGGATCCGAGACTGCGTGTGCGCCTGGTACCTCGATTTCCGCCGACTCTGAAAGCTGCTGCATGGGAAACAGGAAATCGCACAGGAGTCGGCATGCGGTCGCACAGCGGTAGTCAGAAGATGCCGCACCGGTCCCAGGCGCGACTTAGACGCGCCAAGGGCGAGATTTACGGCTGCAAAAACCTGAGACAGGGGCGGCGCTGTCACAGGGGTTGAAATACGGCGGCCGCGTAACGGTCGCACCGTGCCCCGGTCTGCTCTTCTGTGCTGCGTGTGGCCCTGTTGCCGCGGTCACTGGCTTCCCTGATGGCGTGCGCCGCTCTGCCCCGGAATTCACAGGCGTAGGTTCAAAATGGTTCAAATGGCTCTGAGCACTATGGGACTCAACATCTTAGGTCATAAGTCCCCTAGAACTTAGAACTACTTAAACCTAACTAACCTAAGGACATCACACACACCCATGCTCGAGGCAGGATTCGAACCTGCGACCGTAGTAGCCTCGCGGTTCCGGACTGCAGTGCCAGAACCGCACGGCCACCGCGGCCGGCCACAGGCGTAGGCCTGGACAGGGCAGCTGCCGCCAGCGCTAGGATTTACACGCTCCGGTCACGTTAATGTGACCATACCCCGTGTTCGATACCAGTTTGCAATAAGCACTCACAGACGGTAAGTGGCAGCACTAGCTGTGGAGGTTATACAGGGTGAAAAGTATTTAAACCGACAAACCCTGGGAGGTTGTAGAGGACATCAAAACAAATATTTTTCCTGTAATGTCATTTTTTCTTATGAGGATTATTGAAACCGATGGAGGTCGTATTACGCTCGTCAGTTGCTAGAGACCGTTGAAAGGTGGCTACACTGAGCCACAGCGCCAGAGAGTTTTGTTTCGCCGCCTCCACTGGCAGTGATTATTGAGAAGTAGCGGAGGGCAGTGCTTGTTGAGAACTCGCAGTAGTCAGTGCTTGCTGAGATGTCGTAGTGAAGAGTTCTTGTCGAGAGGTCGTAGTAGGGAGTTCTTGTTGAGATGTGGTAGTAGCGAGTCGGTGTGGAGATATTGTAATGATTAGAGTGCTTTTCATCAATATAAATGAAGGTAACAAACTCCTTTTCTTTTTTTCTCATTATTTCAATGTCCTGAATAATGCGTCATTACAGGTTCAGTCAACAAAGCATCTGGCTTGTGTTCTTGTATTAGAGTGTAATTCTGGTTTTCTTGTGCAATTACAGTATTTCTAATTTTTTTTATCACGTCAGTATAAATGGTATTTCAAATTTCTTGTCTTATTGAAGAAGAACCGTGCCAGATGTGTACGTTGAGTCATACTTCCACACACAGAACAGTTATACTTGTGCTTTGGTTTCGTAGGTTTTATAGTTGCTGGGGACTTAATTAATTAATTGTGTTAACGAAAATTTTCATTTCATTCTTTGTTGTTGTTCTATGCAGTCAGATTGCGTAATAATACGAGTCAGGGCCAACCGTTTACGAGACACAGCGTAATCGGACATACAGCTACGAAAAATAAAAATGATTTTCAAAATTAATAAATAAGCCCCCATGCACCGTATTACGATCTTCAGTTGTTAGAGGGCGTGTTACGCTCTTCAGTTGTAGGCAACTGCTGTCCACCAGTGTAGTAGTGCATCGTCTGTTTACTAATGGAGCGATACACGTGGAGTGAGTACACTGATATGGTCGGTGCGTGCTAAGTAGCGCACCACAACGGACGAGCTGCACAGCGGATTTATCGACAACAATATTCTAATCGCCGTATCCCGCATCATACGACCTTTGCTGCTGTGTACCAACGTCTGCGTGAGACCGGGTCATTTAGCAGATTACCTGGACAGGGACGCCGTCGCACTGTAAGAACGCTGCAATTTGAGGAAGCTGTCTTGCAGCATGTGGAGCGGGATCCTTCAATCAGCACTCGTGCAGTTGCACGTAACATGGGGACGAATCAGACGAATGTAAGAATAGTCCTTCGAGAGCAATTGTTACGTCCATTTCACTTACAGCGTGTCCAAAACCTGTAACCGCTTGATTATCCACCCAGAGCACAGTGTGAAATGCACCCTACTTTCCATCCTCTGTGTTGTTTACCTGTGAAGCAAAAAAATGGTTCAAATGGCTCTGAGCACTATGGGACTTAACATCTATGGTCATCAGTCCCCTAGAACTTAGAACTACTTAAACCTAACTAACCTAAGGACAGCACACAACACCCAGCCATCACGAGGCAGAGAAAATCCCTGACCCCGCCGGGAATCGAACCCGGGAACCCGGGCGTGGGTAGCGAGAACGCTACCGCACGACCACGAGATGCGGGCCACCTGTGAAGCAACGTTCGGACGTAATGGAGTCTTCAACATGCACAATTTCCATGTTTGGAGTAAGGATTACCCACATGCCACAATTACTAGCGCTCATCAAGTGCGGTTCTTCGGTAATGTGTAGGTCGGTGTTGTTGAGGACTGTTTAATTGGGCCGTATCTGCTACCTACGCCATTAAATGGCAGGCACTGTTACTCGTACAATTTTCTCGCCAGAGCATTGCCAGAATTGCTGGAAGACGTTCCGCTCCCTACAAGACGACGCATGTGGCTCCAACATGACGGGGCGCCGGCACATTTCAGTCGTTGTGTGCGTCGATTCCTGGACCGACGGTTCCCAGAAACGTGTATTGGCAGAGATGGTCCTGTACCGTGGCCTATTCGATCCACAGATATGCCCCTCTGGACTTCTTTGTGTGGGGAGAGATGCGCAATCTTGTTTACGCAACTCATGTTGCATCAGAAGAGGATCTGGTTGCCCGGATAGTAGCAGCAGCAAGAACAATTCAGGATACTCCTGGGGTTTTTGCCCGTGTCAGACAGAACATGATCCGACGGAGTAACCTTTGTTTACGTGTCAATGGAGGCATTTTCGAAAATATACTGTAATTGAAATGGTGTTGTGTTAATGTGTTGTCTTTTGGTCATAAAAAAATGGAAAAGTGTTAGTTGGTTTAATTAATTTGCTACCAGAGAAATCTTCCTCTACCGGTTTAAATACTTCTCATAGGAAAAAAATATCATTAGGGAAAAGTATTTGTTTTGATGTCCCCTACAGCCTCCCAGAGTTTGTCGGCTTAAATACTTTTCACCCTGTATAAAGCGTGTCGGGGGACGCGGAAAACAGTGCAGTCGTTGCCGTAACGCGATAATTGAGCGACTTATCTGGGAGTGACGTTGCAAAGCGATATGAAATGGAACCAGCATGTGAGGAATATGGTAGGGAAGCCCGCCCGGTTAGCCGTGCGGTCTAACGCACTGGGGACCGAACCGCACAATAACTCTGGGTTCGGTGTGGGGCGCCAGTGGGGTAAGTGAACTGCTGTAGCCTGTTGTGGGGTTGTGAACCATTGAGGGTACGTCGAGGACAAAAGCCTCTGCGTCATTTCTAGGTCCCCAATGCAATACAGTACATTGGTAGAGAAGGCGAATGCTCGACTTCAGTTCATTGGGACAATTTTAGGAAAGTGTGGTTCATCTGTAAACGAGACTACATACAGGACGCTAGTGCGACCTGTTCTTGAGTACTGTCCGAGTGTTTGGGATCAGTACCAGGTCGGATTGAAGGAAGAGATCGAAGGAATTCAGAGGCGGGCTGTTAGATTTTCTACTGGTAGGTTCGATAAGCACGCTAGTACTGCGGACATGCTTTAAGAGCTCAAATGGGAATCCTTGGAGGGAAGGCGACGTTCTTTTCGAGGAACACTATTGAGAAAATTCAGAGAACCGGCATTTCTACATCTACATCTACATCCATACACCGCATGCCACCTGACTGTGTGTGGCAGAGGGTACTTTGAGAACCTCTATCGGTTCTCCCTTATATTCCAGTCTCGTATTGTTCGTGGAAAGAAAGATTGTCGGTATGCCTCTGTGTGGGCTCTAATCTCTCTGATTTTATCCTCATGGTCTCTTCGCGATATATACGTAGGAGGGAGCAATATACTGCTTGACTCCTCGGTGAAGGTATGTTCTCGAAACTCAACAAAAGCCGGTACCGAGCTACTGAGCAACTCTCCTGCATAGTCTTCCACTGCAGTTTATCTATCATCTCCGTAACGCTTTCGCGGTTACTAAATGATCCTGTAACGAAGCGCGCTGCTCTTCGTTGGATCTTCTCTCTCTCTTCTGTCAACACTATCTGGTACGGATCCCACACCGGTGAGCAGTATTCAAGCAGTGGGTGAACAAGTGTACTGTAACCTACTTCCTTTGTTTTCGGATTGCATTTCCTTACGATTCTTCCAACGAATCTCAGTCTGACATCTGCTTTACCGACGATTAATTTTATATGGTCATTCCATTTTAAATCACTCCTAATGCCTACTCCAGATAATTTATGGAATTAACTGCTTCCAGTTGCTGACCTGCTATATTGTAGCTAAATGATAAAGGATCTTTCTTTCTGTGTATTCGCAGAACATTACACTTGCCTACACTGAGATTCAATTGCCATTCCCTGCACCATGCGTCAATTCGTTGCAGATCCTACATTTCATTAGAATCTTCGATCGTTACAACCTCTCGATATACTACAGCATTTGAACCTGACTGCAGAACTATGTACTGTCTCTAACATACAATGCTCGTAACGACCACCAAGGTAAGATACGAGAAATTAGGGCTCATACGGAGGCATACAGACAGTTCCCTTGCTCTATTTCGAGTGGAATATAAAAGGAAATGACGAGTAGTGGGGTGGCGTGCTCTCCGCCATGCACCGTAAGGTGGATTATGGAGTATCTATGTGTATATTCAACGTCAGCGTTCGATAACCACTGAAAGAGGGCAGGGGGCGGTGGTAGCAAGGAGCGTTTACAAAGCGTGTCGGGGGTACGCTGATAAACGGTGCGTTGCTGTACTGCGCAAGTGGAAAGATTTACTGACGTCCAAAACGGAATCATCATTGGCTTTCGGGCCAAAGGGTGGGAGCTTTTACGAAACGGCTAAGTCCGTAAACAGTTCGAGTTCCGCCGTAGTTAAAGCAACTGGTGGCGCTGTTAAATTTAGCCCGCCTCCCCTTTCAGTGATAATGAATTTCTACTTCTGAAACAGAGTAAACAGCTACGACAAAGGACAGTTCAATGCATTAATCTATTATTAGCATTCTTGTGTTATCATTTCAGTTTATTTCGTCAGCGAAGTTAGACGTTTGTGGTCTGCAAAACGACTTCCTCGACAGAAGCACGAATTGCAATTGTGACAAATTGTGGAAACAAATGTGAAAATAGGTGCGATTAAGGAAACTCGCGAAATTTTTGAGGTCGAATATCCAGACAGAGGACTACCAACCAAGAAAGCAACACTGCATTTGTATAAAAATTCGCTTACTTACGGATTTGTGCAGAATATAAAACAACAAAGAGTTCCTTCAGTTCGCACACCAGAAGTCACTGCAGACATTCGCCGAAGAATTATTCAGAGCCCAAAGAAGTCTACGCGTGAAACTGGCTCAACAGATGTATGTAAGTAAGAGGAGGTGCAGGACTGATGACCTTAGAAGTTAAGTCCCATGGTGCTCAGAGCCATTTGAACCAAGAGGAGCTTCCAGCGGATACTAAAAAGTCTTAATTTGAGGCTATATCGTGTGACGATTGTGCAGCAATTACGGGAGGAGGATAGTTAGAAACTTGTAGATTACTGCACATGGCTTTCGAATCACATCAAAGATAGTTTGTTACATCCTTTCCATTGCATCACGAGTGATGAAGAATGGTTTCACCTTTCCAGTCATGTGAATTCACAGCGCACGAGGTACTGGCCAACGGAGAACAGTAACATTGTGTGTCAGCAACGACTCCATGATGAAAAAATGGATGTTCGATGCCGTGTTACAGGAACGCGCATCATTAGACCGATAGGTGGTGATTGGTGGTGACATTGAAGTGACCGGCCAGTGAAGTTTCCGGAATCCCGGAGAAAGAGATCACCTCTCCTACAGCTGGCAACGAGTTATAGCGATAACGGTGCATAACAAGAACTCGCTCGGCAAGCTGCGTTCTCATTACTACCCGACTAGTTCCGGTTGTACCTTGTTCGCCATCCAATCAAAGGCAACTAGATTTCTGCAACAGGGGAAGAACGTAACGCGGCTTAGAATTTTTCTGAGCTCACCAAACAAAATACTAGTCATCTCCTTAATATGGCAGACTGGTCGCATTGGAGCGCAGTAGATCGCGCTGAACTGGTACCTGGCGGTCTGGTGACCCTCCACCACCAAGGATCCCGTTAGGTGAGTAGGTGACAATCGCATATATGGAGTAAGCGTAGGAAAATAGGCCAACGTGGAAACTTGACAGAATGGCAGAATGCAGCTATTGTCTTTGAAGGTGCCCGTGACCGTAACGTAGAGAAATGGCCAAATTTGTTATGGATGCCCAACGTGAGTACAAGGAATGGTCACGCTATGAAACGAAATGGTAACAACTTCTGTTTGTCTAGCAGTATGGTGGGTGATGGTCAGTTTGGAATCCCATCACTGGCCGGAGCGTCTCAAAATACGTCTTCGGGGCTCAGTTCGAAGCGGGACTCGACAATTCCACCACTGATAACAAGTCTACTCAATCCAATTAGATTCCACGCTGACGACGTGTCTGGAGGCGCCTCTGACAGTGGTGGGATACTGACTGCCGCCCTCCATAGGCTCGACAACCAGGACTGTTAGCCTCGGATGCCATTTCCTTTCATAGCAGGACCTTTTTGGTTGTCACCTGCGGTAACCTCGTAGCAGAGCGGTACGTCGATGACATTTCACCCTTTTAAATTCTCAGTATTGCTGTGGCTGTCCAGTATTGGAATAGCACCCCAGATTTGTACGTTACGGAGAAACACCGCCTGTACCTCAGGTGGAAAATAGGCTGAAGTAGGAAGTCCATGCATCTCTGTTACCTGTACTGCTATGGCGATGTAATGGCTAGCGCATCTGCCGTGTAACCAGGAGACCTCGGTGAAACACCTGGCCAGAGCATAGATTTTAATTCATTTTTTTCAGCTTTAATCATTATCTTAGATAAATATATGAGTCATATGTCACAAGAAAGTTTAATTACATCAGTCTAAGTAGAAGCGTTATTACCGTAACCTATCCTGGGAGTCGCATTACAACTGTCTGCCATTCCATATAAGCTGCTGTCAGACTTATTAATGTGCTGTTGCCTTCGGGTAACGCTATTGGAGATGAAAAATGCTCATTTTCTTGTGTTTTATGTTATAACGATGCATAAATTTGCAGCTCCTGCAAATACGTATGTTAGAAAATGAGCTTTTTGAACTGAAGCACACAGCTGCTTTCCATTTGCCGAATTTAAGAGTCACTCCTAGTGCTGGTTGGAACTTGAATATATGAAATGGGGCGATCGCATAGTTTCAGAACAAGGAAGACGTGGCCACCAGTACGGGGAGGCTGCAATATTCCTCTTTATTCAGTAACTAACGTACATAGTATTCCGCGTCTGCTCGAGCGAAATGTGAGAAGTGTGTTAGGACCACTATTACTTTACATATACGTAAATGATCTGGTAGACAAGGCATGCTGTGGTCTGCGGCTGTTTGCTGATGATGCTGTGGCGTATGGGAAGGTCTCCTCATTGAGTGACGATAGTAAGATACAAGATGACCTACAGCATTTATAGCTGATGTGATGAACTGTAGATTGCCCTAACTGTAGAAAAATGTAAGTTAATGCGAATAAGTAGAAAAATCAAACCCTTAACCTTCTGATACAGTGTTAGTAGTGTTCCGTTTGAGACAGCCAGGTCGTTGAAATATGTGAGCATAACGTTGCAAAGCGGTACGAAATGGAACGAGCATGTGGTAGGGAAACAGATTGGTCGACTTCGGTTTATTGAGAGAATTTTGAGAGAGTGTGGTTCATCTGTAACGGAATCTGCATATAGGATGGTAGTGTGACCCTTTCTTGAGTATTGCTAGAGTGTTTGGGACCTCCACCAGGTCGGATTAAAGGAACACATCAAGTAATACAAAGGCGGGCTGCTAGATTTGTGACTGGTAGTTTCGGATAACACGGAAGTGTTGTAGAGATGCTTGGGGAACGCTAATGGGTGTTCCTGGAGGGAAGGTGAATTTCTTTTCGAGGGAAACTATTGAGAAAATTTAGAGAACCGGTATTTGAGGCTGACTGTTGAACGATTCTACTGCCATCAACACACTTTTTGCGTCAGTACCACGAAGATAAGGTACGAGAAATTAGGGCTCATATGGAGGCATATACACAGTCGCTTTTCCGTCGCCCTATTTTGGAGTGGAACGTGAAAGGAAATGACTAGTAGCGGTAAATGGTGCTTTCTGCCAAGCACCGTAGGGTGAACTGCGCAGTATGTATACAGATGTATATGTACATTATACATAGTTTCAATTCTCTTTGGAGAGTAACGGTTTTACACTTTTTCCTTACATTCGTAATCCGAAGTTTGCTTGCCCAACATGTCTTGGGGTACTATTAGAGCATCTGCGGTCGGCAACAGGTAGGACTTACGAGTAACATTGAACCTGACGCCATAAGGACTCAACTAAGAGTCGGCTCACTAGAATGCTGTACAAGGGTCGAGAAATGGTAAATGACAGGAGAAAAACGCTGGTTATATCAGGTGGATATACTTCAGTTTCAATAACATGTTTTTAATGGTAAGTGTGTGAATATCTCCTTAGTTAAGTAACGCTCAGTTTCTAAGTGTGGAGACAACGACAGGTTGACTATAGCATTTGCAGAGGAATTTGAGAACTGTTTCTACCCAAGCAGGACCCTTAAATAAGGGATATAAACGCTTATTGTTTGAGTGCCACATTGGAAATTGCACTGCGGTACGGTCTTGGCGGATTTCAGCAGGTGTACATCTGCTCTGTGGGCATGCTAGCCGATTAAGTCTTTCTGGCGGCTAAATTGTGTCCATTTAAATCCAAGGGTCTATATTACTCTAGAAGAGTTGCTAGCGACCGCTTTCAGAAAATGGTTACAAAAACCTACCTATTAGCAGCTGGGATACAGACATGAGAAGTTTACCGTTTCTAAACGTCTAAATCACTCCAAACTGATAGGCTGGTTCTTTCAAAGATACTTGCGAAAAGCGTTTTACTCATAACCACATCAAAGCTTAAAATCATAGGGTAGCACCACTCGAAATTTGTGACTGGTTCAAATGGTTCAAATGGCTCTGAGCACTATGGGACTCAACTGCTGTGGTCATAAGTCCCCTAGAACTGAGAACTACTTAAACCTAACTAACCTAAGGACATCACACACATCCATGCTCGAGGCAGGATTCGAACCTGCGACCGTAGCGGTCGTGCGGTTCCAGACTGTAGCGCCTTTAACCGCTCGGCCACTCCGGCCGGCATTTGTGACTGGTTTCGAGGATTTCTCAGTAGGCAGGCCACATAGTCTTAACTTAGATAGAGCGTCGTCAAAATGTTCAAATGTGTGTGAAATCTTATGGGACTTAACTGCTAAGGTCATCAGTCCCTAAGCTTACACACTACTAAACCTAAATTATCCTAAGGACAAACACACACACCCATACCCGAGGGAGGACTCGAACCTCCGCCGGGACCAGCCGGACAGTCCGTGACTGCAGCGCCTGAAACCTCTCGGCTAATCCCGCGCGGCCAGAGCGTCGTCGATAAATGTATAAGTATCTCAGATGTTCCCTTGGGAATCGTGTTGGAATCCTTGCTTTTCATGTTGTAATGGCGTAGCAGACAATGACCAAATCGGCTCCCGATAGGGTTTGAAAGAGGCACAGATATTTGCAACTCTCTTTTATGGTTAGAAATGTAAAATAGTATACTTCGCAAAACACAGAAAATTACCATGCTGTCAGTTGAACAGCAGTGATTCACAGTTGTAATAAATCAGCTCATACAAAAAAAAAAAAAAAAAAAAAAAAAAAAAATAACCTGGGTGCATTACTTTGTAGAGATACAAAATGGGATAATCGCATAGGCTCAGACGGAGATAAGGCAGGTGGCAGACTCGGTCATTGGCAGAGTATTGGGAAAATGCACTTAGTCTACAAAGGAGACTTCTTTCAAAACACCCGTGCGACTAATTCTAGAATACTAATGAAGTGTATGGGACCCAAACAAAATAGACCTCACAGAGGACATTGAACGTGTAGAAGGAACGACAGCACTAAAGATGACAGGTTTGTTCGACGCATGGGAAAGTGTCAGAGAGATGCTGAAGAAACTGAAGATAGACACAAAATGTACAGCGAACAGCTACCTGCAAAGTTTAAACAACTAGTATTAAAGAGACATCCATAAACACACTACATCCCTCAACGTACCGCTCCCTTAGGGACGACGGATACAAGATCAGACCTTTTACAGAGTGTGTATAGGCTTTTTAGCAATCATTCTTCGCGCGCTGCATTCACGGATGGAACGACAAGAAACCATAACACGTGGTACGATAGGAAGCATCTCTGCCAAGCGCTTCGGAGCAGAGAATCTACGCTGCACTGTCTGGTTCTGCAGCACCTGCGTTCCACGCCACCTGAGCGTACGGCGGGTAACATAACTTCTTTCTACTAGGCTGTGCGCTACGCGAGCATGAGTGCTCACCCTCGCTCTCCTCCCGGCTAGTGAGCGCTCGAGACAAGACGCGTCGTTCAGGTGCCGTGATGTGGCGCAGGGGAAGTGCAAACGGTGCTTTGTCTTTAGAGGAATGACCATCTGTTAACGTTCGCCGTAGCCTTAGACGCGAGCGTGTATACTCGTACTTAGCGTTGCGCTCTACCAAAACTGCGGTTTGATTCTTTTGGCAGTTGCACACATGACGTAGTAAATGATAGGATTACCGGTAGTATTGGTAACATTGGTAGGAAAAGCAACATTAACGACTATGTAAGAGAGAAACTGGGAGCCGACGACTTGTCTTTTTTTGTTTGTTTTGCACATAATCAGAACCACACATCATTTAGTGTTAGTCCAGTGTGTTTTTTTAATATCCTTACAGAATATAAACTACACTCTATAAGAAACTTCCTGGCAGATTAAAACTGTGTGCCGAACCGAGACTCGATCTCGGGACCTTTGCCTTTCGCGGCCTTCATGGCGCACAGTTTTAATCTGCCAGGATGTTTCATATCAGCACAAACTCCTCTGCAGAGTGAAAATTTCGTTCTGGAAACATCCTCTAGGCTGTGGCTAAGCCATGTCTCCGAAATATCCTTTCTTCCAGGAGTGCTAGCTCTGCAAGGTATGCAAAGAGCTTCTGCGAAGTTTGGAAGGTAGGAGACGAGGGACTGGCGGAATTGAAGCTGTGAGGACGGGTCGTGAGTCCTGCTTGGGGAGCTCAGTTGGTAAAGCACTTGCCCGCGAAAGGCAAAGGTCCCGAGTTCGAGTCTCTGTCCGGCACACAGTTTTCATCCGTCAGGAAGTTTCATATCAACGCAAACTCCGCTGCAGAGTGAAAATTTCGTTCTCCATTCTATAAGCAATAAAAAAATATTTGATGGCGTAACTTCTGCGCTTTTATGTAACCAAAGCAATTGCGTTCGATGCAAAAACAGTTTACATTCACGATATCGTTATTTTGTCCTCAGTAGAACGTTCTTAAAGATGATGAAAGGCAAAAGTTTCGTTTTGTTACCGAACAATGCAAAAGTTATTTATGAGTAACAGAAACATGTTTTATGTAACTTGGACGAAGTATTGAATCATGTCTGATATATATTTTTGTTTTGCTTTTTTAAAATTTTACCTTTTTATTGAGGAAATTGCGTTTTCTAGCACTATGTTATAAATCTGCTTTGTTTTCTTTATTTTTACTCCAACATCCCTGTATTTCACGTTGCAAATCAACAATTTTCGAATTAAACATGAATTAAAAATTGAGAATTTTAATTTTGCTATGAACACAGTTCATTAAGTGACAGACAGGAGGATAACTAGAACAAAATATTCCGTAGGTTACCCAGACCTTTCATATATTCTCACTCAGTTTCTAGACGGTTCACCGCTTACGGTTTTTGGGGATCTGGTAAGACAATGATCACTTACAAAAAGAAATGGTCCGTCGTGAGTGTAACACCCGATAGATATGCAATACACCTAACGTGCAGTTAAAGCGTGTAGGACCTTATCTGACCAGAGCTACTACGAAAACTACCGACACGTAATAGACAAATGCTTCAAATGGAGATTATCTCTTGGTAAATCGAAGAAATGCAGCATTATGGCCAGGTTAGGAAGTTCAAAACGAAGGTCAAACACACCAGCATTAGTTTAAAAGACGTTCGTGCACGTCGGCTAGTTACAGTTACCGACCTGCAGAGTGAAAGGCTGTTGTGTGATAAATTTCGTAGGAAAAAAAGTCTTGTAGACTCCTATAAAAATTTTGCTTATCATAAATTTCCGCAATTTGACAAGTTCACAGCTAGAATTGTGTCCATGCACGGACCTATATATTAGTGCGAGCAACTTTTTTCCACAGTGAAGAGAATAGAAAAAAAATGGATCAAATGGCTCTAAGCACTATGGAACTATCTGAGGTCATCAGTCCCCTACACTTAGAACTACTTAAACCTAACTAATCTAAGGACATCACACACATCCATGCCCGAGGCAGGATTCGAACCTGCGACCGCAGCGGCCGCACGGTTGCAGACTGTAGCGCCTAGTACCGCTCGCCCACCGCGGCCGGCGAAGAGAATAAAATATTCCCACAGATGGCTCAAATGGGTTCAAATGGCTCTGAGCACTATGGGACTTAACATCTGAGGTCATCAGTCCCATAGAACTTAGAACTACTTAAACCTAACTAACCTAAGGACATCACACGCATCCGTGCCCGAGGCAGGATTCGAACTTGCGACCGTAGCGGTCGCGCGGCTCCAGACTGAAGCGCCTAGAACTGCTCGGCCACACCGGCCGGCTCTTCCCACAGAAGTTCACTCACTGACTGCAAATTAAAGGCTCCTCTTCAAATTAGCAGTGCCCGAAAAGTGGTTAGTGAAAAGCAAAGTTAGTAGAATTCATTGACATCTAGTGTTTTTATGACCAACGTGTGAATAAAACAGTCACGAACTGCAAGTTGGTGTCAATTTAAACTTCGTCCGAAAAGGACATCATCATAACGCTGCATCAGTCGTAAGAAATATCATGTATTTAGCTGAGCCATGCTCTTCCTCTCGTTAATGGAAGGAAATGTGTTTCATTCAATTGTCATTTCTCATCAGTGAAACAGTTTCAGGATATTAGATTCCCACGATAGGCATTAACTGGTCACAGCGAAGTGATACATCTCCGTAGAACTAACGATAGACTTGTTAATAATAGATTTCAGCTATCAGTCGTCCTTTTGAAATTTTATTGGCAGATCTAGATTTCAGCTAGAAACTAGCCATTCTCATAGCACTATCATTTTTGATTAATGCATGTAATGCGTGTTGGTCGGGCTTCATTCACAGCTCTCTGAACTCGTCGCGGAGTGAAACAGCCTTCTGAATGGAAGATAACCTGACTAACGTTAGAGTCGTAGAACACATTCGTTGACAATAGTTTCTCGTGCCGAGCTGCCTCGTTCAGATTTCGTATCGCCACCATTACTCGCCGTGAGTCGGCTGTTTGCTCACTGCTGAGGCTTGAGCGCCAGTCAGGTCGCACTAGCAGTTTGGTGAACAGGCATGGTCTAGCACAATGGTTCCCAACCGTTACCCCTGACAGCTATCAGATATTAGCTAGAACCCCCCCCCCCCCCCCCCCACTCCCCTCTCCTTTTCCATTTTCAACATGAGCGCCTAACAAAACTTTAAACTTTGGAATGGAAAAGAACTTTAAGAACTTTCTTTGAACAGTTTTGTTCTTAAAATGACAGAAAACAAATGTTTCGTTTTTGTAGGTGCTTTATTAAGCCACGAATTAATGGGTCAGCGAGACAGTTGGTACTGCTTGTTCCTAACCACCTTTTATTTTTTATAATATGATGAAGTAATTCTCACAGCAACATGAGTGTTACCAACATCTCTTCTCACAAAAGGAAGCTAACTGTCGGCACTGAGAGTAGATACTTGTTACAAACCATGTTTCTTCCGCGCCACTCTCCTCGCTAGCGGTACTTGCTTCACCCACACCCTGCACTCCCATTTACAATCAACCAAGTTAAAATGTGTGCACTACACCAACAGTTTGTAAATCAGTTCACTGCTGGAATGTTTATTTCTGAACTAACATAAATCGGAAAACTTCAGGCTGCCAACTCTTTGAAGCTGACAGCTGTCACTAATAATAATAACAATAACTCTGCGTAAGCGCTAGAGCAGAGTAGCTGCTTTTCCATAGTTGATGCTGTGCTGTGCTGTATGTTAGTTACCTCTTGTGTGATGCGAATAATAAAACGGTTTCTCGCCTATTGCGGGAACTATCTACAACTCTGAGAATGAATTTTCATGACATACAGTATTTATGCATAAATTATATACGTGTGCCAATTTTACAGCCACAGACGCAAGACACGAAGTGCAAAGTGAGCGCATGTAGTGCTTGCTCCATATGGAGGAAGACTTTCATATGTTCGTTTCACAAGCTGTAACCTCCGCCACATCGTGTCAAGCGTTAATGCTTGTATTTGAAAGAAAGGTTATTATTGGTAACTTATGTTATCAGTTTTTACAGTCCTACGAGAAAGTGGTAATAATCCCACGATAGGTTATCATAGAACTGCTGCACATTATTGCTATGTATCAATGGCACACTGCTAAAGGGATGCCTATTAATGGTTAGCGGAATTCTTGTTGTTAGAGATTACACCTGTACGTTGTGCTTTTCTCAAATTTCATTTTTAACAATCGGGTCCGTATTGTCACATGGAATTAGTTCTTACCTGGAGATAGGTAACCCGGTTACCAGATACGCAGTGCGGACTGCCTTTGAGCCTTCCCGGACACATCGTATCAACGACTCGCACTCACGAATTAACGATTGCCACATCACAAACGAAATCCATATTAAGCACCTCTAGCGTGAGTTACAAACTTGGAGAAATGCTCTGTTTTCAGTATGTCTTATAGGTTTTGCGCAGTCGTTTTCTGAAACCCCGGAGATATGAATAATCCTGTATGTGCTACCCACCCACCCCCTTCGAAAACGAAACGACAGGAAACATTCGTATTTAAGCACGTTTAAAGTAGACTCAAAACCTCACTTGAAAGTGAGGTAACGTTGAGGTACGTCACGTAGACCTTTAATACTTTAGTTCTTGTGAAATACAACCAAATGTGCCGGCCGGAGTGGCCGTGCGGTTCTAGGCGCTACAGTCTGGAACCGCGTGACCGCTACGGTTGCAGGTTCGAATCCTGCCTCGGGCATGGATGTGTGTGATGTCCTTAGGTTAGTTAAGTTTAAGTAATTCGAAGTTCTAGGGGACTGATGACCTCAGCAGTTAAGTGCCATAGTGCTCAGAGCCATTTTAACCATTTTAAACAACCAAATGTAATTCGGCAACAGTGTGTTAACATGCCACATGACGGTCACATGCGACTTCTATCAACTGTCTAGAAAATAAGTGCTGAATTGCGAAGAAATATTTTATTTATCTGTATTTACCTTGCACTTAGATGTAAAACCTAACAGCACAAGTAAACTTCGGGACCAGAGACCTGGAGTGAGAGGCAGCCATCAAAATAATTCTACTTCATGAATGAAATCCCCAAGTTGTGGATTTGTGGAGTAACTTACTGGTGCTGTACTGAACAGGGGATCACACTTGCTAATCGACCCTGTGCGGAGCTGACGTAACAGTGACTGGTACCGCTTCTACACCGCAGCAAAAGTTTTCGCTTTTGCAGACGGGAGTCGACGGGGAACCAACCTCTGGAAGAAGCGGCCAGCAGACAAGAGGGGGGGGGGGCGCTAATGACACTCCCCCTGAGCTGGAAGAGCTCTCCATTTGCCAATGCCGGACGACGCTTCTTACCGCCGCCTGATGACGCCGTGCTTTGCGCTCGGGCGGGTTTCTTTTGAGGAGCTTCCGGTGAATTAGGCGACGTGCTCGAGAGCTCCACAAAGCCGAATGTGAAAAACCGCATACAAGTTAACGGAGACGTGGTGGACGGAAGTCAGCCCTAGTGGGGGACGTACGACAGTCCGTTAGTCGCGAGAATGCCGCGACTGTCCTGTAGATGTCAAGTGCAGCTCGGCGCTGTCTATTAGGCACACGGCACGACTGAGACACAACACGCCGTACTGTGTCTCCGCTTCACTCCATACAACCCCAGGGATAGCACCGGCCAGCACCAGGTATCGAATCGTCGAGACATCGTAAGTTCTCCATCGTGTCCCAAAAATCACTTCAGTGGTGGTAGAATTTCTCAATACGTTGGTTGGCACCTTTTTGGTGAAACAGCTTTCCCGGGAAACGCCAGCGAATTAAAGAGAGGAGCCCATCTTCAGTCTTAACAAAAACAATGAAGTAAAAGTTTTGTACCGTATTACACACGAGGCATTGGCGGTTTACTTGTTGCGTCAGATCTGGGGGAGGGGGATCTTGTTCGGCCTGACGATGACGGGCCGGTCTGTCCCTAATCCTCCTAAATGGGTGGTGGTCGAAACCGACTACGCTGACACCCAGGACAAATAATATCCCCATGTCGGCCGGTATTTTACAGCGAATACCTAAAACTGCTGCCAGGAAGCAGAACCTTACAGGAAGCCCTGTAAATGGAAGCAAGAAACAGCCAATGAGAATGTTCTACTACTGATTCGGTTTGGCTGAAAAGTTTAAATGTCACATAATTTCATGGAGCGGTTGGCTCTCACGGAAAGGAAGAGTTGTCTGGCTACCCTCATGGGGCGCAGAAACGGTGTGCCCTCTGGGTCGGAGGTGACGTTCTCATAGTATATTTCTGAAGTCGAGAGTATGTCAACCTTTATGAATATTCAAGTTCCTCCCTACTCCCCCCCCTCTCCTTATGAGTCCTCTCCCTCCGTCGGTTCCCCCCTACCCCTTCGCTTTTCCTCTCCTCCACCCTTTTTTCCCCTCATCTGTCCAGGTCCCCCCTCCCCCCCCCCCCCTCCCCCATCAGCCCTTGGTTGCAGTGTGCCATCTTCGTGCCGACTTTTTAGTGCACTGTTTCCAGTGAATGTTCAGTGTTGTGCGTCTTTTCCGAAGTGTTGCGAACGGAAATCATACTGTCGCTGGGTGTGATTTTTATATCTCTTGCGAACGGAAACCAGACTGTCGCCGTGTTTTTTTAATTGTCTGTTTACCATTTTACCTGTCTGCTTCCTGTGTATTTTATTAGCATTGCCAACCCTTTGTTTTATATTTTAACTTTCCACAATTTTCCGCCGTTTTACAATTTAAGTCACCGTTTTATCGCCTGCTTTTGTTGTTTCTTATCTTCTCCTTATGTTTTAAAAATTCTGTAGGCTGAAGAGCAGCGTACTAAGCTGCTGCCAGCTAGCCCCCTTCGGGGGGGAATCGAAATGCAATAAAGGAAAAAAAAATCCAAGTACCGTACTACAGTACGGAAGTCAGTGAGAATCGGAAGTGGGTTATCGGGCGCAGGCATGAAAGTCTGCTTACGAACTTCTGTTTTTCTCAGCGAGAGTTGCGGATTAGTGCGAGACGACCAGTTCGGTAAAAAGAGAGAGAGAGCAGAATGTGGAGCCGTTAGCTGGCTGGAGGTAGTGTTAGATAGAAGGAAAGGAGGTGGCTATAGTTAATTCATGTCAATAAATTACATTTCTTTCCGTATAGTTGTGAGAGTGATTTTTTGTGTGACACTTTCCCTATTCGCTTTGAACTGTGTCACTGTTTTGTTGTTGTGGTGATTATCGGTGTGAATTGCTAGTAACCAGCTGGAGGCGGTGCGTTCAAGTGTTGGCTGTGAATGTACTCCAGTGCTGTGGTCGGATGTCGGAATATTTCTGAAAGTAGTTACATAGGTGCTAGACATTTAGTTACTGAGGCGGCCGCTGTGACCGAGCGGTTCTAGGCGCTTCAGTCCGGAACCGCACGACTGCTACGGTCGCAGGTTCGAATCTTGCCTCGGGCATGAATGTGTGTGATGTTAGGTTTAAGTAGTTCTAAGTTCTAGGGGCTGATGACCTCAGATGTCAAGTCCCGTAGTGCTCAGAGTTATTTGATTTAGTTACTGACTTTGGACTGGTGAGTTTAACCGTGTCTTGCGGGTCAAAACTGATCTTACAGTATAGCAGTGCAGACAGTTAACCCGGGTCCGCCACTAAACGTTTCCAACTGAACCCGCCAAGCAGTGCGTCGCGTAATTTGTCTCGGACGCTGCACAATGGTTAGTGTACTATGTATTGTGGCCACGGCCATCAGTAGCACTGTACACGAAACTAGGCAAGCTCCGAGGTACCAGCAAAAGGGATGTTTCAGGATTATTGAGCTTTGGTCCATCTGGGTCCCTTATCAAGGAGGATTGATTTGATTTGATTTTTCTATTTTACCCAGGGATCATCTCACAGTGGTATAGAATTTGTCATCATATAACGACAGCTCAGATAGCTCAGAATGCAGATATACACTGAATATGACAAGTGGTCGGCAGGGAACTTGATGAAGGTATTTGCCTGAAACAATTTAGCTAAACCTCAGAAAACTATACAGTGTGATTTTATCCACCGTGCACAAACTCTAGCGATTGATCGATGAGAGGATACAGAACAACAAAGGTCTAATGAACTTATGTCCGAAAATGCATGGTTTCCATGCCAGAGACTGTTTATTTAATAATACTTTGTAAAAGAGACTGCGGTCTAATACGCTCTGTACCATGCAGCCACAGTTATAGTGTGCATTCTTTCCTCTTAGAGGGTGATACTGTTCTTCATACGTCATGTCCTAGCCCTCTCTCGTGCCACCGTAATTGATAATGTTGTGTCCGATTCATTTCTCTTGCTGGCACATCTTGAGCCATTTGAACCATTTACAACAGTTTGAATATTGATTTGTTGTTGTTGTTGTTGTTGTGGTCTTCAGTTCTGAGACTGGTTTGATGCAGCTCTCCATGCTACTCTATCCTGTGCAAGCTTCTTCATCTCCCAGTACCTACTGCAACCTACATCCTTCTGAATCTGTTTAGTGTATTCATCTCTTGGTGTCCGTCTACGATTTTTACCCTCCACGCTGCCCTCCAGTACTAAACTGGTGATCCCTTGATGTCCCAGAATATGTCATACCAAGCTATCTCTTCATCTAGTCAAGTTGTGCCACAAATTTCTCTCCTCCCCATTTCCATTCAATACCTCCTCATTAGTTATGTGATCTACCCATCTAATCTTCAGCATTTTTCTGTAGCACAACATTTCAAAAGCTTCTATTATCTTCTTGTCTAAACTATTTAACGTCCACGTTTCCCTTCCATACATGGCTACACCCCACACAAATACTTTCAGAAACGACTTCTTGACACTTAAATTTATGCTCGATGTTAACAAATTTCTCTTCCTCAGAAAAGCTTTCGTTGCCGTTGGCAGTCTACATTTTATATCCTCTCTACTTCGACCATCATCAGTCACTTTTCTCCCCAAATAGCAAAACTCATTTACTACTTTAATCGTCTCATTTCCTAATCTAATTCCCTCAGCATCACCCGATTTAATTCGACTACATTGCATTATCCTCGTTTTGCTTTTGTTGATATTCATCTTATATCCTCCTTTCAAGACACTGTCCATTCCGTTCACCTGCTCTTCCAGGTCCTTTGTTGTCTCTGACAGAATTACAATGACATGGGCAAACCTCAAAGCCTTTGTTGCTTCTCGCTGGATTTTAATTCCTACTCCAAATTTTTCTTTTGTTTCCTTTACTGCTTGCTCAATATACAGATTGAATAACATCAGGGATACGCTACAACCCTGTCTCACTCCCTTCCCAACCACTGCTTCTCTTTCATGCCCCTCTACTCTTATAACTGTCATCTGATTTCTGTACAAATTGTAAATAGCCTTTCGCTACCTGTATTTTAGCCTTGCCTCTGAAGAATGAATGGTCTCTAGCGTGGAAACCATGCATTTCTTCTCATCGATAAATCCCTAGAGTTTGTACACGGTGGAAAAAAATCAACCTGTATAGGGATGGCCAAGAGAGAACACACTCCATCTTACCGAATATGAGATCAAAAACAGAAAAAAAATATCGAAGGTCTAATGAAGAGAAGCGCATTCCGTCATGGGATCGCTCAGTAGGCGCGGAAGCGTTACGGAGATGCTCGCAAAACTCCAGTGGCAAGAGTTACAAGAGAGGCTCTGCGCATCACGGAAAGATTTACTCTTGAAATTCTGGCAGCTGCGTTGCAAGAAGACTGAGGCAGATTCCTGTGAGTGGTCGATAGAGCACTTTTCATCTGCCACGAAGTTTCAAATCAGCTCACGCTCGGCTGTAGAGTGAAAATTTATTCTGGGAACATGTTACATGTCGAGAAAGACCAGGACGACGACAATCAGAGAAGTTGGAGCTCACCTGGAGCTTACCGGCAGCCGTTCTTGCAGCTCGCCGTTGTCGGTGAGACGCAGTGAGGAGAAGTGCTCCACCGCTGAGGCGGTCTTCCGCTGGTAGCTTTCGGAGTAGCGCCTTTACCGCTGCCGCCGGTCCGTTACGGCGGTTCCTCTTCGTGCCTCCTCATACTGACCCTTATCACGCTTCTCTGAGTGCCGGCAGTGCCTCATCAGCGCGTCCTCGCAGGTGCATGGCAGCTGGCGGGGCGCCGCGGCTGTGCTCATTCTGCTCAGGTGTCGGCCACTCTCAACAGCTACAGTAGCGGATGTGCTGCTGGAATTCCAGCGTCATCACTTCCCGTTCTTTCCATGCCTCGTCGCACTCGTCAACTAACTGCCAGCGTGCTCTCCCCCTTTCCTTTGCTAGTTCCTCAGTTCTTCTTCGTCTGTGCGTCTATTTATGCTGTCCACAGTCGGAGGGGATTCGAACCCAGTTCTCTCAACGGTAGGGCGTCGGCGTAGCTTCTATGCAGAGAATGTTGCATGTTCCACAGCCTGAGTCGAATACATTTCTTTCCGTGTGAAATTTGAATGCAGCAACATTGAGCTGAACCATGCAGCACGAATCTCGGGACTGTTTTGTTGGCGTACAACGCTGCTGGTCAATCTGTTCGATAGCAACTGTTTTGAAACTTCCTGGCAGATTAAAACTGTGTGCCGGACCGAGACTCGAACTCGTCAGTTGGTAGAGCACTTGCCCGCGGAAGGCAGTGGTCCCGAGTTCGAGTCTCGGTCCGCCACACAGTTTTAATATGCCAGGAAGTTTCATATCAGCGCAGACTCCGCTGCAGAGTGAAAATTTCATTCTGGAAACATTCCCCAGGTTGTGGCTAAGCCATGTCTCCGCAATATCCTTTCTTCCAGGAGTGCTAGTTCTGCAAGGCATGCCGGAGAGCTTCTGTGAAGTTTGGAAGATAGGAGACGAGGTACTGGCGGAGTTAAAGCTGTGGGGAAGGGTCGTGAGTTGTGCTTGGGTAGCTCAGTTGGTAGAGCACTTGCCCGCGAAAGGCAAAGGTCCCGAGTTCGAGTCTCGTTCCGGCACACGGTTTTAATCTGCCCGGAAGTTTCACATCAGCGCAGACTCCGCTGCAGAGTGAAAATTTCATTGTAGCAACTGTTTTGTTTACATCGGGCATACTGTTGGCTTAGGGTGTAACTGAGCACACGTCGCTTGTTGGTTAGACCGGTTTCGGAACTTATTCTCAACAGCCCTTTCTCGATGGCCGAGTCACTATAGTATGTAGTAGAAGTGTTCATCTGCACAGGAGCGGCTATGAGCTATCTAGTCAACGAACAACGTATGTGAGCATTTGCTGTTAACATCTGCAGTCAAGCATACGTTTTTTGTGTATGAGTGAATTGGGGCGACAGGGAAGATACCCCAGTGATATCGTCCGAGAATAGTGAATCCAGCAGCAGGGTCAGCACTCAACATAAACGTTCCGAAACTAACAGGCGGCGTCCCCTCTATCAAACAGATTGCCACTCCACTTGAAGCGCCGCCCTCGCTACCTGTCTTCGGTGGTCGGCTCTGTGATGGATACCCTTTTCATCAAACCTCGTGGCTGAATTTGCGCAGTAGGTCCACCCTTTTCTCAATATTACTTGAAATATTTCAGAAGTACAAGTGTCCACCGACCAAAGAGGTGCTTCTGTTGCATTATAGCCTCGAACAAGACGCTGCATTCTTTGAATGTACGCACTGAAGGGGCTAAGCTTCCGTGCGTTGTCAACAGCAACATACCGGTTTTGATAACACAGGCGTCTACTACCATATCGTGGAGTTTACTTTCCATCAATCACCAAACTTGTCGTGAGGACAGGCTAAAGGAGTGACCTCTCTTGGAGACTAGACGACCTGTGTTATCGCATTCCTCGAACATTGGCGTCTAGCTCCTCAATCGTGGCTGCGTGTCGCGTGTAAACACACACACATACAGGCCTATCGCCTGTTGACGCCGACCTCTGTAAACGAGGCCAGCTCCCGGACCTGCCGCCAGGAAGTCGCTATTGGCTTAGGAGCGGATGTGAACGCACCGCCCCCACAAACAGACTGTCCGTCTAGCCAGGCGTCGTTCTGATATCGCTCACCTGCTTTAGAGGTGTAATACCCCGAGTGACGGGTTACTTATGATTTTGTGGACCAGTTGTTTTACTTTAGGACTCTAAAGGGAGGGAAATGTTGCATTTTTATTAAACCATCGTGAATTTTACAACTACATATTTTACTCAAAGTACTAGTTCATTAAAATTATGTCCAATAAAAAATAACTACAAAATGTCCTATTTCACACCCTATACTGATGATACCAAATTGGCGGGAATTGCGAATTGCTACCAACTGCAATCGTAAATTTTACGAGGGTTTAGTAATCTAAGGTTAAAGGAAAATTAAAGTTATAAGCTGTGACAGCACGTAGGATTCTAAAATAAGTGAGAGATCAGCCATGTGCCCGCAGTAAAAATGAAGGTTCAAAATGGCTCTGAGCACTATGGGACTTAACATCTGAGGTCATCAGCCCCCTAGAACTTAGAACTACTTAAACCTAACTAACCTAAGAACATCACACACATCCATGCCCGAGGCAGGAGTCGAACCTGCGACCGTAGCAGTCGCGCGGTTCCGGACTGAAGCGCCTAGAACCGCTCGGCCACCACGGCCGGCGTAAAAATGAAGGCGTAGCGAATAAAAGGCCTGGGTTAGTTGTGGCTAAAGAAGATACGGATTTTCAATTATTTCAGTTTGAGTATGTAATATATCATGTTGGTGCTCTTTTTCTTACTGTTGTTTAGGCGTCATGAGACTAATAGTTTCTTGCAGGCTCTCGCTAAATTCCTGAATGGAATACTGCAAGTTATTTTCTAGTAACACAGATTACTATCTTCGTGAATAAGCCACTCTGAGTACGATGACATAAAAAGCTACGTAATTTACCTTGGTCAACGTGGATTGACCTGAATACTATAATATGGTAATATCACATCGATTCGGCAAGTCAATGCATAGTAAAGCTAATTTATTACATTAATATATGCGTTACAGTAATGAGAACAGACCAGTTAAATCATACGACTATCTTCAAGCAAAGCTAGCAAGAGACAAAAAGCGAGAGAGAGAGAGAGAGAGAGAGAGAGAGAGAGAGAGAGAGAGAGAGAGAGAGAGTCTGTCTAATATTTCAGTTAAGATACAAGCTAACGCTAATAACAAAAAAAAAGATAAGCAATGTACAATGTTCTTTAAGACACTGAGAGGCTCTGGATTAACACAGATAAAATAGCGACTCGTAGGAACATCGCATATATATATATATAAAATCTACTGACTGGACAGCTAAAACTAAAGTGCCCTCATCGTGAAGTATCGCCAATCCGCAGTGCCCTGAAGCTGTAACCCTACGTGATGGATGTGTGGCGAGGCGTGCTATCTATCGTCAGAAATGAGGAAGAACAAGCAAGTAATAAGGAAAAACCAGTGGTGAGCAACCTCAGTACCTCGCGCTATATTACTGTCCAATAGCAACGAATGTAGGTCCTGAGCACATACATGCAGCAGATATCGATTGTAGCTGCATCCAGATAAAACAATAAAAAGTGAAGAGATTCCTCGTAGCGAAAGCGCCTCGGACGAACTTACGAAATTTGTCCAAAACTGCCCTTACCACCGTTACCCGCACTATCAACGAGCATTAGACCTGTGATTTCCTCTTGGCAACTGTCTGCAAAGTAAATTATCATCTTAAATGCCCTAAGGAAATATGAGGTAAGAGTGTTTTAAGAAAAGAAAGTATACAATAACAAGCTTCAGTTGCAAGTAGTTTCATTCAGAAAACATTTTGAAGTTAACGTCAACAAATGGTTCAAATGACTCTGAGCACTATGGGACTTAACATCTGAGGTCATCATTCCCCTAGATTTAGAACTACTTAAACCTAACTGACCTAAGGACAGCACACACACTCATGCCCGAGGCAGGATTCGAACCTGCGACCGTAGCAGCAGCGCGGTTCCGGACTGAAGCGCCTAGAACCGCTCGGCCACAAGGGCCGGCTAACGTCAACATTTATGCTCTGTAATATTTTACCGTTGCAAAATTTCGTTCCGGACGAATACTTCTCTTTCCTCGATCTTGTTGGTAGTTTATAGCATGGAACCAGAACCGACACTAGTTAGCCAAATGTGACTCTTTTAACCCTTCTCAAGGTACTTGTGAAGATTAACCGAATAAAACAAATAATTCAAACGAAAATGAAACCTTTGGCACGGATTTGTCGTTCTCAAAAGTGCAGAGGATTCTGCGTACGTACACGCTCTTCTGCCAAAAGAGGAAGATTTTTAAAAAAATATACGAAAATAATAAAAAGCCCAATGACCGCAATGTTGACGAGACACTAAACTCTAATCTTCTTCCCTTAGCTCAAGGGGATTTGGATAGGGTATTGGGTTGGAACTTTTATGACTCGAGCAGTTCGTGTCGAGTCATCACGACATTCCAGATAAAAAGGGCACCAATACGTATGGCTGGAAGCGCACGTAAAATATCGGTTCACTGCGGGTTGAAGCTTCCTGACACAAAAGTGTTCAGAACTGGCGCTCTAATTAAACTGGTCTTTGCTTTTCGTGAGCGATGGTCTTCCCACGTCCTAAACGATGCGTGAGGCACCCGTAGGAGAATCCGGTGCCGCTTAAACTGCGAAACACCAACTGTACCGGCCGCGGTCGGGTTCGTCCCAGCTGCTGGCTTGGGCGAGTGCCTCGGCTGGTTACGAAGGCCGCCGGCGGCTCCGATGCGATCTGCACCGGCCGTCGGCCAGCTGGCAGTAGTCTGAGGGATCCTCAAGTGCTCCCTGAATCGTTTTGCCTAAACTTTTCGCCTGCACCTCAATGCACTGATGTCCGCTTGTTGTGGTATCAGACTTCGAAATAAATAGCGCCATAGTCGCACAGGCGACTTGGGTAACCTGATCACATAACATTTTACAAATCACACCGTAAATAAGATATATAGTTTTCTGCCAATAGATGACATGAAATCTAATTGCGGACTGTGGAACTTCCTAGCTGACGAAATGAAACTGTTTGCTGGGGAAAAAGGAAGCCGGCTGGGGTGGCCGAGCGGTTTTAGGCGGTACAGTCTGGTACCGCGAGACCGCTACGGTCGCAGCTTCGAACCCTGCCTCGGGCATGGATGTGTGTGATGCCCTTAGGTTAGTTAGGTTTAAGTAGTTCTAAGTTCTAGGGGACTCATCACCTCAGAAGTTAAGTCCCGTAGTGCTCAGAGCCATTTGAACCATTTGATTTCAGAAAAGGAAGATTAGGGTTTAACATCCCAGAGATACACAGACAACGCATTTGCATGCAGCGCAACTTGAAAATACGACGGTTGGAACTTAAAGAGTGATGACTACTTATTTACAGGTCGTACAAAATAGATACTTGTTTCAAAGTTTTACTGACCTTCAAAGTAGTCACCAGCATTGAGTATAAGCCGTTGAAAGTGATGTGAAAGTCGTAGGATACTCCTAGCAGTACCAATTGTATTGACAGTTCGAGCGGCGCGGTCTATTGCCCGACGAATTTGTAGCAGTTCTGAAGCGAATGCCGTGAAGTGTTTCCTTCAGTTTAGAAATCGAGTTGAACTCACGAGGGCTTAACTCAGGGGAGTGCGGTAGTTGGTATAGCACTTAGCAGCTCCATCAGTCAAGCAAATCAGTAACAGCTTGAACTGTACGTGCATTGTCCAGCAAAATGATGGTCAGGGCCTGCAGAAAGTGTCATCACTTCTGTCTCTATGCTGTTCATTTTTGGAACACAACCTACGTCCAGCTTACAGACGGAAATGCTCAAGCACGTACAGTGCAAGCTGTTACTCATTTGTTTGACTGATGGGGCTGCTAAGTGCTATACCACCTACTGCACTCCCATGACTTAAGCCCTCGTGCGTTCTACGGGCTACCCCCCGTCGAATGTTCGAGTCCTCCCTCGGGCGGGGTGTGTGTGTTGTTCTTAGCGGAAGTTAGTTTAAGTTAGATTAAGTAGTGTGTAAGCCTAGGGACGGGTAACTTCACCAGTTTGGTCGCACAGGAACCTCCTCCCCCCTCAAGCACCCCCCCCCCCCCAATTTTGAGCTGTTTTTGCCTTGTAAGTATTCACGAGCAGATTGTGCTTATGTGCCTTTTACGAATTTTCTGTTTTATATTTTTCCGTTCTATTTTGTATTTTTGATAGATGTTCTGTGAAGATGGTCCACGAGCGAAACTGGTACGTATTGAAGTTGAAATAAAAACAGTTATTGGTTAAAATGTATTTTTTCTATTACAAAGTTTTTTGATATATTTTCCCCCCTGTACTACGCTAGAGAGTGTGTTTCATAATCGCGCAGACTGCTGGGGTATGCACATGCACACAGAGGTGACAAAAGTCATGGGTTACTTCCGCCCGGCGTATTGCAGCATTTCGACGTGTCACGGACTCAACGAGTCCTTGGAACTCCCCTGCAGAAATATTAAGCCATGCAGCCCCTTGAGCTGTCCATTGTTGCGAAAGTGTTGCCGGTGCAGGATTTTGTACACGAACCGACTTCCCGATTACGTCCCATAAAAAATTCGAAGGCATTCATGTCCGGCGATGTGGGTGGCCAAATCATTCGCTCACATTGTCCCGAATGTTGGTCAAAGCAGCCGCGAACAATTGTGACCCAGTAACATGGTGCACTGCCATCGATAGAAATTCCATCATTCTTTGGGAACATGAAGTCCATGAACAGCCTTTCAATGATCCGTTCACTCGGACCAGAGGACACACTCCGTTTTATGTAAACACAGGCCACAACACTATGAAGCCACTACCAGCTTGTACAGTGCCTTGTTAACAACCTGAGCCCATGGCTTCGTGGCATCTGCGTCACATTCCAGCCCCACCGTCAGCTCTTACCAACTAAAATCGAGACTCATCTGACTAGGTCATGGCTTTCCAGTCGTCTAGCGTCCAACCGATATGGTCAAGCTCAGGAGAGGGGTTGCAGGTGATGCCATGCTGTTAGCAAACGCACTCGCGTCAAAATGGTTCAAATGGTTCTAAGTAGGATGGGACTTAACATCTGAGGTCATCAGTCCCCTAGACTTAGAACTACTTAAACTTAACTAACCGAAAGACATCACACACATCCATGCCCGAGGCAGCATTCGAACCTGCGACCGTAGCAACAGCGCGGTTCCGGACTGAAGCGCCTAGAACCGCTCGGCCACAGCGGCCGGCGCACTCGAGTCGGTCGTGTGTTACCGTAGCAAATAAACGCTAAATTTCGCCGCACAACCCTAACGGACACTTTCGTCGTACGTCCCACATTGATTCCTGCAGTTATTTCACGCATGGTTGCTTGTCTGTTAGCACTGACAACTCTACCCAAACGCCGTTGCTGTCGGTCGTTAAGCGAAGACCGTCGGCCAGTGCGTTGTCCGTGGTGAGAGGTAATGCCTGAAATTTGACATTCTCGGGACACTCTTGAAACTCTGGATCTCGGAAAATTGAATTCCCTAACGATTTTCTAAATGGAATGTCTCATACACCTAGAGCCAATTACCACTCCGCGATCGAAGTCTGTTAACTCCCGTCATGTAGCCATAATCACGTCGGAAACCTTTTCACATATATAACCTGACTGTAATTGATAGCTCCGCCAATGCAGTGCCCTTTTGTAATACCTTGTGCCCGCGATACCACTGCCATCTATACAGAGGGGTCCAAAAAAAATGTATCCACTGTTTAAACGTCCATAACTTGCAAACTAATTGACGGAGTTGTCTCATTTTTGGTGAAAGTGCAGCTTAAAGTCCAACTTAATGGTATCACTGTAGGTGTTCGAAATGGTCACCATTAACATCCACACACGAACGATGCCGCCGAACTGCAGCACCTACTGCTGACTGCAACGAGTTCAGTTGGATGTTTGCACATGAATGTACGATGGGTTCTCGAAGTTCATCCAATGTGCGTGGCTATTGTCGATAAACGGTGTCCTTAGTGTTACCCACAGGTAAAAGTCTAGAAGAGTTAGGTCTGGGGAACGTGGCGGATACTTCACAGCACCTCTACGGCCTATCCATCTTCCTGGTAGATTTTCGTCGAGATACGGCCTAACACGATTTTGGTAGTGGGTTGGGGCACCATCTTGTTGAGAGTAAACTCTTCCGTCTCCATACAAGTCTCGGATGACAGGTAAAATGGACGTCTGAAGCTTCTGAAGGTACACCTCACCGGTAACTGTGCCGTCAAAGAAGAATGGCCCAATCAAGCCCCGGTAAGACAATCCACACCACACATTTACTCCTGACAAATTCACAGCTTTGTCTACATGGACGTTCGGATTTTCGGCGGCCCAGTAGAAGCAATTGTGGCGAATTACTGTAGCATCAGTCCACACAATCATCTCTGCAAACTCTTCATCGTTGCGCACCATGTTAGTAAGCCACTCGCAGTACTCCATTCTACGATCTGGGTCGTCTTCGTTCATTGCGTGTAGCAACGTGGGATGTAGCACTTCCACTTTGCTGTCTTCAAAATTCGCCGAACACTTGAGCGACTCACCCCAGTTTCACGGCACACTGTCTCACATACTTCTGTGGTGAGCGAGTGAATTGTTATAACACACGACGGGAGTCAGCTGGACTTCTTACTGTTACAGGTCGTCCAGATCGTTGTTTGTGTACATCTTTAACACAACCTTCGGCTTCAAATTTGTGTCGAATGCGAAGAATCGTTAAACGTGTCGGTGGCTCTGTTTGATACTCATTTCGCCATTGCCGTTGAACTTCATTAAGGGGCTCCGGAACGCCCCATACTTGCAATGTTAAAATAACGCTTATAAATTACATCTTTCCTCACAAAGTATTTGAGGTAGGAAGTTGTACTTTTTACAGATTATTTATTGGCATATGGGCTACAACTTAACACAGGGATTTTACAAAATTTTAGTTCAGTTATTAAAGATGATTTTTTTTCAATTGTAATGAAAATTCACAACATTTTTTTGCAATTTTTTATTTATATATTCAAAAATATACAGTTTTTTGGAAAAAGGCTGTGTTAAATTATGCAGAAGGTACTGTGTAACATTTATTGAAAGTTTGAAACAAATACGTTTTGAAGATCCTTAGAAAACATGTAATTAGTATGAGAAAATAAAAGTTTTGGGAATCGAGCGACAAAGATTGGATTAACTTTTTAGTGGATTCCAGGTCCATAGGATGGATTATCTTCATCCTCTGCAAACTCCTCCTCCAGCTTCCTCTTGTTCCTCCTCCTGTTTACTCTTGCTTGTATTTCTAGACTCTTTACAGCCCTGTCTGCAGCCCGAAGGCGTTCCTTGTCTAAAGCAAGCATCGCTCGTTGTTGTGTTCGTAGATTTTGCTACCATTTTCTTCAGTTGCAGTTACTGCAACACTGTTCCAAAAGGTGGTCATGTATGAACACTTATCACATTTCAGTTGTATTTCACTAGCAAGTCCAACGTGCTTTATTATGGAGAGTTCCAGACCAACTTCACTACAATGAATACATCTTACACGGTTTGAAAAAATTCCTTTGAGAACCGACATATCAAATATTTCATTCACATCCGATTCGCCCATAAAACATTCATAGTTTTCACTCATTGAACCAAGCTTCTTCTGTGAAGTATTTTCTTTCCCTTTGACTGCTATGGGCAGGTGTACTTGAGAGGTTAGGTTCACTCACTTGGTTATCGTCTTTATTGTTTACAGTAATAACACATACCTTCGGCTTTCCAACATTTCTCCTTTTCTTAAAAGCCTTCAGAGGATTTCTAATAACTTTACTTTTACTCATTATTATACTTCAACAAAACAGAGACTCAAGAAACAAAATTAATTACGAATATTTTCGAGATAACGACAGAGTAAATAAACATGAAACAATCGACAATCACACCAGCGATATATATTGAACCATCACAGGTTAGCCACAGCACATACTTTATCTCACATCACTAAAATGTACCTGATGAACACGGACGTTAATAATAACACCATTTGACAGCAGTTTAACACCGCCACAGTGGGTCACGCCCATGTAGAACACATTTCAAAAAAAAATTTAAAAATAGTTGTAGTCTTCGGAATTGAATAAATTATATATCTATTAAAAGGTAATAGTCTGCAGATTCAGAAAACGCAAAAAAGTAAAAATTGAACTTTTCATGATTTTGAGCCTTTCCGGAGCCCCTTAATGTTTTCGTACTTAAAATACCACTTCAAAACTGACTTCCTTTCATCGAATGGTAAGCCTTGCGCCAGCCATGTTTACTCGAGTAACTAGGTGCAACTAAGAACAAAACACTGACTATCTGGCGACTGTCATCTGACAAAACAAAACAACGCGATACAACGCTTGTGTGGCGATTGCCGGAACTACAAACTATTGCACTACCAAAGATAAGACAACTCCGTCAATTAGTTTACCAGTTATGGACCTCTCAGTATATGTGCATATCTGTATCCGAGGACTTTTTGGTCACGTCAAGTACACATATGGTGATACATGTGTGCCTCCAGACAGGGTGGCCGTTGTTTGTCAGCGGCAAAAGGCTGCAGTGTACAATTGTGAGGGACCGCTATGCCAGTCAGGCAGGCCGTTGTTGTCTGAGAATATGGGCCGGGCGATGGCTAGAGAGAGACAGACAGGGACGGGCAGACAAGAAGCTGTGCAGCTGCGCTGTGTCGTGTTGACTCGCAGCGGTGCAGCCGCGCCGGGGCTGATGACAATGCAGCCACTTGGCGCTCCCCGCCCACCGCCTGCCTACCGCCTGTCTCAAGTTTGGGGTCAGGGGCCCGGGTAGCGGGCAGCGGGCAGCGGGCAGCGGGCAGCGGCCAGCCACAGCCCGGCACCGCTGGCGCCTGCATTCGCCAAGCGCATTACGGAGAGTGCGTTCGTCTGCCAGACAGCAGCCAGATCCCACTACATAACCCCCGGTGCTCGCGCCGAGCGCAATCTCAGCGGCCACTCCATCGCCGAGGTGGAAGATGAAAGACTGCGGGATTAACGTCCCTCCAGACTTGTACATCCATCATGTAATCCAACGTAGGAAATAAAAAAAAATCCAGGTAAATGCGGGTAGGACGCATGCACCAAGCGTCCCATACAAACTCAACCATGTATGTAAATAGTTCATCCACTCCGGGAATCGAAATTTTCGACAATTTTTGCCTGTTATCGAAATCGATACCAGCAGGATATCAGCCGAATGTTAAAAAGACTTTTTGTCAGGAACGGGTAGGCGTATAAGATTGAAATTTATACCATTCGCTAAGAACTATTCTTCCTTGGCAGTGTTAAACGTTGAAGCTTCTATGTGAAGGCAATCAAAAGATACGGCCATTTATGTAACATATTTCGATACTCGCAAACTCAAAACCTATAGGGTTGGCCTGCAGGCCATTAAATTTAGCAAAAACGAAGGTTTCACAGTGCAACCAAAGGAAAAAATACGAAAACTGTAAATCTGTAATTATATCACAGGAAAAAGTTTTTTGTTATTTCTTATCTGACTGTCTACACTGACGAGCCAAAACATTATGACAACTTTCTTAGTAGGTTGTTTGTCAGTCTTATGTTGTACAGATGGGGATGATATTTTAATTTGAACTACTGACGACGCCATTGGCTCGATTGTTTTATGCATCTCCACTGCAGGATGCAATTTTAGTGTATTTTTGCTTCTGATGAAGGTATATTTAGATATACCGAAACCGTGGTCAAGGATTTCAATAAATCTTTATTCTGCAACTGTTTGGCTGTTATCATTTACCGTGAAGATTTCCAACAGTTGCTGCATCAGACATGTTTAAAATTTTAAAAACCTTTCAGAGTCGTCGCATAAAAAATTAGGAGGCATTAATTATCAGCACACCTCGTATATTAACATGCTAAGCTAACAGGCAATTACAGATGCACTGAATTCGTCTGTTCTGTTGCGATTATTTTTAAGATGTGACGCCGGCCGCAGTGGCCGTGCGGTTCTAGGCGCTACAATCTGGAACCGCGCGACCGCTACGGTCGCAGGTTCGAATCGTGCCTCGGGCATGGATGTGTGTGATGTCCTTAGGTTAGTTAGGTTTAAGTAGTTCTAAGTTCTAGGGGGCTGATGACCTCAGAAGTTAAGTCCCATAGTGCTCAGAGCCATTTGAACCATTTTTTTAAATATCTGACGGAAGTCTCCAGAGAAGTAAAAAGTACATTGTTCTGTGCAACGCTTCAGTGCATATTTTATGGGATATTGGAAGCTCATCCCAAACAGTGGGACTGCAATGCTGTATCATTACCAGTTTTACTTCGCTCTGAAATATTACAGATGCTGTACGTGTCGTAAGCACAGACATTCAGCGCGGTAGTCGGGTGCCCTTTCGCCTATCGCCGCTAGATGGCAATGGCATCGTTTTCACATCTATAAGGGACTTCATTTCACCCCGGCTCAGCCAGTTACCACGGATTATCTGCAAATTATACGGCCTTGCCGCAATGGTGACACAGTTTCCCGTCAAATCACCGAAGTTAAGCGCTGTCGGGCTTGGCTAGCTCTTGTTCGGGTCACAGTCCGGGTCTGCCGAGTGCTGTTGGGAAGCGGGGCACACTGAGGCCTTGTGGGGACTCTTGAGGAGCTACTTGATTGAGGAGTAGCGGCTCCGGTCTCGGAAACTGACAATGGCTGGTAGAGCAGTGTGCTGACCACATGCCCCTCTGTATCCACATCCGGTGACGGCTAAGGGCTGAGGATGACACGGCGGCCGGTCGATACCGTTGGGCCTTCAAGGCCTATTAGAACAGTGGTTGATTGGTTATTTGTAAATTATACACGCAAACCTTCTCCATGAATCACTGTTACTGAAAGCCAAAAACTGGTTCAAATGGCTCTGAGCAGTATGGGACTTAACATCTGAGGTCATCAGTCCCCTAGAACTTAGAACTACTTAAACCTAACTATCCTAAGGACATCACACACATCCATGCCCCAGGCAGGATTCGAACCTGCGACCATAGCGGTCACGCGGTTCCAGACTGAAGCGCCTAGAACCACACGGCCACACCGGCCGGCTATTGAAAGTAGTTCCTGTGATTATTGGCAATTACTAATGCCAAAAAGACGTCAAAAAATTTTTTTCGTGCGATATTTTTACAAGATTTTATGATTTTGTCCTTTACTTGTAGTGTGAAACCGTGTTTCTTATCAAACTTCATTGTTTGTAGGTCAATGGGAAGTATGGTACGGGTTTTGATGAGTGAGTTGGCGAGTATCGAAATATGACATAAATGGCCGTATGTTTCGATTACATTGACTTCGAGCCTTAAATTTCAAACCGCCAATCAACAGAACTTGATAAGTCTGCTCGTTTCTGAGAAACGGGGATCTCAACAGTCGGACAGACAGATTGACCTTCTAACTGATAGGCAATGGAGTCTGTAATGGTTCCATTCTCACTGGCTGGTTGTCAGGTACGGAACTCTAAAAATGTGTCGCATGGAAAGGTGAATGTGTAAGGGACTGAAACCGTCACCAGGTTTGACGGTAACAGCGATAACTACAGTTCTCCGCCTCGTACGTCCGACTTGGTGTTTGACAAACTGTCGAAAGCTGCAGCGTTTCGCTATATTACGCCTTCTCCAGAGAGTCACTATAGAGGTATCGTGACAACTGCCCGGCACTTCTGAAAGTCGATGTATACAATAGAGTAAATCATCAGCTTAGCACCTCTCTACGCTCTTCGCGTAAATGACGGCGAAACAGGCGGGGAGCCGCCGACGAAACGGCCAGCTGGTCGCTCTTTTCGCTTCGTGGTGACCTCGCCTGTCTTGGCAGCGCACCGAACGCCTCGTGCCTCAATGAAATGCATTCAGTCTCTTCTCCCCCCCCCCCCCCCTTCTCTACACCTACATTCTCTCTCTCTTTCTCTCTCTCTCTCTCTCTCCCTCTCTCTCTCTCTCTCTCTCTCTCTCTCTCTCTCTCTCTCTCTCCCTCTCTTTCTCGCTCTTATTGTCTCTGGGTATGGCGGCGTGCGCCGGCTCGAGTTCGCGGCACCCATTAGCGCCGACTTGCAAGCGGAATATCTAAACGGCCGACGGTAGCGGACTGCCGGATGCGCTGGGAAGGCACTCCACGGCTACCTCCACGCTCCGCCGGCCACCTTACGGTTTATGGCAGAGCGTACTACCAGCCACGCTATTTTCTCTCTCTTTTCCCCGGTTTATTCACGAACGATACGTTAGAAGAAGCATGGTCGCTAAACTTCGGTGCGAGCTGTAATATCTCTGATTGTCTGGTTGCTGTCATCCAACAGTAGTGGATCTCTCTCTCTCACTCTTTACATCCGATACGTTACATTTTTCTATGTTCAGGGTTAACTGCAAAACCCTCCATCAACCGTTCACTGGATCATTCACAACTATACATACTATAAAAATTGCATGTTTGTGTATGTTCCACATCTCCTCCTAAACCACCGGACCGATTTCAACAGAATTTGGTACACATATCCCTTACAATCAGGCAACAATGTCTGTAAGGGTAAGAAACACCTACCTACCATAGCTCAGGAGATATGACGTCATAAACAACGAGATGCGTGAAAAACTGCCACATTGTGCGTGATGTTTAAATGTGCTACTAATTCTATTCGCAACATACTTTGCAGACAGTATCCACGTGTGCCACTGAATGTACCTACAGAATTATATCATTGTATGAGACATAGATCAGGAGATATGACGCCATAAAGACTGAATGCGTGAAGAAGCTACGCATCACGCATGACATTTGAATTTATTACATTTGGCACGGCCGACCGGTGTGGCCGAGCAGTTCTAAGCGCTTCAGCCTGGAACCGCGGGACCGCTACGGTCACAGGTTCGAATCCTGCCTCGGGCATGGCTGTGTGTGATGTCCTTAGGTTAGTTAGGTTTAAGTAGTTCTCAGTTCTAGGGGACTGATGACCTCAGATGTTAAGTCCCATAGTGCTCAGAGCCATTTGAACCGTGTTTTACATTTTGGCGCTAACTCTATTGATCATAGGTCCTGGACATATAAATAGAAACATTGCTTATAAACATGTTCTGAGTTAAAAGAAACATTACAGAGAAATTACATTTTGCATACTACGTTTCTTAATATGGGCATTTATACATTTGTACATTATGCATATTTCTTTGTACGATTATTTCGTAATTTTAGAGGTGTTTTCACGAAGATACGCAAATGAAATCTTTTCTACAACATACTACAAACGCAGATCTTTTTGTCCTTTAATTTCTAATAGAAAATTGGCATAATGATTACCCGAGCAATGCGGGATTTCTCAGCTAGTGAGTTAAAAACAGTTCTTAAGATAGTCCTGAAATTACTTTGCTATCTGCCGATTTTGATCCCTTGACGGCGGCAGTTATATCGCAAACTGGTAAACGAAACTCTTTCTTACGAAACAATCGATCGCATACACTACATTAAAGCTTCCAATAGGCAATAGCTAATGTGTGTTTCTCAACAGGCAGTTTTAGTCGTAGATTGAAGTGACGTTTGATAGGAGCGGTACTGCTTTTCACGCACACGGTCCTTTACGATCGTAATCATACAAGATGTTGCACAATTCCTATTACGGGCTCTTAGAGGATTGTAGTAAAAGTTAGTGAATTATGTTTTTAAGAGCACCCATGTTTGCAAATGCACATAAAATAAATTTGAAAATCCTTTCTCTTTCAAATGTCCCGCTTCACGGTACGCACACAGCTCTGACCTTTGTGCTCTGCAGGAGCTGGTCCACCTGCTGATCCTGCTGTTCGTTCCATAAGGTGTATCTACAACGCATGCTCTCATACACACGGTTCACATACCCTGGTGCACATCAGTAGAGCTCCCATTCGACCCTCTTAGTTGCGAACGTACCAGTTTCTTGCGAGCACTGTTGCAGTCGGACATAAATGGCATGTGATGGATTGAGGCGATCCGGAAACATTTTCGTTGCATGCGTTGTCCAGCGTTCCAGTACCTGCCGTACCGTGAACGGGGACATCGGAAAGTGATCCGACCCTCTTCATTTACATGTAAACTGTTATTTTCAGGACGTGGGCTCCTTATCATTACATTATCTACTAATTGCACTCTGCAACTCCTAGAAGCCTGCGAAAGTAATTGTAAAACACCCTGTATAGTTGGTGGCTGATCCTGACTGTAACTACATTGAGGTAAAAAAGTAACGATCGGAAATGATTTCGTGTTTTCAGAAGGAAAGAGAAACGTTGCCAGGCGATGGCACAAATTCTGTTTTATAATTTTATGAACAAAGTATAGTCCGGACGAAGTACTTTTGTTGTAATGGACACTTTTGCCGGAAGAGGCCGTCTTCAGATATTATGCAGGGTGGTCCATTGATCGTGACCGGGCCAAATATCTCACGAAATAAGCATCAAACGAAAAAACTACAAAGAACGAAACTTGTCTAGCTTGAAGGGGGAAACCACATGGCGCTATGGTTGGCCCTCTAGATGGCGCAGCCATAGGTCAAACGGAGATCAACTGCGTTTTTTTTAAATAGGAACCGCCATTTTTTATTACATATTCGTGTAGTGCGAAAGAAATATGAATGCTTTAGTGGGACCACTTTCTTCACTTTGTGATAGATGGCGCTTTAATAGTCACAAACATATGGCTCACAATTTTAGACGCACTGTTGGTAACAGGTAGGTTTTTTAAATTAGAATAGAGAACGTAGGTACGTTAGAACATTTTATTTCGGTTGTTCCAATGTGATACATGTACCTTTCTGAACTTATCATTTCTGAGAACCCATGCTGTTACATCGTGATTACCTGTAAGTACCACATTAATGCAATAAACGCTCAAAATGATGTCCGTCAACCTCGATGCATTTGGCAATACGTGTAACGACATTCCTCTCAACACCGAGTAGTTCGCCTTCCGTAATGTTCACACATGCATTGACAATGCGCTGACGCATGTTGTCAGGCGCTGTGGGTGGATCACGATAGCAAATATCCTTCAACTTTCCCCACATAATGAAATCCGGGGACGTCAGATCCGGTGAACGTGCGGGCCACGGTATGATGCTTCGACGACCAATCCACCTGTCATGAAACATGCTATTCAATACCGCTTCAACCGCACGCGAGCTACGTGCCGGACATCCATCATGTTGGAAGTACGTCGCCATTCTGTCATGCAGTGAAACATCTTGTAGTAACATCGGTGGAACATTACGTAGGAAATAAGTATACATTGCACAATTTAGATTGCCATCGATAAAATGGGGCAATTGTCCTTCCTCCCATAATGCCGCACCATACATTAACCCGCCATGGTCGCTGATGTTCTACTTGTCGCAGCCATCCGGATTTTCCGTTGCCCAATAGTGCATATTATGCCGGTTTACGTTAGCGCTGTTGGTGAATGACGCTTCGTCGCTAAATAGAACGCGTGCAAAAAATCTGTCATCGTCCCGTAATTTCTCTTGTGCCCAGTGACAGAACTGTACACGACGTTCAAAGTCGTCGCCATGCAATTCCTGGTTCATAGAAATATGGTACGGGTGCAATCGATGGTCCGCAGCTCGTGGTCTCGCGGTAGCGTTCTCGCTTCCCGAGCACGGGGTCCCGGGTTCGATTCCCGGCGGGGTTAGAGATTTTCTCTGCCTCGTGATGACTGGGTGTTGTGTGATGTCTTTAGGTTAGTTAGGTTTAAGTAGTTCTAAGTTCTAGGGGACTGATGACCATAGATGTAAAGTCCCATAGTGCTCAGAGCCATTTGAACCATTTTTTTTTTTTTTTTGCAATCGATGTTGAGATTCCCGATTCTCTCGCAATTTGTCTGCTACTGATGTGCGGATTAGCCGCGACAGCAGCTAAAACACCTACTTGGGCATCATCATTTATTGCAGGTCGTGGTTGACGTTTCACATGTGGCTGAACACTTCCTGTTTCCTTAAATAACGTAACTATCCGGCGAACGGTCCGGACACTTGGATGATGTCCAGGATACCGAGCAGCATACATAGCACATGCAAGTTGGGCATTTTGATCACAATAGCCATACATCAACACGATATCGATCTTTTCCGCAATTGGTAAACGGTCCATTTTAACACGGGTAATGTGTCACGAAGCAAATACCGTCCGCACTGGCGGAATGTTACATGATACCACGTACTTATACGTTTGTGACTATTACAGCGCCACCTATCACAAAGCGAAAAAATAGGTCTAACTAAAACATTCATATTTCTTTACGTACTACACGAATATGTAATAAAAAATGGGGGTTCCTATTTTTAAAAAAACGCAGTTGATACCCTTTTGACCTATGGCAGCGCCATCTAGGGGGCCAACCATAGCGCCATCTGGTTTCCCCCTTCAAGCTAGACGAGTTTCATTCTTTGTAGTTTTTTCGTTTGATGCTTATTTCGTGAGATATTTGGTCCGGTCACTATCAATGGGCCACCCTGTATATGGAGGGGATGGCAGCTATGACACCAGATACCTGTTGCTTTATTGTACGGCTGCAAGACAAGTTCCGTTGCACTGCATACGGGCATCTGTTGTTATAAATGCGGCTCACCACTTTCTTTCGAAAATACTAACGTGAATATTAACTCTCTATTGAGAGATTAATAGCAACTGATTATTATAACAGAGGGGGCAGCACTTTTTTCCAAAGTAGTAATGTCCTACTAATTTACTACGTTACATCTAACGGGTACGTGCACTACTAGTATTTAGCAGTATAATGACACTTAATACAGGGTACAAATTAACTTTCTGCAGCGTGCTTATCTTTTGCGAACGTATGTCTTGAATAGTGAGTTCTTGAAGGTTTTTCTTCGTGACAGAATGTACAGACGACGATTAATTAATTAATGATTGTGGCACTGATCGATTAAGACAACTACAGCAGGGTTTGTACCTCTTTAAGCCGCTCAAAGAGTCACACATGTCAAAAATCATGCCCCTCAACAATATTTTTCGCCATATTATAGGAATTTTCTGTACGGGAGTTTGTATTGGTCTCTTCGCCAGAATAAGCAGCACACAGATGAAATTCTTACAGCTGCTCTTTCAATATAAGGCGCAGCGCGAAACGGTGAATGAATCCGCTCTGCGGTTTAACGACCACTGGTGTGGTACACAGGTCAGACTGAGTGTGCCTTTTACTCGGATTTCCACACTCGTGTCAGTAAATGCTAGGTGGGTCTCCAGTCTCCGCCTCAGAAAATTCGATGCACGCACACACGGCACGGACATCACACGATTCATAAACACACCGTGCACACAACTTCAGGACACGGGAACGGCATCTGGTCACAAAGTAAAATATACATTTGCTGAATCACTGAAACCAGCGGACCGTCCACGACATACGAAAGAAAGAGACAAAGCTTAACGATGGCCTGCAGAGTAAATTTTGGAAATCTGTGGTAAGGTCTTATGGGACCAAACTGCTGAGGTCATCGGTCCCTAAGGTTACACAATACTTAATCTAACTTAAAAACTGACTTACGCTAAGGACGACACACACATCCATGCCCGAGGGAGGATTCGAACCCCCGACGGGAGGAACCGTGACAAGACGCCTCAGACCTCGCGGCTACCCCGCGCAGCGCAGAATAAATCTAACGTAATGCACAGACGTACGAATGCGAACGGCACCGAAATGTCGTTGGGATTCCAGCGAATAGGAGCTACGTAAAATGCTCCAGTGTCAACATCAAGGAAGGAGAGACTCTGGAATACCACGTAGTCGATAAACTGAACAATTACGGTAGCTCCATAACGAGAGATACTCAAAACTGACGATGGATGGTGACGATGATGATGATTGTGGAGCTGTAGCAATGTGGATGGAGAATATACTGTGTGATGTCCCCCACTTTACATTCTGTAGTCCGCTGACACCGTGTTCTTTGGCTTCCGGGAGGCGTTCGATACGGTACCGCGTTGAAGCCAAAGCAACAAAATGACAGCTTACGGAATACCGTACCAGCTTCATTATTGAACTGAAGAGTCCATACCAAATGGAACAATGCAGTTCGTTCTTAACGGAGACAGATCTTCAGAGGCGAAATCAGGAATCGGTCTACCCGAAGGGAGAGTTATAGGACAATAACTGTTCAAAATATACATAAATGGGCATGCGGATAGCATCGAAAGCTCCGTAAGGCTATTCGCGGATGATGCTGTTGTGCATGGAGTAGCAGCAACGATAGAAAATGTTAGCGAAATGCGGAAAGGCATGCGAAGGATGCAGGGATTCGCAGCAGGCCTCAATATAAACAAACGTAACGCGTTGCTCATAAATAGGTGGAAAGTGTCGCTATTGTTTCGTTGGACGATTGCCGATCAGTCAGTGACAGCAGTGGCATCTGTTAAATATCTGGGAGTATGCGCACGGAGTGATTTAAAGTGGAATGACCACATAGAGCTAATCGCAGGTAAGGCAGATGCCAGACCGGTTGACTGGGAGAATCATTAGCAAGAGTAAACCATTGACGTAGGCCGTAACTTACAAAACGCTCGTTCCACCGATACTTGCACACTGCTTGGCAGTCTGTGATTCGTACCAGGTAGGACTCATAGAGGAAATAGAGAAGATCCGATGAATAGCAAAGCGTTTCGTTACAGGTTCATTTAACAAGCGAAAAAACGTCACGGTGATGAACCAAGTCCAGAGCCGGCGCTACAAGAGAGGCGTTGCGTGTCACAGAGAGCGTGTGTATTGTCTAGAAGAGTGAACCCATATGTTATTTTCCCCTACGTACAGGATTATTACAAATGATTGAAGCGATTTCACAGCTCTACAATAACTTTATTATTTGAGATATTTTTACAATGCTTTGCACACACATACAAAAACTCAAAAAGTTTTTTCAGGCATTCACAAATGTTCGATATGTGCCCCTATAGTGATTCGGCAGACATCAAGCCGATAATCAAGTTCCTTCCACACTCGGCGCAGCATGTCCCCATCAATGAGTTCGAAAGCATCGTTGATGCGAGCTCGCAGTTCTGGCACGTTTCTTGGTAGAGGAGGTTTAAACACTGAATCTTTCACATAACCCCACAGAAAGAAATCGCATGGGGTTAAGTCGGGAGAGCGTGGAGGCCATGACATGAATTGCTGATCATGATCTCCACCACGACCGATCCATCGGTTTTCCAATCTCCTGTTTAAGAAATGCCGAACAACGTGATGGAAGTGCGGTGGAGCACCATCCTGTTGAAAGATGAAGTCGGCGCTGTCGGTCTCCAGTTGTGGCATGAGCCAATTTTCCAGCATGCTCCGCGGGCTACGCGTGAAACTTGCCCGCACGCGTTCAACCGTTTCTTCGCTCACTGCAGGCCGACCCGTTGATTTCCCTTTACAGAGGCATCCAGAAGCTTTAAACTGCGCATACCATCGCCGAATGGAGTTAGCAGTTGGTGGATCTTTGTTGAACTTCGTCCTGAAGTGTCGTTGCACTGTTATGACTGATGTGAGTGCATTTCAAGCACGACATACGCTCCTGTCGCCATTTTGTCTCACTGCGCTCTCGAGCGCTCTGGTGGCAGAAACCTGAAGTGCGGCTTCAGCCGAACAAAACGTTATGAGTTTTTCTACGTATCTGTAGTGTGTCGTGACCATATGTCAATGAATGGAGCTACAGCGAATTTATGAAATCGCTTCAATGATTTGTAATAACCCTGTATGTTGTTGTTGTTGTGGTCTTCATTCCAGAAACTGGTTTGATGCAGCTCTCCATGCTACTCTATCCCGTGCAAGCTTCTTCATCTCCCAGTACTTAGTGCAACCTACATCCTTCTGAATCTGTTTAGTGCATTCATCTCTTGATCTCCCTCCACGGTTTCTATTCTCCACGTTGCGCTCCAATACTAAATTTGTGATTCCTTGATGCCGCAGAATATGCCCTACCAACCGATCCCTTCTTCTAGTCAAGTTGTGCCAAAAATATCTCCTAACTGCAATTCTATTCAATACCTCCTCATTAGTTATGTGATCTACCCATCTAATCTTCAGCATTCTTTTGTAGCTCCACATTTCGAAAGCTTCTATTCTCTTCGTGTCCAAACTATTTATCGTCCATGTTTCACTTCCATACATTGCTACACTCCATACAAATACTTTCAGAAACGATTTGCTGACACTTAAATCTATGCTCGATGTTAACAAATTTCTCTTCTTTAGAAACGCTTTCCTTGCCAATGCCAGTCTACATTTTATATCCTCTCTACTTCGACCATCATAAGTTATTTTGCTCCTCAAATAACAAAACTTATTTACTACTTTAAGCGTCTCATTTCCTAATCTAATTCCCGCAGCATCACCCGATTTAATTCGACTACATTCCATTATCCTCGTTTTGCTTTTGTTGATGTTCATTTTATATCCTCCTTTCAAGACACTGCCCATTCCGTTCAGGTCCTTTGCTGTCTCTGACAGAATTACAATGTCATCGGTGAAACTCAAAGTTTTTATTTCTTCTCCATTGGATTTTAATTCCTACTCCGAGTTTTTCTTTCGTTTCCTTTACTGCTTGCTCAATATACAGATTGAATAACATTGGGGATAGGCTACAACCCTGTCTCACTCCCTTCCCAACCACTGCTCGGTTCTAGGCGCTACAGTCTGGAACCGCGCGGCCGCAGGTTCGAATCCTGCCTCGGGAATGGCTGTGTGTGTTGTCCTTAGGTTAGTTAGGTTTAAGTAGTTCTAAGTTCTAGGGGACTGATGACCTCAGATGTTAAGTCCCATAGTGCTCAGAGCCATTTGAACCATTTTTTGAACCAACCACTGCTTCCCTTTCATTCTCCTCGACTCTTATAACTGCCATCTGGTTTCTGTATAAATTACAAATAGCCTTTCGTTCCCTGTATTTTACCCCTGCCACCTTCAGAATTTGAAAGAGAGTATTGCAGTCAACATTGTCAAAGAATTTCTCTATTTCTACAAATGCTCGAAACGTAGGTTTGCCCTTCCTTAATCTATTTTCTAAGATAAGTCGTAGGGTCAGTATTGCCTCAAGTATTCCAAAATTTCTACGGAATACAAACTGATCTTTCTCGAGGTTGGCTTCTACCAGTTTTTCCATTCGTCTGTAAAGAATTTGTGTTACTCTCGCGAAAATGACTGTGAAAGTAAAATTATAGGTATTCCAGGTTACACAGAAGCGTAACAACAAACATTCGCTATTTTTATAGGGAAGTGGATACAGTGACAATGGTACACAAAGTGCTCTTCTTCAGACACTTATACGTGGTACGCAAAGCGTCTCCTCCACACACTATGAGGTGGTTTCCGGAGTGTACGTACAAATGTAGTTTTTCGCCCGAAAGCACTCTAGCAAAGAGGAGAAGTCGTCACTCGTGTGTAGCTGGCTGGTGTCAGAGAGTCTCGAGATGTTAATAGGTATAATAGCATTGCAAGAGCCGCCTGCGGCGGTCGGCAGTCGGCGCAGGACACTGCAGCGCATTCCGCAGCCCGGGGAGACGACGGACGCCTCGGCCGCGCCGGGTACCGTTGCTCCGGTGAGTCGCCGTCTGTTCTCCGGGTCAGGAGGCTGACACACGGCGGGCAGGCGGCCCGAGGAGAGGCGACCGCGCTGCGGTGGCAGTCCGTGGGTGGCCGCTGGCGACACGGGGACGAGGCAGTGCGACGTTTCCCCACTCACGTGAAAACACGGCAGACTCCCACACTCATAAAAATGTCTACATCTACATAGATACTATGCAAGCCACCGTACGGTGCATGGCGAAAGGTACCCTTTACCTCTACTTGTCATTTTCCCTCCTGTTCCACTCGCGAATAGAGGGGGAATGACTGTCTTTACTCCCCTGTATGAGCCCTAATTTCTCATATCTTATTTATGTTGGCGGCAGTAGAATCGTTCGGCAGTCAGCTTCAAATGCCGGTTCTCTAACTTTTCTAATCTAGCCGGCTGCCTCTGAATTGCTTCGATGTCTTCGTTCAATCCGACACGGTACGGGTCCCAAACACTTGAGCAGTACTCAAGATTAGGTCGCACAAGCGCCCTATATGCGGTACCCTTAACAGGTGAAGCCCTCTTTCCTAAAATTCTCCCAATAAAACGAAGTCAATCATTCGCCTTCCCTACCACAGTTTTGAAATGCTCGTTCCACCTCTTATCACTTTGAAACGTTACGCTCAAATCTTTAAACGATTTGATTGTGTCAAACAGAACACCAGTAATACTGTATCCGAACATTACAGGGTTGCTCTTCCAACTCAATCGCATTAACTTATATTTTTCCACATTTAGGGCTCCCTGCCATTCATGAAATCAACTAGGAATTTTGTCTAAGCCGTTTGTATCTTCCTACACTCACTCAACTTCGACACTTTACCGTGCACCACGACATCATCAGCAGATGCCAGACTGAGATTCATTGGAAGAATACTGAGGAAATGCAGTCCGAAAACAAGGGAAGTAGGTTACAGTACACTTGTTCGCCCACTCCTTGAATACTTCAAAAAAATGTTCAAATGTGTGTGAAATCTTATGGGACTTAACTGCTAAGGTCATCAGTCCCTAAGCTTACACACTACTTAACCTAAATTATCCTAAGGACAAACTCACACACCCATGCCCGAGGGAGGACTCGAACCTCCGCCGGGACTAGCTGCACAGTCCATGACTGCAGCGCCTGAGACCGCTCGGCTAATCCCGCGCGGCCCTTGAATACTGCTCACCGGTGTGGGATCCGTACCAGATAGGGTTGATAGAAGAGATACAGAAGATCCAACGGAGAGCAGCGCGCTTCATTACAGGATCATTTAGTACTCGCGAAATCGTTACGGAGATGATAGATAAACTCAAGTGGAAGACTCTGCAGGAGAGACACTCAGTAGCCCGGTACGGGCTTTTGTTAAAGTTTCGAGAACATACCTTCACCGAAGAGTCAAGCAGTATGTTGCTCCCTCCTACGTATATCTCGCGAAGAGACCATGAGGATAAAATCAGAGAGATTAGAGCCCACACAGAGGCATACCGACAATCCTTCTTTCCACGAACAATACGAGACTGGAATAGAAGGGAGAACCGATAGAGGTACTCAAGGTACCCTCCGCCACATACCGTCAGGTGGCTTGCGGAGTATGGATGTAGATGTAGATGTAGAAACAACCGCAGATTGCTGTCCACCCTATCAACCAAATCATTTATGTACACAAAGAAAAACAGCGGCACCATCATACTTCCCTGTGCCACTCGTGACGATACCCTTTCCCTAATGAAAATTCCCGTCGAGGACAACCTATTTAAGAAGTCTTCGAGCCACTCACATATCTGTGAACTTATTCCACATGGTCGTACATTCGTTAACAGCCTGCAATGGGGCACCGTGTCTAGTGCTTTCCAGAAATATAGAAATATGGAATATGCCTGTTGCCCTTCATCCATGGTTCCCCGTATATCACGTGAGATAACGGCCAGCTGAGTTTCGCACGAGCGATGCTTTCTAAAACCATTCTGATTCTTGGACATAAGCTTCTGTCTCATGAAGGTTTACTATATTCGAACTTGGAATATGTTCAAGGATTCTGCAGCAAACAAGTTAGAGATATTGGTCTGTAAATTTGCAGGTCCCTTCTTTTATCTTTGTTATATACCAGCGCTTTATTCCAGTCGCTTGGGACTTTGTGCTGGGCCACAGATTCACGACGATTATTATCGCATTCTGAAACAGCTTTCGCCAGGCGATTGTCTTCCCTGCAGGATTTCCGATTTGAATTCCCGAAGCATCTCCGTAATACATTTGTGCTGATCGAATCTATCGGTAACAAATGTAGGAACATGCCTCTGAATTGCTTCAATGTCTTCATTTAATCCGATCTGATGGATCACCACTGGGGAAAAAGCTTTGAACCACGGGGTGGACTGATCAACAAAAACTGTCACATAATCCTTGACAAAAATGCAACCTCGCATCGTAACCAAGGGGCCTATAGAATAATAAGATGTGGCTCCAGAAATCATCACAGGTTCCCCGCCGTCTCGACACGTAGATTCGACCAGAAGTTACAAACAGTGTGAAACAAGATTCATCCGACGAAACTACTTTCTTCCATAGCTCCGTAGAGCAGGGCTTATGTCTTCGGCATCACGTTTTCCTGTTACGGGAATTTGCAGCTTTCCGTGCAACTCCATATTTGTGGAGCTGCCTTCGTTTTGTTTTGGTGCTGACACGGTTCGTAAATGCGACTTTCAGTTGTTCAGTGATTTCTGCAGCTCTGGCCCTCTTATTTTTCGTGACCATCCTCTTCAATGACAGTCTTTCACGATCACTCGACATACACTTCCGTTTACGTTGTGGCTTAGTGTAGGTTTTTTTCGGTACGCCGACCGCGGTGGCGAGCGGTTCTAGGCGTCTCAGTCCGGATCCGCGCGACTGCTACGGTCGCAGGTTCGAATCCTGCCTCGGGCATGGATGTGTGTAATGTCCTTAGGTTAGTTAGGTTTAAGTAGCTCCAAGTTCTATGGGACTGATGTCCTCAGATGTTAAGTCCCATAGTGCTCAGAGCCATTTTTTCGGCACTGTATACAATATAAATTTTCGATACTACGCCTCTTGAAACACCAAGCGCTTCGGCTATATTGGTCACGGAGGCATCCACCATACCAACACGAACAATTTGCTCCCATTCGAATTTACTTAGCTCCGACATAACGCACTCACAGTTACACAGCACGCTGTTCTGATAGCTACTGCTCTACCTGTGCGCTTGCTGCACTCTCGAGAGCGGTTGCGCCATTCCTGTCGATCAAGCCGCAGTTTCTGTCGCGGCCAGCGAACGCCGGACCCTCCAGACAGAAGCAGTCACGACCCCTGGACACGAACCGGAAGCGTGGCCGTCGGCGTCCCTCTGCCACCTCCCTGTCCTCATTGACGCGCACGACCGCCGATCACAGTGGAGGCACCGTAGGATCTCTCTGCACTTCCTGACCACCGGTGACGTCACCCAGGAACGGAAATGACGCCGGAAGCCTTGCAACCGTCTCGATCAACTAGCAGGAAAATGCAGGGAATACGGCCCTGAAGTTCTTTCCAGTTACAAATTCCTACCACACGCACGAGGGCAAAGCTACAATTAAAAATAGAGTCTGGAAGTAGGCGGTTTGTAAGCCGATGCGCTGTTGACCGCCTAGCCACTACATGCATGTTGAACGGACAGTGCGAGTCAGTTACAAATAGAGGGCCATTGAGCAAGAAGGGTTACAGCGTGAAAGGAATGCTATTTTGAGCGACAGGTGTTACACTGAACGACTTGTAATTGTAGATCAATTTGGCTCTCCTATATTTACCACAATAAAGGATGCTTTGGTACGGCGACAAGATACACTTGCGAGTGTATAACATGTAGATAAGTGTGCCTCTGTGCTTGAAATTGAGGCCGTAATAAGTGTTCGGAATCAATTGCAAATGAATTAAACACACACACACACACACACACACACACACACACACACACACATACATATACACTCAGCTTAAAGTCATATACACGTAACAAGTTGCCTGCGGGTGTGGAGGATAGGAAAAACCTTTCCATTTAGGCTACTGAACCTGCCCTTCTGTGTCTGCCAGCTATTCATACCATATAGGGGACCTACGAGATTCCCCTCATAGATATGATTCATATTGACAGAGTGCCTAGATATAAGTAGCACTTCAACACTTGGAATCAGAATGATGCAGCTCTCCACCGTTTTCGAGAAAAGCGAGATTTAAAATTTCAGGCGTGCTTCGTGTGGTGACTAGTATTGAAGGAGTCCGCAGCACAGTCAGCAAGAACTTAGTTTCATAAACGCGGGGCCTATGGATCGAATCGCTCTGCTGGTAAATTTTTAAAATTTTTAATTCCCAAGTAATTTTAATACACATTTATTATGGCTGCGCTGATTACAAGTATCTAACAAATCATTATTATTTTCATACCCTTAACCCCGAAAAATCGCATTTTTGTCTAGATCCTGCAGTATCGTCCCAACCCGCCATGACCTGTTTTCCAAGTATCCTTGCAGATACGTTTCGACACACCGTGAGCCCGTTTTCCAGGCATAAGTCGAGGTACACTACGATTCGCCGTACGAACCCGTTTTTCCAGAATTGCCGTAGAGTCATAATAAATCTGTTGTCAGAATTATGTGGGAATAAAGAAAAAAGTAGCATTAGCGAGATTCAGTTCACAGACCCCGAGATTATGAAAATGATGGCCTACTGCCCTGGCTCCACGGTCCTGGAACGCTATGGAAAATACGAAGTTTATAAACACGTGTAAAATTTTCAAACTTGGTCTACTCAAAAACAGTTTCGAGTGGTGTCTTCCTGTTTACGTATGTTGGAGTCCTAGTCGTGCTTTGCACCCACTGTCAATATGGATCGAATAGGTGAGAGGAAGTTCGTAGAGTCTCCTTGTGGGTAGAAAATTGGAGTGAAAATGTCTTGTGCGCCCCAAAATAAAATCAGTGCATAGTCAGTTTGGTAATAGAAAGCAATGTACACTACTGGCCATTAAAATTGCTACACCACGAAGATGACGTGCTACAGACGCGAAATTTAATCGACGGGAAGAAGATGCTGTGATATGCAAATGATTAGCTTTTCAGAGCATTCACACAAGGTTGGCGCCGGTGGCGACACCTACAACGTGCTGACATGAGGAACGTTTCCAACCAATTTCTCATTCACAAACAGCAGTTGACCGGCGTTGCCTGGTGATACGTTGTTGTGATGCCTCGTGTAAGGAGGAGAAATGCGTACCATCACGTTTCCGACTTTGATAAAGGTCGGAATGTAGCCTACTGCGATTCCGATTTATCGTATCGCGACATTGCTGCTCGCGTTGGTCGAGATCCAATGACTGTTAGCAGAATATGGAATCGGTGGGTTCAGGGGGGTAATACAGAACGCCGTGCTGGATCCTAACGGCCTCGTATCACTAGCAGTCGCGACGACAGGCATCTTATCCGCTTGGCTGTAACGGATCGTGCAGCCACGTCTCTATCACTGAGTCAGTAGATGGGGACGTTTGCAAGGCAACAACAATCTGCACGAACAGTTCGACGACGTTTGGAGCAGCATGGACTATCAGCTCGGAGACCACGGCTGCGGTTACCATTGACGCTGCATCACAGACAGGAGTGCCTGCGGTGGTGAACTCAACGACGAACCTGGGTGCACGAATGGCAAAACGTCATTTTTTCGAATGAATCCAGGTTCTGTTTACAGCGTCATGATGGTCGCATCCGTGTTTGGCGACATCGCGGTGAACGCACATTGGAAGCGTGTATTCGTCATCGCCATACTGGTGTATCACACGGCGTGATGGTATGGGGTGCCATTAGTTACACGTCTCGGTCACCTCTTGTTCGCATTGACGGCACTTTGAACAGTGGAAGTTACATTTCAGATGTGTTAAGGCCCGTGGCTCTACCGTGCGAAACCCTACATTTCAGCACGATAATGCACGACCGCATGTTGCAGGTTCTGTACGGGCCTTTCTGGATACAGAAAATGTTCGACTGCTGCCCTGGCCAGCACATTCTCCAGATCTCTCACCAATTGGTCAATGGTGGCCGAGCAAGTGGCTCGTCACAATACGCCAGTCACTACTCTTGATGAACTGTGGTATCGTGTTGAAGCTGCATGGGCAGCTGTACCTGTACACGCCATCCAAGCTCTGTTTGACTCAATGCCCAGGCGTATCAAGGCCGCCATTACGACCAGAGGTGGTTGTTCTGGATACTGATTTCTCAGGATCTATGCACCCAAATTGCGTGAAAATGTAATCACATGTCAGTTCTAGTATAATACAGGGTTATTACAAATGATTGAAGCGATTTCACAGCTCTACAATAACTTTATTATTTGAGATATTTTCACAATGCTTTGCACACACATACAAAAACTCAAAAAGTTTTTTTAGGCATTCACAAATGTTCGATATGTGCCCCTTTAGTGATTCGACAGACATCAAGCCGACAATCAAGTTCCTCCCACACTAGGCGCAGCATGTCACCATCAATGAGTTCGAAAGCATCGTTGATGCGAGCTCGCAGTTCTGGCACGTTTCTTGGTAAAGGAGGTTTAAACACTGAATCTTTCACATAACCCTACAGAAAGAAATCGCATGGGGTTAAGTCGGGAGAGCGTGGAGGCCATGACATGAATTGCTGATCATGATCTCCACCACGACCGATCCATCGGTTTTCCAATCTCCTGTTTAAGAAATGCCGAACTGGCATTCTGCTTTAGCCTTTTCCGTAAGATTTTCCAAATCGTCGGCTGTGGTACGTTTAGCTCCCTGCTTGCTTTATTCGTCGACTTCCGCGGGCTACACGTGAAACTTGCCCACACGCGTTCAACCGTTTCTTCGCTCACTGCAGGCCGACTCGTCGATTTCCCCTTACAGAGGTATTCAGAAGCTTTAAACTGCGCATACCATCGCCGAATGGAGTTAGCAGTTGGTGGACCTTTGTTGAACTTCGTCCTGAAGTGTCGTTGCACTGTTATAACTGACTGATGTGAGTGCATTTCAAGCACGACATACGCTTTCTCGGTTCCTGTCGCCGTTTTGTCTCACTGCGCTCTCGAGCGCTCTGGCGGCAGAAACCTGAAGTCCGGCTTCAGTCGAACAAAACTTTATGAGTTTTTCTACGTATCTGTAGTGTGTCGTGACCATATGTCAATGAATGTGGCTACAGTGAATTTATGAAATCGCTTCAATCATTTGTAATAGCCCTGTATATTTGTCCTATGAATACCCGTTTATGATCTGCATTTCTTCTTGGTGTAGCAATTTTAATGGCCAGTAGGGAGTGTGTGTGTGTGTGTGTGTGTGTGTGGCAGGTCGAGGTTTGATTAAGGTCAGTAAGCAGGTACCAGTGTACAGTGGAGATAGGCTACAGTCGTTACGCAGAGATGAAGAGCCTTGCACACGACAGACTGGCGAGGAGAGCTGCTGGGACTGCAGACGACCACAACGCAGGAAGGGCAGGGGAGCGAGGAATGTGCCAGAGATGCCGTGTGTCGTGTGTGTGTGTGTGCGTGCGTGTGAGCGATGCAGCCGCCTTCTGCGGACGGCTAACGAGCCGGTTCCGTGGGAGCGGACGGCCTGCACGCCAGCTCTGCTCTGGTGTGGCCGCAATGTCCCGCCCCGCCCCCCTTCACCCCTCTCGTGTGTCGCCGGACGCGCATTAAGCCGCAAAGTAAAAAACCACCCGCGCGGGAACATCGGCCGTCTAATCCCTCACCAAGGAATTGGCTGCGTTCTCTCTCTCTCTCTCTCCCCTCTACTCGAGTCCTCGCGAGCGCTATCCGGCGACCAGGCGAGCTCTGGAAAGTTAAACTCTTGTGGCGGACACGGAGGCCTCTGCTCCGCAACAGTCCGTCTGTCGCTGTACTAACGGAAGACGCTGATGACCGGTCTGCCTGTCCCTGCGGCTCTCGCAGGTGTCTTTGGCTGGGGGAGTCGGCCGCGATCTCATAACCGTCGTGCTCACCTTCGACATCTGCGTGCCACCAGCGGACACTGCTTCTATTGTAGGAACTGCCACCGTCATTCATCACCCACGGCAGACCATCACCTGGCCAAGTGGTTCGGCGTAAAAGTCCCACGACATGTGTACAGCGGACTGTTTGTACGGCTTCTGCGATCCATGGTAGCCTCTTAAAAATCCCCTCTCTTTATTCTCCCGTTAGGTGGCTTTCGCGCCACTGCAGGTCCACCTTGTTGGGGTGGGTAAGAGCAGCCGCTTCACATTTTCTACCGAGGGCAGCTGGACGCTTGATTGGATCGTGGCGCTGCTGTAAACAGACCCATCTGTACACGTTCAAAATGGTTCAAATGGCTCTGAGCACTATGGGACTTAACTCCTGAGGTCATCAGTCCCCTAGACCTTAGAACTACTTAAACTTAAGGACATCACACACATACATGCCCGAGGCAGGATTCGAATATGCAACCGTAGCGGTCAATCTGTACACTTTCTGACCAGTTACGCACATAAACAAAAGGTGATTACATAATTTAGCAGAAGGTATAGAAAGCCCTCTGTTTACAGCTACCCTTGGAACAATGTGGAGGGAGTGTTTATAGGTACCCGTAGGTACCCGCCATCTGAGGGTGACTTTAAAGTCGGCTAATGACGTAATAACATTATAAAGCGACTAGTCGCAACTACAAAAAAACGCCATTTTAGCCAAAGTTACACTATTCACCGTATGTGATACGTCAGATAGCCGGCCAGAGTGACCGAGCGGTTCTAGGCGCTACAGTCCGGAACCGCGCCATCGCTACGCCCGCAGGTTCGAATCCTGCCTCGGGTATGGATGTGTGTGATGTCCTTAGGTTAGTTAGGTTTAATAAGTTCTAAGTTCTACGGGACGTATGACCTCAGAAGTTAATTCCCATAGTGCTCAGAGCCATTTGAACCATTTGATACGTCAGATAAATTTACGTTTATTTGTATTTCTTGACCTAAAACGGAACAAGATTTACTTTCTTAAATTTAATTTTTTGTTGTGATTTGTTACGAATGTGGCTTGTGGATCGTTTTGTGAGCAAACAAGGCTAAGTCGATGTGTGGCAGCCAATTATTACGAAGAGTTCTGAATCCAAGACCATACCCGGAGATGTTCAAGAGACGTACCTACCCTATGTTGTAAACAAAGTCAGGACATAATATAGATGTTTATGTGGTCTTTGATGTCCTTTCATTAGAGTTGTCAGAAGCTATGTCACTATTTTCGATTCTTGCTGCGCAATCACTGAAGCGAATTTCTGTTGAGATAATCTTTTCTGTTGAGATAATCTTACGCAAAGTTAAAATTACTTTGCTTTCAAGTGCAAAGAAAGGAAAATGGCTTTACAAGTCCCGACAACAACATTTCCCATTCGGTGAGTGTTAGTTTCAAAAAATGATCAGTACTCCAACGAACTTGGCCAGAGCAGTTACGAGCTACAATGTTTTAATATTCTAAGTTATGTGTTGAAACAGTAATGATTTTGTTCTTTAGTAAGTGAAATGCTAAATAAATTAGTTTCTGAAGTGTACGACTATCGCATTCAAATGGTTCAAATGGCTCTGAGGACAATATGACTTAACATCTGAGCTCATCAGTCCCCTAGAACTTACATCTACTTAAACCTAACTAACCTAAGGACATCACACACATCCATGCCCGAGGAAGGATTCGAACCTGCGACCGTAGCAGACGCGAGGTTCCGGACTGTAGCGCCTAAAACCGCTCGGCCACCGCGGTCAGCTATCGCATTCCAAATGAAAAAAATTTACTGCTTGAGATAAATACAGGAATATTTCAGGAAGCACGTTTATCTCGTTTCAGTACCGTACCACCCAACGGTGTGTGGCGGAGGGCACTTTACGTGCCACTGTCATTACCTCCCTTTCCTGTTCCAGTCGCCTATGGTTCGCGGGAAGAACGACTGCCGGAAAGCCTCCATGCGCGCTCGAATCTCTATAATTTTAAATTCGTGATCTCCTCGGGAGCTATATGGATAGCAGATATACGGTACCGAAATAAATGAATGGAGATAGGTTTTGTATTCATTCATAGAAAAGTCTACTGCAATCGACTAGGGAGGAAGGAAAACGATCAAATTTTCGAAGTCTTTTCTGGTTTCTTTGCCTAACACTTTCATCCCATTACCTAGTATACTGACGAATAGCTTCCTTTTTCTTATTTCATTTTTTGAATCATATTTATGTGACACATTAACTACTGTCTTCGTGTGAATTGTAGTTAAAAAGTCACGACTGAAGTTGGAAAGAAGAGAAACAAAGAAAGTATTTCATTATGACATGTGAAACCAAAGTGACCGAATTTCTTTAGATAATAAATAGGAAATTATGTGTACAATGTGAAATCTAACGTGATTTTTGAGGGAGATATAAGCTCTGAAAGGTGAAAAGATAATATTTGCTGTTCACTGACAAACCAGAAGTCGCTTTTGATACACTAACAAAAACTGGCGCAGAGGCTAACGTTCACAAAACACGCTACCGTGTGACACAGAGTTGCAGCGGAGACTACAAACTTTACCCCTTTATCGAACTTCTGTTTACAGAGGTTAGATAAGAATATTGTAACCGTGAACTTGAAGCTATTATGCACCTCATGTTAGGAAGCGGCAGTCAGGAAGAAAGGCCGCCTTCATAGACAGAGCCGATCCTCGCTGCAAATGCGTGCGTCACACTTACAGGTTCCAGAGTGTATGAGCAGATGCCTGGGAGTGCAGCAACCCCCTCTACAGCTGCGCGTGTCGTGTGGTCTAGCCTCCCGGCTAACGTCCCACTACATGCTTCTGATCTGCATATTTAGCTGCTGTATCGGGTGGTGGTGTGGCTGATGAGTAGTTACAGCTGTGTTGGTAGGTCACACAGCAAACACTGGGTTTGTCGTCCAGTGTAAACAGGGGCTACTTCATCTACATCTACATCTACATTTATACTCCGCAAGCCACCCAACGGTGTGTGCCGGAGGGCACTTTACGTGCCACTGTCATTACCTCCCTTTCCTGTTCCAGTCGCTATGGTTCGCGGGAAGAACGACTGCCGGAAAGCCTCCGTGCGCGCTCTAATCTCTCTAATTTTACATTCGTGATCTCCTCGGGAGGTATAAGTAGGGGGAAGCAATGTATTCGATACCTCATCCAGAAACGTACCCTCTCGAAACCTGGGCAGCAAGCTACACCGCAATGCAGAGCGCCTCTCTTGCAGAGTCTGCCACTTGAGTTTGCTAAACATCTCCGTAACGGGATCACGCTTCCAAATAGCCCTGTGACGAGACGCACCGCTCTTCTTTGGATCTTCTCTATCTCCTCCGTCAACCCGACCTGGCACGGATCCCACACTGGTGAGCAATTCTCAAGTATAGGTCGAACGAGTGTTTTGTAAGCCACCTTCTTTGTTGATGGACTACATTTTCTAAAGACTCTCCCAATGAATCTCAACCTGGCACCCGCTTTACCAAAAATTAATTTTATATGATCGTTCCACTTCAAATCGTTCTGTACGCATATTTTACAGTAGTAACTGCTACCAGTGTTTGTTCCGCTATCATATAATCATACAATAAAGGATCCTTCTTTCTATGTATTCGCAATCCATTACATTTGTCTATGTTAAGGGTCAGTTGCCACTCACTGCATCAAGTGCCTATCCGCTGCAGATCTTCCTGCATTTCTCCTCTACAAAGATGGCACACTTGCGGTTTATGGACGTGTTTGCTGTCCCTCGGTCCCTGGAGTGCTGGGGCCACGGCTGACTGCGTTGCGGACGGTCAAACCGCCTCATCGACAGCAGTAATGGCGGGCGCGCAGACCAGCCGGAAGCTGAGGCGGGGACACCCTAGTCTTCCCTTCACTTGACGCGCCGCGAGCGGTCGGCTGTGAAGTGTGCCACGTGCCGGAGAGCGGCAAGCTGCGCCATAAGTGTGCCAGCGGGTGACCGGGTCAGCATGAGAAGGCAGTGCTGTGGACTGGGCCCTGGGATCAGCCGGGGCTGCCGCTGCGCCAAAACGCGGCCCAGATTGACGACGCCGAGCTGAGCCGCCTGCGTTCCCACGGACGCTCGCCAAGGGGACCGGACCAGCTCACCGCTCGGCTGGGAGGCGGCCAGACAGGCACTGTGTTATGGCCACGGTAAGCGTCATCAACCCAGAATCCAGCGACTCTGGCAAACGTTCCTTCCGCCTCTCCTGCAGCTTACTGCCCCTTTTCCAGTGTGACACCTCTTCAGAAGTGTAACATCTCTTACCCAGTGCCACAGTTCCTCCTGAATGTAACGCCTCTTCCTGAATTAACACCTCCTCCTCAAGGTAACACTGCACCCTCAAGCTCTCCCCAATGGGACATTGCGTCTTCGCTGATTGCTGACACCACGTGTCCCATAAGCAAAACCCTTATAGATAGACGAACGCCGCCCGGGATTAGCCGAGCGGTCTAGGGCGCTGCAGTCATGGACTGTGCGGCTGGTCCCGGCGGAGGTTCGAGTCCTCGTTCGGGCATGGGTGTGTCTGTTTGTCCTTAGGATAATTTAGGTTAAGTAGTGTGTAAGCTTAGGGACTGATGATCTTAGCATTTAAGCCCCATAAGATTTCACACACATCTAAACATTTTTGATAGACGAACAATAGCGCAAAAGCTTGCAAATCACGTGTGTTGAAAAGTTGTTTTGAAATATAGTCATGGGATAGCGATATGCACATATACAGATGGCCGACCCAATAGCTGAGTGGTCAGCGCGCTGGTCTCTCATGCCAGCCGGCACGGTAACTCAGCGTGCTCGGTCAGGGGGTTAGTTTGCCCTCTGTAATAAAAAGACTGAGTTAATGGGTCCACGACGAACCGAAACGGGTGTCTTGCGACGTCCGCACCGAGCAGATGAAACGAACGAAAACGAACAAAATGAGATTACAGAAAAAAAAGGGGGGGGCGGGTTCGATTCCCGGTTGGGTCGGAGATTTTCTCATGGACTGGGTGTTTTGTTGTCCTCATTATGATTTCATCATCATCAGTGGAAGACAACGGGAAACCACCACTGGAATCACTTCCCTAGACGCTCATGGGGTGGACCTCTCTGACTAGGCTTCCCCTATGATAAGACCTGCCGTAAGGCAGAACACAAAGTTTTTCTTATATACAGATGGCGGTATTATCACATATACTAAGTATAAAATGGAGCTGCTTTGGCGGAGCTGTCATCTGTACTCAGGTGATTCATGTGAGAAGGTTTCCAAAATGGTTCAAATGGCTCTGAGCACTATGGGACTCAACTGCTGTGGTCATCAGTCCCCTAGAACTTAGAACTACTTAAACCTAACTAACCTAAGGACATCACACACATCCATGCCCGAGGCAGGATTCGAACCTGAGAAGGTTTCCGGCGTGGTTATTGCCGCACGACAGGAACTAATAGACTTTGAATGCGGAATGGCAGTTGGAGCTAGATCCTTGGGACAATTCCATTTCGGAAATCGTTAACGAATTCATTATTCCGAGATACATAGTGTTAAGAGTTGGCAAGAATACCAAATTTCAGGCGTTACCTCTCTTCATGGACAGTGGCCGACGATTTCAGTTAAATATCGAGAGCAGCTGCGTTTGCGTAGAGTGGCCGGTACTAACAGACATGCAACACTGTGCGAAATAACCGCAGAAATCAATGGTGGACGTACCACGAACGTACCTCTTAGGACAGTGCTGCGGGATTGGCGTTAATAGACTTTGGCAGCAGACGACCGAGGTGAGTGCCTTTGCTAACAGCACGACACCGTCTGTAACGCCTCTCCCGGGCTCGTGACCACAACGGTTGGACCCTTGACGATTTGAAAACGGTGGCCTTATCAGAGAAATCCCGACTCCAGTCAGTAAGAGCTGATAGTAGTGTCAGGGCGTGGTGCAGCCCCGACGAAGCCATGGACCCAAGTTGCCAACAAATTCTCTACATAGTACTGTGGACTGTGTTTACATGGAATGGACTGGGATCTCTGGTCCAGCTGAACCGATCATTCACTGGAAATGGTTATGTTCTGCTACTTGGAGGCCATTTATAGCCATTCATCAACTTCGTGTTCCCAAACAACGATAGAATTTTTATGGATGACGATACGCTATGCCATTTGAAGAAAATTATGGACAGTCCGAGTGAATGATTTGAACACCCAGGTCGCCCGACATGGATCCCATGGAACATTTATGGGTCATGATCAAGAGGTCGTTTCATGCAGAAAATCCTACATCGGCAACGTTTTCGCAACTGTGGACAATTATAGAGGCAGCATGGCTGAATATTTTTGCAGGGCACTTCCAACGAGTTGTTGAGTCCAAGACACGCCGAGCTGCTGCACTACACCGAGCAAAAGGAGGTCCGACACGATACTATAAGGTACCCCATGACTATTGTCACCTCATTGTAGTTTTCCTGTGATCTGCATATGCAGTCACCGGCCGGAGTGCCCGTGCGGTTCTAGGCGCTACAATCTGGAGCCGAGCGACCGCTACGGTCGCAGGTTCGAATCCTGCCTCGGGCATGGATGTGTGTGAGAACCCACTTTAAATGTGAGGTATGCCATTTAAATTGGATTCGTACCGGTTAGTATGTGTCCAACATATCTAAACAGATGTGCTATTGTGTACCGTGTTTGTATCATGCAACAAGCATCTGTGAGCAATATGCATATGGACATGGCCTTTTGGATAATGTGCTGTGTGTTTTTAAATATTTTAGCGATGGCAAACGTTTATACTGTGCTGGTTTTTATCCAGTTAACATCTTGTGCATGAGGTTCAGCGTAAAATGAACTTGTTTCACTACAAGAAAATGTTTAAGACCTGAAGATGACAGCTAAGACTGTTGAAACTGTTTATCTCGAGTAACAAATAATTTGTGCGATATTGCGTTTAGAATGGTTTTTAACAAGTAAATAATTTAAGCAGTGCTTCACCGAAGTAACATGACACTGTTCATAAAAACAATTACTGCTTGTGGACTACATTTGGCACTGCCTTTGCAAATCCTGACAACCAAGTGATGTGACAATTTCTGCCATCTGTTCGAAAAATTGCTAGATATTTCACTGTGTGTTTCGCTTGCGTCCCCGTTGCAGCGTTCACACGTGATGTGATGGTAGCGACTGGTGGGTTGTATGCCCACTTCCCAACGAGACGCATAGAGACGCAGGAATAAGTGCTGCCGTGTAGTTCCGCGAAGCGCCGAGTGTCGCGCTCGCGTTGGCGCAGGTTTCACTGACGCAGCCTCCGGGCGACGACTCACCACCCCACTGGCCTTCAGAGGTCGCTCCACTTGTTCTCCGCTGGCCTGCTCCACGCTCTCCTCCTATAAACGGCCGGCCAGCCTGCTTCCGGCTGAGGCGCGTCGTCCTTAAAGCCTCCACTAACCAGCAGCTACACGGCGTGGAGATTCTTACAAGGCGGATTCGACGTACATGTATCTCTACATATGCACTCCCCAAGCATCATACAGGGCATCGATATCATCCACGACCGGTTCAATTTGCGCGAAGGAGTGTCACGAAACAGCTGTTCTTATGCCTCTATGTTGTTGTTGCTATGCCCTTCAGTCCGAAGACTGTTTTGATGCACTTCTGCACGCTGTTCGATTTTGTACTAGCTTCTTTATCCCTAAATAATTACTGCAACCTACATCCACTCGAATTTGCTCGCTGTACTCATCTCTTAGAATCCATCTACAATTTTTACCCTCCCCTACTTCCTTGTATTATCAAACTGATAATTCTTCAATGGCCTAGGGCGTGTCCTATCAATCTATCCTTACTTTTAGTCATGTTGTCTCACAAATTTCTTTTCACGTCAATTCAATTCACTGCCCCTTCTTTAGTTGTTCAACCTACCCACTTACTCTCCAGTTTTTTTTATGCAGCAACACATTTTAAAACTTATGTTCTACTATTGCCTGTAATTTTGCACTTTCGTTTAAGGTTGCGCTACAGAACAATACCACCATTCCGTATTTAACTAATGTATTTAGTATTTTTGGACCCCCTAGGCAAAACGTTAGTGGTAATGCGCCGGCCTTTCTTTCGGCTCCTTACAAGGCCTATTTTCAGAGCGGTGTTAAGCATGTAACTACCACTCCGTATTATCCGCAGGGGTCCTCTGCAAATAGGGTCAATCGCCGCCTTAAATCTGCACTCTCGTTTTGTTTCTGGTGTGTCGTACTGGATCCAAGTTTCATCTCCAGTAACAACTGATTTCAAAAAGTTCTCTCCTTCATCGTAATAATGGTCAAGCAAATTCAAAGCTGACGCCATTTGGTGACTTTTGAGAGCGTCTGTCAGTATATTTGGAACCCAACGAGCACAAAGTTTTTTGTAGCCTAAATATTCACTAACGACAGAGTGCACGACAAATCTTGAAACCTCCGTAATTTCTATAGACAAAGCAGCTATGGTGAACCTACGATTTTCTCTAACCATTGTCTTAACTCGTTCAACAAGGTCGGCTGTAACGACAGACTTGCATCCGTGGCCCCCTTCATCATGCATGTCATTTCGGCCATCTTTAAACCTTCGGCACCATTCACGCACAACATCATCAGTCATGAAGTTATCACCGTACACTCAGCTCATTCTCCGATGAATTTCTGCTGCGCTATTCCTTTCTGCTTGCAAAAACCGAATTACACTTAGTAACTCACACTTGGCGGGAGCAACAATGACAGTAGCCATGTTTAGGTGGCTGTAGTGCAACGCAGACTGATGCCTTGAGGTACGGAATGGCGGAAGGTGTAGTGCGAGAGTTGCGCAGTAGTGCACAATATCTTCGGTTCAACCGAAAGTTTTAACTTGTTCTTAATTTCCCTATGCGCGATTGCTCCCTGGTTACCTTTTCTGTTTGGTCGGTGTACAAATAAAATAAAATGGGGGACTCAGTGCAACCGTGTCTCACTCCAGTCTCTACTACTGCTTTTCTTTCATGTCCTTCGACTCTCAAAACTGCAATCAGATGTATACACAAATTGTAGATAATCCCGCGTTCCCTGCATTTCTATCCCTGCTTCCTTAAAAACTTCAAACCTCTCTATAAGAGCCATAAATCTCTGATTGAAGTCACGCAGTCTGTACACTAGATATTCTGTAATACGGGGACAATAGAAATCTCCAGTCTACCTGGAAAACGACATCCCTAAATTTACATTTAAAACCTCCAGCTATCAGTATCGTTACATCTCTGTAATTGCAGGTGTGTGTGTAAATCATGGAACCAAAGTTTGTGCAAGTATCTTTGTTATTGCAGCTTGTGAAGTCGACGTGAAATATCGATTGTGAGAAAGTCGTGGATTGGTCCATGGACGCGGTGGGAGCGTGTGTCACTGCTCTCGAATTTGACGTATTGTATAATCTGGTTGAAATGTGGACATTACCGTGTGGACAGAAGTAATACGTACTGCGTGGGTACAGTAACTGACTGCATGTCATGTGGACAGAATTAATACGTACTGCCTGGGTACAGTAATTAACTGCATGTAGTTAATAAACAGTGAAGGCTGAGGCAATATTCAAATAATGTTCTGCTACTGTTATGGCCGATAAATGCTTACTGATCACCGAAACAATGAGTGCGCTGTACGAATGTGGGCTATGAAGTGAATGCGAACTGCGAATTAAAAACCAGGTGCCATTGCGATAACGTGCTAGTTACGGACTGTCACATTGGCCGTCAGTTTATGCTGAATTATCATATTTGGCGTTCCCGTTCACTTTGTGCGTAAAGCCCGTTGCGGAAAAATTACGACATTGTGTTCAACGATAACTAATAGGAGAGAGACTGGTCGCAACAACATCTAAAACGACAGAGTAAGTAACCTGGAAATTTCAGCTTCATTACGAGAATGACAAATACTAGCACCGCCAGATATTCTCGATGCAACACAGCATCCAGCTGCGAGTTAAACATCGTAAAATCCAGACACTTTCGTGATAAACCGATACGAAAAGCGAGCTCACACAACAACAAAAGTATGCATTAACCTTTCGTTATTCAGTTTGAGCAGTAATTTGTATTGTAACAAATCTGAAGTTATTTCGTTTCTATCGGTAACAAAGCCCATCAGCTATGTAATATTCTTTCCTTATCAGTCATTTCTTCCGTCCAGGAAATTATTATAATCAAAACTACAACTATTCTAAATAATTTAAAACAATTTCCGAAATTTTCAGACTCCAATTTTCAGACTATATTCAATTCCAAATTTGAAGTGATGAAGGTTCATGTCCGCCATTACTCGGCGTGCGTACAGTCCTGGTATAATCTCTGCCTTATTTCTGATTGGCTAAGAGTCGCCGACAGGTTTGAAATGAACTGGCCAGCTGATAGACACGTGTGTTGTTGTTGATGATGATGTTTTGTTTATGCTTATGTGGGAATAGGGGATAGAACACCACTGAACTTTTATCCATGCATGTGTGTGTGCGTGTGTGTGTGTGTGTGTGTGTGTGTGTGTGTGTGTGTGTGTGTGTAATTGCTCTATCTGCTGGTACTCATGCTAAAAATTAAATAGTAATTAAATATAATGTAACTTTCTAAATCTGAGTTTTCTATTTTCGTTAACCAAGTGCTTTAGTTTTGGGAAAGAACGGGTGGTCAACGTACGAGTCGATAGCGAACGCAGTCCCCTCCGTTGTTTAAACTATTTCGCTAGTAACGAACTGAAAAAATAAAACATTACGTAAAAGACGAGTTTAGATCGACAATCATGTACACGATCGATTCTGATCTTTCTAACTTTTTAAAAATGGTTCCACTGAACTGTTATGTTATTTATTTTATGATTACTATTCAACTAATTTAAAGTTTGGACATGGACTATGATAATCTGTTAAGACTTTTGGCAGCTTTCCATGTCTTCTGCCTTGTCTGCTTTATTCGGATCAAAAACGATCGAGTGGAACCTTAGCACTGAGTACGCTGTACTGTATATCTACATGTGCTATACTATACTAAGCCAGAGCTACATCTGACCTGGATTTGTTGCTATTGCAGTTACAAAAGAGTGACAAATACATCAGATGCCACTAGTGAGGGTAGCGAGACGAAATTACTAGATAAACTGTCAGTTAAGGTAAATGCTACTAAAATTATCAAAGACGTAGGAGATAGAGCTTTCTTCTTCATTCTGCGAGATGAACGCTTCAGACTGCTTATCTTGCTGGCTTTAATTATCAGCTGCTTTTTGGCTACATTTACTACTTTTTCAGCTATGCGAGGAGTAGCAAAATCGCTTTCTGAACAGCCCCCAATGTACCGAAATCTTTTGTTTCTCTGGGCATCAGCTTCCTTTGTTGAAAACAAAATTTTCTACTATACTTATTTAGCAAAAGAAAAGATAATTTCTACAACCGTCCAAAAGCATTCGTTGCAAGGAACGGAACGTGCTATGTGGTTTTCAGTTGTGTTTTAACAGGGTCTTTATTAAATCATTCGTTCTAACACAAATTCAGACTTACAAGTACTGGGCAGAGAAATGTCTGTCGAGGTCTCATCTAGTGACAGTCTTCTGCTGGGGTTTACAGGGCCAAGGTTTTTTCGCCGTACTATGCTCAGGAAACTCGAAAAGCCTCGGAACAGCATCACTGCGTAGCTAACTCCCGCCAGTCTTGGCCTTGTCCAATACATTTTTCCTGAAAGAGTTCTGAGCAGAGGCTCAGGTGGACAGTTGGCCTGAGGTCCTTGAATTTCAGCGCCGTTACGCATAGCTGTCTTCGCCTTTGTCCTTGAGGAACCTAATGCTACGAAAAAGAAACAATTTTACATAGGTTTACGACTAAATATTCAAACATACATTCCCAAATGTAATCACACGTTTTACTTTCAACAAATAATTTACGTGACAGGACCTTTATGTGAGTAAAATTTATATAAACTACAATTAAGCGATTTTCAGCAAACAGATTATCGTTAGCTTTACAGTCGTTACACACGAAATGTAATGCCGCTACCGGCGACAAAGCTCTCGGAATACTCGTAAGCGCCACACGAAACAACCACGTTTTGCCAATAGTCACGTTATTTCAACCGGAAGCTGTTTGAGTCACGAAAATGCCGTCGTGCCCAGTCTCCTGGCAGCTGTGGTCGAAGGCACCAGCGCACAATGCTCTGTTTCCATGGTGGTTGTTTTCTATAATTCCTTTCGAATGCACGCTCTGCTGCAACAGATAAACGTCTCGCATATTCCAATACACGAAAACTCTTTTCTTGCTTTGTCGCCATTTTGCCGAAGTAGTGCACTCGTAACGCCAACTGGTGGGCACAAAGCAAAGTCGGTGAGTTTACGGTTCCATTAGTACATCAATCATATTTGTACATGTAGTACTTTGTAAAATATATAATTCTGAAAACGAATGAGTCATTTATAATAGCTCTGTATTCGGCGTGCTTATTCTTTCGTGAGAAACAAAAAAAAATTTGTGTGTTAGACGGCATCATTGTGAAACACTAAAAGAATTATAAAACTAGAACCCAGCAGTTCAAAAGTTCTGAAAACAACCGCTACAAAGTCGGTCGAAATGTCATTTTTGTAGTCGTAATAGTGTGTCATAGTGACAACTAAATTCTTGATTCCCTCCCGAAATGATTTTACACGATTCCTCACGCGGTTCTCGCCGGTGAGCTGTCGAGATCACAGATGGCTGCAGAAGGCTTGAGTGGACGGTGACGCAGCTGTGTGTGGCGCCCCACACAAAGGCCTCGCTGCCTTATAGCCCCACCTCCAGCTCCAGAGCTCCAGAGCCGTTAGGTCCAGGGCGTGGCTCGCCGCCGCTGGAGCAGGCAGACAAAGCGCCGTGATCCAGCGGGGGGCCTCACCTCCCTCCTGTCCAGGGCTACAGCACTGGCCGGCCTGCTCTTAAACACTGGGGCAGCTTCTCAATGGGCTAACGCGTCCAAGTGTGCAGAGCGCCACTCCGGCGAGCAGTTCTGTCGCTGCCTCTGTTGGGGTTCGGGAGTGTTCTACTGGGCCGAGTCCGAGCCAGTTACTAAACAACTGCACCGTAAATTACAAGAATTCATGTCCGATATTACTGAACGACACTTCTTTTCAGTGCCAGGACATTCGTACCTACACCAGAGCACACCTTTAATCAGATCTGTAAATTATTGGAAAGAAAACTAAGTATATAAAAAATTTCGGATTGGCGACGTAGGTTTTTCGTACAAACGTCAGGATAAATCACGACACTTGTTGCTTCCCAGCGGTTATCCATTTTTTGGAGGGATGCTCAATACCATCACAGAGTACCGTAGCATCCTCCAAGGAAGTACGCACACTGATTCCCGATGTATCGGATTCGGTTGACAATACGATGATAACTGGTGGTCGCAATACACACTTGTTTGTTGTTGTAAGGTCGCCACCTCTGTCTATATTATCACTGTTTTCTGTGTTGCCGTCCATCGACGCCTGCTGCACATGATCCGTAAACGTATGGACTGTCGCTGACGTTGTGTGCACGGTGTGACAGCCACGTAATCACATTGAGCAATTTTTTTATTTCCTGGAGAAGGTAGGCACTGGACTTTTTAAGCTTTTTAGATTTGTTTTGACGCGAGCTTTCCTCTGTCTTTCTTTTCCCATAATTCCGAGCGTATTTACGAGTCGCATGAAACGACAGCTTTCATCTTTCGTAATTTTTAATTTAATACCGATATTCTCTTATATTCCGGCGAGTATTTTTATTGTCTGACTATTGGTCCTAGTTGTACTCCAGAAGCTCTTCACAATGACGTCCGAATCAATGTGCCACCTAAATGCGTTTCCATACTACATCACTTTCTAACTTTACACAAAGATAATTTGCAACAATTACGCGCATGTGCCTACATTGGTATGACGACGTCACAGGAAAAACAAATACTGCGTGACAAACACGTACAGACGTGATTCATCCGTTGTCGGGTCCGAACACTGTTCATGCATTATCAATCTCGCAGTGATCAGCTATTCAAATCTGACGGTTTGTTGCCACACAATAACAAATTGACGTTTTCGCGTCAAAAACATTATATGTCTGTTTTGAAGATTACTTTAGTTCGTAAAATGGGTTTTGTAGAAGCTTTCATATCTGCAACGGAATGATTTTATTATGACGTTGCCTGGTATGTTAATACACCATTTTATCTGTAAACGTAACTTTGTTTTGCGAAAATATTTTGGGGTTACTTACAGTTATTTTCATGGTACCTGTCACCTACTTGATTACCTGTGCTAGAACATACGCAGGTAGCCGGTAGGTCATACGTGTTCTCGATGAGACACACTCGAAAATTACAACTTCGAACTTGACAAAACGTAATGTTTGTACTGGTGCCGTCCGCTTGGCCCCCATTGGTGTTCACATGCTTTCACGTTAGAGGTGAAAAACCAAACTATGAGGAATGCAGCGCTGCGGTGCGCAGGGATGTCCGGCGGGTCGCGACGTAGGAGGCTCGGATCGTGGTCGTGCTCACCAAGAGTGAATTGAGCGCGGATGGCTGTAGTCGAAAGTGTGATTGCAGAAATTAAACTGGCAGCTAGGGAGTAAATTTTGTCAGTCTACATCTAGATACATGCTCTGCAAACCACTGTGAAGTGGATGGCAAAGGCCAGTCAGTATTGTACATGTTAGGGTCTCTTCTTGTTCGAACGGTGTATGGAGTGCGGAAATAGTGACTGCTTAAATACTTCTTGCATGCTGTAATCAGCCTAATCCCTACGGTAGGCCAGATATACAAGAAAAAACGAAAGCCTTTCTTTTGTTTGACTCCTGGACAGCCAACAGAGGCGACGAACTATACAAATACAGCTCTGCAGTCCCTGAAAGTGTTGAATTCACCAAGAAGTTGATTCCAGCAATGTGAACAGCACTGTTCAACCTTCCGAAGTTTTATTCTTCCATCCATACAAAATTTTTGTGAAATTTATTATAGCTGCAATTATGAAACCTCCTCAGTAGAGACCACTTCTTATGCCTTCAGTCGTATCTGTATTTTCAGTTGGCGACGGCACGATTTTCCAACTCAAACAACTTTGCATTTTTTTCAGTGAGACTAAAGCAAAGACTTTCCTGATGTATTTCAAATATCTTTGGAGCACTGCTTCAAAGAAGGGTTAACGGATGAGTATTTCCATGAAAACTGTGACCATCCCGCTTTCATAAAATTGCGCACTGCGATAACTGTCTATGTATTGCTGACTTCCATATTTTTGCTTTCGATAATATACTCAGTGAGTAAACTGTTACAGAGTCTATCATGTCAAATTTTTGATTATGTGTCTCAAATAATCCATTTGTGTAATAAATCATTCAGATTTACAGTATTGGCTCAAATGGCTCTGAGCACTATGGGACTTAACTTCTAAGGTCATCAGTCCCCTAGAACTTAGAACTACTTAAACCTAATTAACCTAAGGACATCACACACATCCATGCCCGAGGCAGGATTCGAACCTGCGACCCTAGCGTTACAGTATTGTCCCTGTAACTTCGACGACTGATGCATCCTGTTCTAATTGTCCACTGCGCTACAGTTTTCAATATATATATATATTTATAATGCACGTCGATTGCGTCACGTCACTCTTTCCTGTTCTGAGGGCACAGTCAACGCGTAGAGGTGCCTACGACAACAGGGTATCCCGCCACGTATGGAAGCCAGAGTAGAGATTTCGCCTGAAGCTATGCAGCCCACATAACATAAATATCATGTGTTACCAGAATGCGATTTTCACTCTGCAGCGGAGTGTGTGCTGATATGAAACTTCCTGGCAGATTGAAACCGTGTGCCGGACCGAGACTCGAACTCGGGACCTTCGCCTTTCGCGGGTATGTGTTCTACCATCTTGCAGAACTAGCACTTGCCCACGAAAAGCTAAGGTCCCGAGTTCGAGTCTCGGTCCGGCACACAGTTTTAATCTGCCAGGAAGTTTCATCGTGTGTTTCTTTCGTCAAGACAGTTCTCAGCCGCATTGTGCAGGGGCAATGAAGACGCTCCTGTGGCGTTTCTGATGGGAAGTGTTTGACGACCCACAATCCAGCCTTCCGATGTACATCTCTGCTCACGTGAACTGGTGGCTACGAATACAACATTTTCTCACAAACAACGAAAGGCAGACCAGCGTAGAGAACTGACGGAAAGCACAGTCTGTGTCGAGGATACTGGAAATTTTGTAAAACCCCACGACAGATGTCTAAGTCGGAGCGGCGACTATTTAGAAAGGTAGCAGGAAGGTGTGGCGAATAAAAAAAATTTGGGTTTCACTGTGGTTTCATTTCGCGACCGATCGGACCTTACTTTCCAAACAGCCCTAATATATATACACTCCTGGAAATTGAAATAAGAACACCGTGAATTCATTGTCCCAGGAAGGGGAAACTTTATTGACACATTCCTGGGGTCAGATACATCACATGATCACACTGACAGAACCACAGGCACATAGACACAGGCAACAGAGCATGCACAATGTCGGCACTAGTACAGTGTATATCCACCTTTCGCAGCAATGCAGGCTGCTATTCTCCCATGGAGACGATCGTAGAGATGCTGGATGTAGTCCTGTGGAACGGCTTGCCATGCCATTTCCACCTGGCGCCTCAGTTGGACCAGCGTTCGTGCTGGACGTGCAGACCGCGTGAGATGACGCTTCATCCAGTCCCAAACATGCTCAATGGGGGACAGATCCGGAGATCTTGCTGGCCAGGGTAGTTGACTTACACCTTCTAGAGCACGTTGGGTGGCACGGGATACATGCGGACGTGCATTGTCCTGTTGGAACAGCAAGTTCCCTTGCCGGTCTAGGAATGGTAGAACGATGGGTTCGATGACGGTTTGGATGTACCGTGCACTATTCAGTGTCCCCTCGACGATCACCAGTGGTGTACGGCCAGTGTAGGAGATCGCTCTCCACACCATGATGCCGGGTGTTGGCCCTGTGTGCCTCGGTCGTATGCAGTCCTGATTGTGGCGCTCACCTGCACGGCGCCAAACACGCATACGACCATCATTGGCACCAATGCAGAAGCGACTCTCATCGTTGAAGACGACACGTCTCCATTCGTCCCTCCATTCACGCCTGTCGCGACACCACTGGAGGCGGGCTGCACGATGTTGGGGCGTGAGCGGAAGACGGCCTAACGGTGTGCGGGACCGTAGCCCAGCTTCATGGAGACGGTTGCGAATGGTCCTCACCGATACCCCAGGAGCAACAGTGTCCCTAATTTGCTGGGAAGTGGCGGTGCGGTCCCCTACGGCACTGCGTAGGATCCTACGGCCTTGGCGTGCATCCGTGCGTCGCTGCGGTCCGGTCCCAGGTCGACGGGCACGTGCACCTTACGCCGACCACTGGCGACAACATCGATGTACTGTGGAGACCTCACGCCCCACGTGTTGAGCAATTCGGCGGTACGTCCACCCGGCCTCCCGCATGCCAGCTATACGCCCTCGCTCAAAGTCCGTCAACTGCACATACGGTTCACGTCCACGCTGTCGCGGCATGCTACCAGTGTTAAAGACTGCAATGGAGCTCCGTATGCCACGGCAAACTGGCTGACACTGACGGCGGTGGTGCACAAATGCTGCGCAGCTAGCGCCATTCGACGGCCAACACCGCGGTTCCTGGTGTGTCCGTTGTGCCGTGCGTGTGATCATTGCTTGTACAGCCCTCTCGCAGTGTCTGGAGCAAGTATGGTGGGTCTGACACACCGGTGTCAATGTGTTCTTTTTTCCATTTCCAGGAGTGTATATATATATATATATATATATATATATATATATATATATATATATATATATATATATAGTCATACACAGCGCAGTGTGTTACAAAAAGGTACGGCCAAACTTTCAGGAAACATTCCTCACATACAATGAAAGAAAATATGTTATGTGGACATGTGTCCGGAAACGCTTACTTTCCATGTTAGAGCTAATTTTATTACTTCTATTCAAATCACATTAATCATGGAATGGAAACACACAGCAACAGAACGTACCAGGAAATGTTCAAAATGTCCTCCGTTAGCGAGGATACATGCATCCACCCTCCGTCGCATGGAATCCCTGATGCGCTGATGCAGCCCTGAAGAATGGCGTTTTGTATCACAGCCGTCCACAATACGAGCACGAAGAGTCTCTACATTTGGTACCGGGGTTGCGTAGACAAGATTTTTCAAATGCCCCCATAAATGAAAGTGAAGAGGGTTGAGGTCAGGAGAGCGTGGAGGCCATGGAATTGGTCCGCCTCTACCAATCCATCGGTCACCGAATCTGTTGTTGAGAAGCGTACGAACACTTCGACTGAAATGTGCAGGAGCTCCATCGTGCATGAACCACATGTTGTGTCGTTCTTGTAACGGCACATGTTCTAGCAGCACAGGTAGAGTATCCCGTATGAAATCATGATAACGTGCTCCATTGAGCAGTACATACTGACGAAGCTTAAATGAGCTCTAACTTGGAAATTAAGCGTTTCCGGACACATGTCCACATAACATCTTTTCTTTATTTGTGTGTGAGCAATGTTTCGTGAAAGTTTGGCCGTACCTTTTTGTAACACCCTATATATACTGTCGCGAAAACTATAGTCATACAGAGCGCAGTGACTAAAGCAACAACATATATATAACGTTGTTGCTCTAGTCACTGCACTGCGTATGACTATAGTTTTCGCGACAATATGTCGTTACCTTCCCGTGTCAGCTAGCAAATGAGGCGGCTCCTGAAGGACTTCTCAGTGTTGACACTACGAGCAGTTGCCGTGCCTAGAGTGCCTGGTAACCGTGCTCCAGCTGCGATGGAGTCGCAGGCAACGGGGTTCGAACAGGGACTGCCAAAAGGTACAGGGGACTATCTGTGGACGCGGCCAGCATAACGGCCGGGGGGCAGAGGGGTTTGCCACGGGTTGCCGCCCCCGAGGCTCGAGCGCTTCTGCCCGGCAAGGTGCGGCCGCAGCTTCTCGGTCCGGTGGACCCGCGTCACAGGAGCTGGGCGAGTCGCAGCCAGCGTGAAATGAGGTCCAGAGCCCGCCCGCGGCCGCGTCACGGTGACGGCCTGCTCCGCGCCACCGCTGCGCTTCTTGCGGCGCCGCGGCAGACAGTCTGACGTCAGCCACCTGCCGGCGCGGCCGCGGGCCCTGACGTGCAAGTGACTCTACACGTCTCACGAGCTACAACTACCGTCTCCGGCGGGGAGCGAGTTACTATTTCCGATCAGGTTAATAATTCTTACCTGCGCGGCTAAACGTGTCCAGACTCTCGATGACGCGCGACAAAGTTAAGACTCTTAGTGGCTATCTTTTCACTGACATACCGATTTCCTGAAAACTGAAGAAACTGCAAAAAGGTGGGAATTTGAAGAGATGGGACCTGGCTGAACTGAAGGAACCAGAGGTTGTACAGAGCTTCAGGGAGAGCATTAGGGAACGATTGACAAGAATGGGGGAAAGAAATACAGTAGAAGAAGAACGGGTAGCTTTGAGGGATGAAATAGTGAAGGCAGCAGAGGATCAAGTAGGTAAAAAGACGAGGGCTGGTTGAAATCCTTGGGTAACAGAAGAGATATTGAATTTAACTGATGAAAGGATAAAATATAAAAATGCAGTAAATGAAGCAGGCAAAAAGGAATACAAACGTCTCCAAAAAGAGAGTGACAGGAAGTGCAAAATGGCTAACCAGGGACGGCTAGAGGACAAACGTAAGGATGTAGAGGCTTATCTCACTAGGGGTAAGATAGATACTGCCTAAAAGAAAATTAAACAGCCCTTACGAGAAAAGAGAACCACTTGTGTGAATATCAAGACCTCAGGTTTTTGAGGTTCGCTGATGACATTGTAATTCTGTCAGAGACAGCAAAGGACTTGGAAGAGCAGTTGAATGGAATGAACAGTGTCTTGAAAGGAACATCAACAAAAGCAAAACGAGGATAATGGAATGTAGTCGAATTAAGTCGGGTGATGCTGAGGTAATTAGATTAGGAAATGAGACACTTAAAGTAGTAAATGAGTTTTGCTATTTGGGGACCAAAATAACTGATGATGGTCGAATTAGAGAAGATATAAAGTGTAGACTGGCAATGGCAAGCAAAGCGTTTCTGAAGAAGAGAAATTTGTTAACATCGAGTATAGATTTAAGTGTCACGAAGTCGTTTCTGAAAGTATTTGTATGGCGTGTAGCCATGTATGGAAGTGAAACATGGACGATAAATATTTTGGACAGGAAGAGAATAGAAGCTTTCGAAATGTGGTGCTACAGAAGAATGCTGAAGATTAGATGGGTGGATCACATAACTAATGAGGAGGTATTGAATAGAATTGGGGAGAAGAGGAGTTTGTGGCACAACTTGACTAGAAGAAGGGATAGCTTGGTATGACATATTTTGAGACATCAAGAGATCACCAGTTTCGTACTGGAGGGCAGAGTGGAGGGTAAAAATCGTAGAGGGAGACCGAGAGATGAATACATTAAGCAGATTCAGAAGGATGTAGGTTGCATAGGTACTGGGAGATGAAGAAACTTAAACAGGATAGAGTAACATGGAGAGCTGCATCAAACCAGTCTCAGGACTGAAGACCACAACAACAACAACAACAGATGGAAACCCAGTTCTAAGCAAAGAAGGTAAAGCAGAAAGGTGGAAGGAGTGTATAGAGGGTCTATACAAGGGCGATGTTCTTAAGGACAATATTATAGAAATAGAAGAAATGTAGATGAAGATGAAATGGGAGATATGTTACTGCGTGAAGAGTCTGACAGAGTTCTAAAAGACCTAAGTCGAAACAAGGCTCCGGGAGTAGACAATATTCCATTAAAACTACTGACAGCCTTGGGACAGCCACTCCTGACAAAACTCTAGCATCTGGTGAGCAAGATGTATGAGACAGGCAAATTACCCTCAGACTTCAAGAAGACTATAATAATTCCAATCCCAAAGAAAGCAGGTGATGACAGATTGGAAAATTACCGAACTATCAGGTTAATAAGCCACTGCTGCAAAATACTAATGCGAATTATTTACAGACAAATGGAAAAAACTAGTAGAAGCCGACCCCGCTGGAGATCAGTTTGGATTCCGTAGAAATGTTGAAACACGTGAGGCAATACTGTCTCTGCGATTTATCTTAGAGAATAGATTAAGGAAAGGCAAACCTACGTTCCTAGCATTTGCAGACTCAGAGAAAGCTTTTGACAATGTTGGCTGAAATACACTCTTTCAAATTCTGAAGGTGACAAGGGTAAAATACAGGGAGCGGAGGGTATTTACTTTTTGTACAGAAACCACATGGCAGTTATAAGAGTCGAGGGACATGAAAGGGAAGCAGTGGTTGGGAAGGGAGTGAGACAGGGTTGCAGTCTCTCGCTGATGTTATTCAATCTGTATATTGAGCAAGCAGTAAAGGATGCAAAAGAAAAATTCGGAGTAGGAATTAAAATCCACGGAGAAGAAATAAAAACTTTGAGGTTCGCCGATGACACTGTAATTCTGTCAGAGACAGCAGAGGACCTGGAAGAGCAGTTGAACGGAATGGACATGCTCTTGAAAGGAGGATATAAGATGAACATTAACAAAAGCAAAACGAGGATAATGGAATGTAGTCGAATTAAATCGGGTGATGCTGCAGGAATTAGATTACGAAATGAGACGCTTAAAGTAGTAAATGAGTATTGCTATTTGGGGAGCAAAATAACTGATGATGGTCGAAGTAGAGAGGATATAAAATGTAGACTGGCAATGGCGAGGAAAGCATTTCTGAAGAAGAGAAATTTGTTAACATCGAGTATAGATTTAAGTGTCAGGAAGTCGTTTCTGAAAGTATTTGTATGGAGTGTAGCCATGTATGAAAGTGAAACGTGGACGATAAATAGTTTGGACAAGAAGAGAATAGAAGCTTTCGAAATGTGGTGCTACAGAAGAATGCTGAAGATTAGATGGGTAAATCACATAACCAATGAGGAGGTATTGAATAGGATTGGGGAGAAGAGGAGTTTGTGGCACAACTTGACTAGAAGAAGGGATCGGTTGGTAGGACACGTTCTGAGGCATCAAGGGATCACCAGTTTTGTATTGGAGGGCAGCGTGGAGGGTAAAAATCGTAGAGGTAGACCACGAGATGAATACACCAACCAGAGTCAGAAGGATGTAGGTTGCAGTAGGTACTGGGAGATGAAGAAGCTTGCACAGGATAGAGTAGTACGGAGAGCTGCATCAAACCAGTCTCAGGACGGAAGACCACAACAACAACAATCGATTTCCCGCCACCCTGCACGCAGCGGAGCATTCGCGGTGCGTTACGTTGGTGTATAAGTTTGTAGTGTTTGTGTTTTGCATGTTAGTATTCCGGTTGCTATAAATTTATTTAGGGATTGCAATTTTTATTTGTAGTTCGCTGTTGCTATTTGAGTTCACATATTGTCATTTTGGCATCTGTAGATAGTGAGTGGAGCTGGGGACGTTAGAAAATGGAGTGCCAAGAGGTAAAATCGGAGAATTTGCAACGTATTCTTTCGTTTGAGTTCAACAGAGGGATGTCAGCAACGGAGACAACCAGAAACATCTTTTAAATTCTGATTCTAATACTGTATCCCCTGTCTCTTCCAAATCGCCTCCTATTTGTTCTTCTACCACATCAGACAAATTTTCCCCTTCATAGAGGCTTTCAATGTATTCTTTCCACCCATCCGCTCTCTCGTCAGCATTTAACAGTGGAATTCTTGTTGCACTCTTAATGTTACCACCCTTGGTTTTAACGTCACCGAAGGTTGTTTTGACTTTCCTGTATGCTGAGTCTGTCCTTCCGATAATCATTTCTTTTTCGACGTCTTCACATTGTTCCTGCAACCATTTTGTCTTAGCTTCCCTGAACTTACTATTTATTTTATTCCTCAGTGACATGTATTTCTGTATCCCTGAGTTCCCAGAAGATTTTTGTACTTCCTCCTTACATCAGTCAACTGAAGTATTTCTTCTACCCATGGTTTTTTTCGCAATTACCTTTTTTGTAAATATGTTTTCCTTCCCAACTTCTGTGATGGCCCTTTTTCGAGATGTCCGTTCCTCTTCAACTGTACTGCCTGCTGAGCTATTCCTTATTGCTGTATCTATAGCCTTAGAGAACTTCAAGCGTATCTCGTCATTTCCTAGTACTTCCATATCCCATTTCTTTGCTTATTGATTCTTCCTGACTAATGTCTTAAACTTCAGCCTAACCTTCATCACTATTATATAGTGGTCTGAGTCTGTATCTGCTCCTGGGTACGCTTTGCAGTCGAGTATCTGATTTCGGAATCTCTGTCTGAGCATGGTGTAATCTAACATATCTTCCCGCATCTCCCGGCCTTAACCAAGTGTACCTCTTCCTCTTGTGATTCTTGAACAAGATATTTGCTATTATTAGCTGAAACTTGTTACAGAACTCAATTAGACTTTCTCCTCTTTCATTCCTTGTCCCAAGCCCATATTCTCTTATAACCTTTTACTCTACAACAGCATTCCAGTCCCCCATGACTATTACATTTTCATTCCACTTTACATACTGTACTACCCTTTCAATATCCTCATAGACCTTGCCTTCCTAATCAGAATGATTCCTACTCCCGTAATACCATTTTCTGCTGCTGTTGATATTACCCTATACTTATCTGACCAGAAATCCTTGTCTTCTTTCCAATTCACTTCACTATCCCCTATTATATCTAGATTGCGCCTATGCATTTCCCTTTTTTAGATTTTCTAGTTTCCTTATCACGTTGAAGCTTATGACATTCCACGCTCCAACTCGTAGAACGTTATCCTTCCGTTGATTATTCAATCTTTTTCTCGTGGCAACTTCCCCCTTGGCAATCCCCTCCCGGAGTTCCGAATGGGTATCTATTCCGGAATCTTTTGCCAACGGTGAGATTATCATGACACTTCTTCGATTACCGGACACATGTCCTGTGGATACACGTTACGTGTCTTTAATGCAGTGGTTTCCATTGCCTTCTTCATCCTCATGCCGTTGATCATTGCTGATTTTTGCGCCTTTAGGGGCAGTTTCCCACACCTAGGACAAGAGAGTGCCCTGAAGCTCTGTCCGCTCCTCCGCCCTCTTTGACAAGGCCGTTGGCAGCAAAATAACTACTTTTTCCAGAATAAAACGTTACAGAAACACGTTGGAATATCTACCAAGTATCGCTGCCGTACGATGATTACAATCCACACTGGACGTCTGTGAGTAGCCCGCTTTATAATTATAACCATCCCGTGTGTCGGTGCCTTAAGACACAGCGTGCTGTAGCCAAGTTTCAAAGAGTTCGTTCATAACTGCAGCACTGTCTCCTTTAGCATGACAAGGCCAGACCACACACGACCCCTGCGACATCTGCAACAAGCCGCTGCCTTGGGTTCTCTGTCTTCGATCATCTTTCATACAGTACCGACTTGGCCCCATCCGGTTTTCATCTGTTTCAAAAACTTAAAGAACACCTTCGAGGATTTCACTTTGACAGTGATTAAGCGGTGCAAGCAGAGGGGAGGCCGGGGCTCCGTCAACAAAGTCAACCATTGTACAGTGACGGTACCAGCACGCTGCCCTCTCGTTGGGGGAAATAAATATGCAGACATGAAGAATAAAGATGCAAATGTTAACAATGTTTGTTATACTTGAAAAGCTTTAAGAGTGTTCACTTAAAAGTTCGGAGGCATTAATTTTCACCACACCCTCGTAGATGAAATGAATTAAATGTGTGCCCGCATCTCGTGATCGTGGGGTAGCGTTCTCGCTTCCCACGCCCGGGTTCCCGGGTTCGATTCCCGGCGGGGTCAGGGATTTTCTCTGCCTCGTGATGGCTGGGTGTTGTGTGCTGTCCTTAGGTTAGTTAGGTTTAAGTAGTTCTAAGTTCTAGGGGACTGATGACCATAGATGTTAAGTCCCATAGTGCTCAGAGCCATTTTTTTTAATTAAATGTACTGAAATGTATATCAGATTAATATTTCATAAAAATAAATGAGACAAACACGTTTTGTATAATATAACTGATATTTCTTCAGTTCAATGTACACTACTGGCCATTAAAATTGCTACACCAAGAAGAAATGCAGATGATAAACGGGTATTCATTGGACAAATATATTATACTAGAACTGACATGCGATTACATTTTCACGCAATTTGGGTGCATACATCCTGAGGAATCAGTACCCAGAACAAACACCTCTAGTCGTAATAGCGGCCTACCCATGCAGCTTCAACACTATACCACAGTTCATCAAGAGTAGTGACTGGAGTATTGTGACGAGCCAGTTGCTGGGCCACCATTGACCAGATGTTTTCATTTGGTGAGCTGGAGAATGGGCTGGTCAGGGCAGGAGTCGAACATTTTCTGTATCCAGAAAGGCCAATACAGGGCCTGCAATATACGGTCGTGCATTATACTGCTGAAATGTAGGCTTTCGCAGGGATCGAATGAAGGGTAGAGACACGGGTCGTAACACATCTGAAATGCAGCGTCCACTGTTCAAAGTGCCGTCAATGCGAACAAGAGGTGACCGAGACGTGTAACCATTGGCACCCCTTACCATCACGCCGGGTGATACGCCAGTATGGCGATGACGAATACACGCTTCCACTGTGCGTTCACCGCGATGTCGCCAAATACGGATGCGACCATCATGATGCTGTAAACAGAACCTGGATTCATCTAAAAAAATGACGTTTTGCCATTCGTGCACCCAGGTTCGTCGTTGAGTACACCATCGCAGGCGCTGCTGTCTGTGATGCAGCATCAAGGGTAACCGCAGCCATGGTCTACGAGCTGATAGTCCATGCTGCTGCAAACGTCGTCGAACTGTTCGTACAGATGGTTGTTGTCTTGCAAACGTCCCCATCTGTTGACTCAGGGATCGAGACGTGGCTGCACGATCCGTTACAGCCATGCGAACAAGATGCCTGTCATCTCGACTGCTAGTGATAAGAGGCCGTTGGGATCCAGCACGGCGCTCCGTATTATCCTCCTGAACCCACCGATTCCATATTCTGCTAACAGTCATTGGATCTCGACCAACGCGAGCAGCAGTGTCGCGATACGATAAACCGCAATCGCGATAGGCTACAATCCGAACTGTATGAATGTCGGAAACGTGCTGATACGCATTTCTCCTCATTACACGAGGCATCACAACAACGTTTCAACTGCTGTTTGTGTATGAGAAATCGGTTGGAAACTTTCCTCAAGTTAGCACGTTGTAGGTGTCGCCACCGGCGCCACCGTTGTGTGAATGGTCTGAAAAGCTAATCATATGCATATCACAGCATCTTCTTCCTGTCGGTTAAATTTCGCGTCTGTAGCACGTCACCTTCGTGGTGTAGCAATTTTAATGGCCAGTAGTGTAGACATCTGGTAAGGATTACCGGTACAGGCTGTATTACAACTGGCTGTACTGTAGTGGAAACAACAGTCGCGAGCTTCTGGGGGAGGTGCCGTCTCGCTGTGGCAGCTTTGATCGCCCTCCTGTTTCATCTCTCATTACTTGACTGTTTCGGTGTCGTAATGCTCTGTTAACGAGTTTGAATTCTTTGCTGCTTATAGTCGGCCGCTGTTTTTCATGAACCTAATATTGCTCGTTACATTTCGTACATCTACGACACCCTGGTTTCACTTTTCTCTGTAGGCAGATCGCTCTGGTGATCCTTCCGCATGTCCACATCTCCGCCGCGTCTGGCTGAGACCTGCCCTCACTAAGCTCTTTGCAGCTCTTATCTGCATCGGGCTGAACATCGCACTCCACACTCTTAAAGTCTATGGTCGTGAAACGACGGCCTGCCGTTCTGTCATATTTTGTAATAACAAGTATCTAGCAACAGAGAGCAGAATCCATGAACGTCAACTGCCGTTTCGAGCTTCTTAAGAGAGTACTTTCTGTTCAGTAAAAAAGATACAGAGACAGTAATATTTTAAGTTGCGCTTAATTTTAGTTGACGTTAGCGAATTCGACACTGTTAGAAAAATTTGCCGCTTACCTCAGGGACATGGCGTAAGTAGCGTAGTCACTTCTGTGGTAGGGCTATGAGAGAGGGAATGTGTAGTGTTGGCAGAAGAGCCAACACTGTGTTTCTAGAGGAGGCCGAAATGCACGCGTTTAATTACACGCTGACTGGCGTGAGGTCTGGAACAGGACAATATCTTGAGAATGTCAAATAAAGTACGTAGATGATGTAATACTTAACTTTAATCCACAATTGTATAACATCTCTCGTTACGGTACATGCTTCATAATATTAATTATCAATTGAATACTGCGCCTTGCTAGGTCGTAACAAATGTAGCTGAAGGCTATGCTAACTATCGTCTCGGCAAATAAGAGCGTATTTGTCAGTGAACCATTGCTATGAACGTCGGCTGTACAACTGGGGCGAGTGCTAGTAAGTCTCTCTAGACCTGCCGTATGGCGGCGCTCGGTCTGCTATCACTGACAGTGGCGACACGCGGGTCCGACGTATACTAACGGACCGCGGCCGATTTAAAGGCTACCACCTAGCAAGTCTGGTGTCTGGCGATGACACCACAGAATGTCTTATTGTTTGTCTTCCAATACTAACGACTCACGGACGTGCGCTACTCGGGTATAAGTGGCATGGACTCACGAATGCTCGTTATAGAGACGGCCATCAACAAATGCGGTACATATTTGTACCAAGGAATATGAAATTAAAGTAAAGTTGTTGCGATACAACGCAATGAATGGAAGAAAATCGAGACTGAAAACATTTAGTAAGTCTCTGGATTCGTCTCTCTTATTGTACAACGCATTTAAATACAATTACTTTTATTAATAATTCATCGTCAACGCACACAGACAACACAACAACAATTCGTCAGAGAATTACAACGTCACAACTTTGGGGTCGCTGAGGGTGGCAGCAATCCGAAGCAGAGAATAGCCGACAAGGAGTGTTCCGAATAGCGCCGACTTTCAACGATCAGTACCTGGCCGCCGGCGACCAACTTCCTGCCTTTACTGTAGCAACTCTACTGGGGACTCTTAACGCACTATTATGCAGGCACCAGATAATAATGTCGGTAAATATCAGTCCCGAGGTGCAGCACCTCAGTGTCAAAGGTCTTATCGATCGCCTCCCTCCTCTTGATGCTCTTCTGTTTGCTCTTTAAGAAATTTTTCGTTTTCTTTAACGTCAGTTTCTAATTCCAAGCGTGCAATTATTGTCTTTAAAAATTATATTCTATGATTCACAAAACTGACCGACATGTTTATTTCTGGACATTACGAGTGACACTTTTCCAGTGATTTGTTCAGCACCCGTACGTAATACTAACGGTTTTTTTTTTTTTTTTTTTTTTTTTTTTTTTTTGCGAAAGCTTTTTATTTTAGTTTTAAATCTCAAGTCCCCGACGTGGTATGATAACCGGTACGAGTTCTTAGCAACTGACCATCAGGTGATTTTAACGCGCTGTTACTAGTTAAACTACAATCTAAGAGGCTAAAAGAGGCGACTATAATGATACCATTTGCGACGCCGTGTGAGAAGGTGAGGTTGTAGCGAACGCTATAAGTACCTGCACAACATTCGCTAATGCATTTCTATTTAGCTCTCGAGTGTAATTTAGTTTGCTGCCGCGGGTACTGAACCTTCTACGGGAAAAGGCAGTGTGGTTAATGAAGCGGAACACAAAACTGCTACATGCACAGCGACATAAAAAAAAAGTGGTCATTCTGCTTAGGACCTTAGATTAATGAAGGTCTTTTAGTGCGACGTGCCGTATAATGGGATAAAACGAAACGCCGCTTGTGTAATTAGCTGAATGTCTTTGCGGTTGAATAGGTCGTGACGAAGCGGTTTGGTCGGCGTCTGGCGGGGCAACCGCAAGGAATCTCGAAGCATGTCCTGAGAGCAAGGCAAAGATGTCCCTGATGTCCCTTCAGCAATTAAAGCTAATAAAAAATTCGCAGTCATAGCAAGAGCAGGGGGAACAGGGGGGGGGGGAGAGATGAGTATTGAACTCTGGTGACAAAGCAGAAGCTGGTAAAGGAACAGGGGTAGACACCGGCGCTCCACTACAGTTCTTTTAAGTTATCAGTCATTCCTCCAGTCAGGTGCTGTCAACACCTACACTGTATTCTGGGAGCACTACCTATCGGTGTGTGGGAAAGGATGCTTCGGAAGCCAGTAGAATCCGTCCCCGTCCCCCCCCCCCCCCACCCCCCAAATTCCTCGCATCCTCACCCCTCCTCTCCCACTTCATATTCCGTATGAAGTCTAACGTCTCTGATTTACCCATGGTCAATTCGCGAGGTGTTTGAAGAAGTAACATGTGGCCTGACTTCTAGGAACGCACGTCATCGGAATTTTACACAGCGAGCTATGGTGCACAATGCGTCTGACGCTGCAGACTGATGAACATATCTGTCTGAGGCGCCCTCTCCTGTACTTAACGAGCCTGTGACAAAAGGCGCTGCTCTTCCTGCAGTTATGAATGTCTCCTGTATTACTCTTACGATTCTGAAAGCGACGTCCTTCCAGGGTAAATTAAACTGAAGAGCCAAAGGAACTAGTACACCTGCCTAATATCGAGTAGGGCTCCCGCGAGCACGCAGAAGTGTCACAACACGACGTGGCATGGACTCGACTAAAGTCTGAAGTAGTGCTTGAGGGAACTGAAACCATGAATCCTGCAGGGCTCTCCACAAATCTGTAAGAGTACGTGGGGATGTGGATATACACTCCTGGAAATTGAAATAAGAACACCGTGAATTCATTGTCCCAGGAAGGGGAAACTTTATTGACACATTCCTGGGGTCAGATACATCACATGATCGCACTGACAGAACCACAGGCACATAGACACAGGCAACAGAGCATGAACAATGTCGGCACTAGTACAGCTTGCCATGCCATTTCCACCTGGCGCCTCAGTTGGACCAGCGTTCGTGCTGGACGTGCAGACCGCGAGAGACGATGCTTCATCCAGTCCCAAACATGCTCAATGGGGGACAGATCCCGAGATCTTGCTGGCCAGGGTAGTTGACTTACACCTTCTAGAGCACGTTGGGTGCCACGGGATACATGCGGACGTGCATTGTCCTGTTGGAACAGCAAGTTCCCTTGCCGGTCTAGGAATGGTAGAACGATGGGTTCGATGACGGTTTGGATGTACCGTGCACTATTCAGTGTCCCCTCGACGATCACCAGTGGTGTACGGCCAGTGTAGGAGATCGCTCCCCACACCATGATGCCGGGTGTTGGCCCCGTGTGCCTCGGTCGTATGCAGTCCTGATTGTGGCGCTCACCTGCACGGCGCCAAACACGCATACGACCATCATTGGCACCAAGGCAGAAGCGACTCTCATCGCTGAAGACGACACGTCTCCATTCGTCCCTCCATTCACGCCTGTCGCGACACCACCGGAGGCGGGCTGCACGATGTTGGGGCGTGAGCGGAAGACGGCCTAACGGTGTGCGGGACCGTAGCCCAGCTTCATGGAGACGGTTGCGAATGGTCCTCGCCGATACCCCAGGAGCAACAGTGTCCCTTATTTGCTGGGAAGTAGCGGTGCGGTCCCCTACGGCACTGCGTAGGATCCTACGGTCTTGGCGTGCATCCGTGCGTCGCTGCGGTCCGGTCCCAGGTCGACAGGCACGTGCACCTTCCGCCGACCACTGGCGACAACATCGATGTACTGTGGAGACCTCACGCCCCACGTGTTGAGCAATTCGGCGGTACGTCCACCCGGCCTCCCGCATGCCCACTATACGCCCTCGCTCAAAGTCCGTCAACTGCACATACGGTTCACGTCCACGCTGTCGCGGCATGCTACCAGTGTTAAAGACTGCGATGGAGCTCCGTATGCCACGGCAAACTGGCTGACACTGACGGCGGCGGTGCACAAATGCTGCGCAGCTAGCGCCATTCGACGGCGAACACCGCGGTTCCTGGTGTGTCCGCTGTGTCGTGCGTGTGATCGTTGCTTGTACAGCCCTCTCGCAGTGTCCGGAGCAAGTATGGTGGGTCTGACACACCGGTGTCAATGTGTTCTTTTTTCCATTTCCAGGAGTGTATTATGAACAGCACATTGCAAGTCATCCCAGATATGCTCAGTAATGTTCATGTCTGGGGAGTTTGGGTGTCAGCGAAAGTGTTTGAACTCAGAAGAATGTTCCTGGATCCACTCTGTTACAGTTCTTGACATGTGGGGCGTCACATTGTTCTGCTGGAATTTCCCAAGTCCGTCGGAATGCACAATGGTCATGAATGGACGCAGGTGACCTGACAGGGTGCTTACGTACTTGTCACCTGTCAGAGTCGTATGTGCTCGTATCAGGGGTCCCATATCACTCCAACTGCAGCCGCGCCGCACCTTAACAGAGCCTCCGCGAGCTTGAACAGTCCCCTGCTCACATGCGGGGTCCATGGATTCATGAGGTTGTCTCCATCCGTTCGCTACAATTTGAAACGAGTCTCGTCCGACCAGGCAACATTTTTCCATTCATCAACAGTCCAGTTGCGGGGTTGACGGGCCCAGGCGAGACGTGACTTCGATCTGCTTATAGGCTTTACACAAAACCTTTTAGGATCTGTGATGTATTACTTTCATAACACTCATTTTGGCTTTCCACAAATCTGTGTGTCCGACAGGGACTCGTAAGCCGGAACATTGTCCTTTCGCGAGGAAAAATGCTCTGTCGATCGAACTATGCAGGGGCGACTTCTGACCTTCTCTTACGGCTTTACTTTCGCCAGTAATTCTCGTCCTACATTTCGGACTTGACGTAACTTTTTCAGTATATGTTTCCAGAATGAAATTCTATGAAATTAGGAAACTAAGAGAGGTACTTGCAGAAGAACAGCTGTGAGGACAGGCCTTGACAATGGCTGGATGGCTCAGTGGGTAGAGTACTTGCCCATGAAAAGCAAAGGTCACATGTTTGAGAGCTGCTCCGGCACACAGATTTAGTCTGCTAGAAAGGATAGGTGGAAACAGTACATTGAAGGATTCTATGAGAGGGACGATTTGTCTGATATGATAGAAGAAGAAACAGGAGTCGATTTAGAAGAGATAGTGGAACCAGTATTAGAATTTAAAAGAGCTCTGGAGAACTTAGGATCAAAAAAAGGCACAAGGGACAGACAACATTCCATCAGAATTTCTAAAATCATCGTGGGAAGTGGTAACAAAACGACTATTCACGTTGGTTTGTAGAATGTATGAATATGGCGACATATCATCTGACTTTCCCAAAAATATCATCCACACAATCCCGAAGACTGCTAGTGCTGACAAGTGCGAGAATTATCGCACAGTCACCTTAACAGCTCTTGCATCCAATCTACTGACAAGATTATATACAGAAGAATGGAAAAGAAAACTGAAGATGTGTTAGAGATGACGATCAGCTTGGCTTTAGGAAGATAAAAGGGCTAGAGAGGCAGTTCCGACGTTGTGATTGATAATGGAAGCAAGATAAAGAAAAATCAAGACGTTCATAAGATTTTTCGACCTGGAAAAAGCGTTGGTGCAAGATGTTCGAAATTCTGAAAAAAATTAGGGTTAAGCTATAGGGAGAGACGGGTAATATATAATACGTATAAGACCCAAGAGGGAATAACAAGATTGGACAACCAAGTTCGAGGTGCTAAGATTAAAAAGGATGTAAGACAGGGATGTGGTGTTTCGCCCATACTGTTCAATCTGTACATCGAGGAAGCAATGATGGAAATAAAAAAAAGTTGCTGATCAAATTGCTATCCTGAGTGAAACTGAAGAAGAATTACGTGATCTGAGGAATGGAACGAACAGTCTAATGAGAACAGAATATCGATTAAGAGTAAATCGAAGAAAGACGAAAGTTATAAGAAGTAGCAGAAATTAGAACGACGAGAATGGTTCAAATGGCTCTGAGCACTATGGGACAACATCTGAGGTCATCAGTCCCGAACGACGAGAAACTTAACATCAGGATTGATGATCACGAAGTAGATGCAATTAAGGAATTCTGCTACCTAGACTGCAAAATAACCAATGACGAACGGAGCAGGGAGAACATCAAAAGCAGATTAGCACTGGGAAAAAGGGTATTCCTTCCAAGAAAAGTCTACTAGTATCAAACATAGACCTTAATTTGAGGAAGAGATTTCTGAGAATGTACGTTTGTAGCACAGCATTGCATGGTAGTGAAACGTGGACTGTGGGAAAACCGGAACTGAAGAGAATCGATGCATTTGAGATGTGGTGCTACCGACGAATGTTGAAAATTAGGTGGACTAATAAGGTAAGGAACGAGAAGGTTCTGAGCAGAATCGGAGAGGACAGGGATACGTGGAAAACACTGACAAGGAGAAGGGACAGGATCATAGGACATCTGTTAAGGCATCAGGGAATGACTTTCATGGTACCAGAGGGAGCTGTAGAGGGTAAAAACTATAGAGGAAGACAGAAATTGGAATACATGCAGCAAATAATTGAGGACGTAGGTTGCACCTGCTACCCTCAGATGAAGAGGTTGGCGCAAGAGAGAAATTCGTGGCAGGCTGCATGAAACCAACCAGAAGACTGATGACCCAAAAAAAAAAAAAAAAAAAAAAAACCCTTTCAAACCGGCGCACACCGCGCTACAAAGTGAGATTTCTAAATCTCTGGTAAAGTTCGTGAACAGTGAATACATTAAGCTCAAACCCACTGCTTTTGAGGAAAGTACGTGACAAAGACATCATAACATACGTGGTCCGGTGACATTAATGTGCCCACGGTGCACGGTCTACATTAACATTCAGTAACAACTCAGAGACGGCAGATGACAGCACTACCAATGGAATGTACATAAAGCATGTCGGGGGAGGAGGGGGGGGGGGGGGGGGACGCGGAAAAGAGTGCATTCGCGGTCGTAATGCAGAAACGGACCGATTTATCTGATGTCCAAAAGGATATGATCATTGGCTTCCGGGCCAAGTGTGGAAGAATTTCCGAAATAAATAAGTTTGTTAACTGTTTTCGTGCCACCGCAGTCAAAGTACGAGTGGCGTTGAAAAGTCCGTGCAAAGTCTGAGAGATGGCACCACCGACGCGTATAGAGGTCATTTTTAGTTAGTAGCATCTTTGGAAAGAACGCACACCAAGTTTCAGCCATATTGGTCTATTTCTTTGTGTTTGGCATTCGTGTGAATCGAAGTCGAGTGATTGTCAAAAAATGGACGAAGAAGAATTTCGTGTGGTGATTAAACAATACTTTATGAAAGGCAAAACGCCTCAGGAGACTAAAGAGAAGCTTGATAAACATTACGGTGACTCTGCACCCTCGATTAGAACAGTTTATAAGTGGTTTCAAAATTGTCGGAGTGGCCATATGGGCACAAGTGATGCTGCACCTTCTGGACGCCATGTGGAGGTTACGACTCCAGAAAACATTGATAAAATCCATGATATGGTGATGGATTCCAGACGAGTTAAGGTGCGTGAGATTGATAGTGCTGTGGGCATCTCGAATGAACGGGTACATTATATTTTGCATAAACATTTGGGCATGAGAAAGCTATCCGCAAGATGGGTTCCGCGGTTGCTCACGCTTCACCTAAAACGGAATCGTGTGAAGTGTTGCAAGATGGTTTTCAGCTGTTCAGGAAGGATCCGCAGGACTTTAAGCGTCGTTTCGTCGCTGTGGATGAAACATGGGTACATTACTATACTCCTGAGACCAAACAACAATCTAAGCAATGGGTTACCAAGGGAGAATCTGTACCAAAAAGGGGGAAAGGTTATGGCGACTGTCTTTTGGGATTCGCAAGAGATTATCCTCATCGACTATCTGGAAAAGATAAAACTATTACAGATGAACATTATTCATCGCTGCCGGCCGGAGTGACCGAGCGGTTCTAGGCGCTACAGTCTGGAATCGCGCGACCTAACGGCCGCAGGTTCGAATCCTGCCTCGGGCATGGATGTGTGTGATGTCCTTAGGTTAGTTAGGTTTAAGTAGTTCTGAGTTCTAGGGGACTGATGACCTCAGAAGTTAAGTCCCATAGAGCTCAGAGCCATTTGAACCATTTTTATTCATCGCTACTGGACCATTTGAAAACCGAGCTGCAAGAAAAACGCCGGCGATTTGAGAGCATAAAAGTCCATTTCCATCACGACAATGCACCAGCACACACCTCAGCAGTTGTGATCGCAAAATTAATGGAAGTTGGTTGGTTGGTTGGTTGGTTTGGGGAAGGAGACCAGACAGCGTGGTCATCGGTCTCATCGGATTAGGGAAGGATTGGGAAGGAAGTCGGCCGTGCCCTTTCAGAGGAACCATCCCGGCATTTGCCTGGAGTGATTTAGGGAAATCACGGAAAACCTAAATCAGGATGGCCGGACGCGGGATTGATCCGTCGTCCTCCCGAATGCGAGTCCAGTGTCTAACCACTGCGCCACCCCGCTCGGTAATGGAAGTTGGATTCCAACTCGTTCCACATCCCCCCTGTTCTCCAGACTTGGCTCCCTCAGACTACTATTTGTTCCACAATTTGAAGAAATGGCTGGTGGGACAAAAATTTTATTCAAACGAGGAGGTGACTGCAGCAACTAATAGCTATTTTGCAGACTTGGACAATTCCTATTATTCGGAAGGGATCAACAAATTAGAACAGCGTTGGACGAAGTGTATGAGTCTAAAAGGAGACTATGTCGAAAAATAAAAAAGGTTTACCCCAAACACGTAAGTACTTTTTATTTTTGCACGGACTTTTCTAACGCCCCTCATATACCGTGCATGGCAAAATAGCGCTATCCAAAATCAGCTGTGTAGACGGAGGTGAATGGCAGTCGCAGAGGTGTGTACAGGCGAATAGGCGTGCAACTGTTACGTAACTAACCAGCCAGATGCACTACAGTGTCTCCTCAACGACCGACCAGCGAACATCGCTGTGTACGGGCCTCTGCCGCAGGCGCCCGATTCACTCGCCCACGCCGACTACTGTTCATGGGCGATGAAACCTGGAATTTGCACCCCAATACCGTAACTGGACGTCCATGTCGACAGACGACTTTTTCATATGTATCACATTTTATGTTCCATGGGGCAAATGACCGTTACTGTGAACGGCGTAAAACGTCTGAAAGCGAACATCCTGCAACAGTCGTTAGAAGGGTCCAGACCAGCGGGTATTCCCTGGGTGATCTCGTTACTCTGAAAGGCACAATGGATCAGCATAAGCATGCATCCATCCTTGGGGCCCATGTCAACCCCTACATGCAGTTTGTTTTTCCTCAGCTCTGTGGCATTTATCAGCAGAACAATGCAACGTGCCACACAGCTCACAGTATACGTGCGTGGTTCCAAGAGCATCAGGATGAGTTTAACATACTCTCCTGACCGCCAAACTACCCGGATTTGAACCCAATTGAGAATCCGTGGGAGCACTGAGCGCCATGGATCCTCAACAGAGAAATCTAGCTCATCTTGCCACGGCACTGGCCTCGACACTGTATCATGTGCCTCTCGGAATCTCCCAGATCTTATTCAGGCTTTTGTCAGGTGGTCACATTAATGTGACTGGACAGTGTATTTTATAGTACTGGTATTAGTTGTTGAACAGAACACAACTGACGTACAAATATGAGACACGCAGATAATAAGTAACTCTTCTGTATCTCCGAAATACCAGACAACTCACTCCCACCACTCTCAGACTATGCCTTAGACCTGTTCAGACTGGTCGACTGCAGCTTTCAAGGCAGTACGAGGAGTGATCTATGATCGTGGGACACCTGCATCCGCTATTGTCAGTAAACGAATCTTGATGATCATGCTACTGCTTCTTTATTCACACAGCTACTCATTTGGCCTCAAGGCTGGATGGTCCCCATTGCAGACCTTCCTACCTCAGAGGGATCCGAAGAAGTACCAGGAATTTAACCTGCCACACCGAAGGCAGCAGTTTTAATCTCTGAACCGGACCCAGCCTATATCCTGCAGGTTCTTTAAACCATGGAACTGAGAAGCACGACGAATACTGTAATGATGACTGGGTGTTGTGTGATGTCCTTAGGTTAGTTAGGTTTAAGTAATTCTAAGTCTAGGGGAGGGCTTGGTCCCAGGCACGAATCCGCCCGGCGGACTAGTGTCGAGGTCCGGTCAGCTGGCCAGTCTGTGGGTGGTTTTTAGGAGGTTTTCCATCGGCCTCCGCGAATGCGGGCTGGTTCCCCTTATTCCGCCCCAGCTACACTTTTTCGGCGATTGCTGCGCAAACAAGTTCTGCATGTACGCGTACACCACCATTACTCTACCACGCAAACATAGGGGTTACACTCGTCTGGTGTGAGACCTTCTCTGGGACGCAGGGGGGGGGGGGGGGGGGGGTCCACTGGGGGCCGAACCGCACAATAACCCTGAAAGAGTGGTTCGGTGTGGGGCGGCGGAGGGGTGAAGTGGACTTTGGTAGTCGTCGTGGGGTTGTGGACCACTGCGGCTGCGGCGGGGACGGAGCCTCTCCGTCGTTGCTAGGCCTCCGGTTAACATACAATAGCCGGCCGAAGTGGCCGTATGGTTAAAGGCGCTGCAGTCTGGAACCGCGAGACCGCTACGGTCGCAGGTTCAAATCCTGCCTCGGGCATGGATGTTTGTGATGTCCTTAGGTTAGTTAGGTTTAACTAGTTCTAAGTTCTAGGGGACTAATGACCTCAGCAGTTGAGTCCTATAGTGCTCAGAGCCATTTGAACCATTTTTTGAACATACAATACAATACAACACACCGTCAGGTGGCTTGCGGAGTATGGATGTAGATGTAGGTAGAGTAGGGTTACACTTTTCAAAGGAATCACCGTGACGTTTGCGTTAAGCGATTCAGGGAAATCGCGTAAAGTCAACTCTGGATAGGCGGATGGGGATCTGAACCGACATCGTCCCGAATGGGGGTCCAGCGTCTGTGTGTGTCTGTCACGTCGCATATACCACTGACAAAATAACGCTCATTTCTAATTTCTTCATGTAGCTTCAATTTGTAGAAATACGAGCGTGAACACCATGTCAGTAGGAACTGATATTGTCTAACGGCGAATGAAGCGGTTTGTAGGCAGCTGCTGAAGACATCGTGGGAATGTTAGTGAGTTAGAATAGTGAGTGGACAGCGTTTCACAGTAAGAAACGACGCAGCAATTACACGGCGGCGGCCGCTGGGCACCTGTTCATTCTTCTCCCGAGCGCCTGCCTGCGGCAAATAGCACCTAACTCATGCCGACGATTTCCCTGTAGTAGAGGAATGTCTCTGCCGAGGGCCTGATCGGCTGCCGTACCGCTTGCCGCTTGCTACAGCTTCACGTTCGGTAGAAAAAAAAAAAAAAAGAAAAAAGTGAGGAAGACCTAACCGCCGACAGCTACGTCGAGTTATGGTCGTTTTAGTTTCTTCTGAAGCAATTACCTAGGCGCGCCGGCCTGTCGAGCAGAGCGGCAGGAGGTGGCCTTGCGCGATAGCCATTACGCGGCAGTTAGCTGGTACAGTATATAGCGAGACCAGTCCGGCAGCAGTGTAATCGCCTTCATCCAGAACCCGCCGAGACACTTTCGCCGCGCATGATGATGGTGTGGTCTCTTCCCGAAACAACCTCGACGACTTACTTCCATCGGAAGCAGACACGTTCTCTGCATTTTGGGTTAATGAGAAACTCTGTAGCGTTTTTTGGCTGTAATAGAAGATTTTACATGAGCTGAATAGCATGCAGATGTAGTTAATGACATACACTCTAAGAAAAAAAAGAACGACACGTGAGGAAGGAATAACCCGAACGGGACGAAAATCGATATATGCCATGTACATGTACAAACAAACAGAAAAATATAGACGATTTATTCAGCAGAAAGAAGTTCATAAATTGAGCAAGTCAATAATGCGTTGATCCACCTCTGCCGGCCGCGGTGGTCTAGCGGTTCTAGGCGCTCAGTCCGGAACCGCGTGACTGCTACGGTCGCAGGTTCGAATCCTGCCTCGGGCATAGATGTCTGTGATGTCCTTAGGTTAGTTAGGTTTAGGTAGTTCTACGTTCTAGGGGACTCATGACCACAGCTGTTAAGTCCCATAGTGCTCAGAGCCATTTGATCCACCTCTGGACCTTGAGTAATAAGTTTGCGGATTGGCATTGATTGATATTCCAGAATGAAATATAGTTCTGCAAGGTACGCAGGAGAGCTTCTGCGAAGTTTGGAAAGTAGGAGACGAGGTACTGGCGGAATTAAAGCTGCGAGGACGCGGCGTGAGTCGTACTTGGGTAGCTCGGTTGGTAGAGCAGTTGCCCGCGACAGGCAAAGGTCCCGAGTTCGAGTCTCGGTCCGGCACACAGTTTTAATCTGCCAGGAAGTTTCATTGATTGATATTGTTGGATGCCCTTGTGAGGGTCGTCGTGCCAAATTCTCTCCATTCGGCTCGTTAGATCGTTTGGCCTTGGCCAAAATGCTCCAAACTTTCTTAATTGCGGAGAGATCCTGCCACCTTGATGGCGAAGGTAGGGTTTGGCAAGCACCAAGACGAGCAGTAGAAACCCTCGCCGGGTGCGGGAGGGTTTTGTCTTGTGGAAATGTGAGCTCAGGATGGCTTTCAAGGAAGGGCAACAAAACAGGGCGTAGGATACAGTCGAAGTGTCGCTGTGCCGCAAGGGTACCGAGGAAGACAACCAAAGGGGTGCTGCTACGAAAGGAAACGGAACCTCAGACTACCACTCGTGGCTGTCGCGCCGTATGGCGGTCAACAATCAGGTTGGTACCCCATTGCCGTCCCGTGCGTCTCCAGACACGTTTCCGGTTGGGAATCTCATTCATTGGAGTAGGACTGTGTTCAGTGACGAGCCCCACTGACCCCACTGACCCGGGCAGCGGTGGGATAACCAACCCGACTGTTATCCTCCATACGGCCCGACAATCGGGAGTAATAGTCTGAGGCGTCATTTCATTTCATAGCAGGAACGCTTTTGTTGTCGTTCGCTGCAGCCTTACAGCACAAAATTCACGCATTCAGTTTGAGCTATACGCGAATGCCCAGAATCTCGCTGTTGGTGTATGGAAAAGCGGCACACGTTTCCTTTGACCCACAAGAAATGCGAGTTTGGCCTGTAATGTCTGGTGGACGAATCTAAATCACATTCGTGCATGAGAGAGTGAACAGCGAACGCTTTATAAAGCCGGCGCAACACTTTGTGTACGTAAGGAGCAGCAATACGAAATATGTGGGTTCAACAAGGCACTGCTAGTCATCGTACAGCCAAAAAAGTCATGACTTCCTTGCATCAGAGTCTTCATGGGCAAGTAATATCGAAATATTTCTGCTCCCATCGGTATGCTGATTAATTTACAACTTGTGACACTCGAAGGATGCAACTTAAAATAGTTACCTTCAAACTATTCCCAAAGTGCGGAAAGAAATTGAAGGATGTGTTGCTTGAGTGCCTTAGTGCCTCAACAAACGTTATAACATGTGTTTAACATCAAGGATCGTCGTATTCAGTCATGCGAATCGCACAATAGGGACCACTTTTAACAACTTTAGTAACGTAGTCGGTTTAATGCTGCGCTACAAAATGAACACATTGTATTAGTCTCTGACATCTATAACTGTCTTCTGAGCTTCCTATAATTTTCGGGTTTGTAGCCGGATCCCATCAACATTCTGCTACGATATTTCGGCCCAGAGACGCCCGGCCATCCTCAGGTGAGTAGACGAAATACTGAAGAGACCTGATGTTTTACGGCGCATGCGTTAGGTGATGACATGCGCGAGGCAGCCGAGTTGTGTGTGCTGCTCTCAGTGGTAAAATCAGGACAAACTAATCGCTGAATATCGACTAAGCATGTCGATTCCGTTGTGACTGCATCATTTTAATAATAGGATTCCAATTTTTATCAAGCTGAAAGCCGTTGTCACGATTCATTAAGTTATCAGCAAGACGTATTTCCACGGATTCTTTAATTACAGAGTCCCAGAAGCTGGACACGGGTGCTAAAATTTTGGTATTATTGTATTCCATTAAATGTCCCATGGATATGCGATGTTCCTTTCTCATTTAAACTCTTTACATGAGAACATCAAGTTTACTATGGAGATTGAGGAAGATGGGACTTTACCCTTTCTCGGCGTGTTAGTATGCCGTAAGAATGAGCGTTTTTGGCACATCCGGTTCACAGAAAACCCACACATATAGAACTACATCTTCAGGCGTCCAGCTGCCATCACGTCACACAAGCCGCTGGTGTTCTCAGTAGTTTAATTCATCGGGCGCATGTAATTTCCGATGCTGACAGCCTTCGTGGAGAATTAATGCATCTTCAAAAGGTTTTTAAAGAGAATGGCTATACTTCGCGTCAAATAAAGATGGCCATGCACAATTATAACAACAAGAAGCAACGCTCTGAGGAGGCTGATGACGATTATAAACAACTGCGTTCCTTCCATATGCCGGAAACGTGTCTTCTAAAATAGGCAGATTGCTTAGGAAGAATAATATTAATATCTGCCGTCCACCAGCAAAGACCAGGGCCTTAGTTGGATCCGTTAAAGACGATTTACAATTGAGGATGGCCGGACGTCTCTGGGCCGAAATATCATGGCAGAATGTTGATGGGATTCGGCTGCAAACCCGAAAATTACTGGAAGAAGAAATACGCCGGGAAAATCTCCTGAGCTCATTTACGTGATCGGTTTTACGTGAAAAAGAAATGCACTCGTTTCAAAAGCATATTAGGTACCGAAAGAATTCTTTCGAAGGTAGCTGGTTAAGGAATGGAGAAGGTGGATGTCTGAAGGTGGAAGATCGGGAGAGTAAGTAATGGGAGCAAGCTTCTGGACAACTGGCGTTGTCGTGGCCACAATGTGAGGCAGTGCTTTTTCGGTCTGAAGCAGCAGTTAATTCCGTCGTGTGGGTTGTTGGCAGAAAGTATCAGCGGTTGTGAGGTCAAATTTCAGAGGAAAGGCGTAGTAAACGATGCCTTCCTCGTAATGGACAGAAACTTTTGTGCATGGCCTTACTTTCTTGCTGCGGTCATCCATTAATATCTTTTTTTATTGTGCTGACATAATGATAACATCATTAAGCGCAAGCAATAGTCTTGGAAAGGAATATTGCCAACCTTGCCAGCGAGCCGAGATGCACGAGCTGTCACACAAGATATTTATCACATACCTATCTCCTGCTACATCTTAGACCGGTATACGTCTGAAAATTGTAATACAGAGTGCAGAATGAAAGATTTGAATGTGGTAACTATAATATGTTGCCCGGAGAAAGTCCACTACGCGCGAAAAGTATCAAATTGTTCATCCATTTTATTGTTCCCATGTGACGAAACTTCGTGTTTTGTGCTCCTCATAGACGCTGCAGAGAGAATCGGGGACAACCAAAGATCTTGTGTGAAACTGATATGATGAACAAATGAAAGAGGGCATTGCTTTTCCAAACGAATTTTGCAAATGTAAATTTTCTAAACCTCCGAGTTTCGAATTGGTTGCCTTCGACTTATCACAGCCGAGTAACCCTGGTCTCGGTTACGTATTTAGCTGGAGTTGGCTATGTGTGCAATTTATCTGTGGATGGTACCTTGTCGAATGATACTCCTTGGCAGATTAAAGCTATATGCGCGACCGACACTCGAATCCAGAATTTTTGTCTTTCACGAACAATGCCACTAAATTCTCGAATTTTCGCACGGCAGCAACATGTACTGCGTCTCCCGGATAAAAAAAATCTGTGCTTTTTTTCACGAAGCCTTTTGAAGAGTGTCTTCTTCAAAATATTATCAAAAGCGTTCTTCGGATCATCTGTAAAGAATTTATTTTGCATGAATAGCAGCTATAAGCGCACGAACAAATTAAGCAGACGCCTGTCAGCGACACACAGAGAAATGCAGTTGTTGCATGGAGTCCCGGAACATCTGAGAGTTCATCATATTAACTGAACAGTTCGATACCACTTCCCTAACTCAGAAGCAAACCGTCACCTTTCAGTCTAACGTAGACCTCGGGCTACATTAGAGCCCGGTCTGTCACACCGGCTTACATTCCAAAAACAAATTCAAAAGAAATTTTATCAGTATTCCCTTTTCGAGAAGACGAAACCGATATCCTGTATCGGCGGGTACGGTTGACCTGGTTCATTTGTGCGCAGCAGCAGGAGGAGTCGTTTCACCTTGGGGTGACTGACCTCGCCTAAACGCCCGCGCAGGATGCAGCACGATACGCGATAGCCATCACAACGGCCACACCACCCCGCTCCGGCTAGCCTGAGCTGGCGATACGGTCCGCATTGTGGGACGCGCTCATTAGAGACGCTACTCTAAGCGCTTCTGCAGCCACAGCGTGTGTCTGCACCGCCGCCTCTGTGGCTGCAGTGGTCTCTACCCGGTGCCGAGTAGTCGAAACAGTACTCGTCATACTCAGGCTATCTCCAGACTACAACGGGTCTTTCGCTCTGCAGCCAAGTGTACGGTACAATGTATGCTAATGGCAATGTGAGGATCTATCATTCACGGAAAGTCGACCACAGAATCACGACATTCGTGCGCCATCTTCACATCAGACATAGTATCAAAGTACGTTTAAAGACCGTACTCTAAGCCTCATTCCTTTCGGCCGAGCGCCACGCGATACCTTCTGAAGACGAACACCTTCCTGTGGGATACACGACTGAGACGTAAATTTCTTGGGAGGCAGAACAGTGCATGGGGAAAGCCAACAGGCGCCGAGGCATAATCTACGGATTGGCGTAAGACCGTTACTGTGATACGGCCCCAATTCCATTCGTAATCTGCAAACCACTGTGGAGTGTCAGGCAGAGGGTGGAGGAAAGGTACCTAATATGAGACACACTTTTGTAAACCCATTTGAAAGACCTTAAAGTAAGTGCAGTTGTATTTTTTATGATGGTAATAAGATCTTGCATTATTTAATTTTGTTATATAATTATCGTATTTGTAGTAATAAACAATCTTTCAGAGTAGTTATTAAATCTACACAAACAAGGCATTTCGTAGAAATGAGATCAAGATTTCCTAATATGAGACAGTAATAATATTTTGCTTTAATTATTTTATTACATAATAATGACATATGAATATACAATTTTTACATGTTCATTCATTTCTGTTATCCTTCACTCATTTCACAATACTTAGGTCTATATTTACGACATCCGGGGCAAACAAAATTGTCTTCTGTGACACCGCAATATTCATGAGCCCAGCGATAACATCTCGTGCACTGTACCCATTTCTCCCCGTGTCTGCCTTCAGAAAAGCGCCCAGTACAGAACAGACACTCTGTGTCATCGTCATCACTGCTGTCTGAATCCCCACTGTCATCAAGACGGACATCGGATGCCGAGTCACTAGACGATTCTTCTGCTTTAGGTCTACGATTTGAAGATTTTCCACTCTTCTCCCCAAATAAATTTCTCGCTGCTCTCTTAGCTTCAGCCTCTGATTTCTTCTGTGTAGATTCTTGCAATTGCTTCACATAAGGAGTTGAAGTTAGTAACGCAGCAGAGCACGAACGCAGCCGGCCGGAGTGGCCGTGCGGTTCTAGGCGCTACAGTCTGGACCCGAGCGACCGCTACGGTCGCAGGTTCGAATCCTACCTCGGGCATGGATGTGTGTGATGTCCTTAGGTTAGTTAGGTTTAATTAGTTCTAAGTTCTAGGCGACTCATGACCTCAGAAGTTAAGCTGCATAGCGCTCAGAGCCATTTGAACCAGAGCACGAACGCGATGTTTGACCTATTTGACCAACTCCAGGTGGTTTTGCGAAGTGTGGGAGAGGTCTGATGTCTGCCGGGCTGACAGCTTGACCATCACCATCAGTAGTTTCATTTTCGTTTTTGGCATCTCTTTCTTGAAGAGCGTTAGCATGGCTACGAATTGAAAATTCATGTTCCCTAAAGATGTTTCTGTTGCATGGGATGAGACCTGTTTTTCTGAAGGCATTCACAGATGCTTCCATTGTTGCCGTTCGGTTGTAAGCTGCCCCAAATAACCTTGCTAATAATAATGGGGTGATAACACGACCTGGGTTACTTGCCAACCACGTTTCTATCTCTTAGACATAGTAGGTTTTCAAAGACCCCATAAATCCGACGTCAAGTGGGTGCATTTTATTGAGTGAGGTGGCAAACATAACATATGAACATTATTTTCACGTGCTTTATCTAACACATCGAGTTTCTTTGTGTGGGAATAATGTCCATCAAGAATCAAAATGACAGGGTCATTTGAAGATGGCTTTACGTGACTCACAAAATAATCAAACCACTGAGTAAAAATGTCAGTTTGTGTCCAGCCACTTGGATGACAAGCTGATATTGATTCTGCAGGTGTACCGCCCATCAGGTTCCAGAAAACATTCCAATTTCTGATCATAAGACTAGTCGAAGTAATCCCTATTTATGATAATTTAATCGAATTAAAATAAACGCAGTTGCCAAACTTTTATTACAATAAATGATGAAATATTGTTATCTCATGACAGTATTGCGTAAATTACATGTAAAAAATCGAGAGAGAACGACTTCCCCCAATATGCGATAGGTATCGTAATATGCGACACTGTCGCGTATTTGGATCCCCATACTATCGCATATTGGGAATTTCGCCATCTTACACAAAGCATCACGCACTTGCTAACAACGTTCGTTGGAAAATGAACCTAATTGTCAATAATTATAGGTAATACCGTTACAAATAACAACAATAAAAGAGTGTAGTAATATCTACTCATCTTTAAGCTGAAATATTGTCTCAACACCGATGTCGCAAAAACTCCAAACACAAGAAATTTTGTATCAACCTCGGCGTACTGTGTCCGGCTCAACTATGGCGTCCTACTCGCTGTGTCGTCGTCTGGCACACAATAGACGTGTTTACGAAACTCTCCACCAGAGTGCAACCCCTAACATGAGCACAGTTGGGGTGTCTCATATTAGGGAACTATCGCATAATAGGCACCTTTCCTCTACTTCCCACTGAACGAATTATCAGGCCAGCGTCCCGTTTCCTTGGCGTCTCGTAGGCGGGGAGAATGATTGCTTAAACAGCTCACAAGGAGGGAACATGGCAATCGTATTTCCGTAATTTTTCAAGAAAGAACAATCCGCCTAAGCGAATACATGGTACTGTCCAAAAATCTCGAGAAAATCGACTTTGAAGTTTTCCGAGCGTCTTTAAAATTCTACAGGAATATTGTTTTTTTGGAGGGCAGCGTGGCTCTGTGGAAGAATGATCGCCGGCCGGGATGGTCGAGCGGTTCTAGGCGCTACAGTCTGGAACCGCGCGACCACTACGGTCGCAGGTTCGAATCCTGCCTCGGGCATGGATGTGTGTGATATCCTTAGGTTAGTTAGGTTTAAGTAGTTCTAAGTCTAGGGGACTGATGACCTCAGAAGTTAAGTCCCATAGTGCTCAGAGGCATTTGAACCATTTTTTTTTTTTAAGAATGCTCACATGTCACCTGGGCGCCCCGCTTTCCAGTCCTGACCACAGCAGAATTTCAAATAAACTTGCATGTAAAGGTTTCAGGAAGTACTGCAACCAATCGCCGTTTTTTCTTAAATTTTTATTTATTCACGATCGGTTTCGAATCGCCTGCCGATTCATCATTAGATGATACGATCTAGTTTGGAGCATTGTGGGGGTCGTGCATCTGTGGCAAATATAGGGACGAAAAAGTGAGCACTGTATGTGGGAAGAATATTAAGATCGTAAGATTAATTTTATGGTATTACTCACTGTTTTAGTTCTTGTTGCAAGCATTGCTCTCGAAAACATAATGTACACTTTCCACTATCGTTAAATATCAAGTGAAACAGGCACTTTTCCACCGATGATGACTCCCACATACTTTGCAAAATATAAACAAACCAAGAGTGTGGCTACTGTTGTCTCCAAAGACGGTGAATCGCCAGGCGATTCGAAAGCGGGCATGAACAAATAAAAATTGAAGAAAAAATGGCGATTAGTTGCAGTAATTCATGAAACCTTTAACAAGACAGTCGCAGTGTTCCAAATCCAGAATGAATAAAAGTTTTAAACTTGCATGTGCTACGAGCGTTTCCATGAAGTGTAAAATAAATAAAGATGGAAAACAAATCGAAAAATCGGTAGCGCTCAACACTGGTAATAACGAAATGCCGGCCGGGGTGGCCGAGCGGTTCTAGGTGCTACAGTCTGGAGCCGCGCGACTTCTACGCTCGCAGGTTCGAATCCTGCTGCGGGCATGGATGTATGTGATGTCCTTAGATTAGTTAGGTTTAAGTAGTTCTAAGTTCTAGGGGACTGATGACCTTAGAAGTTAAGTCCCATAGCGCTCAGAGCCATTTGACCAATAACGAAATTGATGGTTCGAGTCTCAATTCGGCCATTATTTTTTCGTTCATTAAAATAATAATTCATCAAATATATGCTAATTAACGTTATCTAACTGTCATTTTTGCGATAATTACACATCTTCTTATTTTTACATTTGCATATTCATCTACATCTACATGATTACTCTGTAGTTCACAATAAGAAGCTTCATCGAACAACCTTCAAGCTATTTTTCTACCGTTCCACTCTCGAACATCGCGAGGGGAAAAATGAACCCTTAGATCTTTCTCTGTGAACTCTGATTTCTCTTATTTTATTACGATGACCATTTCTTTCTATGTAGGTAGGCGCGAAAAAAAAATTTTTTCGCACTCTGAGGAGAAAGGTGGTGATTCAAATTTTATGAGAAGCTGTTGCACCAGCGAAAAACACCTTTGTTTTAATGATTGCCACACCAGGTCGTGTATCATATCCGTGGCACTCTCTCCCCTATTTCGCTATAATACAAATCGAGCTGCCCTTATCTGAACTTTTTCAATGTTAACCTTCGATCCTCTCTGATGCGGATCCCCAGTCTGCACGTTAGCACACCAGAAGAGAAAGAGCAAGCGTTGTGTAAAGCTGCCTCTTTAGTGGACCTATTGCAGTTTCTCATAGCTCTGCCGATAAATCGTAGCTTTTGGTTTATTTTACCCACAAAATTACCTATGTGATCTTCTAACTTAAATTATTCGTAATTGTAATCCCTAAGCATTTAACTGAATTTACAGTGTCAGGCACTTGATTCTCTCTTCCTCCTACTGCAATCCGTTTTTTGGCATCACATTTTTACTATAAACGCATTTAACCGAATTCACTTTAAAATTTCTTTCTGGCTGCCTTAAATAACACTGCGGTAATTGCCATTGCTTGCACGTGAGAAGCCCTCGCTAGGAAACTCAGCACACCGTTCTCTCTCTAGTTCCGTAGGACCACAGTGAGGAGCAAACCTCCAAGGCCATGGGACGTATCAGTACATGAAATTAAAACATGAAAGTAATAACAGATAAAATAAAATGTTTATGAACCCAAAAAAGTCAAGCCATAAGTTAATGTAAACCCAATCAACAAAAAATGGTTCAAATGGCTCTGAGCACTATGGGACTTAACATCTGTGGTCATCAGTCCCCTAGAACTTAGAACTACTTAAACCTAACTAACCTAAGGACATCACACACATCCATGCCCGAGGCAGGATTCGAACCTGCGACCGTAGCAGTCGCGCGGTTCCGGACTGAGCGCCTTAACCGCGAGACCACCGCGGCCGGCCCCAATCAACAATACAATACTATTGCAGACATGTGGGAGCATAGAGCGAAGAAAATTGAGTCTACCATCGTAATAAAAAGGAGACCGTTAAGTTCAGAACCAAAATATAAATCCCCAAGGCTGTTAAATACTTCTCTAAAAATTCTCGAGAAAATCGACTGTGAAGTTTTCAGATCGTCTTTAACAACCTAAAGCAAGGGTTATTTATTTATTTATTTATTAATATGGGCTGTGTGGATGTGAGGTATAACGCTCATTTGCCATGTCGGCGATCTGGGTTCGATTCTCAGCTGTAGTAACTCTTTAAACAAAGATGCTTGTTCCACAAGCCTGTCTCTCAAGTGTATAAAACACAAAGACGAAAAAAAATTATTTGTATGTTTTCAATTTAAATAACCATTATTAACAATTTTTATAAAAGACTGGTGATTAATAATTTATATTTGCAATGAAAACTGGACTTGAGCGCATGGTATGTAACTAGAAACGAGAAGACGTCAGTTTTTCATAAAAATTACGATTGGTTACGTGTTAATTCGTGTATATTGTACAGGCTTTATGCTTAAGTGCTGTGGGTATTTGAAATGAAAGAAAAAAATGAAAAAAAAGTCCGGATCAAGACTCGAACCAGCGTTCCAGTCTTACCAGTCTCGAGCACTACTGATTTTTTCTTTCATTTTTATGTATATTACGCCTCAGGGAAATGCTACTAGAACATTCACCTCTATTCAAAAAATTGCATCCGCCAGGAAACGAACCTAGGACGTTCATGTGTCATGCGAGCATCCTTTCATAGAGCCACTCTAGCTGCCGAAAAGAGGTCCTCACTTTACGCTGTGAAAGATGGTCGGAAAACTTCAAAGTCGATTTCCTCGAGAAATTTTTAAGAGTTGTAACAGCTTTGGGTGATTTAAATTGAGTTCTGAACTTAACGTATGAGAAATATAAAAAATTAGAAATACGACTGTTGTCTGGTCTTGTTGTGAGATGGGGTCATGCTGTTGAGTCGTACCCAGTTCTTGTACAGAAATAAACACTGCATTAGCACGGCGCCGGAACATTTCAGACACAATAAATTATGGTCTCTGACATGAAAGTAGGCTCGTTTTAAAATTAAGACTGCTTTCATTAAGAAATCATCATCGAAGAAGCAGCACAAATACGGGTAGGCAATCTCAGTCGCTATTATATCTGACGCTTCCTCGTGAGAGAGTGAGAATGGAAAGAGTGAGATGGAATGAGGAGAGGCGAGGAAGCCTTTGTGAGTGCAATACGGCCACAAGACCGGCATAGCTGGGTAGATAAGACCGCTATCGTAGCAGAGAATGAATAGGGCCTCGGAAGGGTGCTTTGCGAAACGAAGAGAACCTCATTACGGTACGAAATTGAACTGACAGAAGACAAGGTTAGTGTATGACTGACAGAAGAACAAAGAAACGAGCCTACAAGAGCGAAAGAGGGAACTGATTTAATCCGGTATTGGTTCAAATGGCTCTGAGCACTATGGGACAACTGCTGAGGTCATCAGTCGCCTAGAACTTAGAACTACTTAAACCTAACTAACCTAAGGACATCACACACATCCATGCCCGAGGCAGGATTCGAACCTGCGACCGTAGCGGTCGCGCGGCTCCAGATTGTAGCGCCTAGAACCGCTCGGCCACCCCAGCCGGCTAATCCGGCGTTGCCGCGTGTCAAACACTTGGACGTGACTGCTAAAGATGTGATGAATGCCGAACGAAACTAGTTTACCTATCAAACTAAGAGCGTTTTCAAGTCTCATCAGGATCTCTTCGCATCTAATACATCTGTCTGATTGTAATTGTTATAAATAGAGTAACTACACTTTCATCTACGATCTTGGTATACATACAGCGTATATCAAAAATGTACGGTCAAATTTTCAGGAAACATTTCTCATCCATAGAAGAATAAAAAACTACATGGACATGGATCTGGAAACGCTTTATTCCCATTTTATTTTTATTCTAGTTTACACATCTCGTTCCGTAGGACCAAAGTGAAGAGCAACCTCCAAGGTCATGGAACGTGTCAGTAAACGAAATTAAAGCAGAAAAGTAATAACAGATAAAATAAAATGTTTAGGAACCCAAAAAAAGACAAGCCATAAATTTATGTAAACGCAACCAACAATACAATACAGGCTGAGCTTAATGTTTCAAGGAGCTGCTCGTTATAACAGAAGGAGTGACCCATGAGGAAGCCCTTCAGTTTCGATTTGAAAGCGCTTGGATTACTGCTAAGATTTTTAAATTCTTGTGGTAGCTTATTGAAAATGGTTGCAGCAGAATACTGCACGCCTTTCTGCACAAGAGTTACGGAAGTGCGATCCAAATGCAGATTGGATTTCTGTCTAGTATTAACTGAGTGAAAGCTGCTAATTCTTGGGAATGGGCTGACATTGTTAACAAGGAAGGACAGTATCAGAATACCCAGACTAGTGACCAGGGTTCGACAAGAGGTTCGCGAACTTACACCACTTACTGGCCGAACCGCTCGTTTCTGAGCCAAAAGTATCCTTTGAGAATGGGAAGAGTTACTCCAAAATATAATACCATACGTCACAAGAGAATGAAAATAAGCAAAGTAGACTTCTTTTGGTACCGAACTATGAATTACTTCAGAGCCCGCATCTCGTGGTCGTGCGGTAGCGTTCTCGCTTCCCACGCCCGGGTTCCCGGGTTCGATTCCCGGCGGGGTCAGAGATTTTCTCTGCCTCGTGATGGCTGGGTGTTGTGTGCTGTCCTTAGGTTAGTTAGGTTTAAGTAGTTCTAAGTTCTAGGGGACTTATGACCACAGCAGTTGAGTCCCATAGTGCTCAGAGCCATTTGAATTACTTCAGATACTGTTCGAAAATATCCTTGAATTGCGTTTGATCAGTTACATTTAGCTGTTCGTGTTTATTGTTCCAAATGAAAGAAGGTAATGCTGACATGTGACTCATTTCATTACTTGTGCAGAATTGCGACTTATTTCGTTACTGTACTAGTGTCAGGCAAGTAGCATCAGCTGTATAGCGTTCATTACGGACTGGGATTCCGGTAGAGTACTCAAGAGTGGAATTGGCAGATGCTCATTTGGTGGGTGGATTAGCAGACGGTAATGAACGTGGCGCTCAGTGTTTGTGTCGGGAGAGATTTCCAGAAGAGCACTGCTCAGACAATAGTGCGTTTCAAGTAATTAATCATCGTCTTATGGAGCATGGGACGTTTAAGCCTACTACTTACCACTGGGGAGGCCTAGAAGGATGAGGACACTTCAGCTGGAGGAGGAACTTCTTCGTGCAGTTGATGAAAGCCCTAGTGTCACCTTGCAACAAATAGCTGCAAGTAATGTTGACCACATGACAGTCCGCAGAGTGCTACATGGGAACCTGCTGCATCCGTTTAATGAGCAGCCGATGTTCCTGCACGGAACTGCGAAAGGTTTACTCAACAATGTGTCAACCCACACTTTACTGAAAAAGTGCTGTTCACGGATGAAACTTCCTTGCAACGTTATCAGACTATTAATTTTCACAGTCAGCACGTATGAGCTGTCGAGAATCCTCAGAAAATCTTTGTTGATGGCGTGAGTGCACAATTTTGTGTCAATGTTTGAACCGGCACTGTTGGTGGCTTTCTTATGGGCTCGTGTTCATCCATCCTAGCTCAACGGGGTAACTTTCCCTGCTTTCTTAGAGAATACTCTACGTGTTAGAACTCTGATACAAAATGTACAGAGTGTATGTGCCCGTATTGTGGAAGGCTTCAGTCCGGAATCGCGCTGCTGCTACGGTCACAGGTTCGAATCGTACCTCGGGCATGGATGTGTATGATGTCCTTAGGTTAGTTAGGTTTAAGTAGTTCTAAGTCTAGGGGACTGATGACCTCAGATGTTAATTTCCATAGTGCTTAGAGCCATTTTTTGTGGAAGACTGCAAAACAGTAGGCTGTTCTCCGGGGTACATCACCGCATCAGGGATTCAATACGACGGTGGGTAGATGCATGTATCCTTGCAAACGGAGGGCATTTGCAGCATCTCACTTAATGTGCCGATGCGTTCTTTTCCTGTGTTCTTCCCATGTTTAATGTGTTGAAGAGTTGTAGAAACTGATCTCTAACATGGAAATAAAAGGTCTCTTTATCAATATCCATATCAGATACTTTCTTCCCTACGTTTGAGGAGAGTTTCCCGAACGTTTGGGCACACCTTTATGTTACACCCTGTATAAGTGTTAGATAGTTGCAAAACACATGAAACGAGAAAAGACATAAAATAGCTGGGAGCCTGAAAATTGCCGAGAGTTCAGGAGACAAATACGAAAATGCTTCGTCGTCAGTTGCTGAAGATAAGAGAAGACTGACTGCTAGACATCCCTGTTGGGGGAACACATCAATGCGTACAGGATGTCACATAAGCCGTAAAACGACTAAAACGTGGTGGGAAGAGATTATAGGACCGTTCCAGACAGAATTAAGACCTTTCTACCAGTTCTTTTTTGAATTTTGAATTTTATATATTGTCTGTCTTGCACGGCGACGATATCTTCTGTATGGCATCTTGGCAGCGTTCAATGCAGTTGCCTGTGCAGCAGCAGCAGCAGCAGCGCGAATGATCCGCTCCGCGGGCAGCGCTCGCTTTCATAGCCGCGCAGTCGCGCGGCGCGAGATAAGGGACTTAGAAAATTTCACACTGCCAGCCGAGTGTTATCCCGGACGCGGGCACTAGTCATACTAGGTGCCCGCGTCCGCTGTTTGTCAGTCTTCGGCGGCTGGCGCGCTGCCAAGATGGCATACAGAAGATATCGTCGCCGTGCAAGACAGACAATATATAAAACAATTGAAGACGTCGAAATGACAACATCTGCCGCTGACAAGAAGAAAAATACCATAAAATCTGTCGCTGCACACTCTCTACTAGATTTCAGAGTGGGGAGCGACAGCAGCACGCAGCTTCTTCTTGTGATAGTTCTCAAAAAATTTATTCACCAACGAAAAAGTCCGCCTTACAATTAACTTCCCAGGCTAGACTGATCACGTATGGCCCGCATCTCGTGGTCGTGCGGTAGCGTTCTCGCTTCCCACGCCCGGGTTCCCGGGTTCGATTCCCGGCGGGGTCAGGGATTTTCTCTGCTTCGTGATTGCTGGGTGTTGTGTGATGTCCTTAGGTTAGTTAGGTTTAAGTAGTTCTAAGTTCTAGGGGACTGATGACCATAGATGTTAAGTCCCATAGTGCTCAGAGCCATTTGAACCATTTTTTTGATCACGTATGTTCAATCTGACAAATGTATGGGCAATGAGTGTTCCCGAATACAACTGGACTGACAATGCATGTTTATTAAGACAATTGAACTTGCCACATACGGTCACTAAAAAAATATCCTTGAATTACGTTTGATCAGTTGCATTTAGCTGTTCGTAGGAGTTGAGCTTCAGTACAGTTGGTGCAAATGTGTTTGGATGTTCGATTTATGGGTGGATATGTCTAAATTCGTTTACAGTGCAGTTCCTAAAACACTAGCATTCTCGTTTAACGAAAGTTACCTCTTTGATTCTTTGCAATAATTCTTAGAGAGATCCCAATTTCGTGAAGCCTTTTGAGGGGACTGATGAAAGAGTTACGTCTAAGCTTTAAAGAACCGAGATAGTTTTGTATCTACATCTAAATGAGTACTGTGCAATTGACAGTGCCTGGCAGAGAGTTCAGTGAACCACTTTCACTTAATTTCTCTGCCTTTCCACACTCGAATAGCGTGCGGGGAAAACGAACTCTTCAGTCTCTCCGTGCGAGCTCTGATTTCTCCTCTTTTGTTACAACGATCATTTGTTCTTATGTAGGTGAGTATCAATAAAGCATTTTCGTATTCGGAGGGGAGCCTGGAAATTGAAAGATCTCGCCGCAACGAAAAACACCTTCGTTTAATGATTGTGTATTGTATCCGTGACACTATCTCACCTATTTCGTGATGATATAAAACGAGCTGCTTTTGTTTGAACTTTTTCGACGTCCTCCCTCAATCCTACCTAGCAAGAGTCCCATAGCACACAGGAGTATTCTAGCAGAGGACGAAGAATTGTAATGTAGACAGTCTCCTCCACGTATATCCTCAGCTTCCATCGTGAGGCAAGGTGGATGTTGTTCTGTCGAATAAAAACGCGATGTTTCGAGGGCCCGCCGATAAGGAGAACGGTCAGCAACAGGCCGTTGTTAACAGACTGCATTCCACAGGTAACTATCACTATACGTGTAGACATGGAGGATATGCTGCTTTTCGAAAGTCCCTATAGTCTGCCGGGTTTGAAAGGCGGCATTTTCCATCAGGATAACGTCTGCTCTGACACAATTCAAAATGCCTCATACGCTTCAGTGACCAACGCAGTCTCTACGGTGCCTTGTAAGGTGGCAACGGTCTTGCACCTTACACGAGTCCATTTAACGTGACTGTAATCACTTGGGCTCTGAGCACTACGGGACTTAACTTCTGAGGTCATCAGTCCCCTAGAACTTAGAACTACTTAAACCTAACTAACATAAGGACATCACACACATCAATGCCCGAGGCAGGATTCGAACCTGCGACCGTAGTGGTCGTGCGGTTCCAGACTGTAGCGCCTAGAACCGCTCGGCCACCCCGGCCGGCTGTAATCACTTTTCGAGCACTTTGGGCCAATAAAAACGACTGACAGTGGTGCAATCGCTTTGTAGATAAGTTGTTGTTGTTTGTTGGAGGGAGTAATACTCTAAATTACGGTGTAGGAAATCTATGTGGAAACGCATCGGCACGCTGGCTAGAAATATACAGCGAGAATTACGCGATTTTGTAATTATAAGATTTTCCGAGAGGCAGTATGCGAGACACAGCTCGGCTATGTCCCCGGCTAGCCGCCGAAGGCCACAGCCTGACTGTGTGATTGGTGAACTGGGGAAGTTCTGTAATCGGTTTAGAGAGGCCACAGCGGCCGCCAGCCTCTGAGGGATGCGCGGCTGCAGGTGTTCAAGTGTTTACCAAAACAGAGCTGGACGGGCTTTCCTGTGCTTGCTCTCGCCCATCTCCCAATAATTTTACGCCTTCGAGTAGCTCAGGTGGGGCAGGCCATGAGTTCCGAATAACAGAACTTTCAATGCAGGAGTTTGTATTCGCTACGACGGGGAATCTTACCGGGAAAATCTCGAGTGGTCTCTTAGGAGAAAAATTCCAGTAAACGTGTTATTGCCCATAGCTGTGGTTCTTCCCAGCCGGTGTGGGCGGAGTTTACTTGCGAAATTTTGTAGAAAGGGAAGAATTGTGGAAAAGAGTTCTATTTCCAGGCCGTACATTGGTCTGCACTGGCAAACTGGGTATTTTTAGAGCTTCTAGTGATGTGATTCGCTCGTTAAAAGTTCAGGTGGGAAAACAGAGGTAAAGCGCGATCTTGCTCGACTCTCTGTAGAGGTCTTCCGTTCTGGGCTCTCGTACTGAGAGGACGTTAGACAAGTCGTCTCCAGTCTTGGTCTTTTGTTCTGAGAGGACGAGTATTGTCCGAGTATTGTAAGAGTGTACTTTCCGAGACGCCACACGCCGACATCACAGCCGCGTCGTCACCGTCAGTGATCGCCTCTGCAACAGGAATATTATGGTGAGATCGCTCCTGCTTCGGCCTGTGTTAGGAGTAACGCTAAATAGTTGGATCACGTGCAATTGCTGTTTCCACAGAGGTTTCACGATACTTTGGGGTGTAGTAGTTCTTGGTATTTTACGTTTAGTGTCGATGTCAGTCGGTCAGCCAAGTTGTAAGAGATCGCGTTATGGACCGATTTCAACACAGTTCACTGCCAATCCCAGTTAGGAGGGTAATTTGTAAATTGTTCATTGTGGTTTATTCAGCATTGATCTGTAGGTTATAATAATTTTCTTTTGATTCAGTAGAGCCTTTACTTTCAGTAGAAGATCCCGAATCCAACCTCATGCTTATTTTTCATTTTTGTGCATGTGTTTGATGTCATTGAACTCCCTAAGGGCTCGTGATCGCTCATGTTTGGAAGGAAAAATAGGTATGATTTATCGTCAACACTACCACAACAGATTAATTAGGGGTGACAGGGCCATATTTAAATCTAGCGTCATCCGTTTTTGCGTACAATTCCACTCACAGTTTCTCTGTAAGTTGTTTGTCACACGCAAAATCGGACAAGCAACGGGTGGGGTGTTACAGCCTCACCAGTCGATGGTACGCTGGGATTTGAGAGTTGACCTAGTAGATAGTGTCGGAAGTTCCATGCGGCTTTTCGCGGATGATGCTGTAGTATACAGAGAAGCTGCAGCATTAGAAAATTGTAGTGAAATGCAGGAAGATCTGCAGCGGATAGGCACTTGGTGCAAGGAGTGGCAACTGACCCTTAACATAGACAAAAGTAATGTATTGCGAATACACAGAAAGAAGGATCCTTTATTGTATGATTATATGATAGCAGAACAAACACTGGTAGCAGTTACTTCTGTAAAATATCCAGGAGTATGCGTACGGAACGATTTGAAGTGGAATGATTATATAAAATTAATTGTTGGTAAGGCGAGTACCAGGTTGAGATTCATTGGGAGAGTCCTTAGAAAATGTAGTTCATCAACAAAGGAGGTGGCTTACAAAACACTCGTTCGACCTATACTTGAGTATTGCTCATCAGTGTGGGATCCGTACCAAGTCGGGTTGACGGAGGAGATAGAGAAGATCCAAAGAAGGGCAGCGCGTTTCGTCACAGGGTTATTTGGTAAGCGTGACAGCGTTACGGAGATGTTTAGCAAACTCAAGTGGCAGACTCTGCAAGAGAGGCGCTATGTATCGCGGTGTAGCTTGCTGTCCAGGTTTCGAGAGAGTGCGTTTCTGGATGAGGTATCGGACATATTGCTTCCCCCTACTTATACCTCCCGAGGAGATCACGAATGTAACATTAGAGAGATTCGAGCGCGCACGGAGGCTTTCCGGCAGTCGTTCTTCCCGTGAACCATACGCGACTGGAACCGGAAAGAGAGGTAATGACAGTGGCACGTAAAGTGCCCTCCGCCACACACCGTTGGGTGGCTTGCGGAGTATAAATGTAGATGTAGATGTAGATACGCCCGCAAGGCCTGGAGGGAGACAGCGGGCGGTGGAGTTGCAGACACAGACCTCCCAGTGGGAAGAGTCCCGACTGCAGAGGCTGGGCGGTGACCGCCGGTGGGACGGCCCGCCAGCGGCAGCGGCCGCGACCTTCACGCTTCCCGGCTGCACCTGCGAGCGCGCCTGCTCTGTTTTGTCTCGCCCTGCTCCCCTCACCTGCTGACTTAACTACCTGCCGACTTAACACGTGAGCCCACTCCTTACAGAAGACAAAGATTCCTGCTTCGGCGTATCAACCATTTAGCAGGAGAGGTCACAAATCGCAGTAACTGATGGAAAGTCATCGAGTAAAACAGAAGTGATTTCTGGCGTCTCCCAAAGGTAGTGTTATAGGCCCTCTGTTGTTTCTTATCTACATAAACGATTTAGGAGACAATCTGAGCAGCTGTCTTAGTCCGTTTGCAGATTATGCTGTCGTTTATCGTCTAATACAGTCATCAAAAGATCAAAACAAATTGCAAAACGATTTTGAAAAGATGTCTGCATGGTCCAAAAATTGGCAATTGACCCTAAATAATGAACATTGTGAGGTCACCAACGTGAGTTCTCAGAGGAATCCGTTAAATTTCTGTTACACCGTAAGTCAGTCAAATCTAAAGGCAGTGCAACTAAATACCTAGGAATTACAATTACGAACAACTTAGGACCTTTGCCTTTCGCGGCCAAGTACTCTACCGTCTGAGCTACCCAAGCACGACTCACGCACCGTCCTCACAGCTTCACTTCTGCCAGTACCTGCGAACCACGAGAGCTTCTGTAAAGTTTGGAAGGTAGGAGACGAGGTACTGGCAGAAGTAAAGCTGTGAGGAGGGGGCGTGAGTCGTGCTTGGGTAGCTCAGATGGTAGAGCACTTTCCCGCGAAAGGCAAAGGTCTGGAGTTCGAGTCTCGGTCCGGCACACAGTTTTAATCTGCCAGGAAGTTTCATATCAGCGCACGCTCCACTGCAGAGTGAAAATCTCATTCTACGAACAACTTAAATTGGAAGGAAGACACAGAAAATGTTGTAGAGAAGGCAAACCAAAGACTGTGTTTTATTGGCAGAGCACTTAGAAAATGGAACCGATCTACTAAAGAGACTGCCTATACTACGCTTGTCCGTCCTCTTTTGGAGTACTGCTGCGTGGTTTGGGATCCTTACTAGATAGGATTAACGAAGTACACCGAAAAAGTTCAAAGAAGAGCAGCACGTTTTGTATTATCGTGAAATAGGGGAGAGAGTGTGACGGATATGATACAGCATTTGAGTAGACACCATTAAAACAGGGCGTTTTTCACTATGGCGGAATCTTCTTATGAAATTTCAATCAACTTTCTCCTCCGAATACGAAGATATTTTGTGACGCCTACCTACATAGTGATAAACGATCATCATTGTAAAATATGGGAAATCAGAGCGCCAGGGAAAGATATAGGTGTTAATTACTTTCCGCGCGTTGTTCGGGAGTGGAATTATAGAGACTTATTGTGAAGGTGATTCGATGGACCCTCTGTCAGAAACTTATGTCTGATTTGCAGAATATTCGTAGATGTAGAGGAAGAATATAGTTATTGGCCCTTTCTCACAGTAGAGTAATGCATTTTCTTAAACATACTCCATTTTCAATTCCGAAGTGTACAGCAGAGTGTTGGAGAAGCGCTCCATTACAGAACTTTTGTTCCTTTTAGCCAAATATAATGCGGCAGAGGACTTTTCGGTTACATGGATCCGGGAGGAGATCTCCACTTCCAGATTTGTCTTACAACCAACGGGAACCTACGGAATGACTTAGTCGAGACCAAAGTATCCTGCGTATTTCAGTATCTAAAATATCGACAGTCACGTCAAAATAACAAAGGAAGTGAACCAGTACTGATGACCTATCTATATATACGTCGTGGAGTCTTTCAGTGCATTAACTTTTTAGGTATCAACTTCTTTTGGAGACATTATCCCATGTCTCGGTATTTATTTGGCTGGAAATGGAAAATACACTAACGGAAATAAAATCACAAAACAAATAAGTAGTTATGCGACATAAACAAAGTTGGTAGGCGTGTTTCTACATCTGAAAAATGATGGTTATTCAAATTTCGTGTCAACTGCATAAAAGTGGCACCAGTGGTACTACTATGAGGATGCAAGTCAGATTTTCCTTAAATACATGCTGTGGTGGACGTGAGGGTTACTTATATTTGAGACTGGACGTGGTGAGTTGATTTAGTCAAGAATAATTCGACAAAGACGCCATTATTAACAACTTGCTGAGTTTAACGAGGTCGTGTAATGGGACTACGAGAAACTGGATGTACCTTCCGCGATTTTGCCGAAAGACTTGGCAGAAGTGTAGCCACTGTACATGACTGCTGGCAGCGGTGGTCTCGGGAAAGTATGGTCACAAGAAGACCGGGCTCCAGACGGCCACGTGGCTCTACCTAGAGGGAAGACCATCGTATTCGGCGTACGGCTCTGGCGCATCGTGATGCATCTGAAGCAGCAATTTGTGCAGCCGTCGGCTCCACACTGCCACAACGAACTGTTACAAATCGGCTACATCTCTGAGCCAGACGCCCTGCAACGTGTGTTGCACTCACCCCAAACCACTTCCACTTGCGACTTCAGTAGCGTCAAGCGAGAGCTTATTGGAGGCCTCCGCGTGCTAGTCACACTAGACTTACACCTAGAGTTACTGTCTGCGGTGCGATTTCGGATGACAGTAGGACTACTCTCGTGGTTCTCCCACGCACCATGACTGTAAATCTTTACGTCAATCTGGTGATTCGATTTGTTGTATTGCCATTCACGAACAGCATTCCAAGGGGTATTTTCCAGCAGGATAACACTCTTCCGCATACTGCTGTTGTAACCCGACATACTCTACAGAGTGTCGATTTGTTGTATTGCCATTCATGAACAGCATTCCAAGGGGTGTTTTCCAGCAGGATAACACTCTTACGCATACTGCTGTTGCAACCCGACATACTGGCTAAATGGCTCTGAGCACTATGGGACTGTGGTCATCAGTCCCCTAGAACTTAGAACTACTTAAACCTAACTAACCTAAGGACATCACACACATCCATGCCCGATGCAGGATTCGAACCTGCGACCGTAGCGGTCACGCGGTTCAAGACTGAAGCGCCTAGAACCGCACAGCCACACCGGCCGGCCCCGACATACTCTATGGAGTGTTGATTTGTTGTATTGCCATTCACGAACAGAATTCCAAGGGGTGTTTTCCAGCAGCATAACACTCTTCTGCATACTGCTGTTGTAACCTGACATGCCCTACGGAGTGTCGATTTGCTGTATTGCCATTCACGAACAGCATTCCAAGGGGTGTTTTCCAGCAGGATAACACTCTTCCGCATACTGCTGTTGTAACCCGACATGTTCTACAGAGTGTCGATTTGTTGTATTGCCATTCACGAACAGCATTCCAAGGGGTGTTTTCCAGCAGGATAACACTCTTCCGCATACTGCTGTTGTAACCCGACATGCTCTACAAAGTGTCGATTTGTTGTATTGCCATTCACGAACAGCATTCCAAGGGGTGTTTTCCAGCAGGATAACACTCTTCTGCACACGGCTGTTGTAAATCAACATGCTCTACGGAGTGTCGATTTGTTGCCTTGGCCTGCTGGATCACCAGACCTGTATCCAGTCGAGCACATATGGGACATCGTCAGAGGACAATTCCAGCGTCTTACACAACCTGCGTTAACCGTCCATTTATTGACCGACATAGTGCAACAGGCATGGAACTCTATTCCACAAACTGACATCCAGAATCTGTATTACACAATGCATGCACGTTTGCATGCTTGCTTTCAAGATTCTGGCCCTGACAAAGGTTGTTAGTGCGCCAGCATTTCACATTTGCAATGGCTTATCTCACGCTTACATTAACCTCTGATCTTGCAATGTTAATCAATTAAACATGTTACCAAGACAAAAGTATTTCCGAAATTTCGTTACTGTATATTCATTATTTTTTGTATATTCATTATTAATAGACAAGAAATTTAAATCTCATCACTTTCATGTGATTATTTCATGTTGCTTGTTTGTCACTACATTTTAATTGCTTTAGTAAATAATTGGGGAAAAATGTGCGTAATCTGGCTCCAATTTGTCTACAGTGCGACGTTTATTTTGGGAATAATTTGTACTGCTACCTTTCCTAAGTTATGACGGTTTTTTTCTGGATGTACGATGTATATTACTACTTATCCACACCTTGCATTTTAGATTAATTGTTATGGCCCACTTTGGATATATGGGTATTTTCGAACTCAGCTTTTATGTTATAAGGGGTCCCACTGCTGCTATAAGACATGTAATAAAATTATGTCCTTCATATGACCATCCAAAACCGTTTGCTTGACGGTTTTCATTTCTTTTATATCAACTGTAAATGTATGTATGGTGGGTTGTGACCCAGTGCTTGTGCAAAAGTGTATAACCAGAGTGCGAAGTATTTTTTTGGGACAAAGCTTTTATACTTTAAAGAGAACACTGTTTCCATATACCCAAGTTCCGTTTGTATCACACGAGGAAATTTTTTCTATAAATAATAGGTGTGATTGTGGACGTTTCTACTAGGCTAGGGTATTTCGTACACTTGTGTCTCTAGCCAACATGTCACTAATTCTTTGCAATTTGTAACAGTAGTTGTTACTCATGAGTACGCTAAACGATCTCTACATCCACAATGAGCTTTTAAATAATTCTGCTTTTCATAATTACGATGATTTTTTGTAATTAAGCCTCAGAAATAATTATAATGTGTTAACATGTCCCAGCGGGACGAATGAGATGTGTGTATCATCATGTCGTTATATACGATAAAAAATTGTTAGTCGTCACCCAAAATTTTCTTTTACAACACGTAATGTGTTCCATTACATTTTGACCTGTTAAATCGTGACGTATATTGTACAATGACCACTATTTATGTATTTGACTTCTTGGTTTCAACGTAATATTTTACGCAAATTATGAACTTTATACCTTTGACTTCCTACGCCAGACGGCGGTTACTGTGCTATAACAAATTCTGTTGTATTTGATGCCATGTTATTTGTATATTTTTACTAGTCCTGTAATCTGACACCTTATAATTTTACCTGTTGATTTTTATTCTTCCATGTTTTTTTTTAAGTTGGTTTGAAAATAACACGCCAGTGTATGTCGGCAAGATGTGTATTTCCCCCTTCCTTTTTGCTATGCGTTATTAATGCACAATTTCAAATTTGAAATATTGAGTTAATGATTTGCAAGTGCACATTTGGTATTTTGTGGTAATCTCTTGCTAAATAAAGTAATGTTAAGTCTTCACGTGACACATGTCACATAAATGGCGTTCCAAGCCCCTGTCACACCGAAGTCTGCTGTATAGGCGAATGGAAACAGCGGCTTCGATCATTGTGATCGTTTCATAGCTTTTGCTACTGCTAATAGCTAGACACCAGTGCCTATGAGCTTTAATTTGTACACTAAGGGTATGTTCTTGCCAAAAGCTGGTTTATACTCAGATGTATTTGTGGTCTTTTGTTTCTTATCGCCGGCCGCGGTGGTCTCGCGGTTCTAGGCGCGCAGTCCGGAACCACGCGACTGCTACGGTCGCAGGTTCGAATCCTGCCTCGGGCATGGATGTGTGTGATGTCCTTAGGTTAGTTAGGTTTAAGTAGTTCTAAGTTCTAGGGGACTGATGACCACAGCTGTTAAGTCCCATAGTGCTCAGAGCCATTTTTTTGTTTCTTATTCACTGATCGTTATGTGAAAATTTTTAACTTCCAGCACTGAAGATAATCATTATCTCTTCGAATATCGATTTTGCTGTTAATAAATCATCAAAATTATGGCCAACGCTGACCTTACTTCTAATTTTACTTATCATATGGTCGTTGTGCACACAGCACTTTATGGAGTGGCCAGTCAATTTTTTGTTGTTGCGTTCTTCTTTTCGTCATTGTATGTTAGGCAGTGAGACGACCCTGTTTAACGTATATTGAATTCCAGCTCGGCATATTCTTACAGCAGTTGCGCTGTTGAGATGTTTGTGCTGTTGGCCAGAGAAACAGGTCGTCTTTGCAAGAGAGTTCTTACTTCGTCCTTCCTACAGTGAAAAGACAGTGCTCAGAAGGGTGAAAAATGAAAATTCTCGTCATGTAAGAGAATGATAAGCATTTATTTGTCTTTTCGGGATTAGTGCTCGATAAGGAACGGATAGAATGGCGCGTCTCCTTCCAGCAGACATCGTAGTGGCCTGGCAGCGTGACAGATGGAGCGGTGCGGCTGCTAAGCCTCTTACTGGTAGCTCCTGCCACGCCTCGTACAAAACCGGCTTCACTGAGCGGCCTGTAATAAATGTACAAGAGGCAAGGCGATGCATCTAACTGCACGCAAGCAACGCGAAATGTCTGATGGGCTGAGACTGTGGGAAAGTCGGGGGCAAGGAAATTTACTACCGTTGCAGAATAAGGTATTCCTGATAAGGAAGCGTGTTAACATCCAGACGCGCTCGACGTTATGCATAGACTGTGTTGTGTAAATACTTAGAATTATAACTGCACTTAAGTGGCCTACAGCGTGCCGTTGGGACAATCCTCTTAAGTGTCGCATATTTATCTTCTTTACCACTGCCACCATCATCACTGATTCAGCATCCACTGCTGCCTTCTCACCGACAAAGCAGCGAAGCCGTATTGAACACCATACGCAAACAAATCCAATCAAATCTCTTGCACCGTGCGATCGATTTATGGCCGGTCGACTACTTATATAACAAAAATGTTTCAAATGGCTCTGAGCACTATGGGACTTAACTACTCAGGTCATCAGTCCCCTAGAACTTAGAACTACTTAAACCTAACTAACCTAAGGACATCACACACATCCACGCCCGAGGCAGGATTCGAACCTGCGACCGTAGTGGTCACGCGGTTCCAGACTGTAGCGCCTAGAACCGCTTGACCACACCGGCCGGCACTTATAATAACAACCTTTGCTTGTTACAGGTACAGACGCCACAGCTGGCTCAGGAGACTCATAGCTGCCCGGCCCAACAGTATCCATCCTCGACAGGAGCGATACTCTTTATGACAAACTAAGCTACGAAAACGGTGCCAAACCTAACAACGACCTCACCCTTTCAGATCTGTCGCAGATAGCAAGAAACCGCTACTGCTCTTACTACCCATCCAGACTATCACTGAGGGTTTTTTGTTCTGGCGGCGCTTGCCTTGTCATTCAGCCCCCTCCCCCCCTCCCCCCACTTCCCTTAAAACCGCTATCCTCCGTTCGCTTTTCGACCACTTCTATCATCTCGATGCACCCGTATTAGTGATAATCTTACCCAGACGTACGGATAACATTACGACCCCACATCCCGTGAACTCCTAGATAGTAACTAACCGAACGGAGTGGATGGTCACCACGTCGGTGCGGGCGTGGAGGGGCTCCACCCTTAAGGAAAAAAGCTGCCTTCTCCAGACTTTTCCATGCACTAACACTGCCCCTGCCCGTTTTACGACGCCATCCTCCCATCATCTGTCAGGTCCCCGTGCGGCTTTTTCCACAGCTCCTGGACTCCAGTAAACAACTCCTGTGGACCTCTGCCTTCCATACACCTTGCTACACGTCCCGCCCACCACCGTTTAGTTATTAATTACGGTAGTCATTATGCATTACACTACCACTCATTTCTCTGGTTAATTCCCAACTTGCAATTCGCCATTGATCGATGCGGCCCGTTGCTTTTTAATGTTTTTCGGAGTTCACGTCAGACCGCCACTAGTTAAAATTGGTAATACTGATTGTGATTTTTTTTCCATACATATAGTAAACTTTTTTCGAAAATGTAGAGCCTCAATTTCCCTTTTTTGTGCCTGGAAAATTTCTTTTAAAGTTCTGCAGTCCAATATCGGACCACACTCAGTGCTTCATTCCTATAAGCCATAGGGCGTCAAGACCACATCTCGTGGGGCAATTGGGACGTTGTAGAAGATGCTGCGACTGCATTTGTTGTCTGTTTCGCTTTTGAGACCCCATCTGAGTAGATTTATTTTGACTGGCGCTACATCTGTTTCGCTGTGATTCAGTGTTTTCCAAATCTTCGAGCATGATGTATTGCCGCCGGACATCTCTCGTAAGGCAAGGTAGTCCTTTGGGAACCTCTTGTGGGATTGCTTTTCAGGTGTTGGAAGGATTGGCCGTCGCCTTTAGTTCTCCAGAAGTGCGGCTCGACCCCACTTTTATTTTACTCCTCTGTTCACTTCTTTTACTGCTCATCTACGTTTTGTCTTCAAGTGCACCTCATCAAAAAACGTTATCGAGTGGTTCTATTACTTGATTGTTAAATTTGTACTCTCTTGTTTTGGATAAGGTGTTTCTACATTTTAGGTTTATTGTGATTGTATAATACGTATGCATGTTACAGGCTTGAGAATCAGTGCTGTGCGTTATACGTGGAGGACGCTAGGGACCCGACTGGAAACAGGATCCTACGTGAAGAACAAAGAAGTGGGGAGACGATATCAGTGCGTTTATTTTACTGTAGGGAGGTCCCTGAAGACCGCGCGATGTGACCAACCGCCGTATTGCCCTGTGCTTTGTGGCATCATTTGGCTGCGGTCAGTACAACGCTCTCCTAGCCGTTATGAGTATTGGAGCCACTACTCGTCACTCAAGCGGCTCCGCAGTTGTGCACGCGTGGCTGAGAGCACAACGTTCCACTCCTTGTACCAAAACCAAAACGCTGCCAGTACTGGGAATGGCTGGTCCAAATGGCTCTGAGCACTATGGGACTCAACTGCTGTGGTCATTAGTCCCCTAGAACTTAGAACTACTTAAACCTAACTAACCTAAGGACATCACACACATCCATGCCCGAGGCAGGATTCGAACCTGCAACCGTAGCAGTCGCACGGTTCCGGACTGCGCGCCTAGAACCGCGAGACCACCGCGGCCGGCTACTGGGAATGCAAACCGGGTCCTCCCCACGACAAGAAGGCAGGGTGACCGATCAGCTAAGGAGTTGGACAAAACCTGAAGAATTGTTCAAGTATGTGGGAGCCGTAGCAAGCAACACTAACAGGATGTATTAGACGTATATAGAGAAGAACAGGTCGAATTTTAACCGGTATGCTCACGAAGATGTTGAAATAGCTGAAATGGCAGACACTTGTAAAGACAGGCTCCAGCTATTTGGTGGAAGTCAGCTCACAAAGTTTGAAGAAACAACTTTAACAGAGAAATATAGAAATATATCACAGACTCTTCCCTACTGCTCACGTAGGGACCGTGTATGTTAACCGACGACCTAGAAACGACGGAGAGGTTCCGTCCCCGCCGCAGCCGCAGTGGTCTGCAACCCCACGACGACTACCGCAGTCCACTTCACCCCTCCGCCGCCCCACATCGAACCCATGGTTATTGTGCGGTTCGGCCCCCGATGGATTCTTCGTGTTTCGCTGCACCTGTTAATACATATCGATAAAACGAATATCGTGTTAGGCTAATATGGGAGCGCTCTGTCAAATGGGCACTTAAAACTCCGATTTTAAAATCATTTTGTTTGTAACGGGAAATAGACCGACGCTTTCTGCTGCCACTCGATCTCACATGAAAGACGTGACGAGCAGTAATTGTTTACGTTGGTTAAAACAACAGTCGAGATCGCAATAACAGTTGTTTATTATGATCGGTTTCGGCTTATGTTAAGGCCATCCTCAGATTTTTTGGGCCTCTATGGCTGGTCCCGGCGGCTCCTCGGCTTTTCATGCGATACCACGATCGTACACTGTTAAGTGTACAGTGCACACTCTTCAGTGTACAGTGTATAGTGTAGTGTACGAAAGTGGTATCACGTGAAAAGCCGAGGAGCCGCCAGGACCAGCCACAGAGGCTCAAAAAAATCTGAGGATGGCTTTAACATAAGCCAAAACCGATCATAATAAACAAATGTTATTGCGATCTCGACTGTTGGTTCAAATCGTTCAAATGGCTCTGAGCACTGTGGGACTCAACATCTGAGGTCATCAGTCCCCTAGAAATTAGAACTACTTGAAGCTAACTAACCTAAGAACATCACACACATCCATGCCCGAGGCAGGATTCGAACCTGCGACCGTAGCAGTCACGTGGTTCCGGGGTGAAGTGCCTAGAACCGCACGGCCACCGCGGCCGGCTTCTCGACTGTTGTTTTAACCTAAATATAGCACCAGATCGCTGCGCTCCACGGACAATGTTGTCTAAATTTATGAGTAATTTATTGGGCTGATTCCAGCTACGGAAGTAAAAAATCTGCCGAATCACCACAGAAAATATGCCCCACGACTCTTAGGAGAGGAGGTATAATGGTGACAGGTCGTGAAGCTAAAGAACAGAGGTATAATAGTGACAGGTCGTGAAGGTAAAGAACAGCTGCGCCTAAGGCATAATCTCGAGAAGCGAAACTCTTCAACTTCTCAAGCCGTGATGATTATGTTGCGGCCGAGCCCAGTATTCGGGCAGACCACGAGAACGTCCAGATTTTAACATCTCCATCATCCTACTGGGATTCTATTTTCAGGGATGCTATTGAAACACGTTGACGAGACATTTAATTAAATGGTGAATACGTTGATAGATTGTAGGCAACGGCCCTGCTGCAGTGGATACACCAGTTCATATTTCAAGGTCAGTTCGTCAAGGTTGCCCCCTTTCGATATTTTTGTATGCAATGGCTTTGGAATCCTGTCTATATGGTCTCCGAAGACGGTTGGAGGGAGTGCCGTTGCCACAACTGACCTTTCATTGCCGCACTTATGCTGACGATGTGATGCTGGTGGCACGGACAGGCGAAGAAGTACGTACGGCGTTGGCATGGATACAGCGATACGGGATGGCGGCAGGAAGCGTGCTCAATCTACAAAAATCACGCTGCATGAATGTCGGTCGAGGATTACAACCGGGGGAGGAAGGCCCGCCCATGTTAGTTAAGACCATAAAATGCCTAGGTATTACGTTCCACACGGATGTGCAGCGGACAGCAGCGGATAACTACCGACGCATATTGAAGCTGATGCGGACAATGGTGCTGTTACAGATATTAAGAGCGTTGGATATGATTCAGAGGGTGACCTATTGTTAACGTATACCTAGCACCGAGACTCACTCACGTAGCGCATGTCCTGCCTTTAACGCGCACAATGGCATCACGGATACAAGCAACTTTCGGAACCTACGTCAGTGTGGGACACCTGTTTAAGATCCAATACACAACGCTTACGCTACCACCTGGAGAGGGTGGACATGGTCTAGCGAACGTATATGAAAAGGCACGGGCGTTATTCGTCAGTACGATTTTCCGACAGTGGCGCGGTCAATTTCGCAATATCTCGGGTGCGTTGGCCGATGTACTAGCGCCCACTTACATGCTGCCCCCAGTCAATGTGGGCCATATTTCACCGAAGACGTCTCATTTCAAGTCTTTTTTTTTTTTTTGGAGCTTAGCTATGTCAGAGATTCCTTCCCAACAACACGACTACCGACGACGCGAGATGTATACCAACTCTTACTGCGCCGGTGTCCCAGGAATACCCTGGAAAAGAAGTACCCAGACTTGTCTGCAGCTCGTGGTCGTGCGGTAGCGTTCTCGCTTCCCGCGCCCGGGTTCCCGGGTTCGATTCCCGGCGGGGTCAGGGATTTTCTCTGCCTCGTGATGACTGGGTGTTGTGTGATGTCCTTAGGTTAGTTAGGTTTAAGTAGTTCTACGTTCTAGGGGACTGATGACCATAGATGTTAAGTCCCATAGTGCTCAGAGCCATTTGAAGTACCCAGACAAGAACTGGCGACAGATATGGCGCGTTATACGGAACGTTTACCTCCCCACGTCGGTACGCTCAACATGGTATGTGGTGGTAAATAGGAAGTTCGCAACGAATCAACGGCGGCACGCGATTCATTTGGCAGACACTCCACTATGTTTAGGCTGCGCAACAGTGGACACTGATGAACATCGTTTAGCATGTAGTGGGACGGCTCCAGTGTGGAACTTGGCACAACAGATATTGGCGTTCCTGTTACGCTCCGCCCCTCACACAATTTCATCAGACACACTTTTTTTCCCCCAAGAATCTTATTTTCCGGTCCAAAAAACCAATGCAGTGACATGGGTACGGGGAATGGTGGTGGGCTACGTGTATAACGAATCGGAAAAGGACAAAATTGATTTTTGGCATTTTCTCCTGGATGGACACACGAAGCTGCGACAGCATAAGAAATATGGGCAAGACTTCGCTAATTACTTGCGACTTACATTTACCGACCCGCCGGCCCGATGGGGTGTGACGGGTGAGAGATGAGACAGACGAAGAAGCCGAAATAGACATCGATCACACTTACGGACCCTTAGTTAATTTCGAGAAGACAACCCAGTCTTACACCAACGTCTAGAGAACGAGTCGGTAGATGGCTCTCTTGCTCTATCGAACGTCGGGTCGTGAGCAGGTGTCGCCCCCGACACGAATTTCATTTCATTGCTACAGGAGCATGTTTCTTTTGCATTTGTACTATCCGCAACGTCCTCATGTCTTTCATTTGGGCATTTTCAGTTTTATTCATTTCCTTAATTCATTAATTTTCCAATTAGGCACTACTTGTCAACATATGGACATTGTAGACACTATTTATGCGGTAGTACAACAAAATGTATGTCAGCAAAGGTGGTAAGCCTGCCATTGAAAAAAATAAAATTAAATTAAAAAAGATGGTAGAGCGCTTGAAAAAAAAAAGTTCCAGTGAGATAATCGAAGTTAAGCGCTGTCGGGCGTGGCCAGCTCTTGGATGGGTGACCATCCAGCCGCCATACGCTGTTGCCATTTTTCGGGGTGCACTCAGCCTCGTGATGCCAATTGAGGAGCTACTCGACCTAATAGTAGCGGCTTCGGTCAATGAAAACCATCATAACGACCGGGAGAGCGGAGTGCTGACGACACGCCCCTCCTATCCGCATCTTCCACTGAGGATGACACGGCGGTAGGATTGTCCCGATGGGCCACTTGTGGCCTGAAGAGAGGGTGCTTTTTCTTTTTTTTTTTTTTTTTTTTTTTTTTTTTTTTTTTTTTTTTTTTTTTTTTTTGACAGATTGTGGAATCCGGCACTGGCCTTAGTTAGCTCTCGTAGACAACGATACTGTCCCCCTGTGTGCTAGGATTTGCGACATTACGGTTTTCCGTGTACGCATGCGCTAGCGGCTCGCCCTGCTGGTATATATGGTGAGGACAGGACCACTTACCCGACAGTCTTTCACAGTCGCACCGAAGATGGCTAAACGTTTTGCAGCCGAAATATTAGCAGAAGACAAAATTTACTTATCGCTGAATTCTCATTTTATAGAACAAATTGCGTCTCGTCTGAACTGCTGACCGATGCAAGTCGAAAGAGACTCATAACCGTCCGTGAATGCGAGTGGAGCAGCGAATCGCGGACCAGCCGCGCTCGCGATCCGTCACAGCTGCCTCTGCACGCGAGACGCCGGCCGGCGAGCTGCGTAGACCGTGGAACGTGGAACCGGTCTGCTCCGCTCCGCACGTGACGGCTCGCAACTTCCTCAGCTCTCACCGCAGCGCACGGCGTCGCATCAGCCTGCGGCTGCCGATGGGTGGACGGATCCTGGCTGCCGTCTGGCCACGCGACAACAGGTGGCCACGTCACGGCAGCTTCACTCTGCCGTTTACTCGACGAAATGCGCGCGATACGGGCTTACCGAAAACCGGACTTCGTTTGTGACTGGATTCACAACTTCCTAGCAGGTAGAACACAACACGTTTTTAACAGAACGAAATCAACCGATCTAAAAGCATCTTCGCTAAGTACACTACACAAGGGACGTGAAAGCGAACTATGGCGTGAAACTCGTCGAGTTTCGTGATGTCACTAGTCGCAATATCACTTTGCGATCATTGCTAACCTGTGATTCTTCAATTTCTCCAGGCATATTTTATGACGAAATACATCTCGGGTGAACAGCCTGGTATGAGTGTGCACAGGATACAATATTTCGGCAATCGACCACGTTGCCATTATCAGGTGCGCTGATCAGCGCACCTGATGATGGCAACGTGGTCGATTGCCGAAATATTGTGTCCTGTGCACATTCATACCAGGCTGTTTACCCGAGATGTATTTAGTCATTGCTAACTGTTGTGTACATAGTTCCGTGTAGTCAGCGCGTACACAACTTTCCCACTAGAGAGCGCCCCGCTAAGCACAACTGCGCAGGCGCAGCGCTCATCCGTCTCCGTTCAATGAGATGGCGCTGCCATAGAGACGGACCAAGTTCTGCTTCCGCCGATCCGCGTATTAATATGTAACGCAGCCAATGAGATTGCTGATAACGTAGAACCTTTTCTCCTCGCGGATCACACTCGCGCAGTGATGCCTGAACGCGCGAGGTATTATAACGAGTGTACAGACCTCCGATTAGTCAGTCTGCGTTAGTTTGCATTTGTCTGCACCAGTCTATAGTCAAGTTTCACTCTGCGCCTAATAAGATTATCATATTCCTGTACATAGCCATGAAGAGAAATGTATAGACACTTTGTCAAGTATCAGAGATATGTGAGAATAAGATTAACGTACCAAGACCAAAGGAACTTCAGATTGTCAATTGTAAATAGCATCCAGAATCAAGTTAAGTAATTTTATGCTTTTTATTATTTTAATAAATGTGTGTGAAAATTAATCAAGTTCTGTTTAAAGTTGGTCACCATCAATCTGCTACTCTAAGCGTGCAAGTGGTATTTCTATCATCTGACCTAACGGCAGAAGATAAACACGCCACAATAAGACCACGAGACTTATTGCCGACATTCGCCTACTTCGTTAGAGCGACAAATCAAATAATCTGATGGTGTGTGTACCGAAGATCTTACAGTACGCACACCACACTAACCTGTTTGCCGTTTCGTGGACAGGAGTGTGTCCAGCGGCATTGCAGTAGGGCTTTATACGTCACATGTAGATGCTAGGATATGCCATTCTGCCGTGTATCGAAACCATCCGCAAAGTTTTGGTATAGTTCGACTTTGTGCCTCTCTGGTGCAATCGCTGTTTGTGTAGATCTCTTTACCAGAGAAGCTTATTGTGCGAATGTGCTTCGTTAGGCGGCGTGGCTCGGTAGGGAGAACCGATAGAGGTACTCAAAGTACCCTCCGCCACACACCGTCAGGCGGCTTGCGGAGTATGGATGTAGATGTAGATGTAGAAATGAGAGCAAGACTGTCGTGTGAAATAAAATAAGATGGCAAGATTATGGCTCTGTAAAGCTACTGAGGTAGCAGCGGATGAATTCTAATGCTGCAGATTTTGTCTTGAGTTAAGCAATTGCCTTATGTAATTTGTCTAAATGACTAAATTTTAAATTGTGGCACCTGAAAAACCGGTGTGTACAAAACCTATGATAAGGGGGTCTCGGTTTCATTTGTTGCTAAACTGCACTATTAGGTTTGAATTGCTGTCAATTTGTTATTATAAATTTGTTTAAGAATTACATCTACATGGATACTCCGCAAATCACATTTAAGTGCCTGGCAGAGGGTTCATTGAACCACTTTCACAATTTTCTATTATTCCAATCTCGTATAGCGCGATGAAAGAATGAATACCTATATCTTTCCGCATTTTAAGATAGCATTGGGGATTTTAAATTTTTTATCACAAGGAGTTATCGAGCTTGAGTTGATACTTTTAATTAATGTTATAATTGCTTTGGCTCAAATTGGCACTACTGTGTCACCGGTATTTTACCCTTGATATTTTACACTATGTGATCAGAAGTATGCGGAGACCTGGCTGAAAATGACAAGTTCGTGGCGCCCTCCATCGGTATTGCTGGAATTCAGTATCTTGTTGGCCCACCCTTAGCCTTGATGACAACTTCCACTCTCGCAGGCATACGTTCAGTCAGGTGCCGGAAGGTTTCTTGGGGGATGGCAGCCCATTCTTCACGGAATGCTGCACTGAAGAGAGATATCGATGTCGGTCAGTGAGGCCTTGCACGAAGTCAGCGTTCCACAACATCCCGAAGGTGTTCTATAGGATTCAGGTCAGGACTCTGTACAGGCCAGTCCATTACAAGGATGTTATTGTCATGTAATTACTCCGCCACACGCCGTGCATTATGAACAGGTGCTCGATCATGTTGAAAGATGCAGTCGCCATCCCCGAATTGTTCTTCTGCAGTGGGAAGCAAGAAGGTGCTTAAAATATCAGTGTAGGCCCGTGCTGTGATAGTGCCACGCAAAACAACAAGGGGTGCAAGTCCCTTCATGAGAAACCCGTTCACATCATACCACCATCTCCTGTGAATTTTACTGTTGGCACTACAGATGATGGCAGGTGTCGTTCACCGGGCATTCGCCATACCCAAACCCTGCCATCGGATCGCCATGTTATGTACCGTGATGCGTCACTCCACACAACGTTTTTCCACTGTTCAATCGTCCAATGGTTACGCTCCATACACCAAGCCAGGCGTCTTTTTGTATTTACCGGCGTGATGTATGGCTTTTGAGCAGACGCTCGATGATGAAATCCAAGTTTCCTCACTTCCCGCCTAACTATCATAACACTTGACAGCACTTGCAGTGGATCCTGATGCAGTTTGGAATAACTGTGTGATGGTCTGGATAGATGTCTGACTATTACAATTTACGACCCTCTTCAACTGCCGGCGGTTCTGTCAGTCAACAGACGAGGTCAGCCTGTAAGCTTTTGTGCTGTACTGTTCCAGGGACTTGTAGAGATGCGATCATCCTCAACAAGGGGAAGAGACAATGGCAGTCCTCGCACAGTTGGCACTCCAGATATGGAGGATCGACGTTGCGAACAGTCCTGAGATGAGTGCGCAAAGAACAAGTATCATTTTGTGTCGTGTTCTACCACGTGAAACACGTTTGCTTGGCAACACACGTCCCCTGTGACAGGTTGACAGCAGCAAACGCAGATGGCGCCATTCCGATTTAAGTGTTCGTTACGTCAAAGCTCAGTATCTGATGGTTTTCAAAGCTATAGCTCCGGATACCGTTTAAGGGGGGTAGGACGTCAAACGGGCCGACTTCGAGAAGGAGAGGCACCGCAGGACATTTTAATTTGCACAGTCTATACTTTTACAAATAAATTCATAAAACTTTGTCAGCATGACCAGGAAGGATTCAAGATTCACACTCATAGCAGTGGAAGTTCAAAAACACGAAAAAATAATATTTTTTAAAAGTGAAATTTCATGATTTTTTCGCTTACTGTTGGCTGTATTTGTTGCTATAGGTACACTTTTCTTTATAAGTAAGAGAGATCCTTCGATGAGTTTTGCACAGCTTACAAACCATAGCTTCAGGTGTATGAAACTCTAGAATTTATTTAATCTACGAAAAAAAAAATGAATGGGCTGTTACATTTTAAACTTCGTGTTTACAGAAAACTCGAATTTTATAGTTAATTATCTAAATTTTTGCCACAGTTTTTCACAGATTTGGGAAATTCTAGAGTTTCATACACCTGTAAGTATGGTTTGTATGCTGTGCAAAATTCATCGAAGAATCTCTCTTACTTATGAAGAAAAGTGTACCTACAGCAACAAATGCAGCCAATACTAAGTGAAAACATGATGAAATTTCACATGCAAAAAAATTTGTTTTGTTATGTTTCTGAACTTCCACTGCTATGAGTGTGAATCCTGAATCCTTCCTGGTCATGCCAACAAAGTTTTATGAATTTATTTGTAAAAGTATAGACAGTGCAAATTAAAATGTCCTGTGGTGCCTCTCCTGCTCCAAGTCGGCTCGTTTCACGTCCTAACCCCCTTAACTGAAGCATTGAGACCGAGATCTCTCGACAAGGCGTCGGCTTTTTTTTCGGTGAGTGAAGGCCCGCGCTACGAACTCCCCGCCTCCACTGACCCATGTGACGTGGCGACGGGACACACAAACGAGCAGTGTCGGCTTATGTTGCCGGACCAGACCAGACCAGAGAAACCGCGAACGCTAGGGGACTGGTTTGCCCGGGTGTGTGGTGTGGGTGGGGCTTAGCGTTCGTGGCTACAGTTCAAGGACAGGGCGCGTGCTTTCCTCATACCGGCAGCTTCTACAGGCCGCGTTCATTTTCCAGGAAGTTCCGACACACGGCGAGCTAGTGGACTGGTTAGTCGTGCAGCTGAGGTCTGGCGCTCGCACGCAACTCCTTGTCGAGCAGCTGTTGAGTTGTGCGTGGAAAACTAATGGAGCACTACAGAGCCCTACGTACATTCCAAGTGATAGTTTTTCCTTTTTTAGTGTTCCTTTTCTCAATCGGTAAAAATGAAGCCCCTATAGGATCGCTTTGTTGTCCTTCATTCTATAAGTGTATCGATCCGACTGTTGAGAACCATTTTTCTACGGAATGGTTAGAAGTATCAAGTTGAAATTTATGTCACATACCGAAGTTTGAGGTCCCTCGGTTGTGTAAAAATTTTAAGCTTCCAAATCAGTGCAGTCAAAAGAGTCAGTGCAATCAAGAGATACGGTCATTTATGTCACACATTTGGATACTCGCAAATTCAGACATTAAACCCACTAGGTTAGTCCTGTTGACCTAGAATAACGAAATTTAGCAAGAAGTAATGTTTCACAGTAAAAGTAACAGAAAAAATCCGAAAATTGTAAATTTGTAATTGTGTAACACGAAAAAAATTGTCTGTTTTTACCCGACTGTCTCTCTGTCCGTCTGTTAATAACTTTTCTCTCATAACGGGTAAACGTATCAAGCTGAAATTTATATCACACACTACGGTCTATGTTCCCCTGTAAAAAAATTTAAGTTCTAAGTCAATACAATTAAAAAGTACGGCAATTTATGTAACATATACTTGAACTCGCAAACTCATTTATCAAAATCTGCACGATATTCGGATTCACTTAGAATCAGGAAATTCTGCAAGAAGCGGAGTCCCACATACAGGTAAAGGGGAAAAAATCGGAAAATTGTAAAATTATAATTATCTAATATAAAAATATTTTGGTGCTAGTAGAACGTACTTTGCATTCGATAACTGTCAAAAGCATAATAAAAAACAGTGTCGCATGGAAATATACGAGTAAAATGTAAACTGTAATCTTGTTTTAGTAAATAAATAAAAATATTTTCTTTAATCTTCTCTTTCCATATATATGAACTGAAGCCCCTGCTCGCTTCTTTTTGTATGTCCGGGCTAGTCCCAGGAACGATATCTTGCCAGTATCGATATCGATGACAAGCAGAAATCGTCGATATTCTCGATTCCCAGGATGGATGAATTACGTACATACATCATTAAGTTTATTAAGAACTCTCAGTGCGCCAGTCCTACTCACTGTGGGTCAGCAATTTTAGGCTCCTGGCTAGAATACATGTAGCTCTACAGCCAGTAAACCATTCTTCTGTATATTATTCTTATCAGCAACTTGGATGCATGAGCTGTTTAGTTGACTGTGCGATAATTCTCGCAGTTGTCGGTTCTTGCAATTTTGGGAATTGTGTGGATGATGTTTTTCCTAACGTCTGATGGTATCTCGCCAGTGTCATACATTCTACACAGCAACTTGAATAGTCGTTTTGTTGCCACTTCCCCCAATGATTTTAGAAATTCCGATGGAATGTTACCCATCCCCTCTGCCCCATATGATTTTAAGTCTTCAAAAATATGGTTCAAATGGCTCTGAGCACTATGAGACTCAACTGCAGAGGTCATTAGTCCTCTAGAACTTAGAACTAGTTAAACCTAACTAACCTAAGGACATCACAAACATCCATGCCCGAGGCAGGATTCGAACCTGCGACCGTAGCGGTCTTGCGGTTCCAGACTGCAGCGCCTTTAACCGCACGGCCACTTCGGCCGGCTTTTAAGTCTTCCAAAGCCCTTTTAAATTCTGATTCTAACACTGGATCCGTTATCCCTTACCTATCTACTTCTGTTTCTTCTTCTGTCACGTTATTAGACAAGCCCTTCTCTTCCTCATAGAGGTCTTCAATGTACTCTCCCCACTTGTTCGGTCTCCCTTCTAGTGCGGTGGTATCGTCCAAGCGCTGGCGAATATTATAGGACGCCTAGCGGTCGTCGGGAACACCGTCAGCGAACATTATATCACTAACAAAAGTAGTTCCCCGTAACGCAAACTGTCATTCCTCAACGTTTAATGCGAAGACTACGAAGTACCCTGCGTGTAAAAATATATGCGCTTTCACTAAAATACCGGGTGATCAAAAAGTCAGTATAAATTTGAAAACTGAATAAATCATGGAATAATGTAGATAGAGAGCTACAAATTGACACACATGCTTGGAATGACATGGGGTTTTATTAGAACCAAAAAAGTACAAAAGTTCAAAAAATATCCGACAGATGGCGCTTTATCTAATCAGAATAGCAATAATTAGCATACCAAAGTAAGACAAAGCAAAGATGATGTTCTTTACAGGAAATGCTTAATATGTCCAGCATCATTCCTCAACAATAGCTGTAGTCGAGGAATAATGTTGTGAACAGCACTGTAAAACATGTCCGGAGTTACGGTGAGGCGTTGGCGTCGGATGTTGTCTTTCAGCATCCCTAGAGATGTCGGTCGATCACGATACACTTGCGACTTCAGGTAACCCCAAAGCCAATAATCGCACGGACTGAGGTCTGGAGGTCCGCAGCTCGTGGTCGTGCGAGAGCGTTCTCGCTTCCCACGCCCGGGTTCCCGGGTTCAATTCCCGGCGGGGTCAGGGATTTTCTCTGCCGCGTGATGACTGGGTGTTGTGTGATGTCCTTAGGTTAGTTAGGTTTAAGTAGTTCTAAGTTCTAGGGGACTGATGACCATAAATGTTAAGTCCCATAGTGCACAGAGCCATTTTTTGAGGTCTGTGGACCTGGGAGGCCAAGCATGACGAAAGTGGCGGCTGAGCACACGATCATCTCCAAACGACGCGCGCAAGAGATCTTTCACGCGTCTAGCAATATGGGGTGGAGCGCCATCCTGCATAAACATCGTACGTTCCAGCAGGTGTTTATCAGCCAGGCTGGGGATGATGTGATTCTGTAACATATCGGCGTACCTCTCACCCATTACGGTAGCAGTTACAAAACCAGAATCACGCATTTCGTCGAAGAAAATACAACCGATAACGGTAGATGTGATAAATCCAATCCATACCGTGACTTTCTCGTCGTGCAATGGAGTTTCCACGACGGTTCTAGGATTTTCGCTAGCCCAAATTCTGCCGGTGCGACGTGAGACTGCACGAGCGCTAACTTCCCCGTGCATGGACGAACCCGCTACAGTCTACATTTCTTCCTGAACTGTCTCAGCAGCATTACGCCATGTGCTCGGTCGGCCACTACGGGGTCAATCGTCTAAACAACCCGTGGCTTCGAACTTCGAAATCATTCTCGCCACAGGTGCATTTGTCAATGGACCTTTACCCGTTCGAGTCCCCTTCCTATGGGGATAGGATCGTAACGCTGAACTAGCACATTCGCCATTCTGATAATACAGTTTCACTAAAAGCGCTCCTGCCTTAGTGGCCGTGCGGTTCTAGGCGCTACAGTCTGGAACCGAGCGACGGCTACGGTCGCAGGTTCGAATCCTGCCTCGGGCATGGATGTGTGTGATGTCCTTAGGTTAGTTAGGTTTAATTAGTTCTAAGTTCTAGGCGACTGATGACCTCAGAAGTTAAGTCGCATAGTGCTCAGAGCCATTTGAACCATTTTTTGAACTAAAAGCGCCTTTTCAGGTAACGTCAACATGCTGCGACTGCTGGCGCATCTGATTCTCTCTCTCATTACAGCTCCTTTTATACACGATTGTCATGCGCAGTCACTGACGTTTTGCTGTCCAGCGCCATCTGTCGGACATTTTGTGAATTTTTTTTTTTTTTTTTTTTTGGGTCTAATAAAACCCCATGTCATTCCAAGCATGTGTGTCAATTTTTACCTCTCTATCTACATTATTCCGTGGTTTATTAAGTTTTCAAATTTATACTGACTTTGTGATCACCCATATGGACCTGTCTCATACGCAACTGAGATTCAAGTCGGTAGTTTATAGAGATGGAGACTGCAGCACTCACACTTCTGGGTAATGTCACTACAGTCCAACTTGGAGAATAATAAAAGGAAGGGGTAAGGCAAGCGCAGCAGTTACTGTGGAAGTTCTTAGCGGCTATTGTAGCGCGAGCTTTTGGAGGTAGCCTTTACGGCGCCGTAAGAGCCAGGTGGGTTAATTAACGTCCCCGCGTGGCGTCGGCGGTAATAACGGGACGCCGGGTGCGCTTTACGTGCGCCGCGGTATATTTAGGCTGCAGCTGCATCGGAGCCGCCATCTTGCGGCCGCTCGCCTACGGTCCCGTTGCTCCGCTGTGAGCGGGCCAGACCGGACCACGGCACAGCCTGCAGACTGCACACCACACGGGGCGCTCTGCCCTCTGCCTACCACCGACTCTGGGGCGCCTGCGTGAAGCTCACGAGATTTGTCGCGTTGGGCACTGGCCAAGTACGAGTCAGCGGTGTTCTGCTCTAAGGCGGTTCAGGCAAAGGCCGTTTCAAATTGACTGCCTCCTAAGTTTCCTGCGTTGCTTCTGTCAAAAATTGTTCAAATGGGACTTACCATCTGAGGTCATCAGTCCCCTAGAACTTACAACTACTTAAACCTAACTAACCTAAGGACATCACACACATCCATGCCCGAGGCAGGATTCGAACCTGCGACCGTAGCGGTCGGGCGGTTCCAGACTGAAACGCCTAGAACCGGTCGGCCACAGCGCCCGGCGTGGACAACTTGATTGCGTGAGACTGAGGGTTGTGCTGACAAGATCGTGGCAGAGTGCGGCGATTCAAAATCAGAGTAGAAACGATAGGATGGTTCGTGTCAAGTCTGCGGGAAGTTTATAGGCCGATACTGAGTTTGCTTGAGAGAAGCTAAGCGAATGCGTAAAATGAAGGTCAGAACATATTCTTTAGGGGTACTCGCTTAGGGGGAACACGTGTAACTCCTTTTGTTTCCATCGTTGTAGCTATCACATTCCTTTCCCGTTAGGATGAAGCAGTAGCACTGAGTGGTTATAATTAAACTTCCGCTACTTGGTTCTCATGAAAAACGAGTGACACTTTGTGCAGACATCTGTAAAGACAAGCGAAAGAGAAATAAGGAATAAACCATTGAAAGAAACACATTTTAGTTTCCATATTAGAAGGTAACATATGTGTTAATATTTTCAACATTTCGCGGCCCTGTCAGCAACTGTATAAATATTAATTTTAAATTAACAACAGCCTCAGTTGCAATGTTTACCTAGATTTACCTAGGTTTCAGTTGGGATTATCCAACCTTCTTCAGAATAAAAGGAACTACGATTAGTCCATAATGGACAACGTCAAAAACTAAAAAGTGTAATATACTAATACATCGTCATATGGCAATAACTTGTTTCGGAAACAGCCTCGGCCCCACTGCAGTACGGCAGCAACGGATGTTGTACTGGAACATTTGTTTACTGCGTACCAGGTTTACGTTCTAGGTTACAAATATTCCTCAGTGTGATGACTATCTGCCTGAAACCACACTTAAGATACCATTTCACAATTGTTCGCAGCAATTTTCGAACGGTGTAACGTGGAATGTTCAGTTGTTATGACACACCTCGTGCACTGCTTGAAGATCGCACACTGCGTCCAGCATTCTCAGCCAGTAGCAACAACTTCTTCAACTACTTGCGACCCCGTCGGCCCCTCCCAAGAGCAATTCCCAAATCGCCAGTTACTTCAAACCTGGTGTGGAAAGAGAACCTCTCCGTATGTCTTTAATGCATCGATACTCGGACCCCACATCATAGCCATTCTCAATACAGTGGAGAATGACCTTCTGTTGTCTTTCTTTAAGTAATACGTTGTCTTGATAAAAACAGCCTGACGAGCAAAGCTCTGCTCGTCTTATCCAGACCCATATCGACTGTCTGCAACTGTAATGCACACAGATGCTTTTGTTCCGCCCTACCAGTACCAGCGCCTAACGACAAGCCACGACACTTACACTGCTAACATCGCAAATACTGCAGCACACAACCTGAACATCATTCCTTCAACATTGGCTACCCATACGCTAAATGGTTTTCCGTCTATACCTGTTCCAGTAGCGATAGTTTAATTACGTGTGTAAGCGCCCGGCACATACGCCGCTGATCTGTCAAATGCTGGCATACATCTAAAATGTATGATAAATGTATGTATGTACATTTTTTAAATTATTAAAAAATAGTGCTCTAGATGGTTGATGATAATGGTTTATTGTCATTTGAACCGTCTGCCTGCTTGGCTGAGCGGTAATCTACATCTACATCTGCATCTACATTTATACTCCGCAAGCCACCCAACGGTGTGTGGCGGAGGGCACTTTACGTGCCACTGTCATTACCTCCCTTTTCTGTTCCAGTCGCGTATGGTTCGCGGGAAGAACGACTGTCTGAAAGCCTCCGTGCGCGCTCTAATCTCTCTAATTTTCCATTCGTGATCTCCTCGGGAGGTATAAGTAGGGGGAAGCAATATATTCAATACCTCATCCAGAAACGCACCCTCTCGAAACCTGGACAGCAAGCTACACCGCGATGCAGAGCGCCTCTCTTTCAGAGTCTGCCACTTGAGTTTGCTAAACATCTCCGTAACGCTATCACACTTACCAAATAACCCTGTGACGAAACGCGGCGCTCTTCTTTGGATCTTCTCTATCTCCTCTGTCAACCCGACTTGGTACGGATCCCACACTGATGAGCAATACTCAAGTATAGGTCGAACGAGTGTTTTGTGAGCCACCTCCTTTGTTGATGGACTAAATTTTCTAAGGACTCTCCCAATCAATCTCAACCTGGTATCCGCCTTACCAACAATTAATTTTATATGATCATTCCACTTCAAATCGTTCCGCACGCATACTCCCAGATATTTTACAGAAGTAACTGCTACCAGGGTTTGTTCCGCTGTCATATAATCATACAATAAAGGATCATTCTTTCTATGTATTCGCAATACATTACATTTGTCTATGTTAAGGGTCAGTTGCCACTCCCTGCACCAAGTGCCTATCCGCTGCATATCTTCCTGCATTTCGCTACAATTTTCTAATGCTGCAACTTCTCTGTATACTACAGCATCATCCACGAAAAGCCGCATGGAACTTCCGACGCTATCTACTAGGTCATTTATATATATTGTGAAAAGCAATGGTCCCATAACACTCCCCTGTGGCACGCCAGAGTTTACTTTAACGTCTGTAGACGTCTCTCCATTGATAACAACATGCTGTGTTCTGTTTGCCAAAAACTCTTCAATCCAGCCACACAGCTGGTCTGATATTCCGTAGGCTCTTACTTTGTTTAGCAGGCGACAGTGCGGAACTGTATCGAACGCCTTCCGGAAGTCAAGAAAAAAAGCATCTACCTGGGAGCCTGAATGTAATATTTTCTGGGTCTTATGAACAAATAAAGCGAGTTGGGTCTCACACGATCGCTGTTTGCGGAATCCATGTTGATTCCTACGTAGTAGATTCTGGGTTTCCAAAAACGACATGATACTCGAGCAAAAAACATGCTCTAAAATTCTACAACAGATCGACGTCAGAGATATAGGTCTATAGTTTTGCGCATCTTCTCGACGACCCTTCTTGAAGACTGGGACTACCTGTGCTCTTTTCCACTCACTTGGAACCTTCCGTTCCTCTAGAGACTTGCGGTACACGGCTGTTAGAAGGGGGGTAAGTTCTTTCGCGTACTCTGTGTAGAATCGAATTGGTATCCCGTCAGGTCCAGTGGACTTTCCTCTGTTGAGTGATTCCAGTTGCTTTTCTAATCCTTGGACACTTATTTCGATGTCAGCCATTTTTTCGTTTGTGCGAAGATTTAGAGAAGGAACTGCAGTGCGGTTTTCCTCTGTGAAACAGCTTTGGAAAAAGGTGTTTAGTGTTTCAGCTTTACGCGTGTCATCCTCTGTTTCAATGCCATCATCATCCCGGAGTGTCTGGATATGCTGTTTCGAGCCACTTACTGATTTAACGTAAGACCAGAACTTCCTAGGATTTTCTGTCAAGTCGGTACGTAGAATTTTACTTTCGAATTCACTGAACGCTTCACGCATAGCCCTAATGTGCTTGCCCACTGCGCAGCGTGCGTGGGTGTTGTGCTGTCCTCATTATCATTTAATCATCACCGACGCGCAGTTCTCCCAATGTGTCGTCACCTTAAATACAACTTGCACCTTGCGGTCGAACTTCCACGGTTAGAGCCTCCAGGCCATACGATCATTTCATTTTTTCATTGTCTTTTAAAATCAAATACGTATGGAAGTTTTTTATAACCAGAATAAAGCACCTGATTGCTCTGTACCGTACGAAGTAGATGTTTGCAGAGTGAGTAGCAGAAATAAGTGATGCGGTGATGAGAGTGACGGGAATGGAATTGGCTAACAGTCGTGTGGCAGAGAGGGTGACACGGAACAGGGCTCGGGATGGTTAGGACAGAGGGTAGGCCACCATTATAGACTGAAGAGGTGCCTGGAAAGGTGACTGGTAAGGGATTGTCTGAAAGCGGCACCTTGCGGGCTGCTTGAGGGGGTGGCAAACCAGGGAGCCGAGTTTTGCAATGTACAGGACGTATAGGCCCACTCATTGTGGTGGGGTGTCATAGGTGGAGAGGGATTTGGTGCGTTGCTAAAGAACTCGAGTAGAGGTGGACGCAGCGACGAAGACGAAGGAAATCTCAGGAAGTGTAGTTCATCCCTCGAGGAAGCAGCTTAATAAATCCTCGTTCGACCGATACTTGAATATTGTCTGTTGTTTGGTTCCTCAACCGTATAAGACTGACAGAGGAAATAAGATCATAGGTTCGTTTGGGAAGTGAGAAAGCGTCACGGTGGTGTTCTCCTGATTCCATACCAGAGCCTGCAAGACAGACGCTCTGCACCACGTTGTGGTTAGGCGTCATTATTCCGAGAGTGTACATTCCAAGAAGAGTCAAGTGATGTGTTAATTCTTCCCACGTATAGTTCGCGAAAAGAACAACAAGACAAATTTAGAAGTGTTCAGTCTTGTATGGAGGCTTAACGAGAATCTTTCTTGGTACTGGTGATTGGAATCAGAAAGAACAGAGGGGGTGGGACAATGGAATATAAAATACGCTATGCTGAGTACTTATAGTTTCAGGAGCAGCTCATGGCATTCACGGATTTGGAAGAGCTGATAGAAAATGGTTGAGTGGATATCCAACAGTCATCGGTGTAGGGGAGGATCAGTAGGATCAAGACTCCACTATGTGATCAAAAGTATCCGGACACCTGGCTAAAAATGACTTACAAGGTGGTGGTGCCCTCCATCGCTAATACTGGAATTCAATATAGCCTTGGTGACAGCTTCCACTCTCCTAGGCATACGTTCAATCAGGTGCTGGAAGGTTTGTTGGGGAATGGCAGTCCATTCCTCATGGAGTGCTGCGCTGAGGAGAGGTATCAACGACGGTCGGTGAGGCCTGGCACGAAGTCGGCGTTCCACAACATCCCGAACGTGTTCTATAGGATCCTGGTCAGGACTCTGTGCAGGTCAGTCCATTACAGGGATGTTATTATGTAACCACTCCGTCACACGCCGTGCATTCTGAACAGGTGCACGATCGTGTTGAAAGATGCAATCCCCATCCCCGTGATCTTCAACGTTGGAAAGCTAGAAGAAGCTTAAAAAACCAATGTAGGCCTGTGCTGTGATAGTCCCACGCAAAACATCAAGGGGTGCAAGCCCCCTCCATGAAAAACAGGACCACGTCGTAACACCATCGCCTCCGAATGGCACTACTCACGCTGGCAGATGACTTTCACCGGGCATTCGACACACCCACACCCTGCCATGGGATCGCCACATTGTGTACCACGATTCGTCACTCTACACAACGTGTTTCCACTGTTCAATCGTCCAATGTTTACGTATCTTACGCCAAGCGAGGCGTCGTTTGGCGTTTACCGGTGTGATCTGTGGCTTATGAGCAGCCGCTTGACCATCACCTCCCGCCTAACTTTCATAGAACTTGCAGTGGATCCTGATGCAGTTTGAAATTCCTGTGTGACGGTGTAGATAGATGTGTGCCTATTACACATTACGACCCCTCTTCAACTGCCGGCGGTTTCGGTCAGTCAACAGACTAGGTCAGCCTGTATGTTTTTGTGCTGTTCGTGTCCCTTTACATTTCCACTTCACTATCACATTGGAAAAAGTGGTTCAAATGGTTCAAATGGCTCTGAGGACTATGGGACTTAACAGCTATGGTCATCAGTCCCCTAGAACTTAGAACTACTTCAACCTAACTAACCTAAGGACATCACACAACACCCAGTCATCACGAGGCAGAGAAAATCCCTGACCCCGCCGGGAATCGAACCCGGGGACCCAGGCGTGGGAAGCGAGAACGCTACCGCACGACCACGAGCTGCGGACAGGAAAAAGTGGACCTAGGGATGTCTGGGAGTGTGGAAATCTCGCCTACAGACGTATGACACAAGTGACACTCCATCACCTGACCACGTTCGAAGTCCTTGACTTCCGCGGAGCGCCCCCATCTGCTCCCTCACGATTTCTAATGACTACTGAGGTCGCTGATATGGCGTATCTGGCTGTAGTATACAGAGAAGTTGCAGCATTAGAAAATTGCAGCGAAATGCAAGAAGATCTGCAGCGGATAGGTACTTGGTGTAGGGTGTGGCAACTGACCCTTAACATAGACAAATGTAATGTATTGCGTATACATAGAAAGAAGGAATCTGGGAGTATGCGTGCGGATCGAGGTGAAGTGAAATGATCATATAAAATTAATTGTTGGTAAGGCGGGTGCCAGGTTGAGACTCATTGGGAGAGTCCTTAGAAAATGTAGTCCATCAACAAAGGAGGTGGCTTACAAAACACTCGTTCGACCTATACTTGAGTATTGCTCATCAGTGTGGGATCCGTACCAGATCGGTTTGACGGAGGAGATAGAGAAGATCCAAAGAAGAGCGCCGCGTTTCGTCACAGGGTTATTTGGTAAGTGTGATAGCGTTACGGAGATGTTTAGCAAACTCAAGTGGCAGACTCTGAAAGAGAGGCGCTCTGCATCGCGGTGTAGCTTGCTCGCCAGGTTTCGAGAGGGTGCGTTTCTGGATGAGGTATCGAATATATTGCTTCCCCCTACATCTACCTGCCGAAGAGATCACGAATGTAAAATTAGAGAGATTCGAGCACTCACGGAGGCTTTCCGGAAGTCGTTCTTACCGCGAACCACACGCGATTGGAACAGGAAAGGGAGGTAATGACAGTGGCACGTAAAGTGCCCTCCGCCACAGACCGTTGGATGGCTTGTGGAGTATAAATGTAGATGTAGATGTAAGTGGCAACACAATGCACCTAGTATGTTAAACGTATGTTTTTGGGGGTGTCCGGACACTTTTGATCACATAGTGTACGTAGGTGTCGAGCACAGTGCAGCGATGCAACACTATGCCCTGCTGCAAGCACTTTCGCTTTGTTCCGGGCTTTGCGCTGGTCATTCCACTGGGTTCTAATGCCACAGTCAGTGAGGACCCCGTGCCTTCAGCCAGATGACAGCCCGGCGTGACCCTGTCCGCCCCTCTAGTCTAAGCGGCGGCGCCTGACCTGCGATGACCCGCGCAGCTGCCAGCCGCAGCTGATCCATTGTCTGGACACAGCTGCAGTTACAGCTGCAGGTGGCGGCCCGTTACACGCGCCCTTCTCCTGCGTTCCGGCCGCGCCCTCACGACAACAACATTCCTTTAATAATGGGCAGTATCCTGAACGATTAAAGTACTCAGAAGTAAAGCCGCTTTATAGAAGGGGGAAAGAGATAATGTAGACTATTTTATACCTATTTCTATGCCGGCCGAAGTGGCCGTGCGGTTAAAGGCGCTGCAGTCTGAAACCGCAAGACCGCTACGGTCGCAGGTTCGAATCCTGCCTCGGGCATGGATGTTTGTGATGTCCTTAGGTTAGTTAGGTTTAACTAGTTCTAAGTTCTAGGGGACTAATGACCTCAGCAGTTGAGTCCCATAGTGCTCAGAGCCATTTGAACCATTTGAACCTATTTCTATGTCATCACTATTTGCTAAATTTATTGAAAAGACTGTGTATGTAAGGATAATTGATCATTTCATTTCAAAAAAATTGCTATCAGATGTACAGTTTGGCTTTGGAAGTGGTTTAACAACTGAAAACACTGTATACTCTTTTCTCTGTGAGGTACAGTGTGGATTAAACAGAGATTTTCGTACGTTAGGCATCTTGTTTCATTGAACTAAGGCGTCTGAATGTGTTGATCACAAAATATTTCTGCATAAGTTGGACCATTATGGAATACGGAGAGTAGCTTCAAATTGTTTCACCTCTTACAGCAGAAGGTTATTCTCCACAGTAATGAGAACGGCTATGATGTGGGGTCCAAGTGGGGCACGGTTCAATGTGGGGTGCCGCAGGGATCAGTGCTAGGGGCCATTCTTGTTTCTTATCTACACTCCTGGAAATTGAAATAAGAACACCGTGAATTCATTGTCCCAGGAAGGGGAAACTCCTGGGGTCAGATACATCACATGATCACACTGACAGGACCACAGTCACATAGACACAGGCAACAGAGCATGCACAATGTCGGCACTAGTACAGTGTATATCCACCTTTCGCAGCAATGCAGGCTGCTATTCTCCCATGGAGACGATCGTAGAGATGCTGGATGTAGTCCTGTGGAACGGCTTGCCATGCCATTTCCACCTGGCGCCTCAGTTGGACCAGCGTTCGTGCTGGACGTGCAGACCGCGCGAGACGACGCTTCATCCAGTCCCAAACATGCTCAATGGGGGACAGATCCGGAGATCTTGCTGGCCAGGTTAGTTGACTTACACCTTCTAGAGCACGTTGGGTGGCACGGGATACATGCGGACGTGCATTGTCCTGTTGGAACAGCAAGTTCCCTTGCCGGTCTAGGAATGGTAGAACGATGGGTTCGATGACGGTTTGGATGTACCGTGCACTATTCAGTGTCCCCTCGACGATCACCAGTGGTGTACGGCCAGTGTAGGAGATCGCTCCCCACACCATGATGCCGGGTGTTGGCCCTGTGTGCCCCGGTTGTATGCAGTCCTGATTGTGGCGCTCACCTGCACGGCGCAAAACACGCATACGACCATCATTGGCACCAAGGCAGAAGCGACTCTCATCGCTGAAGACGACACGTCTCCATTCGTCCCTCCATTCACGCCTGTCGCGACACCACTGGAGGCGGGCTGCACGATGTTGGGGCGTGAGCGGAAGACGGCCTAACGGTGTGCGGGACCGTAGCCCAGCTTCATGGAGACGGTTGCGAATGGTCCTCGCCGATACCCCAGGAGCAACAGTGTCCCTAATTTGCTGGGAAGTGGCGGTGCGGTTCCCTACGGCACTGCGTAGGATCCTACGGTCTTGGCGTGCATCCGTGCGTCGTTGCGGTCCGGTCCCAGGTCGACGGGCACGTGCACCTTCCGCCGACCACTGGCGACAACATCGATGTACTGTGGAGACCTCACGCCCCACGTGTTGAGCAATTCGGCGGTACGTCCACCCGGCCTCCCGCATGCCCACTATACGCCCTCGCTCAAAGTCCGTCAACTGCACATACGGTTCACGTCCACGCTGTCGCGGCATGCTACCAGTGTTAAAGACTGCGATGGAGCTCCGTATGCCACGGCAAACTGGCTGACACTGACGGCGGCGGTGCACAAATGCTGCGCAGCTAGCGCTATTCGACGGCCAACACCGCGGCTCCTGTTGTGTCCGCTGTGCCGTGCGTGTGACCATTGCTTGTACAGCCCTCTCGCAGTGTCCGGAGCAAGTATGGTGGGTCTGACACACCGGTGTCAATGTGTTCTTTTTTCCATTTCCAGGAGTGTAGTTAAATGATACGTCTTCTTCCATTACAGATAATTCTAAAATATTTCTGTTTTCTGATGACACTAGCTTGGTAGTGAAGGATGTTGAGTGCAACGCTGGAGCTGCTTCAAATAGTCCAGTTCAATACATAAGTCCATGGTGAACTCAAATATTTACGTCTTTAAAAGCACAGTGTTCGAACAAATATATATAAATACGTAATGAACTTACAATATTTACGTGTCTAAAGGCACAGTTTTCGAACAGATATATATAAAGACATAATGAACTCACAATGTTTAGGTCTTTAAAAGCACAGTTTTCGAAAAATATATATATCATTAGTGGCAAAAGAGCAATAGTGCCCCACAAAAATAAAGGTAAACTGGGTGAACAGCATGAAGAAAAAGACTGGAATATAAAAATGTGCTTATGTTTCGGAAATGAAGTGGTAGTGTGACCTCCAGAGAAGATGAGAGGCCGGCCAAAGTGGCCGTGCGGTTAAAGGCGCTGCTGTCTGGAACCGCAAGACCGCTACGGTCGCAGGTTCGAATCCTGCCTCGGGCATGGATGTTTGTGATGTCCTTAGGTTAGTTAGGTTTAACTAGTTCTAAGTTCTAGGGGACTAATGACCTCAGCAGTTGAGTCCCATAGTGCTCAGAGCCATTTGAACCATTTGAAGATGAGAGGAAACGCAGATGGCAACAAACTGTAAGTAATTACTTATTTACACAAAAATACGACGTGAACTATTTTATAATCTGAAAATAACACATATCAAAACAAAACTTTATCGTTCTGTATCATACTGAAGATGCCTTAGAGTAAAAAAACGCCAAACGCGCCTGGGATAAATAAATTACAGTGCAGCAAGAAAAGGCGTTTTTATTTGCAAAACAAATATTTCTGTGCTTGCTAAGGAGGATGGCCACGCAAAGAAACTTGTTCATCATCAGATAATTTGGGTACGTCGCTTAGTAACTGGCCAAAGTGGAAAATACCATTTCTACTTTTCTCAGTTACTAAGTAACTTACACATATTATCTGATGATGGTTTAGTGTGCACTCAAATATGCTCATGGTATCAATTGTGTGACCATACGCTGTAATATGTAATTTAACTTTTTCGTTGACAAGACTGTCACTGAGTACCCCTACAGAAGCAAGGTTGGGCCCCCTCCCCGCCCCTCCCCCCCCCCCCCCGCGCCCCTCCCCCCCCCCCCCCAAACCATTTTTCGTGCCTTTATCGGAAAACGACCATTTTGTTATCAAGAATACCATACGGACAACTTCGCGTCAGTGCTCCCACTCCTCAGCGACAGAGTGGCTATTTTGGTGGAGACAAGTGTATGAAGACTGTAGGTGGTATTCCCGAAGTTGGTGGTTGTCTACACGCGACGTTGTTTTACGACAACAGCGTGTAGGACCGCCTGAAGTCCACAGTCAGGTGAAGCGGGCAGACGGGGGTGGTGCTAGGAGCTGCGGTTACGACATTTTTGGCGTCACCTCTAGCTGTCAGCAGCAGGAGCCCACGCCGTGCCAGGCGCTGTGCCACAGGAAAACACTTTAGCAGCTCCGCGTCTTCTGCGAGTCGACTAGCACCAAACGCTTCGGGTGCCCATTTCCATACAATAGCGCCTGGACTGGTGATGTTCCTTGGCAACCGTGTGGTGCTATTTCGTGAGGCAGGCCCCGTGTTGTACATGGACGCCTTGTCCACGACAGAAAGCTCGGGTTGAGGCAGTGAATAATAAATACACACGCAGCATAAATGAACCGGAAACCACATCGTCACGGGAAAAGCCACACGACAGGTACTCGCGAACAAGACAGCCGATCTGACCACAGGGTATGAGTTTCGTAATTTTTCTGATGCGCGTACAACTCCTACACTTTCTTAGATATCTGCTGTACAGAGCATGCCGAAGGGTATGTCGTACCAGTAGTGTCGAAGCCCTGTCCTCTTCCATTCGGGCATCCGTATGCCCTGTACCAGCCCAAAACCGTCTCATCTCATTCTCCTGGTCCTTATAGATGTATGGTGCTGGTAGCAGCAGAATGGTCGCACTGTCATTCTGAATCCGTGACTCTATAGATTTACTCAACTGAGCTTCGTGACAACGATGTCGCCTTCTTCCGTCGATCTTCGTTACTAAGCGACTCTTCCGGAACCCGCTACAAGTTGCAGGTTGTCTATCCAATGGCTCTCAAGAGCAACAAAAAATTAATTTTCAATGTTTCAAATAATTATTCGCAGAATTTAAAATTCTCATTAAGAGGTATAATATTGTGTTAGAAGATTAACACGATAATTATTACAGACGGCGCGAAAATACTCGGACTATATTCAAATCAAATGGCTGTAAGCACTATGGGACTTAACATCTGAGGCCATCAGTCCCCTAGACTTAGACCTACTTAAACCTAACTAACCTAAGGACATCACACACATCCATGACCGAGGTAGGATTCGAACCTGCGACCGTAGCAGCAGCAGCACTGTTCCGGGCTGAAGCGCCTAGAAATCTTTCAGCACAAAAATAAAGTGAGTATACCCGAAAGAGTGCAGTTCTCGTTAGGTAAACGTCTTTGCGTGTATCAGTAAAATATCGAGTGATCAAGAAGTCAGTATAAATTTGAAAACTTAATAAACCACGGAATAATGTAGATAGAGAGGTAAAAATTGACACACATGCTTGGAATGACATGGGGTTTTATTAGAACCAAAATGCAGGGTGGCGCTTCACCCCATATTGCTAGATGTGTGAGAGATCTTTTGCGCGCGTCGTTTGATGACGATCGTGTGCTCAGTCGCCACTTTCGTCATGCTTGGCCTCCCAGGTCCCCAGACCTCAGTCCGTGCGATTATTGGCTTTGGGGTTACCTGAAGTCGCAAGTGTATCGTGATCGACCGACATCTCTAGGGATGCTGAAAGACAACATCCGACGCCAATGTGTCACCATAACTCCGGACATGCTTTACAGTGCTGTTCACAACATTATTCCTCGACTACAACTCTTGTTGAGGAATGATGGTGGACATATTGAGCATTTCCTGTAAAGAACATCATCTTTGCTTTGTCTTAATTTGTGATGCTAATTATTGCTATTCTGATCAGATGAAGCACCATGTCGGACATTTTTTGAACTTTGGTATTTTTTTGGTTGTAATAAAACCCCATGTCATTCCAAGCATGTGTATCAATTTGTACCTCTCTATCTACATTATTCCGTGATTTATTCAGTTTTCAAATTTATACTGACTTTTTGATACCCGGTATATTGTAGCATACACAAACACACACACACACGCTTACCGGGTGTCTCTGATCTTTCGGCAGATATTTGCAATTTCGTTTTTGTACTGTGTACTGTGTAGCTTGAGCCAGCGCAAACAGTTACTGCTCGCCAAGTCGTTCATGTGACGCCCAGAGTCAACAGCTAGCGTCGGTTTCTTTCTCACTAAAAAGAAACCGATAAAGCATTCTCAAATTAGAACTAGTGCGATATTGGTTTTGTCGATGTATGTATTAACAGCGACAGTAAAACACGGGGACTAAACAGTACTCCAACAGCGACTCAGTAGCGCTGCACGCTAGGTGGTAGCAGTCACCGTGGGCCAGTGCTGGTTATTCTTCGAGTCTTACTGTTCCTGTTAATACATGTCGATAAAGCAAGTGTCGCGGTACTCTAATTTGAGACCGCTCTATTGTATGAACACGTAAAGCACCGGTTTAAAAATCATTTTGCTTATAATTGGAAACGATCCGATGTTTTCGGTCGACCCTGGGCGTCTCATGAATGACATAATGAGTACTATTTGTTTGGTCTGACTCCAGCTACACATTGGAAAAACGAAATTGCGAACATCTATTGAAACCCCAGAGAAAATGCGCTTGATGTCTCTAAGGAGAGAACCCTATAAACCTTATCTGTAAAATCGCGTGAAGCTCTCAGAGTGAACGTACCTTAGCAAGAAATTTAACAATGATGATAAAGACAATAAATGCAGAGACAGAACTCCTGTACAAATAAATAGAAGCGCACTTGTGTAGGGAAGGGGAAGATGCAGGTGCCTGAGGGAGACAGCGAAAGGTCTGTAGAATGAAATAACGTCTACTACATGAAACGCGCGCTCCGTAATTGCTGCAAAAATGCCCAGATAAGATTCGTGCGCTGCAGTAGGTACGTAAATTAGCCTAATAAGAGGAAGAAAGACGAGCGGCGACGAACGTGCGGAAGAAACTACGAGTCCAGAGGCGGTCATTACAAGAAACCGAGGCCATTATCGCAGCGAGGCGGCCGCCTGTAAGTAGCTTCTATAAATTCTTTGCCTGCCAGGGACGGCAGCGCTGGCGTTTTAATTACTGTAATGTAATGGCTGCTGCTTTTTCGCCCGGCAGGTAGACAGCCGTGCCTAGGCTTCTGCCCCGTGAGTCACCTGCGCCGGCCACCAATAGCCGCAACGTGTCTGCGCTGCGGATCGGTCGCCTGGCCGCCAACCACGCTGGTCGGCCGCTGCTTGCTTCTGGGCAAGAGCTGCTCCTGAGCTCAGCGTGCCGTTGGGTTCTCGTCTACGTAGGGCGGTACCCGTCAAGAGTCGCAGCAGTGCGATGACAAATAAAATACGCTACTGACCATTAAAATTGCTACACCACGAAGATGACGTGCTACAGACGCGAAATTTAACCGACAGGAAGAAGACGCTGTGATATACAAATGATTACCTTTTCAGAGCATTCACACAAGGCTGCCGCCGGTGGCGATACCTACGACGTGCTGACATGAGGAAAGTTTCCAACCGATTTCTCATACACAAACAGCAGTTGACCGGCGATGCATGGTGAAACGTTGTTGTGATGCCTCGTGTAAGGAGCAGAAATGCATACCATCACGTTTCCGACTTTGATAAAAGGTCGGATTGTAGCCTATCGCGATTACGGTTTATCGTATCGCGACAATGCTGCTCGCGTTGGTCGAGATTCAATGGCTGTTAGCAGAATATGGAATCGGTGGTTTCAGGAAGGTAATACGGAACGCCGTGCTGGATCCCAACGGCCTCGTATCACAAGCAGTCGAGATGACAGGCATCTTATTCGCATGGCTGTAACGGATCGTGCAGCCACGTCTCGATCCCTGAGTCAACCGATGGGGACGTTTGCAAGACATTAACATTCTGCACGAACAGTTCGACGACGTTTGCAGCAGCATGGACTGTCAGCTCGGAGACCATGGCTGCGGTTACCGTTGACGCTGCGTCACAGACAGGAGCGCCTGCGATGGTGTACTCAACGACGAACCTGGGTGCACGAATGGCAAAACGTAATTTTTTCGGATGAATCCAGGTTCTGTTTACAGCATCATGATGGTCGCATCAGTGTTTGGCGACATCGCGGTGAACGCACATTGGAAGCGTGTATTCATCATCGCCATACTGGCGTATCACCCGGCGTAATGGTATGGGGTGCCATTAGTTACACGTCTCCGTCACCTCAGAGACGGCATTTTGAACAGTGGACGTTACATTTCAGATGTGCTACGACCCGTGGCTCTACCTTCATTTGATCCCTGCGAAACCCTACGTTTCAGTAGGATAATGCACGACCGCATGTTGCAGGTCCTGTACGGGCCTTTCTGGATACAGAAAATGTTCGACTGCTGCCCTGGCCAGCACATTCTCCTCACCAATTGAAAACGTCTCGTCAATGGTGGCCGAGCAACTGGCTCGTCACAACACGCCAGTCACTACTCTTGATGAACTGTGGCATCGTGTTGAAGCTGCATGGGCAGCTGTACCCGTACACGCCTTCCAAGCTCTGTTTGACTCAATGTCCAGGCGTATCAAGGCCGTTATTACGGCCAGAGGTTGTTGTTCTGGGTACTAATTTCTCAGGATCTATGCACCCAAATTGGGTAAAAATGTAATCACATGTCAGTTCTAGTATAATATATTTGTCCAATGAATACCCGTTTATCATCAGCATGTCATCTTGGTGTAGCAATTTTAATGGTCAGTAGCGTAAAATGAAATAAAACAAAACGACGCAGCACAAAGAATTACCCGAAAGGGACTGAAATCGGGATATCTTATGTATATGTACAGACAAACAAATTATTACAATTTCAGAAAAATTGGATTATTTAAGACAAGGAGCATTACAAATTGAGCAAGTCAGTAACGCTTTGATCGATCTTTTACCGGTATGCAAGTAGTTATTCGGCTTGGCATTTATTGATAGAGTTGTTAAAGGTACTCCTAACTGGCGCGTTACATCGTCAGAATCTCGAGTTGTTGGAGCGCCCTGGCCATAATGCTCCAGGAAGGATTCGGCGATGTTGCTGACCGAGGTAGTGTTTGGCAAGCACGAAGAGAAGCAGTAGAAACTCCCGCCGAGTGTGGTCGGACATTATTTTGCTGAAATGTAAACCCAGGATGGCTTGCCATGAAGAGCTATAAAAAGGGTGTAGAATATCGTCGACTAGCCGCTGTGCTGTGAGGTTGCCGCTGAAGACAAATCAAAGTCATCCTGCTGTGAAATGAAGTGGCACCCCAGATCATCGCTCCTCTTGTTGTCGGGCCATATGGTAGACGACAGTCCGTTTGGTATCCCACCGCTGTGCGAAACATCTCCAGACGTCTTCGCTGGTCATTGGGCTCAGTTCGAAGCAGGACTCATCACTGAAGACAATTCTACTCCAGTCAATGAGATTCCAGGCCGAAGACGCGCCCTTCGTGTCAGGCCATCCTGGGCTTACATTTCAGCAAGATAATGCCCATCCGCACACGGCGTGAGTTTCTACTCCTTGTCGTCCTGCTTGCCAAACCCTATTTTGGCCAGAAAAGACGACGGATCTCTCCCCAGTTCAGAACAATCGGAGCAGTATGGGCAGGACCCTCCAACCAGCTTGGGATTTTGACGATCTGACGTGCAGCTGGACAGAATATGGCACGATATCTCGAGCAGAATATCCAACAACTCTATCAATCAATGTCAAGCCGAATAACTGCCTGCATAAGAGCCAGAGGTGGAACGTTATTGACTCGCTCAATTTATGAAGCTCTTTCTCTCGAATAAATCAAGCAATTGTTCTTAATTCGTAATCATCGTCAAATCTGCCGATTTCTGCCCCATTCAGATAATTTCTTCGCGGTGCGTCGTTCTTTTTTGTCTTAGAGTTTGTTTCGCGTTCTGGCTTAATTCTGGCCGGAGCTCTTCGACTCTAAACAAAGCGAGCACAGCTCGCACATAGGACCAAAACGTGACGTACTGTACCACTAAAGGCACAACTACACCGTAGGTGCATCAACATCCCATTCGCCGGTGGCATGTGCCCGGAATAACGTGAGTACACCTCTAACCATCGTTACGCTAAAGGGAGCAACCATCTAGCGTTTGAAATCGTAGGATTGTTGAATTTTTAAAATATTTCATTTCTGGTTTCGTCCAGTTACAACAATTACGAGCATGTTCAGATTTTTTAAAAATTCCAGTCAGTGATGACAAAAAATTGTCGTCAGTTTCGGCAATACGAAGCTAACTTCTTTTTGTATCTTCTCAAAACGTCACCTTGCATTGATCATACCACTAAAACCCTGGTTCTTTAAAAGATCGAACTCCGACGTATAAAACACCTTCAAATTTACGATTAATTTGCAGATGAGTTAGTGTGTTAAATATATGATTTTAAGCAAATAGACATGAAAAATTTTAGAAAGTGTTTAAAATGGTATTAAAAGTTTGTTGGAAGTCTTATTCTCAAATAATGGATCAAAATAGTCTGGGTAAATTTGTGCGCCACGAGTTATGCCGCACACTACATATACAAATACTTGTTATGGTGTTAAACCTTAAACATAAGATTATGCTTCCTAATAAGCAGCTTATGACACCATTTTAAATTTGATGGGCCATTACATGAAATATGCAAAATTACACTTTTGTTTGCTCTGGAAGCCGTTAGAAAGGCAACCTTCAACCGGGACTGTGCACCGAAGCTCAAATGACTCTGAGCACTATGGGACTTAACATCTGAGGTCATCAGTCCCATAGAACTTAGAACTACTTAAACCTAACTAACCTAAGGACATCACACACATACATGCCCCAGGCAGGATTCGAACCTGCGACCGTAGGGATCGCGCGGTTCCAAACTGAAGCGCGTAGAACCGCCCGGCCACAACGGCCGGCCTGTGCACCATGGTCCATGAATCATTAACCAGGTCAGTCGGTCAGTAAGTCGGAGGTAATGCACAACAAAATTGAAGGGTCGTTTTATTTTAAACCTCGTCATTTCCTCCAATTGCGACGCAGAAATTGGAAATTTGGTTCTAAGGTGCCTACAACTTTTCTCTGTAATGGTGCACAAGTGTGGCGCCTGCGACGTCACCCTCGGGCTCAAACAGCAAGGTGTCGACACGTGCAAAAATGACAATATATTTAAGAAAAGGCCAGAGCTCAGAAGCTCGTGCGAGTTATGATGTCACATTTCACACAGTTGTGTCCACACATGTCACACGATGGGAAAGCCGTCACATCTTCTCTTATCTTAGCCACATCTCGCCCTTTTCTGGGACGGAGGTCAGAAGCGCTAAGACCAGCATTAAAATTACGCAGTTTTCTTATGGACGGACGAGGACATCATTTCGGACACATCGCTGCTCAGAATCGGCACAGAAATGTTCCAGGAGGAGCTATGAAGGGCGCGAATGAAATCATTCCTTCCCTTCGGGAGTTCATTCTCACTCATTTTGCGACCGAAGATGACGGTTTGCAGTGCACTGCAATGCAGTGCAATAGGACGACCTTCCTGACAACCATTGACATTGCTGACATCCCCCCAGACGGTTCAACTCTGCGCTAAGTACATTGCAGGACTGCAACCCATTGAACCCCATATCACCCCTTTGGAATACAGCGTGAGAGCAATTTTTGCTCTGGTCTACAGGGTGAAACTGCTACGGACGATTCTAAACCATCTGACGAAATTTGAAGACGATCCGAAGCAGCAGAGAGTGTTTACGGTTCATTTTCATCCCTCCGTTTTCGCGCCCCATTATGGCGTGTGCTAGGATGGGGGGCTTCGATTCACTACGCGCGTGCATAAAACTGCAAAGGTCGCTCTAAGATCCCCAATTCAGCATCACCCTCGATACCACCCTCGCACCTTTGTTTGGGTACTTTATAAAGGTCAATGTAGAGAGACACCCATCCAACGGTTCCTAGGCGCCTGCACGATAGGCAACACTTTCAACACTATCGTATACTGCCCGCATGCGAATCCTGAGGAGCTTCTTGGGTTTGTTTCAGCTATGTTTCATTGTATTTTTAATGTTGTGTTTTCTGCTCATATGAGATTAGTCTCTTTTCACTAGTTTAAAATTTATCAATTACGGGAGATTTGTTACCCAGCAGTTATATTTGGTTTCCCTTTTCATAAGAGAAATCGGTATGCTGACGACCATTTGTTTGTGATAAAAGACTTTAATTACAGAAAGAATTTCTGTGCCTCTTGGATCACTGTCTTTATTCGTGACTAAGTCATAGTTCGCAACATCTTCAGATCTGTCTGTGCTAAAATGTGGTATGAACAACCATAAGATAATAGCCAAATATGTTTTACATTTCTAACGCCGCCGTTCTTGCTTGACATTTTCATAATATTTCTTAAATTCTTTTGAACTAAAACTGATATGAATATGTACGTAGTTGATTCCAGCTCGTAATCAAAAAAATATGAAATGATTTTTGCGATCAGAGACCGGTATAAATTATAGTACAGTCCCTGTGTGCAGCCAAATTTCCTCAGTTTTATCGTCGCAATAATTAGGTGTGACGTAAGCTGGGAGAAGCGAGACTAGATGTAACGTCCCGACGATATCGTCATTAGACACAGAGCTCAGGCATGATTGCACAAAAATGGGGAATTAAGTGGAGATTTGCCTCGAGCAATTTAAATAAACCAGAGGAAAGCAACATTTGGATGGCCGGACGGCGATTTGGACAGCTGTGTTTCCGAATGCGAGTCCCGTTTCTGCGTATATCAGCACTGTCTGGGCCAAACAATCTCACCTCGACCTATGTGAACCGGAACAGGTTCTGGAACGCGGCTCCTTGGAGTTTCCATTGAAATTATCTGCGCGCTGCAAATATTCTTTTCTATGGCCCCTCATAAGGGACTACGGCGGGCATCTCTGTGACGGTCTCACTCCGGCTGAACAACCTCTAGACAAAGTATTCTGCTCTTATTTACATCTTTTCTATCTATCTATCTCCCTATCTCTTTTTCATCAGTCCAATTGTGAGAGTCCCAGAATGAATACCGATACAGGAAAAACATCCCGCTAACTCGGAGCAAACAGTTGAGGTGGGGCAAATGGAAGTTCATCAACTACCGTTTGTTATTTTTCTTATATTGTGTGATCTGTGTAAGGACAGAAGGATAGTTTGGAGCTGAATAAGGCGACAGATGTCGACAGAATCCTCCTTAGGTTCGGTACAAAGCTTGCACTAAGTTAGTCCTCTCTTAAGTATCAGATGCCGTAGGTTGCTCCAAAAGAGGAATTGTACCTACTGGTTGGAAGAAAGTAGATATACCTACCGTGTACAACAGTGATAAAAAAACACTATCTGTTGTGGAAACTAAGAATATATATTTCACTCAAAACAATGAGGTTATCTCGAACGAAACAACTTCAGTCATGTCGACTCAACACGGATTCCGAAACCATCGGTCATGTGAAGCTGACACGCGTTCATCTCACCTGATACCCATAAAGGAATTAAAGGAATTGATCAAAGCAGTCAGGGGTATGCATGACCTGTTGTACCCCAATAACGGTTCAGTTGCAGACTTCGATCCCTTCCTAAGATATTGGATAACTGCAGTCATTGTACAGATGTGACCCACCCTATAGTATGGCTCAAGTGTGTGGGACAAACATAAAATAGGACTAACAGACTATAGAAATTGGTTTAACCAACTGGAGAGCGCGTCACGGAGATGCGCTTGAAGATTGACGCCAACCATTCCGCGAAAACCTGCTCACAAAGTTGCAAGAAACTATTATCGAGGAATATACTAAAGACTCTAAGTACTGCTGCCGTGGGAAACGCGCGGAAAAGATTAGACAGTATATAGGCATCCAGGAAGTCTTCTTTCCCACTGCTCCATTCCCTAATGGAACGGAAAGAATCGGCAATGCACCTACATGTACATCTGCATACTCCGGAAGCCACCTTACGCGCTGACTAGTATCACTCCTCGCAAATGGAGCGATGGAAAAACGACTGTTTGTACGGCTTCGTACGAACTCTAATTTCTCTTCTTCTTGCGGTCCTTGTGCGAAATGTGCGTTGGTTGCTGTAGAATCGTTACGCAGCCAGCAGCAAATGCCGGTTCTCTAAATTTCCTCAATAGTGTTTCGCGAAATGACGGTCCTCTTCCTTCCAGGGATTCCGATTTGAGTTCAAGAATCATGACTGTAACACTCTCGTGTTGATCGAACTACCAATAAAAAATTTGGCCACAGGCCTCTGAATGGCTTCGATGTCTTCGCTTAATCAGGCGCGGTGGGGAGCCCAAGCACTGAGCCAGTAGTCACGACTGCATCGCTCTGGTGTTCTATACGCGGTCTCCGTTTTGATGAGCTGCATTTTCGCAGAGTACCACCAATACGCCGAAGTCGGGCATTCGTCTTCGTTACTACCGTCCTTACGGCAGGTTTCATTCATATCCCTTCGCAACATTACGTCCAGATACTTAACCAACGTGAATGTGTCAAGCTGCGCACTACTAATGCTGTATTCCAACATTTCTTAAATTTTTCTACATTTACGGCTATATGCCATTCATCATCAGAAATTTCGCCTGTCATCTTGTATCCTCCTACAGTCACTCAGCGACAACTCACAGCTGTACATCATAGCATCATCAGCAAACAGCCGTAAATTGCTGCTCGTTTTGTCCGTAATGTCGTTTATGTATATAGATAATAAGAGTGGTCCTATCGCACTTACCTCTACCGGTCATACGGACATATCACTGTGCGCTCTTCGAATCAGTACTCAGCTTCGCAGCTAGCACGTGGGCACATAGGCTGAACGTGGTCACCAACAAAGCACCGGTCAGGCGAGGGCAGGGAAATGTCCTACTCATGCTATCTGGAGCCTTCGGCACCACCTCAGTGGATGCGCTGTGTGTGGTGCTCGGAATATGCCCCATAAATATCACGATCAAATACAGAGTTGCAAGGTACTGGTCAAAGATGGGGAGACTAGATAAAGTACACACAATAACTGGTGTGCCGATAGAAACGATACGTCACATACGTCACCTTAAAAGTTGGCGTTTGGATACATGGAAAGGTGAGTGGGATGTACGTGATAATGGACGTAGACTGCACGACTTCCTCTCTGACATAAGGGAGCGGTTGAGAATGAAAGATATCGATCCCAGCCGCGGTATGGTACATTTCTTAACCGGACACGGACCTTACACCCACGCACTTAAATCGCGTGAGTCTGAGTCAGACACCTACATGCACATGCAGGTAAGAAGGTTCCCCAGTACACACAGTCTTTTTCTGCGGACAATACGCGAGCAATAGACATACACTACAATTAGATTACACAGATACATAGATATATATACACAGCAATAAGAGACAAAGAACAATGGACACAATTAAATGTATTGACAAACAGTATTTCAAAAACAACAAATGAAGAGTACAAGCGGACTCGACCTAATAAACATCCCTCTGTGCAACGTAACAGCAGTCTCCAGATGGTGGACAGCGATACCCACAGTGACAGCGAAAACAGAAACACCGAGGACGAAGCCGAGATGTGGCAGTAAATAAACATAAGGTAATGCCGATCCAGCCAAGAAACCATCAAATCCAGAATGAGATTTTCACTCTGCAGCGGAGTGTGCGCTATTATGAAACTTCCTGGCAGATTAAAACTGTGTGCTAGAGCACTTGCCCGCGAAAGGCAAAGGTCCCGAGTTCGAGTCTCGGTCCGGCACACAGTTTTAATCTGACAGGAAGTTTCAAACCATCAAATGCTGTACATGGACGGGCACCTGAAGCTAATACATAGGATTAGTAATAAATAGGATAAGCAATACTATTTCTCTACTAATAACCATTTGTGTGTGTGTGTGTGTGTGTGTGTGTGTGTGTGTATGAATGGCGGTCAACGGCTCGAAGAAATCATTCAGAGGTATTCGCCGTCAGTCACATTCGGTGATGGTACTAACAAATCTCTCCTCTATCCAATCAACTTTTTATATTCTTCTTAAAAACAACAAAGTTTTATTTACATTTCAACCTTAAATTATTGTTATTTTACAAAGTGTTATTCTTTGTAAGTGTTGTAGATAAAACAAAAGAAAACTTTAAGAAGATGAAAAACGGAAATTGCAAGATGTACGACCTGTTTCAAAATATCAGGTAACAGGTCTATAATTTGGCAGTAAATAAATAAATAAAACTTCTCTGGAGCACCTCTGACGATACCTTTGTCTTTGATGAACACTCGCCATACCGGACAACGTACAGGGCTCTATACGATATTATGGTGCCTTTGTTATTAAGAACAACAATGCAATATTCCTTCGGACATTATCAAGAATGTCAGAATGAACACTGGATCGTTCTTCCTAACAACACAGGCACAGCAGTATCATATTTATCCTCCGATAGCAGACAACGACTTTCAATTAAAATGTCCGCCTCTGCACGGGAATTACATAATGTGTGTAAGAGTACAGGCTGTGGCGCAGGAACCACGACATATGGAAGCTTGAGTCTGGTCGTGATTCGTGTACGGATAGCCAAAGGGGTTAAGGCGGCCACTCGTGCAACGCGGGGAATTCGGCTTTGAGTCCCACCAGTCCAGCGCAAATTTTCTTTGCCGCCATTCCGTTATACAGTAGTTCGTGTTCGTAACTGCGAATACATTTTGTGTACTGGGTTCTATTACTAGAAGTATCTAGGAACCTATTCCTTCTCTGCACGATAGCAATGGAGATACTATCGAAGACAGTGCTGCCAAAGCAGAGTTACTAAACACAGCCTTCCGAAATGCCTTCACAAAAGAAGACGAAGTAAATATTAAAGAATTCGAATCGAGAACAGCTGCCAGCATGAGTAACATAGATGTAAATATCGTCCGACTAGTGAAGCAACTTAAATCACTTAATAAAAGCAAGTCTTCTGGCCCAGACTGTATACCAATTAGGTTCCTTACGCTCGGCGAAAGATCCGTGGCCAAAGACTGGGAGGTTGCACAGGTTGCACCAATGTTCAAGAAAGTTAGTAGGGGTAATCCACTAAATTACAGGCCCATATCGTTAACGTCGATATGCAGCTGGATTTTAGAACATACATTGTGTTCGAACATAATGAATTACCTCGAGGAAAACGGTCTATTGACACACAGTAAACATGGATTTAGAAAACATCGTTCTTGTGAAACACATCTAGCTCTTTATTCACATGAAGTGCTGAGTGCTATTGACAAGGGATTTCAGATCGATTTCGTATTTCTGGATTTCCGGAAGGCTTTTGACACTGTACCACACAAGCGGCTCGTCGTAAAATTGCGTGCTTATGGAATATCGTCTCAGTTATGTGACTGGATCTGTGATTTCCTGTCAGAGCAGTCTCAGTTCGTAATACTTGACGGAAAGTCATCGAGTAAAACAGAAATGATTTCTGGCGTTCCCCAAGGTATTTTTATAGGCCCTTTGCTGTTTCATATCTATATAAACGATTTGGGAGACAATCTGAGCAGCCGTCTTCGGTTGTTTGCAGATGATGCTGTCGTTTATCAACTAATAATGTCATCAGAAGATCAAAACAAACTGCAAAACGATTTAGAAGAAATACCGGAATGTGCGAAAAGTGGCAGTTGGCCTTAAATAACGAAAAGTGTGAGGTCATCCACATGAGTGCTAAAAGGAACTCGTTAAACTTCGGTTACACAATAAATAATCTAAAAGCCGTAAATTCAAGTAAGTACCTAGGTATTACAATTACGAACAAGTTAAATTGAAAGGAACACACAGAAAATGTTGTGGGGAAGGCTAACCAAAGAACGCGTTTTATTGGCAGGACACTTAGAAAATGTAACAGACCAACTAAGGAGACTGGCTACACTATGCTTGTCCGTCCTCTTTTAGAATACTGCTGCGCGGTGTGGGATCCTTACCAGGTAGGACTGACGGAGTACATCGAAAAAGCTCAAAGAATGGCAGCACGTTTTGTATTATCGCGAAATATGGGAGAGAGTGTCACAGAAATGATACAGGATTTGGGATGGAAATCATTAAAAGGCGTTTTTCGTTGCTACGGAATCTTCTCACGAAATTTCAATCACCAACTTCTTCCTCCGAATGCAAAAATATTTTGTTGACACCGTCTTACATAGGGAGGAACGATCACCAAGATAAAATAAGGGAAATCAGAGCTCGTACGGAAAGATATGGGTGTTCGTTTTTCCCCGCGCTATACGAGATTGGAATAATAGAGAATTGTGAAGGTGGTTCGATGAACCCTCGGCTAGGCACTTAAATGTTATTTGCAGAGTATCCATGTAGATGTATTCCGTGTGCTCGGACCTTCGTGAACAGTCTGCAGTGGGGCATTGTGACGAATGCTTGCCGGAAATGTAGGAATATGGACTCTACATCTACATCTACAGCCATACTCCGCAAGCCACCTGACGGTGTGTGGTGGAGGGTACCTTCAGTACCTCTATCGGTTCTCCCTTCTATTCCAGTCTCGTATTGTTCGTGGAAAGCAGCATTGTCGGTATGCTACTGTGTGGGCTCTAATCTCTCTCATTTTATCCTCATGGTCTCTTCGCGAGATATACGTAGGAGGGAGCAATATACCGCTTGACTCCTCGGTGAAGGTATGTTCTCTAAACTTCAACAAAAGCCTGTACCGAGCTACTGAGCGTCTCTCCTGCACAGTTTTCCACTGGAGTTTATCTATCATCTCCGTAACGCTTTCGCGATTACTAAATGATCCTGTAACGAAGTGCGCTGCTCTCCGTTGGATCTTCTGCATCTCTTCTATCAACCCCATCTGGTACGGATCCCACACTGCTGAGCAGTATTCAAGCAGTGGGCGAACAAGCGTACTGTAACCTACTTCCTTTGTTTTCGGATTACATTTCCTTAGGATTCTTCCAATGAATCTCAGTCTGGCATCTGCTTTACCGACGATCAACTTTATATGATTATTCCATTTTAAAACACTCCCAATGCGTACTCCCAGATAATTTATGGAATTAACTGCTTCCAGTTGCTGATCTGCTATTTTGTAGCTAAATGATATGAGATCTATCTTTCTATGTATTCGCAGCATATTACACTTGTCTAGATTGAGATTAAATTGCTATTCCCTGCACCATGCGTCAATTTGTTGCAGATCCTCCTGCATTTCAGTACAATTTTCCATTGTTACAACCTCTCGATATACCACAGCATCATCCGCAAAAAGCCTCAGTGAACTTCCGATGTCATCCACAAGGTCATTTATGTATATTGTGAATAGCAACGGTCCTACGACACTCCCATGCGGCACACCTGAAATCACTCTTACTTCGGAAGACTTCTCTCCATTGAGAATGACATGCTGCGTTCTGTTATCCAGGAACTCTTCAATCCAATCACACAATTGGTCCGATAGTCCATATGCTCTTACTTTGTTCATTAAACGACTGCGGGGAACTGTATCGAACGCCTTGCGGAAGTCAAGAAACACGGCATCTACCTGGGGACCCGTGTCTATGGCCCTCTGAGTCTCGTGGACGAATAGCGAGAGCAGGGTTCCACACGACAGTCTTTTTCGAAACCCGTGTTGATTCCTACAGAGTAGATTTCTAGTCTCCAGAAAATTCATTACTCTCGGACATAATACGTGTTCCAAAATTCTACATCTGATAGACGTTAGAGATATAGGTCTATAGTTCTTCACATTGACGTCCCTTCTTGAAAACGGGGATGACCTGTGACCTTCATTCCTAGTTTACGGAATATAGACCGAGAAAAGGGCAAGGACGACGGAAAGTACTCTCTGCCACGCACTTGGCCACGGAGTGTGGATGTGATCGCGGTCCGCAAGCGAAGGCGTGCAGCAGCGGCGTGACGTGTGGTTTCCCACGCTGGCTATCGGCTGACGCAGCCGGCGCGACTGCGACTCCCTGAGAGACAGGGACAGGGACAGGGACAGAGACAGCTGAGGTGGGGCGCTACTTGCTAGGCCGGGCCGCGGCGCCGCGCTCTACATGTCGCGGCCCGGCGAGTGTCCTTGGACTTCCTGCAGCCGGCCGGCCGCCCGCCCAAGGCCAGGGACCCCGCGGGCCGCGGGGGCGTTCACCCACACTCCGCATCTCGCCAGCCCGCTCTGGCCGCGCGCAGCCGGGCCGCTGCCGCCGCCGCCGCCGCTGCCCAGCTACTGGGATCGAGACCCGCCGCTGGCAAACCTGTTCGCCACCGCCATAGCTGCTGTTCCTCTCCCTCCTCTGTTTGCACGGGCGCGGATATCCGCAAATATTACCCGTACTGGATAGTTTCCGACATGAGCAAACAGAATTTTTTCTTCGTTTTACCCAGACATGGATTTTAATCCCTACTCCATTTCTTTCTTTTGTTTCCTTTACTACTTAATCAATATACAGATGGTATTATTATGGCATAATTAGAATCAAATCCAAATCTGAAAGCAGGGTTATCAGTGAAGTCGAACACTTGGCACTGTGAGCATGATTATTACGAACACGAATATGCAACCACAACTGACGATCTGGGCAGAGCATGCTGTCGAGCAAAATCAAGTATTCCAGAATTTACAAACAAAACAAACATAAAAAATTTCAAGAACTTTCCAGAAATGATAATTGCTAAATAACCAATAATTTCAGGTGGTTGGGTTTGAACTGGGAACATGGCAGCACATCAGCAAGCAATGCTAGTTCTTAGGTCTCACTGCATATCGCACAGCTCACACAATTGCTTCCATTCCCAGAGAAACAGCATCACTGTTTCAGAAGCTGGTATTGGAATCAGCTGCAGCATCCTGATCTGTATTCTGTCAATGGTCCTATTATGGAAGCGCTGGTAGATCCTCGTATTTTGATCACACTGTCATATCCCCTGCACTATGACGAGTGTTGAAAGTAGCCCCCACCCACTGAAGCTTCACAGTTTTTGAGTGAGTCTTCCGTTTCCCGTCATGAAAGTGCGTCGTCGGTGATTTTATTTAATTATCTTTCTATTAATACTGAGGAAATGTTTGTTTACAACCTTTCCTACATAATTTCATTAACTTGAAGAAAACAGATATCAACAGCCTTAACTTTTTAATAATATCGTTTAGGTACCAGTTTCGGTGCCTATTCGCACCATCTTCAGGCTTTTCTACACGAAATTGTGTAAGTCATCTACTTGTTTCTGTTATTATAGGGACCACTACTGTACATCCAACTGGTTTCCGTAGATTTCTTGAAGTTAGACAAGGACCCATCACAACTTTCTTAGAGCTGTGAAGGCTCCACGTCTACCGATAAGGAGACTACGGAAAGCCATTGGATATAGTGATCGCTATAATAACACAAACGTCTAAATGACTTACCCAGTTTCGTGGAGAAGAGTCTGAAGATAGTGCCAATGCAGCACTGAAACTGGTAACTACGAGGGTTGGAACTTTAGTAGTGGCAACTATTTACTTACATCTGCCGGCCCGAGTGGCCGAGCGGTTCTAGGCGCTACGGTCTGGAACCGCGCGACCGCTACGGTCGCAGGTTCGAATCCTGCCTCGGGCATGGATGTGTGTGATGTCCTTAGGTTAGTTAGGTTTAAGTAGTTCTAAGTTCTAGGGGACTGATGACCACAGTAGTTAAGTCCCATAGCGCTCAGAGCCATTTGAACCATTTTGAACTTACAACTCGTACAAAATATATACGTGTTTCAAAGTTTTTATGACCTTCAAAGTAGTCACCAGCATTGTATATAGCCCGTTGTCAGCGATGTGGAAGTCGTAGGATACTCTTAGCAGCCCCAGTTGTGTTGACAGTTCGAGCGGAGCGGTCTATTGCCCGACGAATTTGTAGCGGTTCTGAAGCGAATGCCGTGAAGTGTTTCCTTCAGTTAAAAAATCGAGTTGAACTCACGAGGGTTTAAGTCATGGGGAGCGCAGTAGGTGGTATAGCACTTAGCAGAGTCAAACAAATCAGTAAACGCTTGCACTGTACGTGCTTGAGCATTGTCCTGCAAAATGATGATCAGGTCGAGCAGAAAGTGTCATCACTTCTAAGCTGGTCGTAGGTTGTGTTCCAAAAATTAGCAGCTTAGAGACAGAAGTGATGACACTTTCTCCAGGACCTGACCATCATTTTCAAGGACAATGCTCAAGCACATACAGTACAAGCTGTGACTGATTTGTTTGACTGATGGGGCTGCTAAGCGCTATACCACCTACTGCACTCCCCTGACTTAAGCCCTCGTAAGTTCAACTCAATTTCTAAACTGAAGGAAACACTTCACGGCATTTCCTTCAGAACTTTTTCAAATTCGTCGGGCAGTACACCGCACCGCTCGAACTATCAACACAACTGGTTCAAATGGCTCTGAGCACTATGGGACTCAACTGCTGAGGTCATTAGTCCCCTAGGACTTAGAACTAGTTAAACCTAACTAACCTAAGGACATCACAAACATCCATGCCCGAGGCAGGATTTGAACCTGCGACCGTAGCGGTCTTGCGGTTCCAGACTGCAGCGCCTTTAACCGCACGGCCACTTCGGCCGGCTCAACACAACTGGCACTGCTAAGAGTATTCTACGACGTCCACACCGATGGCAACGGGTTATACTCAATGCTGGTGACTACTTTGAAGGTCAGTAAAACTTTGAAAAACTTATCTATTTTCTACGAGCTGTAAATAAATAGTTGCCACTATTAAAGTTCCAACGCTCGTAAATACTATATAACTTCACTGTCAATAAACTTCTTCTCAGCTGTTGACCGCATTGTCAGTATACGAAACTGTCCGACGTTTCGGCCTCTATTGCAAACGGCCTTCCTCACGGCTTTGTGCTGAGCTAGACTAGACAGTCTAGAAGAATGGTGTCAACAGCCCGGAAGAATTTTGTTGACAGTGACAACGGCCGCGGAAGCCTACACTTACGTATATACTTCAGCACTCACAAATATGAAAAGGGTTCGCGGCTCGTGGTCATGCGGTAGCGTTCTCGCGCCCGCGTTCCCGGGTTCGATTCCGGCGGGGTCAGGGATTTTCTCTGCCTCGTGATGACTGGGTGTTGTGTGATGTCCTTAGGTTTAAGTAGTTTTCAGTTCTAGGGGTCTGATGACCATAGATGTTAAGTCCCATAGTGCTCAGAGCCAAATATGAAAAGGTATAAATTCTTTTCTCTGTTTTCAAATTTGTAAATACTTTTCTTAAAAACTGAAATTCTGTTTGAACAGATAGTAAACAGCAATTTTCCCCTTTATTTATAGAACGAAAATCGAAGAAAGTAACTCCAGCGAAACAAATCTTAGTAGAAAAGAAAAGAAAGTGTGTTTCCTCTAGGCGGAACCGATCCAAAAATATATTTACTTGTGAGAAAACACACACGATACAAGAACGGCCTTTAACCTCAAGGCAAGTGACTTCAACAAGTCTGTTGCTTTCTCGGTTAAAATCTTTTAATTGTTTTTAAACTAACTTCCCAATGAGATAGAGACTTGAAGCTTTCAACACAGCTCAGAAGATGATGACATTGCAATTTAACTCGCTTTCTCGACAGGTGAGTGACCGAGGGTACCACTGTTATTGCCCCCTTTTTCCGTTCTAGTCGTGAATGTTTAACAGTTAGAATGATTGCTGGTAAGTTCCAGTGTGCACCCTAATCTATAATTTTTGCCTTCACGGCCTTTTCGCGACATACGCATTGAAGGAAGCAGTATATTGATTCACTCAGCTTAAAAGAAAATGAACTGAAGCCGAAATTTACGACATATCACTGTTATAAGCTCATCAAAATGTTTGAAATCGATTGAAAAATTTCACACACACACGAAAGACTAAGAAGCATAAGATAATTAATTAAATAAAAAGCGTTTTAATATAACACGTTTTTAAAACGGAATTAAAAATTATAAAATAATTTCTCCTAGTCACCTAAAGATTCCTAACCCAGTCTGGCTGGATTCTCGGATTCGATCCTGGTCTTGTCCAACTCCGTCTCGCAAGCTAGCACACTGCCAGTTACGCTATAACAGCAGTACATTTCTTAAATAAACTATATGACTAATTCCGAGCAGTATGCCACATGCGACAATAAAATGGAACATGACTATATTTGACTTGACAATATTCTGACAGTATAGATTCTTCCGCAGAATATTTCACAAAATCCATTTCATGAATTACAAAAGTTAACTTGTAATTTACGCAACTTTTCAAGAATATGCATTGAATATCAGACCAGCTGTGTGGATGGATTGAAGAGTTTTTAGCAAACAGAACACAGCATGTTGTTATCAATGGAGAGACGTCTACAGACGTAAAAGTAACCTCTGGCGTGCCACAGGGGAGTGTTATGGGACCATTGCTTTTCACAATATATATAAATGACCTGGTAGATAGTGTCGGAAGTTCCATGCGGCTTTTCGCGGATGATGCTGTAGTATACAGAGAAGTTGCAGCATTAGAAAATTGTAGCGAAATGCAGGAAGATCTGCAGCGGATAGGCACTTGGTGCAGGGAGTGGCAACTGTCCCTTAACATAGACAAATGTAATGTATTGCGAATACATAGAAAGAAGGATCCTTTATAGTATGATTATATGATAGCGGAACAAACACTGGTAGCAGTTACTTCTGTAAAATATCTGGGAGTATGCGTGCGGAACGATTTGAAGTGGAATGATCATATAAAATTAATTGTTGGTAAGGCGGGTACCAGGTTGAGATTCATTGGGAGAGTGCTTAGAAAATGTAGTCCATCAACAAAGGAGGTGGCTTACAAAACACTCGTTCGACGTATACTTGAGTATTGCTCAGCAGTGTGGGAACCGTACCAGATCGGTTTGACGGAGGAGATAGAGAAGATCCAAAGAAGAGCGGCGCGTTTCGTCACAGGGTTATTTGGTAACCGTGATAGCGTTACGGAGATGTTTAATAAACTCAAGATTGTCAGAAGCCGGAACAGGCAAGGTTGTTGCACCTTAATGCGCACTGTGCCAAATTAATTCCTGGTCCGTCATTCATTTACGTTAAATGACACTAAGAAGTTGTGATTTTAAAATTCTATGAACCGCTCCCCAAGTTTTTCATCGGCTGACCTGTACTTACTCAGTTCCGCTGCGTGTATCTGACAGGAGAAGACAGCATACATTAGTTGTCGATCTCCGCCCACCGTAGCGAAACGTACCTGCTGTCGGTGACGTCACAAAAAAGTTCTCCGCTGTGCCTGAGTGGCAGGCAGTATCCCATTCTGGCCGCATGAAACGCGGCGCGCGTTTTTTCCTGTTGCTGTTCTAAGAACCTCTTCACCTCATATTTATACAGTCCAGCGCCAGCCTCTCTTCCTTGCACTACGAAACGGTAGCGACAAAGCTTCTTGGAGATTTGTACGCCTGCCCTGCAGACTTGTGCCTGTAACGTCATTCCAAAGCACAAAAGCAGTCCGGTGCACAAAGAGTCGCGATTATTTTTCGTGCCCAAAGATGCCCGTGACTGACGCTCGCCTCATTTTGCAGAATCAGCACCGCTGCCCCTCCATTGATCGTCGCCCATTACGGATTTCTTTCTCACTTGCACAGTGACAAATACCTCAGTGTCATGATGTACAACCCGCTGCTTCCCGAGAAACTTGCGATTTCCAAGTAACACTGTAATTATTTTCAACGCGTCCAGAGGTCTGCTAGTAATATCATTATGACCCGGGCATTGCATTTTGCTTTCACTAGTTCGCTTTGCCTCTAGATTTTGAAGCTATCGACTTCTAAGGCTGTTTAATACGCCACTCCATTCCGTCCACCACGAATTTATTTCTTACTTCGACCGCGACAAATACCTCAACGTCGTGAAACGCAACCTACTGCTTCCAGAGAAACCTGCGGTTTCTTGGAACAGCTGTGATTTTTCTCTTTGGCAGCATTATTACATTCAAGGCTGCAAGAGTTCCTGGACGAATCCTGACTGCTAAAGCGTTGCACCTGGGTACTGTAGCTGACGTCTTGTAGTCTGCTTAACGCTCCGTTTCATTCGCATGCGGCGAGTTACGCCAAACATTCCAGAGTTCCAACTATCGTTTTGCGGTCGCCAAGGGTTCGGGACAGCATTGCTGACTTGCAAATTGTAGGTCACCATTTCGAGTCATTTGTGCAGAATATGCTTGAGTCTTGAATGTGTCGTGTGACTCCCTAGTAGATGAAAAATACGACACGCTGCCGAGCACGTATTTACTGACGAGTTGCCGATGAAACCCATCTAAAAAAACAAAGGCACTATTGTGACGCTAAGAGATACAGTGATATTGTACTGCGACTTACTATTAAAAAAAGTATAGTTCATATATTTGGTTGGTGCACAAGTTCGTAACGTTTTCGCATAAATTTAAGAAATACAACAGATACACATAACAGAGACTTTAGTCATCGCTAATATATTCTCCTTCACGATTTACAACAATCTGCCAACGCTGGGACTACTTTTCGATTCCGCGAATATAGAAGTCACGTGGTTATCAGGCGAAGAACTCGTCGAACCATGTTCGGAGAGCATTTTCACCCGAGAGGAGAGTTCTTTGAAACGTGTTCGGCAGAGATCGGATTGGTGAAAATATGAGGAGGTGAGATAAAGTGAATAATGTGGGTGCGGAATGACTTTCCAACCCAACACTTGTATAGGGATGTCAGTCTAGCAGAAAGCTGGCGGGCGCTATCGTGGAATAGAATCACTTCACGCAGTCTTCCTGCTCATTGTTCTTGGATAGCGTCTGCAAAACATCAATAAATGTCAGCAGTGATGTTTACACGCCGGGGAGCAATTCGTAGTACGCCACACCGTCGCTGTTCCACTAGATGCATAACATTATATTTTGTGGATCTGCGCAGTCATTGCTCAAAGAGATGCTGTTTTGTTTGGGTTCAACCATTCCTTTGTTTTCCTTATGTCAGCAGAAAAACACCATTTCTCGTCGTGAGTAACGATACAGGACATGAATGGTCAATGTTCGTCAAGAGCCAATTGATGACAAGCAAGCAGAGATGCAATCGCTGATTTTTGTGATTTTGGCTTAATGCGATAACCATACACTCGATTTTTGAACCTTTCCCACAGAATGCGAATGTCGTACGATGGTGGATTCATGACGGTTCATCATGTATCCCGATTCTCGAGTACAGTGACGTGGCTCATTGTGTATTAATGTGTTCAAACGATCTTCATGAAATGCCAAAGTTGATCCTGAACTTGGAGTGTCACTAATGACTAAACGAGCCTCCTTAAAATGAGAAAACCAGTGACATTATCTCCAGTCACGGCGCATATGTTTCTGGCTGCTGTCACCCCTCTACTGAACTCAGACAGAAAAATATGTCGGAAATGTTCCGATTTCTCCATTTGGTACTCCATTGTCTAGCGTTCACAGCTCAACTCACCAACTCTAAACGACAAAATGACAATATATTAAGTCAAATATGAATAGTGGACTACAAATAAAAAATGAGAATTGATAAATAAATCTATAACGACCGGAATATCAACATGCGAAAGAAAAACGCTACGAACTTAAGCACCAACCTAATAAGTATATGCCAAAGTGTCATTGCGTACTGAAGTCCATCCATTCCTGTGAGTGAATGACGTTTTGATGTGTATGTACTTCGTGTATATGTTTCTGCTTCTGACTTTGCGCCAAGGGTCGCATTATGCCAGTAGTTTCTCCAACAATGGAGTGATCGACAAGATTTCCACCAAAGCATGCTGTTTACTGACGAGGCCTCATTTTATCGTGATGGTACTTATAACAGAAGTAATAGCCATTTGTGGGGTGAGTAGTTGAGTCACACCATCAAGAACGTTTTGCTGTGGATATCTGGGCCGGCATTGCAGGTCACAAACTCAATGGGCCACATCTTCTACCTGGCCCTTTGAATGGTACCTACACTTGAGATTCGCGCAAAGAGTCTACCTGAGTTCTTGGAGAGCGTACCCATGGCCGTTCGTGAGAGGATGTGGATACATGGCGGTGCAACAGCTTCACTTCAGTGAGGATATTCGCAACCATCTCAATGCTGTACCTCCTGGTCGCTGGATTGGAAGGGGAGATCCTGTTCCATGACCTTCGGGGTCACCTGACCTGGCTCCCCTTAACTATTTCCTATGGGGATGTGTAAAGTCACTTGTGTATGAGACCCTAGTGGATACTGGGATCAAATTAGCTGCTAAAATTGTATCTTCTTGTGATGTGATTCGACTGGTAGCGCACTTAGAGGGAAAACGTCCTGTGGGAAGACCGAGGCGTAGATGGGAGGACAATGTGAAGGCTGATTTGAGGAGCCTAGGTATTGAAGGTGAATGGAAGGAAATAGCCCAAGACAGGGACAGATGGCGAAAATACGTTGGTGCGGTAATGGACTCCCGAGTCCGGTATGACCAGTGAGAGAGAGAGATGTGATTCGAAACATACCAGGGATGTCCATCAGGATGATGTATCTTGTTTTGATCAACTGTTGTCAACTTCCATTCTACAGATCCACCGAGAAAAGCAGGCACACACCCTTTACTTTGTAGTACTTTATTCGTGATTTTTTCCTGGTTTTACTCTTTAGCCTTTTATTTATTGTACCATAAGTTTACTGGAACATGGGTCAGTTGTTTTTAATATCCTCTTCATATACTGGCTATATCCCTAGGTAGTAAAATCCGTGACTTGTTCTAATATAGAATTACTGATAGCAACAGTATATTTACCTTTGAAGGCCACTTAACGGTAATTTTAAAATTATAGTTCTTAATTAACTTCTGTAATATATATATATATATATATATATATATATATATATATATATATATATATATATATATATATATATATATACTGCTCTTTAACAAATAACATCGCCTTAAGCGTAAAATTTGCTGCAATACAAATGCTTCCGTTAATTTTATACTCCATTGTCTAATCAGGTCGTGTATATAAACTGTAAACAAAATAGGAGACGCACTAGAAGCCCGCTTCACACGTTGGTTTATCTCATTACTACACCTTCCTTTCCTGACGTGTATACTGATTCTTGTATCTTTATATAAACATGTAGGGTTCTTTAATTATGTGATTCGAATATCCTCCGAGTCATGATTTCCCATAATTTTTCCCTGCTTACTGAAACCAAAGCCTTTTCGTATGTGTGTTTCTGGATATGATAGTCAATTTCAAAACAAATTTGGTTCCTCTAGTAATAAAACGTCTTGATGGCTCCTACTCTTTTACATAATATTATTGCATATATTTTATATCCAATATATAAAACACTTATTTTCCTATAATTTTCACACCTGTTTCTAGGAACTTTCCTAAATATAGGCGTGGGCATGTGACAAGAATCTTTAAATCTGAAATCCATTCCAACATATATTAATTAGATTGAGGAATCTCTGATGTAGTACTGGGCCATCACATCTCCACATTCTGCATTTATTCCAGTAGACTGAGTACACAAGCTACATCTTCATGTACACTGCGCAAGCCATTGTACGTTGCAACCCATCAATACTAACTAATTTCTGTCCCATTCCATTCGTGTGTTGAGAGAGGAAACAATGGCTAATTGTATGCCTATGTGTGTGCCCTCCAATCTCTTCCTCACGATTTCTGGACATAAATGTTGGTGGCAATGTAATGGTCGAATAACCATGTTCGAATACATGTTCTCTAAATTTATTGATCATACCTTCGCGAGAACTACGTTGTATTTCTTCCAAAGACACCTATTTAAGTCCCCCGAGCATTTCTGCCACATTTTCGTAAGAGCTGTACTGGCGTATTACGAACCTAGTAGCTCATGTCTGAATTCGTTCGTTTTATGCTGTCGTGCCTACCTGATAAAGACTCCAAACACCGGAACAGTATTCTAGAAGTGGTCCCTCTAGCGTCTTCTACACGATTTCCTTTATAGATTTACTAGCTGACAAACCTGGCATTGCGCAGGTATTCATTTTGCCATTTTTCTGTTGGAAACGAAATCTTACATGTGCTCCTGTAATAGACTCGATGTGAGTTGATCCTGGACAGTTTTTGTACGCTGGGACCAGCTACGTCACGTGTCTACTACACGATTTTGTAAACGTCTCTACGGCACTGGCTCTATAGACGACTTTCGTTTTCGCCTACAGCTGCTTACTTTTTACAGTTGAAAACTATCGAAAGCGTTATGAGGCGTCAGGGATCTGTTGAGTCGACTGTTTGGACTCAGTAGTAAAGAATAATGTGCTAAAGCTTCGTACATGATGCGGTATTTTTTCACCCATCTCAGAGTTTTGACGTCATAGCCGTTAATCTACGTGTAACACAATGATGTGATTTTGCAGATACTATCAGTGACATATGTCGATACCTGGTAAATCATGTCGGAAATCCTTTTGCTCGGAGCAGAGCAGCAGCTCAACGTGGCATGGATGCAACAAGCCGTTGGAAGTCCCCTGCTGAAGTAATGAGCTATGCTGACTCTATAGCCGTTCATAATGGCGCGAGTGTTACCGGTGCAGGATTTTGTGTACAAACTGACCTCTCGATTATGTTCCACAAATAGTCTATGGGATTCACTTCGGGCACTCTGGGTGGCCTTATCATTCGCTCGAATTGTCCAGAGCCGGCCGATGTGGCCGAGCGGTTCTAAGCGCTTCAGTTCGGAACCGCGCTGCTGCTATGGTCGCAGGTTCGAATCCTGCCCCGGGCATGGATGTGTGTGATGTCCTTAGGTTAGTTAGGTTTAAGTAGTTCTAAGTCTAGGGGACTGATTACCTCAGATGTTAAGTCCTATAGTGCTTAGAGCCATCTGAACCATTTTTTGAATTGTTCAGAATGTTCTTCAAACGATATCGAATTGTCGTGGCCTGGTGACAATTCCATTGTTATTTGGGTACATGAAGCCCATGAATAGCTGCAGATGGTCTCCAGTAGCTGAACATAAACGTTTCCACTCAATTATCGGTTCAGTTGGACGAGAGGATGCATGTAAATGCAGCCCACAACATTATAGAGCTACCACCAGCTTGCAGAGTACTTTGTTGCCAACTTCGCTCCATGGCTTCGTGTGGTCTGCGTCACACTCGAACCCTACCTGAAATCAGGACTCATCTATCCAGGTCATGATTCTCCAGTCATCTTGGACTCATGACCATATCGGTTGAGCCCTAGAGAGGCGCTGGATGCCATGTCGTGTTGTTAGCAAAGGCATTCGCGTTGATTGTTTGCTGGCAGACGCCAAATTTCGCTTCACTGTCCTAACGGATACGTTCGTCATACGTCCCACATTGATTTCTGCGGTCATTTCGCACAGTGTTGCTTGTCTGTTAACACTGACAACTGTACGCAAACGCCGCTGCTCTCGGTCGTTAAGTGAAGGCTGTCGGGCACTGCGTTGTCCGTGGTGAACCGTAATGCTGAAATTTGACATTATCAGCACACTCTTGCTACTGTCGATCACGGAATACAGAAATCCTTAACAATTTCCGAAATTTTCTAGTTCCTACTACCATTCGACGTTCAAAGTCTTGTTAGTTTCCGTCGTGCGGCCATGATCACGTCGGAAACTTTTTTACGTGGATCACCTGAGTGCAAATGACAGCTCCGTCAATGCAGTGCTCTTTATACCTTGCGTGGGCGATACTACCGCCATCTACACACGTGCATAGCGATATCTCATGGCTTTTGTCACCTCAGTATTGTACTGGCTGTCTGTTGCAACAGATTGACCTGTATTTCTGTTCTCTTTATAGTCTCGTACCCTGTATAAGACGAGACGTTTAGGCCGCCTGCTGTGTAGAACTAGTCAGCACCGGGGCACAGTCGTGCACCCAGCGGGCTCGGGAGCAGGTGGCGCCCAGGTAGGCAGTAATGGCCCGCCGTGCACTTGCCGGCTGCAGTGTGGATGCGGGATGCAGATACTCAGATATATGGGAGCGTGGCGCGCTGCAGCGGAGGGCAGATAAAGCGTCGGTGCCGCCGCTGCCCGGCCGTTCTGCTCGAGTTGCCCGCGACCGGGCTCGAGCCAACGACCCTGCAGGCGAGGCTGCAGCCGCCGACCGCGCACCAGCCTCCGTAACGGCGGCCGGTACTGCACTCTATGCACTACACTCTACACGCCGCTGCTCTGGCTGTACAGCACACCCAGGAGGAAACACATACACCTGCACTCGAGGTTCGTACCATCTTCCACCAACAGTAAGCGTTGGACACACGTCACTAACGTCGCCTAATGAAAGAGTAAGGGTATTTGGAATATGACATTAGCTTCACCATTAAATTGAAGAGCTGCTTGCAAACGGAACGTACGTCATTCTTATTATTTATTTCTTCTGCGAGTTGTTTACAACTTCTTACACCGTTTCGCGCGACCCCGTATCCAAGCCTCTCCAAATGTTCTTTAAAATTTCTTCCTTTTATACCCTCCTCCAGATGGTTTTTCACTCTGCACAGGGTCTTCCTCTTTTCTCTCGTATTTAAGCCATCGTTCACGCACTAATTTTCTCATATGTCCCTGCCATTTTAAAAACCCCTTTTCCACCTTTTCGGTGATGTATGTCGCAGTTTTCATTCGCTTCCTAAGTTGCTGATATGAGGTACCCTACAACGACTTCTGAAAAATTCCCCACCTTCAAGTCTTCTTGTTTCTTTTTTTGTCATTTTCCAGGACTTAGCTCCATATAAAGAAACCAGAAAAAGCCACCGATTCTTTAAATAATCGAACTCCCATATGTATAACAGCTTCAAACGTCTGATTATTTTACAAATGGGCTAATGTGTTAAATATTTGCCGTTAAGCATGTAAGCGAGAAATAGTTTGTGATCGGTTCGAAATTGTGTTTGAAGCTTATTGGAAGTCACCAGCTGCTCTCATTATCAAACTCTGGATGACCATTATCTGGATAATTTAAGCTCAGTTTTAACCAAAAGCTAGTTGTACGCATTTAAATTTTTATGATCTGGTATCTTCTGAGCTATGCGTCGTCCAGTGATATAATTTTGCAGGTACATTCAGCGGAATATGTAGGCGTAGTCTACAAAATGAGTTTCGTATACTGTCAGTGGTAAAGAAGTAATTCTCTTAAATGAATACATTACGCTTGTTGCTGAAGTTTTACTGCACGAACAGCGAGAATGTAGCAAGCGATAAACGTTTTTTCTTTCGTCAGTTCGTGGGGGCTGACAGCGAGTAGAAGTTTCGTAAAGGTTTGGAATTGCGTAAGTTTGCTGCATGTTACTAAGTGCTCTCATTGTCAATTACTGGATGAATACGGTCCGTGTATTTGTACCCGGCGAGTTACATTGCCTCAAGGTGTCTATACACAGTTTGTAACTGTAATACTGTGCGACTGGTCCCGACTGAGGTTCGAGTCCTCCCTCGGGCATGGGTGTGTGTTTGTCCTTAGGATAATTTAGGTTAAGTAGTTGTGAGCTTAGGGACTGATGACCTTGGCAGTTAAGTCCCATAAGATTTAACACACATTTGAATATTTTTTTTGTAACTGTAATACTTCTCTTGTGTTGTTTTAACATAGGATTATAACTCTTAACGAGTAGTTTAAGACAGCATTTAAAATGATGAATTCGGTCAATAATTTTTCGAAATAAACAAAATCAAATTTTTGGTGCCCTTGGAAGTGATTAGGTATGTAGCCTGCAGCTGCTATCATTAACCATAAATCATGAACTGAGTCATTCATAGTTTATTTCGTCTTTTTCTTAATTTCCTCTGACAAAAGGACGGAATTCAGCTTATTGCTTACTTGTTTAGTCTGTGTTGTTCTCTGCCTTACTTTTTGTTTACTCGAATCCTGATCTGAGATTATGACTGACAGATACATACTTATGACATCTGTTAATAGTATTTGCATCTCTGTTAATGTCCTACTGTTTACTTACTACAGAGATATATTTTATTTTAAAATATTTCCTCAATGGGAAGAAATCTCCCCACGCCAAAGTAACTTTGGGTGCACTTCGAAGGAGTCTTGTAGAGACACTACTCTTCACTGTGTACAGTATGAAAGATCTAAACCTTGCACACTGTTTATTTCGTGAATGGCCTAAGATATCGAGATGAGGTTATCTCCGAATTTTGTTACTGAAGCAAGCATTTAGAAAACTGAACGATGTACTTTTCTAACTACATTATGAAACTGTTGAAGACACGAGTACAGTGATATAATGCTTGTTAATGTTGGGGTTGATTATTTTTTCAAAAATATCTGAGAAAAGTTCTATATCTGAAAGGCAAAGCGGTCTGAACTGTGGTGCAAACACTGCCAAGTGAGGCTTCACTATGGTTCAAGGCTTTACTTGTTTTCACAAAAGCTGTCCCTTCAACATGACTATGTGCACTCAACACAAATAGTTCCCTCCTGATATGCTAAGAGTTAACAAATAATTCGGTTTACGACAGTGGTAGCCGACCTTGAGACTCTGTCGGATAGTAGAGCCAAGAGGAGATACGTTTCACCTCAGCAGCGTTGCCCTATTAAACTGTAGCTGGATGTAACTACGGAGCCTGGCATGAGAGCCCCATTTGACGTTGTTTACACGACAGCGCCCAGCTTCAAGAGATTTTGAATATTGTTACGTAGATCATTACATTTAAAGAGCCATACACGCTATTGTGTCTCGGTTCAAACAAGAGTTGAGAGTATTTCCCATGCAACGAAATTACACAACCTGTTTACTATCGTCTACTGAAAATATCGTTCGATATGTTGAACTGTTGAAAAAAAACGAGCAAGGTTCGGATTTTTCAAGTTTTATAATGTGAAGAGGTCCTATAAACAATCCTTAAGTTACTTTTAAGAGTGAAGGTTTCTGTCAATTAAGAATGACAATTCAAGTTTCGGTCATTCACCTGTATACAAACGAAGTCGTGGATACCGTCAGAAGCTCAAGAGGCAGTTCACAGTTGATGCTGTCGTATATGAAGAAGACACCGGTAGGAAACTGTGGCGAAACCGAAGACGACCTGCAAAAGTTGGCCCTTGGTGCAGCGATTGGAAGCCGACGGTGAACATGAACAAATGTAACGTATTGTGCAGAAATAGGTAGAAAGACTCGTTTCTGTGTGATTACTATCCGTCAGTATGTGGGAGTGTGCGTACAGAGCGAGTCTTGCCAGATGGGACTGATGGAGGAAGTAGCGAAGATCCAAAGAAGGCTGGAAATTCAACTAAATACTTAGGGATTACAATTACAAATACCAATTGGAACGACCACGCAGATAATGTTGTGTGTACAGCCAACCAAAGACTGCGATTCATAAGCAAAACACTTAGAAGGTGCAACAGGTCTACTAAAGAAACTGCTTACACCACGCTTGTCCGCCCTATTCTGGAGTATTGCTGTGCGGTGTGGAATTCGCATCAGATAGGACACTGTATCACACAAGCAGTTTGTAGTAGGATTGCATGCTTATGGAATATCGTCTCAGTTATGTGACTGGAATCGTCATTTTCTGTCAAAGAGGTCACACTTCGTAGTAACTGATGGAAAGACATCGAGTAAAACAGGAGAGAATCTGAGTAGCCGTCTTTGGTTGTTCACAGATAATGCAGTCGTTTATCGTCTAAGAAAGTCATCAAAAGATCAAAACAAATTGCAAAACGATTTAGCAAAGATAACTGTATGGTGCGAAAATTGGACTTAAATAATGAAAACTGTAGTGCTAAAAGGAATCCGTTAAACTTCGGTTACACGATAAATCAATCAAATCTGAAGACCATAAATTCAACTAAATACGTACGAATTACAATCGCCAGCAACTTAAATTGGAACGATCACATAGAAAATGTTGTGGGGAAGGCAAACCAAAGACTGCGTTTTATTGACAGAATACTTAAGAAATGTAACAGATCTGCTAAAGAGACTGCCTACACTACGCTTGTCCGTCCTCTTTTGGAGTACTGCTGCGCGGTCTGGGATCTTTACCATATAGGATTAACGGAGTACATCGAGAAAGTTCAAATAAGAGCAGAAAGTTTTGTGTTACGGCGAAATAGGGGAGAGAGCCTCAAGGGTATGATACAGGATTTCGTGTGGATATCATTAAAACAAAGATGTTTTTCGTTGCGGCGGTATCTTCTCACGAAATTTCAATAGCCAACTTTCTCCTTCGAATGCGATAATATTTTGTCGACGCCAACCGTCATAGGAAGTAACGATTATCATAATAAAATAAGGGAAATCAGAACTCGGACGGATAGATAAAGGTGTTCGTCTTTTTCCCGCGCGCTGATCCAGAGTGCAGTAATAAAGAATTAATGTGAAGGTGATTCGATGAATCCTGTGTCAGGCACTTAAGTGTGATTTGCAGAATAGCCATTTAGATGTAGAGGAAGACCTTTCTCACCTTTCTCACAACAGAGTAATGCAGTTTCTTAAACATACTCCGTTTTCAACTGCGAACTGTACAGCGGAATGTTGTAGAAGCTCTCCATTACAGAACTTCGGTTCTTTTTAGCCAAATATAGTGCGCTACAGGACTTCACGATTGTCTTCACTTCCAGGATTTGCCTTACAACCAATAGGAGCCTCCGGAATGACTTAGTCGAGACCGACGGGTTCTGCGTATTTCTGTATCTAAAATACTGACATTCATATTAAAGTAACAAGGTAAGTGAACCAGTACTGATGACTTATCTATAAGAGTATATACATCGTGGAGTCTTTCAATGCATCAACCTTTTAGTTCTCAACTTCTTTTGGAGACATTAACCCATGTCTCTGAATGTACATGGCTGGAACTGGATAATACACTGACGGGAAAAATCACGAAACAAAGAAGCAGTTATGCGACGTAAGCGAAAGTTGGTAGGAGTGTTTCTAGATCTGAAACTGATGATTATCCATATTTCGCGCCAGTTGCATAATAACGGATCTAGTAGCGCCACCATGAGTATGCAGATCAGGTTTTATTTCGATGTACGTGAAGATTGTGTCGGGCTAGGCCGCGCGGGATTAGTCGAGCGGTCTAAGGCGCTGCGGTCATGGACTGTGTGGCTGGTCCCGGCGGAGGTTCGAGTCCTCCCTCGGGCATGGGTGTGTGTGTACTTGTCCTTAGGATAATTTAAGTTAAGTAGTGCGTAAGCTTAGGGACTGATGACCTTAGCAGTTAAGTCCCATAAGATTTCTCATACATTTGAACATTAGTCGGACACGCCAGTATAAGCAAGACGAAGTAGTATTTGCCAACTGTTATTCCTTTAGGTTGGTAGTTTTTGCGCGTTCGGACAGTTGTGTAAAATTAAACCAGCTCTCGGCGCCGAACAAGGTTTTTGCTAAAAGGAAGAGATACACGGCAGGTGCACATCGGCTGCCGGCACGCATGAGCGCACGCGAGGCCCGCGGCTAGCTCCTCACGGGACGGGCTGCGTCGTGTCGTTAACATGGCGCTGTGTGGTCTGGGCCGGTCCCGTCCGCTCTGCAAGAAAAGCCGGCCGGCCGGCAAGGGCGCCTGCGCGTACGCTGCCCGCACAGCGCCGCTCTGGAGCTGGACGGCGCTCCAGCGGCAGACAGAGACGCCAGGCGTAGCGGTCCAGTCTTTGCTGCGACTGTGGCGTTCTCGGTTCAAATGGTTCAAACGGCTCTGAGCACTATGGGACTCATTTGAGGTCATCAGTCCCCTAGAACTTAGAACTACTTAAACCTAACTAACCTAAGGACATCACACACATCCATGCCCGAGGCAGCATTCGAATCTGCGACCGTAGCAGCAGCGCGGTTCCGGACTGAAGCGCCTAGAGCCGCTCGGCCAGAAAGGCCAGCTGGCGTTCTCGGGCCGTAGACCTCGGACACAGGCAGAGGGCGGAGAAATAGATACATCTAGACTCCGCAAACCAAAATACACTCCTGGAAATGGAAAAAAGAACACATTGACACCGGTGTGTCAGACCCACCATACTTGCTCCGGACACTGCGAGAGGGCTGTACAAGCAATGATCACACGCACGGCACAGCGGACACACCAGGAACCGCGGTGTTGGCCGTCGAATGGCGCTAGCTGCGCAGCATTTGTGCACCGCCGCCGTCAGTGTCAGCCAGTTTGCCGTGGCATACGGAGCTCCATCGCAGTCTTTAACACTGGTAGCATGCCGCGACAGCGTGGACGTGAACCGTATGTGCAGCTGACGGACTTTGAGCGAGGGCGTATAGTGGGCATGCGGGAGGCCGGGTGGACGTACCGCCGAATTGCTCAACACGTGGGGCGTGAGGTCTCCACAGTACATCGATGTTGTCGCCAGTGGTCGGCGGAAGGTGCACGTGCCCGTCGACCTGGGACCGGACCGCAGCGACGCACGGATGCACGCCAAGACCGTAGGATCCTACGCAGTGCCGTAGGGGACCGCACCGCCACTTCCCAGCAAATTAGGGACACTGTTGCTCCTGGGGTATCGGCGAGGACCATTCGCAACCGTCTCCATGAAGCTGGGCTACGGTCCCGCACACCGTTAGGCCGTCTTCCGCTCACGCCCAACATCGTGCAGCCCGCCTCCAGTGGTGTCGCGACAGGCGTGAATGGAGGGACGAATGGAGACGTGTCGTCTTCAGCGATGAGAGTCGCTTCTGCCTTGGTGCCAATGATGGTCGTATGCGTGTTTGGCGCCGTGCAGGTGAGCGCCACAATCAGGACTGCATACGACCGAGGCACACAGGGCCAACACCCGGCATCATGGTGTGGGGAGCGATCTCCTACACTGGCCGTACACCACTGGTGATCGTCGAGGGGAAACTGAATAGTGCACGGTACATCCAAACCGTCATCGAACCCATCGTTCTACCATTCCTAGACCGGCAAGGGAACTTGCTGTTCCAACAGGACAATGCACGTCCGCATGTATCCCGTGCCACCCAACGTGCTCTAGAAGGTGTAAGTCAACTACCGTGGCCAGCAAGATCTCCGGATCTGTCCCCCATTGAGCATGTTTGGGACTGGATGAAGCGTCGTCTCACGCGGTCTGCACGTCCAGCACGAACGCTGGTCCAACTGAGGCGCCAGGAGGAAATGGCATGGCAAGCCGTTCCACAGGACTACATCCAGCATCTCTACGATCGTCTCCATGGGAGAATAGCAGCCTGCATTGCTGCGAAAGGTGGATATACACTGTACTAGTGCCGACATTGTGCATGCTCTGTTGCCCGTGTCTATGTGCCTGTGGTTCTGTCAGTGTGATCATGTGATGTATCTGACCCCAGGAACGTGTCAATAAAGTTTTCCCTTCCTGGGACAATGAATTCACGGTGTTCTTATTTCAATTTCCAGGAGTGTATGATCGAGGGTTCTTTTGGTATCACTACCATGGTCTTCAGTGTTTCGTTCACTAATGTTCCGTCCGGAGAATGAATGTTGAGAAATCTCCGTATGCGCTCAAGTTTGTCTCATTTTGTCATCGTGGTCTTTCAGCGAAACGGAGTTGGTAGGAGGAGGTGGCCTACTACGTTTTGGGATTGATATTGGAACGTACGCTCTCGGAATTTCAACTTTAAATCTCTCTATGGTGCACGACGCCCCTCTTACAGCGTCTGCCTCCAGAGTTTGTTGAGCATCTTTGTAATGTCTTCGTCGTGTTATCCGGAATGAAAAAGGAGTCGACAGATCGAAATATGCACGTCACATAGACCTGACCAGCAACGAATATTCGTCTGACCAAGTGGACCACACCTGAAGCAATCAAATACTTTTTTTTTCGAAACTAGACGTCACACTAGCCAATTTCAAACGCTATTTCTCTATTCGTCACTCTTACATTCGGCTACGAAAATTCGAGAAAAATCAACTGGATAATTCCTAATTTCTAGAGGTTCTTGTTTTTCGCTCCACTCAAACATTTGACAAAAAATGTCGTGTTGCAACGGTTCAGCAACTATATGAGATGACGAAAATCGCAGGGTACGCAATTTCTTTGTTTGACATTACACAGTAAAAAGAAGTCACTACGCTATAAGCGAGGTGAACACAGGTGCAGCGAGACACTGGTCCGTTGCTTTTCTCGACAAAACCATCAATCGTGTGAGTTCCTGTGTTGCAGCTAACATTGTCGCGATGAAGAATGACGCAACACTTTTCAAAATTTAATAAAGGAATTGTGACAAAAAAGTTGTTGTATACTAAACAGCATTGACCGTTTTTCACCCCTATAACGCAATTGTCGCAGATTGTCCGGTGTAAGCAAAGAAACACGCCATTTTGTTGTGAGCGTTTCGCGAATTAGCCAGTGGTTTCGGTACATCTCTGAACACTCAGATAACTGATGGCTGTTTAGCTTCCGGCTCGCACAATATATCTCTCTCGTTACAACGCTGTATACGAATTTTGCCTTTACTGTGTAGATTTTCTTTTCTCATTTCCTTCCACCCATTGAGATGCGTCTTTCTGAGCTTCAGTTAAATTGTGCGTAATCGATCGGCAACAGATCATTTCCAGTTACAATTTGAGCTAAAATCGAATGTACTGCAGTATGTAGTATTCGATATGCCTAAGGATGCATCTATCTGGCGGAGTATCCTGTGCTAATTCTATTCAATAATGAGACGCAAAACATGGCCCTCCCCCCCCCCTTTTTTTTTTTTAAAAAAAAAGGCATAGCTGAGTTTATAGATTAATCACATAATTCATTGCTGGCGGGAGCTCGATCACGACGAAATTCTGCAAATTAATTGCAAAAGCTCTTTTATGAGGCTGAATGATTCCGAAAATTTAGAGGAATTTCTGATAAGTTCCTTCACGAATATCGTTAGTGTGTCGTCCAAGGAAAACCTCCACGTCACATTTCCACCTTAGTTCTTTCATAACGCAGGTTCCTTAGATGCTCTGTGTAAACAAATAATCTTCCAGTTTTTCCATGTGCCATTCCTTTAACAACGACAAAAACAGCTGTAATGCCACATGTCAGTAGCGCCATCGAGGTTCTTTTGTAGAACTCTGAAAGGCGAGTCTCGAACAAGCTTCGGTTTGCTGTCGATGCGAGCTGATGACTTGGAAACGCCTTCTCCGGTCCCGGTAAACGGAACCGACACAGGGCGCTCTAGCGCCGCTTCCGCCACCCGCATGCGTGTTGGCTGGAGTTCGTTGCCAGCCGTATATCGCTTCTCTCGTAGCCAGTGACGTCACTCTCGCCGGACGTCGTCACAAAGACCTCAGCGCGCACGGCCGCCGGCGCGAGGCTAGAGAGCGGATCCCATCAGCGGCTGAAATATCGCACAGCGAGCTACAAAGCAGTCCATTTCTCGCTACAAAGCTGCACCTGCCATGCTGCGGCAATTTGTCTTCCACACCGAGGACGTGCAATAACTCAGCTACACTAACCCCACTAATTGAATTACTTCACACACACACACACACACACACACACACACACACACACTTGTTCAGTCAGAGTAATTTATCTTTCATTGACCTCGCCGAAGTCTTCTCGCGTAAACCCCTTGGTGATTGCAATGATCGTCTTTTACATATAGTCAGTTCAATGACCTACGGACGTTCGAAAGGAAGTCCAAAAGGCAACGCTACCAACTTTATACACTGAAGCGCCAAAAAAACTGTTATAGGTATGCGTATTCAAATACAGAGATATTAAACAGGAAGGATACGGCGCTGCGGTCAGCAACGCCTATATAAGACAAGTGTCTGGCGCAGCTGTTAGATCGGTTACTGCTGCTACAATGGCAGGTCATGAAGATGTATGTGAGTTTGAACGTCGTGTTAGTCAGCGCACGAACGACAGGACACACCATCTCCGAGGTAGCGATGAAGTGAGTATTTTCCCGTACGACCATTTCACGAGTGCACCATGAGTGTCAGGAGTCCGGAAAAGCATCAAATCTCCGACATCGCTGTGGCCGGAAAAAATTCTGCAAGAACGGGACCAACGACGACTGAAGAGAATCGCTCAACCTGACAGAAGTGTAACCCTTCCGCAAATTGTTGCAGATTTCGATGAAGGCCATCAACAAGTGTCAGCGTGCGAACCGTTCAACGAAACATCATCGATATGGGCTTTCGGAGCCGAAGGCCCATTCGTGTACCCTTGATGACTGCGCGACACAAAGCTTTACGCCTCGCCTGGGCCTGCCAACACCGACATTGGACTGTTGATGACTGGAAATATGTTGCCTGGTCGGATCGTCTCGTTTCAGATTGTATCGAGTGGATAGACGTGTACGGGTATGGAGACAACCTCATGAATCCATGGACCCTGCAAGTCAACAGAGGACTGTTGAAGCTGATGGAGGCTCTGTAATGGTGTGGAGTGTCTGCAGTTGGAGTGATATGGGACCCCTGATACGTCTAGATACGACTCTGACAGGTGACATCCTGTCTGATCACCTGCATGCATTCATGTCCATTGTACATTCCGACGGACTTGGGCAATTCCAGCAGGACAATGCGGCACCCCAAACGTCCAGAATTGCTACAGGTTGGCTCCACGAACACTCTTCTGAGTTAACACTTCCGCTGACCACCGAACTCCCCAGATATGAACATTATTGAGCATATCTGGGATGCCTCGCAACGCGCTGTTCGGAAGACATCCCCCCCCCCCCCCCCCCCCCCCCCCGTGGTACTCTCACGGATTTATGGACAGCCCAGCAGGACTCACGGTGTCATTTCGCTGCAGCACAACTTCAGACGTTAGTCCAGTCCATGCCACGGTGTGTTGGCCCTTTGGCTCTTCAATGTACGTTCTGTACGGCTCGCAAATATTTGGAGAAAATGTCATTTTTCATATCCACCAAGAGCGGTCCTTATTAATTACTGATCAATACCACGTTCCACGAAATTATTTGCATCAGCCTGTGTGTCGAGGTTCCTGCTTTGGAGTAAAAACTAAAATAAAAACCGTCGTGTGTCCCTGAAACAAACGTCGGCAGTAAAGTGCAACAATATATCTTCGCACATTGTCATCTCCATGTTGAACCACCATCGTTGTCATCCTTATGTCTTTTAAAGGAGCTGCTTCGTTTGTCGTCTGAACCCTCAGACTCAGGGAAACCACGGAGAGCCGAATCCGTGCGGCCGGACTGGCTATTCAACCCGAGTGCTTTCCGGCTGCGAAGAGAGTGCCTCGACCACATGACCTCCACATCACCGCCACCGGTCAGGACTGTCAAAGTGTTTCACAGCGACTACGGAAAGCATTTTCTCAGCTCTATACAAGACTGAAGTGCAGTGTCCTCGTCTATTTCAAACTCATCGCGGCTACGGGAAATCACTTCAGCGATTCTAAACCGATCATTCAAAATGTTGTTTGTAAATACATAAAATTACAACCAGTCTCTTTGTTGAATAGTTAGTTATTTATTATTCCATGAACCGGTTTTTGAACCTTTTATCGTTCATCTTCAGATAGTATCCTGGAAGTTATATCATTATTTCTAGCATAATGCTGGGTGCTGGCTCTGTGACAAGAAGATGGAACATTCTTTAATGTATCGCCATGAATACTGTTTATCTGTCGATATGGATGTAACATTTTAGTTTTCTGCTTACTTCGACAGTATGGGCGGCTTTTTCCGTTAATGTTCATCTGCTTCCATTTTGATGGCCAGTTGGTACATCGCTTCACACGCTTTTACACAATCTGGATGCATTTACACTGTGATAGCGAAACTTTGCCAGCATCCAGCTTGTGCTATAAGACTGTTGCTTAACAAAGATCTTGACAAAAAATATGACATAGGCCTACTGTGCTCAGAGATGTAATTTGTTCTTGTTTACATATTTTAAAGTCGATATATCGGCATTTACTTTTAAACAGACTAGCATTAACCCGAGAGCACGAAATAAAATAAATAAATGAACTACTACAAAAACAAACTTCAAGTGGTCTGATTTCTTATTTATATTCGCGTATTAGCGTATAATATAGTCAATTTATGAGCAAATACTTTAACCAAGATTGGCATTAATACTAATAAATAACTATTCAACAAAGTGACTGGTTGCAGTTTTATATATTTATATTCAGTTATATTACTGGTTCTAAAATATCCGTAATGGATTAGATTATTGGCTTATTGGCGTCTATTCCTTACTGTTTTTGTCGATTTCACAAACTTATTAGTTGTTATGATGTGCCATAATATCTAACAACGGTAGATGGATCTTCCTTTCCTCAAAGCATGCAAAACAGCTTGTCTCACATTAACTGAGTATTCTTTGTGTTTTGGTATGCTTCTACTTGTCTCTACAAATAAACACTGTCTGCATGCCTAAATAACAATAGTTAATGAAAACCGTACCACCAAAGTAAATAACAAAATATGTATGAGCTAAAGGAATATGTACTTATATTGTTATTGTATGCCTTTGCTTGTTTACTAAATACGTCACCACTGCGGCATGAAGCTCTAGACGCAGTAACACGGCTATCTGCGTTGCTCTGTTGTGACTGCATGCAAACAGTATTGACAACATATCACCGCAACTACAAAATACTTTTGAGAGCTACTGTACAGTTCGTCGCATGCTTAAACGTATACTTAATATTTTTATGTCTCTTTATTTCCCAGCGTCTGTATGTAACGGGAAGCATCATGAATAATTAGCTATATCTATCTGAAACACCTAATAAACAATATAAATTAAAAATTCGCATCTGTATCTTCCCTCATAAGGCCACGCGCTTTCTGAAGACTATGTTAGCGCGGCACTACAAGAATGGCAATCAAAATAATAAATCTTCATACTAGAACGTCGCATATTCTTTTCGTTGGTGACTGGTATTTTACGTTAAAAGAAGAGGTCGATATCGAGCTGGGCAGAGGTCGATTGCTCGATCAGTGGGACTGGGCTGGGGAGGGAAGTGTCCCCACACGCACAAACATCCTAGCGCCGCTGTGTTATGTGTCAAGTGAAGTCAGTCGACGCACATCTCTCAATGGTCTACTGTTTCTGCCTCTATCTCGCGTTCTAAACAACTCAACCAGTTTCTCTCAGTTTTCAAGTTTCCGTCATTTCACACTACTGTGGCACCTTTAGCATGACGCCGACCAACGAAGATGGCCTTCGTAATCAGAGAAATTTGATATACACTGCGCCAGCGCTGCCTATTTCTTTAATGTATTGTAGGAGTGTGATACTTGTGGTTCTTATCCTCGTACGTTTTAGTCTCGGAGTTTGTCATATCGGCATTCTTGTATGAAATTATCTCATTGTTGAAACCACATAATATGGGGAATATAGAAACTAAAGCGTTTCAAGATATTCTGTGTGTGTGTGTGTGTGTGTGTGTGTGTGATTTGAATTCTCATGTCTCAGCACATTCCATGATATTGACTTCTTTGTGTCAGGACGTTTCTGGACAAATAAATTCTCATAACGTGCGATTGTAATAGACCTCAGGGCCCATAAAACTATGGCTACAATTTTTGTATTCCTTGGCGACTTGGTCTTGCAGTCTTTCTGAAACTAGGATCCGTGAAACTTTAAATCCGTGCCACAGCCTTTCTTTTGTTGTTCCCAAACCGCAGATGTTTCGTGTGGTATCCTTGTCTTCGTTTCACTGTCGACGTATCTTCTTCGTTGAATGCTTCAAGATGTTGTAATGTACCAGGTCGACGTCAAGTTCCTAGTGTAGGTCAACTGTTCTAGCAAATCCGTTCTCTTTTAATATCCATCAGAGGCAAGCGTACTGTACGATTTTAATTTTATTTTTTGTATTTTGCTTCACATTAAGCCGACGTATAAAACTATTGCTAATGCAATTGCCTAGTAAACTTGAGTCGTAGTGCTGAGGCCCGTGTCCTTGAAGAAGTTGTTTCGTCGTCATCTTATTCTTAAGCCCTTCAACGTGAATGTGGAAGAGGAATTGTTTGCTAAGTAGAACTCCCAAGAACTCGACCGAGAGGCTCCAATAAATGGCTTTGTCTTGTATTCTTCAGATATCTAACGGCTACCATCTTTCCTTGCTAAAGTAAACTGCCGTCGTTTTGTCTGGCTTTATCTTCATCTTGTGTTGCCGATGCGACCTGCTGGCGACCTCCACCTGTCTCTGCAGACTTCGTACGTTTGTAGTATGGAATCTCTCGCTAGATGGATGTGCACAGTCATCTGCGAATTGTGGTAACTGCACATTACGCGCCGTTGGCGCAGGACGTGAATATTGTGGGCGACAGCACTGAGCCTCGCGGTTACCCGGCCGGGACTCAAGTGGTGTCCCTTACATAGCGACGGGAGGGCGTATTGATGGAATGGCGTCACCTAGAACGAGATTTGCATGAAGAGACTGCAGGAATTCCCCGCCGCCCCCCCCCCCCCCCACCTCTTCTTTTTATCACAAGTGCCAGAATTAGCAGGCCAGAGCGAGAACAGAAACCGCCTGCAGCTCCAAGACTCCCGTTCAGAGTCAGGTTTTTGGTTTGGATTCCTCGTGGATGCCCCCTCTAGCGACCAGTCTCATACTCCACTGAGGTTACAGCGAGCGCCTGTGCTGAGCTTACTGATGCACATCCGATCGTCGGTCCAGCCCAGCTGCATGAGCTAGTGCAGTGCCGCACAGAGAAAACGGAACAGAGCTGGTCAAGGGGAAGGCGCTGGGCTGCTTCGTTAAAGCCGCGAATGGGAAATCTCGCATGCAGGATGAGAAGACGTCGATCGAAGATAGAAAAAAACTAGTTGATCTGTCTGTGGATAGCAGAAAGAAAGGAAACATCCATCAGCAACAGAAAACGCGACAATCAGTTCGCATCGCCGTCTGATTTCTGGGAGGAGTGGGAAGAACGAAAGAATGAGAGATTGCCAGAGACAAGGGTAGCTTCGAAAGGCGAAGTTCAGAAGCAGCGAAATGACTGTAGCATCACTACCTTGGTTAAACTTGCCAATTTCGCTTGTCCTGCAGAACTGACGTTGAAGTTAAATAGCCTTGTACGTAAGTGAAACGAGGAGAGTAAAAAGTTCAGACAACAAGAGAATAGCTCTCGAAATGGGGTGCTTCAGAAGGAAATTGAGCATTTGGTGGATAGATTGGATTACTAATGAACCATTACTGAATCGAATTGTGGAGGCAAGAAATTTACTATACAACTTGAGGAAAAGAAGAGATCCGTTGATAGGACATATTTTGCGGCATCGAGGAATCGTCAGTATGATAATGGAACGAAGTATGAGGGATAAAAATAAATAGCAAAGCTGTTAATGTCGCTATGAACTACATTTCCTTCAAAGAAGGCACTCGATGAGTTACTTTTAACTGTTTTATTTCTGTTTCACGTAAAACAGCTTCATTACATTACATTCATACGAAGTCTTCAGGGACGTTTTCATTTGCAGTAATGAAAATTAATTTACTGAACCTTTTTTGGATTGCCCAAAACACAAATAAACTTTTCTTGCGAGAATATGGGCTAAAAAAAAAAGCTATAAAACAATTTCGTTGAAAATTGCGAGAACCTTTACAGCAGGAGAACTTGAAAGTTATGGTAAATACAACAATTATGTGAAATAAAACGAATTACCTGAAATTTAGGCTCACTTATATTGTAGCCGCTCACTTGTCTTCCCGATAGTCTGGTTGCCTTTCATATGTCAAGTGAAATACTAATGGTAACATGCAGCTGATTCGTAATCACTTACTGCTTCACCAAATGAAATAAAGACTGTTGCGCAGACACGGTATACTGCCAGGACTGAAGTTTCAAGAAGTCAAATTCCAATACTGACGATGGACGAATTTAAAAGTGAAAAACAATGCTCCCTGCTTCCGGAACTGCTAGTTCCTAGTCAGGTAGGAAAGAGGTGTAGGTTAGAGACTATTAGAAATAGGTGCAGGTGACTCCGACTCCAGGGTGAGAGGGTTCCTGACCAAGCCCAATCTATCCCCTTTCCTCGTTCAGGAAGGATCTAATAGTTTCGTCGGCTATAAACACTGTTCTCACTTTTAAATACGTCTATGGGTAGCACTAAATATTTCACTTTTTGAAAGTAAATATTGGCCAGTCATTCTAACTCTTTATAATTTTATCGTTTTCTTAAAAGAATCCTTTGATAAAAATAATTACTGTCGATTTGATAATAAGAGCAAAAAATTTTAGCCTGGTAAGTAAACGATATCGTTCGTAATTTATCAAAGGTACATAAAGATGTAAATAAAAGACATTGTATAATGGCGTAACACTGTATGAGTCGTCATTAAAGTAATAAGAGAGGAAAAGGATTATGTGTATAAACAAGTTGTATTGCTGACATGTGAAATCATGTTTTCTCGCGATCAGAATAGAAAAGGATACGGGAAATTTTTGGAAAGACTCTTCAAGAGGGGCCGTGAGAAGACATGACCCGTAGCGATTGCAGTAGCAAGAAAGTGAAGCAAAAAGTTTTATCGATGTTAGTAATTGTGAAAGAGTTCGAAAGAACTGCTGCTTCTACGAATAGATTCGAGTAATTTTTCTGCATTTGGCTCATCGTAACGGCGACGCCACAAACAGTTATATGTCGTATTAGAGTCGGCTCGAGCCAGTTTCAGTTGATGAATAGAATACAGTACTAATAATATTTGAAAAATTAATTAAAACTGTGATTTTCGTTCCATTTCGCAGCTTAGCATGTGCTTATAACACTGGCATCGATATAACAAGCATTTTGAGACCACCTCATGGACCTATATTTAATGGGTGCTACGTATCTAAAGAGCCTAGTAATTTTCCGATGTTTAACAGCAGAGGATAAATTTGATATTCTCGGTCCTGTATTAAATTGTACTAATTTTGTTTTTCTAGACTCAACCGCAACAATGAGCAGTTGAATGTGTGGTATTACCTTCGAAGTTCGAGTGAAGGACAGAACGAAAAATTTTTGAGTACGTACTACCGTATGAAACGTCGCTGAGTTTGGAACACAGGAAACAATTACGACCAGACGTTGAAGACATTTCCGTACCTTGTGCCCCAGTCGACTGCTCACTCATCACATTGTATTGCAGCGTGATGTTACAGTGAAACATAAGTGGTTTTGCATAGACTACAAAAAAATTCTTTTTACAAGCACCAATATATATTTAAACTACGGACGAAGCGTTTCTGTAAGTTACTGCCATTATCAAGACTGCTGTAGTGTGCTGCAACTTATCTAATCTGACCTATGGTTGGTGTGACCCACTGTAGTTTCGATACATTTTCGACGTTTTGCGTTAAACTACAGAAAGGGGCAGCTCACAACAGACAGACTTGAGACTGGATGTGTTCTACCACAATAAAAGCGGCGTCTGAGGCGCTTTCCAAAGACATTGCGCCAGTGGCTGTGCTTGGCTGTAGCTTGTTATATACTGGGAACATTTTTATCAGTAATACAGCAACTACAGGCACAGTATTGCACTTTGTTACTGCTGTAATCCGACGGATTCTGGAACCGCCAGTCGGTTCTCAGCGTCTTAGGCTTCACATCTACTCCAGTTTACCATTTTAATTTGGCCGCGAAATGAGCATTTTCTGCAGCGGGGAAGAATTACATTTAGACTTATACTTCGAGTAATTATTTATCACACTAGTCACATGACAGTGTCCGCCCCGATAGCTGAGTGGTCAAAGCGGCGGTCTGTCACGCCAAGAGGCCTAGGTTCGATTCCCGGCTGGGTCGGAGATTTTCTCCGCTCAGGGACTGGGTGTTCTGTTGTCCTCATTATCGTTTCATCATCACCAGTGGAAGGCAACGGAAAACCACCACTGGAATCCCTTCCCTAGACGCTGATGCGATGAACCTCTTTGACGAGGCTTCCCCCTTGGCAAGACCTGCCGTAAGGCATAACACAAAGATTTTTTTTTTTTTTTTACATGAAAGTAGTACTGTATTTGTCTGAGGCTTGTTGCATTACTCTGTATTTTGTGTTGTACATTTTGGCGATTACGCATTACTGGCTTTCTGCCTGTTGCGAAAGTATTTTCAGAGAAATGAAGGTAAGCGAGGAGACAAACAAAATAATTGACAGTTCTATTTTCAATCTGTAACGAACCATAGGAGATCACTAGTCTATAAAACTAAAAAACTCAAAACATCCCAGAACAACATTCGAATTTTTGTCTCTGGTATCTGAGTTCGGGCTGTGTAAATATACGTCACACACTGCAGCGCACTCCGCAGAGAGGTCAGCATTATTATAGAAATGTTGCGGAGAATAAATGTAGCTAAACGAGCTATGTAATTCGTATATTGTGGTAAGGTTTACAGGAAGCGATTTTGTGCGCAAGCAACCGGCAGGAGCGGTGGGCGTTTGCAGTGTTGTTATTGTTACAAGATGAGGGTAGAGTGGGCGTCCGGCGACTTACTTGAGAGCGCCGCAGCGGCAAGCAGCAGCACGACCAAACCGTGGCGGCAAAGCGGAGCGGGAGCGGGGCGATGTAAGTCCATGGCGAGGCGCTGCGCTGGAGGAGGCGGGCACTGACGGCGCGCCGGCCGCGCCGGTCTCTTAAGTAGCCGCGCTGCCCCCACCACTTGCTCCGGGAGGCCGCTCACATCCCCCCCTAGCAGGCCGCCGGCGTCGCTCGGCCCGCGGTCCGCCTTCGAGTCCCGCGGCGAGCAAAAGAACAGCGGCGGTGCGCAGATGCGCTCGCCAGATACGCGGGGCGGCTCAAGCGGAAGTCGCCACAGCTGAGGTAAGGGGCCGCCACCCGCTCTGTGCCTCTGCCGGGGTCCCGGACCACTGGCTGGCCAGGGGGAGCGCGTGGAGAGCAGTGTGACAGGTATTCAGTGCACCTTGTAACGAAATAGGTCGTGTATCGAATATTTCGGTACAAACTGTTGATAGTAAAGCAGCAAACAGGCACAAATTGGCTATAGGTTACTTTATTCAAAAAGTACGGTTAGCGGTTTCGAATTGATACAATTCATCATCAGACAGCTTTCATACTTTCATCAATATATATATATATATATATATATATATATATATATATATATATATATATATATATATATATACTCCTGGAAATTGAAATAAGAACACCGTGAATTCATTGTCCCAGGAAGGGGAAACTTTATTGACACATTCCTGGGGTCAGATACATCACATGATCACACTCACAGAACCACAGGCACATAGACACAGGCAACAGAGCATGCACAATGTCGGCACTAGTACAGTGTATATCCACCTTTCGCAGCAATGCAGGCTGCTATTCTCCCATGGAGACGATCGTAGAGATGCTGGATGTAGTCCTGTGGAACGGCTTGCCATGCCATTTCCACCTGGCGCCTCAGTTGGACCAGCGTTCGTGCTGGACGTGCAGACCGCGTGAGACGACGCTTCATCCAGTCCCAAACATGCTCAATGGGGGACAGATCCGGAGATCTTACTGGACAGGGTAGTTGACTTACACCTTCTAGAGCACGTTGGGTGGCACGGGATACATGCGGACGTGCATTGTCCTGTTGGAACAGCAAATTCCCTTGCCGGTCTAGGAATGGTAGAACGATGGGTTCGATGACGGTTTGGATGTACGTGCACTATTCAGTGTCCCCTCGACGATCACCAGTGGTGTACGGCCAGTGTAGGAGATCGCTCCCCACACCATGATGCCGGGTGTTGGCCCTGTGTGCCTCGGTCGTATGCAGTCCTGATTTTGGCGCTCACCTGCACGGCGCCAAACACGCATACGACCATCATTGGCACCAAGGCAGAAGCGACTCTCATCGCTGAAGACGACACGTCTCCATTCGTCCCTCCATACACGCCTGTCGCGACACCACTGGAGGCGGGCTGCACGATGTTGGGGCGTGAGCGGAAGACGGCCTAACGGTGTGCGGGTCCGTAGCCCAGCTTCATGGAGACGGTTGCGAATGGTCCTCGCCGATACCCCAGGAGCAACAGTGTCCCTAATTTGCTGGGAAGTGGCGGTGCGGTCCCCTACGGCACTGCGTAGGATCCTACGGTCTTGGCGTGCATCCGTGCGTCGCTGCGGTCCGGTCCCAGGTCGACGGGCACGTGCAGCGTCCGCCGACCACTGGCGACAACATCGATGTACTGTGGAGACCTCACCCCCCACGTGTTGAGCAATTCGGCGGTACGTCCACCCGGCCTCCCGCATGCCCACTATACGCCCTCGCTCAAAGTCCATCAACTGCACATACGGTTCACGTCCACGCTGTCGCGGCATCCTACCAGTGTTAAAGACAACAACAACAACAACAACAACATATATATGAAGATGACGGCACGGTGAAATAAACGGCTTTCACAGACATACACAGGTGTATGTGTGAAAGCCAAGATCGTTTTATTTTAAGCCCTTTATTTCAAGTACTAGTTTTGACAGAACCGTGCGTCATCTTCAGATTGGCATTACACTTTGCATATATGTTCACACACTTGCCGTCGACATTTTGAGAACAAAGTGTAAATACATTAAAAAAACTCCGAATCGTTTTTCACTTACAAATCAGAATGCTCCCAGATGGGTTGTCAAATGAATAAAAGGTAAAAGCAGATCGCCCATAGCACCAATACAGTTAAAGCTACATACAATGTCGACAACGTTACATGGACCAAACTAAGGCGCCAGAACATTTGACAACCTATCTGGGCGCATTCTGTTTTGTAAATGAGAAACCATGTGAAGTTTTTTAATGCATTTAAACCTTGTTCTGAAAATATCAACGATACATGTAAACGCAAAATGTCGACCCACCAGGTTAGCCGAGAGCTAATGCGCTGCTTCCTGGACTCGGGTAGGCGTGGTGGCCCCAGATCGAATCCGCCCGGCGGATTAACGACGAGGGCCAGTGTGCCGGCCAGCCTGGATGTGGTTTTTAGGTGGTTTTCCACATCCTCCTAGGTGAATACTAGGCTGGTCCTCACGTACCGGCCGGCCGTTGTGGCCGAGCAGTTAAGGCGCTTCAGCCTGGAACCGCGCCACCGCTACGGTCGCACGTTCGAATCCTGCCTCGGGCATGGGTGTGTGTGGTGTCCTTAGCTTAGCTAGGTTTAAGCAGTTCTAAGTCCTAGGGGACTGATGACCACAGATGTTAAGTCCCATAGTGCTCAGAGCCATTTTGAACTTCACGTCCCTCCTCAGTTACACGACTCACAGACATTTGAAACACGTTCGCACTATTTTATGGTTTACACTAGATGCAGGCAGCTGGGGTACACTGATTCCGTCCCGGGGGTACGGGGTGGTGACAGGAAGGGTATCCGGCACCCCTTCCCATTAACCTTGTAAAATCCGATTGTGACCACGCGAAAACTGCGGGACAATGGCGTAAGCAAAAGAAGAAGAAATCGTATATGCAAAATGTAAGGCAAGTCTGAAGATGACAGCAGGCTTCTGTCGAAACTTTTAATTGGAATAATGGTCTTAAAATCAAGCGCTCTTGATTATATATATATATATATATATATATATATAAACAGAGATCACCACAAGAACTTAAGAACATGTGTAAGTCAATGCTGAGAGTTAAAAATTTTTTCCAGACTGGGATTCAAATTCGGATTTCCAGCTTTAAAAGATCGCTCGCCTTAACCATTTCGGCTATCAGAGCGCGCTCTCTGTCCGCCCCAAATTCTCAACTTATCGCACAGTACGAAGCAGCGTTCCTGCTGTCCATTTACGTCTGTAGCTCGCAGGGTCCCCTGTATCCACACAAGGGGTACAGGTGCTATTGCGCATTCATATTCAGAATATCATAGCAGTCAAGCTTACAGATGTACTACAGTGTGTGCTGTCCGTTCTGTCGGACATATCGGTACTTCTCTCGAAACAGTGACATTCACGGCCGCTGTACCAAGAACATTGATGTCTATTTCGTCGGACATGTCCAAAAGAGCAGTCACCACACGTTTGTAGTACATGTTACTTTGATTTACTGGTGAGTGGCTCTAGAACAAAAAATAATTCACAGTTTCAAATGAGTAATAGAAATGGTTGTGCTACACTTCTGAGCTACAGTTTTGTGCTGGTATGCAATTTATGTGAACTGTTATTATAGTTTTTCCGCAATGAATCATATTCATATTGTTGTTTGCGTTTTCACATACACAAACGCAAGTGTGTTTCCTTTCATTATTTACAGTCTGGAACCGCGCGACCGCTACGGTCGCTTGTTCGAATCCTGCCTCGGGCATGGATGTGTGTAATTTCCTTAGGTTAGTTAGGTTTAAGTATTTCTAAGTTCTAGGGGACTGATAAACTCATAGTGCTCAGAGCCATTTGAACCTTTCATTATTAAACACTTTAGTTGGGCCACAAAACAAATTAGCACGATGTGTTTGGACTCGCTTACAACATATAAAAACAAATGCTGAGTGGTTACAAAGTACATGAGTGTTAAAGCGGCTGCAGTGGAATGATACATTACAAAGAGATGACATTTTGGAAAAAGAAGCGTATATTACTGTTATATGAAATGGAAAATTTATTTTAGGTTAAATGCATGGCATTGAATACAGAGAAATAAATGGGATTTAGTGAATTACAGCAATGAAAACTTATTTCACAAACTGGAAGAGAAATAAATGTGGATTCGATGTTATGTGAAAACCTTATGCGCTATTGAACAGTGCTGACGTAAGAATAACATTTATTAGAGATACTCCATGAAAATTTTTCACTATTATGGGTACATATAACATTACAAAATTTGTTACTTCATCTGCAGATAGGTGAAGAATCGTTATATACAGGATGTTTGAAAATTAATATTATAGGTTTCCTATTATAGGTTAGCAGAGGAGACTTAGGAGCAAGTTTTGATAAGGAACCCATGTCCGGAAATGTACCGTTTGGATGTAAGATCATTCTGAGTATGGATCACCGCCAAATCTCCCGCTGCACGTCTAACGTACGTCCACTTCTTTTACTAGTTACTGATGGCGCAGACTTGCCATAAGTACGTACAAGAGATAATTTGCGCAATGGATGTTGTAACGCTACTGTAGTCGCCCTGAAACTTATACGTCCCCAAGTAGGAGTACGTTATTCTCATTAATTATGTAAACCATCATGTGATAACCTACTCGTTTCTTAATGTTATCCTGTGGATACGATAGAATGTCAGGATAACGAATAAGTTGTAAAACGTACACAAGAGACAAGATTAATTGGTACAGGAAAATACTATCTACTAAAGGATAAATACCGTGATTTTAACACATTTATTCAACATAAAAACAATTTAAAGAAACTAAACTACGATTACAAATCTCAGATTCCCCGTGTATTAATACTGGCCCTTAAACTGTCTGGCCCTGCCCTATAATGTACTCGCGATCTGTGATTAGGCGAGGAGTAACTGACATCCCCCCCCCCCCCAAACAAAGTGTGTGAAATCTTATGGGACTTAACTGCCAAGGTCATCAGTCCCTAAGCTTACACACTACTTAACCTAAATTATCCTAAGGACAAACATACACATCCATGCCCTAGGGAGGACTCGAACCTCCGCCGGGACCAGCCGCGCAGTCCATGACTGCAGCGCCTCAGACCGCTCGGCTAATCCCGCACGGCTAACTGACATCCCCCGTTGTACTAAATAGCAAGAAGGAACTACTATCTCAATGAATAGTGTAAAACCTCAGTGCAGAACAAAGTGGAACACGTGATTCACCAATGTAAATTCACTTTCCTACTCGCCGGCTCATAAGCAAGATCACTGTAATGATCAGAAGCTATAACCGCAGAACTTCTCGCCTCAGCAAAGTTGTACTTCACCAAAATTACAGCCGAAGACATCCGCCGAGTACCGTGGACCTTCAAGACGTCTCTCCTGCTCCACGACCCCGCAAAAACTCTAATTTCTTCTCTCCTCTTTTCGCTGCTCAAAGTTTTTTCTCTCCCTTAAATTTTAATGGCGAATCATCTTTCCGGAAGACGCTCGTTTCTGAACGCCGACCAGTCGCCGTTTAGAATCCAGATCGAAGTTTGTGGAAGTTCTTTCTATATCGATAGGAAAGTACGCGAATACCTGCTGGCAGGTGTTTTTGCCCGACCAGGCCCCTTCTCACGCCTGCCCGCCCGACACGCGTTCCCGTTCACGGGCGGGTCCCGGGATTAGTGCCGCAAGCGGCTGTGCCGTCCTATTGTCCGAAGGAGTGTGTGAGCTTCCTGTGTAATTCCGTTCTACCACAAGTTTCACAGCTCTGCTTGTTCCCCTGTCACCCAACATGCAGACTTTACTCAATAAATTAAGTCAATCACATACATGTTTTTAATGAACGAGCACAAACCTGTTTTTTCCAGGATTGAAGGGGCTTAATTATGTTCAAAAATGGTTCAAATGGCTCTGAGCACTATGGGACTTAACATCTATGGTCATCAGTCCCTAGAACTTACAACTACTTAAACCTAACTAACCTAAGGACAGCACACAACACCCAGCCATCACGAGGCAGAGAAAATCCCTGACCCCGGCGGGAATCGAACCCGGGAACCCGGGCGTGGGAAGCGAGAAGGCTACCGCACGACCACGAGATGCTGGCATTTATGTCGTATTGGATGTAAAGGCAGTGTGTAAGTTGTAAAATAACGCCACCTTACACACGGAACGCACAAAGGGGAGACAATGAGGCTTGACCTTTGTGCTCTGCCGAAGCCCACGTCATGGGCAATGTTTCGAGTATCGTCCTCTTGTTCTCTTCTACCTGACGAAGGACATCCTCTTCGAAGTCGAGAGTGCATCGCGTCCGTGGGATACCACAGCCAACCCTCCCGCTTTTGAATGTAATAATTACTCACCGCCGTTTTGTAGTGGGACGAAGGTGTCATGTGATGTCATAGTTGCAACAGGTACTGGCGATGGTGCCCTCAGCTTCTGTGCGTGCCGTGAAGCAGCAGGAGAATCGAATTCACCCGATCTTCAAACGTATTTTATATCCAAACGTTGCAAGTTTGTGTATGCGTTCCTTATCAAAAATCCATATATTAAACCTGTGGTGTCACCGCCAGACACCACACTTGCTAGGTGGTAGCTTTAAATCGGCCGCGGTCCATTAGTACATGTCGGACCCGCGTGTCGCCACTGTCAGTGATTGCAGACCGAGCGCCACCACACGGCAGGTCTCGAGATACTTACTAGCACTCGCCCCAGTTGTACGGACGACTTAGCTAGCGATGCAACACTGACGAAGCCTCGTTTATTTGCAGAGAAGATAGTTAGAATAGCCTTCAGCTAAGTCAATGGCTACGACCTAGCAAGGCGCCATAGCAATTCATAGTTATCGTATGAAGCATGTCTCATCAAGAACGATGTATACAAATGATGGATTAAAGTTAAGTATTCCAGCAGCTACGTACTTTTCTTTATAGCATTCATTCCGTATCCTGTTTCAGACCTCATGCCAGCCTGCTTGAGTTTAACGCGTGCATTTCGGCCTTCTCTAGCTATACAACAAAACCCGTTATATAAAAAGAGAGAGAGAGAGAGAGAGAGAGAGAGAGAGGAGAATGTAAGTAAAATGAGCAACTGATAGTGCGTAACTTTAAACTCGCGAAATTGAAATAAATGATTGGAATCGTTCCTTTTGCACAGGCCACCTGCAGCATCCAAATTGCTGTCGATATTGTACCACTGTAGAAACTGAAGATACATGTAATTTGCCAGCTGAAGATGGGTGCAAACCCGAAATGCATACTGGCATAAATAAAACGCATTAAAAAAGTGGCTGGTTGCTGTATTTTTATAGTAGAATACCACTATACAACCTCTAGAAGATTGTAATAGGAATTTTGAATCATCCTGTACACTATTGAGCCAAAACATAATGACCATCTACTTAAAAACGTGCTGGTCCTCCACTGGAACGCAGTACGCCCCGATAGCTGAGTGGTCAGCGTGACGGATTGCCGTCCTCCGGGCCCGGGTTCGATTCTCGGCTGGGTCGGGGATTTTCTCCGCTCAGGGACTGGATGTTGAGTTGTCTTCATTATCATTTCATTCCCATCCGGATAGCAGGTCGCCCAATGTGGCGTCGAACGTAATAATACCTGCACCAAGGCTGCCGGACTTGCCCCGCAAGGGGCCTCCCGGCCAATGACGCCAAACCCTCATTTCATTTTCATTACTGGAACGCAATTCAGCAGTGATTCTGCGTGCCATGGATTCGACAAGTACTTGACAGCTCTCCAGAGGTTTGAGGCACCAGATACCTACGCAAAGGTCACACACTTCCCCTAACTTACCAGCGTTTCGTTTGTAGGGGCGGAACAGGCGCCCGACAGCGTCCCAGTTGCGTTCAATCGGATTCCGATAAGCTGAATTTGATGGCAAAGACAGCAACGTGACTTCATTACCATGCTCCCTCAACCACTTACGTCGGCGCGGTTCCTTTCGTCCTCTGACCTGCACCTACCTGTGAACTCGTTGCAGCAGATCGCTGGTAGGGAAGCCGAGCAGAAACCTACCGTACCGCAGCTCGCAGCTCGCTGCATACAGCGTAACCATTCTAAGAATCGGGAAAAGGCCACAATTTTCAATTAAATGTGGAAATACTGGCAAAACTACACTCCTGGAAATTGAAATAAGAACACCGTGAATTCATTGTCCCAGGAAGGGGAAACTTTATTGACACATTCCTGGGGTCAGATACATCACATGATCACACTGACAGAACCACAGGCACATAGACACAGGCAACAGAGCATGCACAATGTCGGCACTAGTACAGTGTATATCCACCTTTCGCAGCAATGCAGGCTGCTATTCTCCCATGGAGACGATCGTAGAGATGCTGGATGTAGTCCTGTGGAACGGCTTGCCATGCCATTTCCACCTGGCGCCTCAGTTGGACCAGCGTTCGTGCTGGACGTGCAGACCGCGTGAGACGACGCTTCATCCAGTCCCAAACATGCTCAATGGGGGACAGATCCGGAGATCTTGCTGGCCAGGGTAGTTGACTTACACCTTCTAGAGTACGTTGGGTGGCACGGGATACATGCGGACGTGCATTGTCCTGTTGGAACAGCAAGTTCCCTTGCCGGTCTAGGAATGGTAGAACGATGGGTTCGATGACGGTTTGGATGTACCGTGCACTATTCAGTGTCCCCTCGACGATCACCAGTGGTGTACGGCCAGTGTAGGAGATCGCTCCCCACACCATGATGCCAGGTGTTGGCCCTGTGTGCCTCGGTCGTATGCAGTCCTGATTGTGGCGCTCACCTGCACGGCGCCAAACACGCATACGACCATCATTGGCACCAAGGCAGAAGCGACTCTCATCGCTGAAGACGACACGTCTCCATTCGTCCCTCCGTTCACGCCTGTCGCGACACCACTGGAGGCGGGCTGCACGATGTTGGGGCGTGAGCGGAAGACGGCCTAACGGTGTGCGGGTCCGTAGCCCAGCTTCATGGAGACGGTTGCGAATGGTCCTCGCCGATACCCCAGGAGCAACAGTGTCCCTAATTTGCTGGGAAGTGGCGGTGCGGTCCCCTAAGGCACTGCGTAGGATCCTACGGTCTTGGCGTGCATCCGTGCGTCGCTGCGGTCCGGTCCCAGGTCGACGGGCACGTGCAGCGTCCGCCGACCACTGGCGACAACATCGATGTACTGTGGAGACCTCACCCCCCACGTGTTGAGCAATTCGGCGGTACGTCCACCCGGCCTCCCGCATGCCCACTATACGCCCTCGTTCAAAGTCCGTCAACTGCACATACGGTTCACGTCCACGCTGTCGCGGCATGCTACCAGTGTTAAAGACTGCGATGGAGCTCCGTATGCCACGGCAAACTGGCTGACACTGACGGCGGCGGTGCACAAATGCTGCGCAGCTAGCGCCATTAGGACGGCCAACACCGCGGTTCCTGGTGTGTCCGCTGTGCCGTGCGTGTGATCATTGCTTGTACAGCCCTCTCGCAGTGTCCGGAACAAGTATGGTGGGTCTGACACACCGGTGTCAATGTGTTCTTTTTTCCATTTCCAGGAGTGTATATTCTGAAACTTGACAATGTACACGTTCACAGCCAAGCCCGTGCTAATCTTAACACAGTCATGCACAAACCCTTCATTCACGTTAGCAAGTTTCTGGTAACGTAATCTGAACAACTTCTAAGCACGGATTGTTCTTAAATAAAAGTGCTCGCCGTAGTATTAAGTTTATCGGTGTCTAACACACTCAAGTCTTTCAAAAATGGCTCTGAGCACTATGGGACTTAACTGCTGAGGTCATCAGTCCCCTATAACTTAGAACTACTTAAACCTAACTAACCTAAGGACATCACACACATCCAGGCCCGAGGCAGGATTCGAACCTGCGACCGTAGCGGTCGCGCGGTTCCAGACTGAAGCGCCTAGAATCGCTCGGCCACAGCGGCCGGCACTCAAGTCTTTAGTACACGATCTGCTCAATATGCCACGCGGAATTACTTACTTTTCTCATACACAAAATTATGTAAAAAATACGCACTTTCTAAAAAACACACCGGAATAAATATGCCTTCACTTTAAAGCACGTTTGAAACATGTAGCATAACTAAAACCGGCAGATTATAACTTCCTTCGGAGCTCATACTACACACGACCGTACCATTGAAAGGCTGGGCTCCGACTACTTTAGACTGCTGTAAGAATTCTATGTCTCCAAGAGAAAAGACGCGCGAAGAATACTTTGTTCTGATTGGTCAGTTTTCTTTAAGGCCTATAGAAAAACATTATTCTCCCACGTTAGACCGCTCTTTTCATGACTGACCAATCAACAAATAACACAATTTCGAACTGTACTTTTTCCCGAAATAAATATTTAACATTCTGATATTTTGTTTATACTTTACATTATTAACTATTTTCATTTGCACTCGAATTAGCTTCCCTTTTACCATAAACTTACTTGACATGATACAAAATTCCCCGTCGCCTGCACTGACACTGTCTTAAAACTTTCTCACAGTAGTTCGTACAGCGTTCATCAACAGAACAATGATCTACATATTCACGCATCACACATTACTAAAAACATATACAAAACTGTACAAATATAAATAAACAGCTTTCAAGAAATAAATAGAACAATTTACAAAAACACTCTCTCGACCTGTTTCTTGAATGTCTCTGTGCACTACTGGACTCTGGTGGATGAAAATTAGAACTATATACTCTACTGAACCCGCTTCAGACCACCTGTCACTGTGCACGCATGAGCCATTCTCCCGATACACAGGCTCTAGATAGGAGTGATATGAGACGCCACACACTGCAGCACGATTTGGACCTTGCGACACGGACAGCTGTCCTGTTGGAAGATGCCTTCGCTGTTGAGGAAGACATCAAGCACAAGCGATTACAGGTGGTCCCTAATAGTCCACACCCGCCATGATGCCTTCGATTACTACCGCGAGTCCCATGGAAGCCCAGGTGAATGTCCCCCATAACATAATACTGCTCCCCGCGGCCTGCGTCCGTAGCGCGCTGTATTTATCTGGACACTACCATCAACCTGGTTTAACAATAAACGCGGTTCTCCGACCATGCGACACGATTCCATTGATCCGCGGTCCAATCTCAATGATGCCGTGTCCACTGCAATAGTAACTGACGTTGTTCTAGGTCAACAAGGCATCACGTGGGGTTCTCTGCTGTGGAACACCGTGTTCAATACTGTACGCTGAACGCAGTGCTCCAAAACATTGGTGCCTGGGCCAGCACTGTACTCTGCTTACAGATCTGCCACGGATCACGGCCTATACTGCTGTAGAAAGCGGGCAAGCCTTCGATCCCTGTGTTATGTTCTGTAGTGAGGTATGGACGTCCAACTTCTTGTCGCCTACTCGTGGTTTCAGAATTCTTCAACCACTTTCCACAGATGCTCACGACAATAATACGGGAACAGCAGACCAGCTTCGCTGTTTCAGAGAAGCTCGCTCCCACGCACTGGGCCACAACAATCTGGTTTTTTGCCAACATCGCGTAACTCAGCCGATTTCCGCATGTAAACTTCTGAGCGCCATTGGGTATACTGCCTTTTCTTATTTGTTCTTGTTGTTTGTCTTTGTATGGCTTCTAGCCGATTTTTAAATTAAGGTTATTTTACCCTTAAGGCGTAAAATTGTGCCTTCAGCCTAATTTAAAAAACTGTTTAAAGTAAAGCCTTTGGCCTTTTTAAAAATTTGATTTTGTTGAGTCTTAAGAGATAGGCCTTCAGCCGATTTTGAATTAAAGTTGTTTTGCTCTTAAGGTGTCAGACTGCTTGGGCCTTCAGCCTAATTAATGAACTGTTTTAAGGTAAGGTCTCTGGCCTTCTAAAAGTTTATTTTAGTTTGAGTCTTAAGTGATGGGCTTTCAGCCGATTTTTAAATTAAGGTTATTTTGCTCTTAAGGCGTAAGATTGTTTGGGCCTTCGGCCTAATTTAAAGAACTGTTTTAAGATAAGGCCTTTTGCCTTTCAAAAATTTAATTCTGGTTTGAGTCTTAAGAGATGGGCCTTCAGCTGATTCTTTTAAAATTACAGTTGTTTTGCTCTTAAGGAGTGAGATCGTTTGGGCCTTCAGCTTTAAGCAAGGCCTTTGGCCTTTTCAAAAATTTGATTTTGTTGAGTCTTAAGAGATGGGCCTTCAGCCGATTCTTTTAACCCTTTCAGACCCTCAGGCTACAATTGTGTACATTAACTTTTACAGTCTGTTAGCTGCAACAAAAGTATTTCTTCCCTAAGCGAACCTGAGCTACACACTTATAAATGTTCAACCTTTTCATCACGCGCAAATGCTGCCAACCGCTGGGCATCACTATAAAAATATCAGCAAGTCAATGTAGCAGTGCGCATTAACTCGTGACCACCAGAATACATGGTTCGCTATATTCCAGTGTATAATTGAATATTGTTGTTATTTTACATGGAAATTACTGAATGATCATTTTACTATTTATTGCAACAGAGAATATTTCATAATTAGTTGTTTTAGTCCTTAAAGTGAAGCCAAGTGAACAGAGTACGTTTTGGAAACGGGTACATATTTTTGTATAAATCTTGCTCCCAAAATCATTAAAAAATCACCTAAGACCACATAAAGAAAAATGTTTCTTCCTCCAGAAAAATTTCGGGTCTGAAAGGGTTAAAATTATAGTTGTTTTGCTCTTAAGGTGTGAGATCGTTTGGGCCTTCAGCCCAATTGAAGGAACTGATTTAAGATAAGGCCTTCTGCCTTTTAAATTTCTGATTTTGGTTTGAGTTTTAAGTTATTAGCTTTCACCCGATTTTAAATTAAAGTGGTCTTGCACTTAAGGCATGAGACTGTATGGCATATTCAGCCGCTTATTAAGTTCCAAAAATTAATACTGTTTTTTTTTTTTTAATTTTCTTGGCTCTTGTAACGTTTGGTTCAATAAATAAAGTTGTACTTTCGAGTGTAACTGACAGCCGCTTATTTTGGCTCCTTTCCACAATTTAAACTACCTGTCCCATCCTTCGGTTTTAGCAGGGCGTCGCACTGGTAGCAGAGCGTGGTTGCGTTTGTGCTTGCCATTCTCTTTGCTGTCAGTTTCACTCTTGTTTCGTTTGTGTTCTGTGGCACCATATTGTTTTGGCTGTTACTTGTTTCAGGTGCTTATCGTAATGGCAGTCAGACAGTGTCCGGGGATCGGCCTGCTCAGAAAGGACCACCTTGTTTACGAGTTGGCAATAAGGCGCCAACCGATTGAGGGCAGCGTTCCGGAATGGTAGCTCGTTTGCGCGCTGGTTGATGTCACGTCGGCGGTGGTGATTGAGACAGGAGCGGCAATTGAATTTTATTTTGAGGCTATTAAAGGCCTTGAGGACACTATTTGCCTTCTGGAGGGAGCCCAACCTTGTGACAGTCAGCTGTATAGGGTGCGGGCACAGTTAATGCATTTAACTAATCGGACAACGGATTTATGCACGTTAGATGTGGAAAATCATCACAAAAAATTAACCGTTCAGTTGGGAACTTTGGTCAGCGCATTGCAGTTTAAGCTTACGTGTTTGGAGTTGGATGGGAGGAAGGGTGAAGATAGGGAATTGCGCTGTCAGGGAGAGGGTGAGAGCAAGCCCTCTGTCAAGTTAGATGCTGTGTTTGCCAATTTGCCTAATCCTCTGGCCTATTTCTTCCGAGATATCACTGAATTGGTTGTGGAGCGACTCGATCAGGTGGAAAAATTATTGTGGTTATTGGTTCGCCTAGAACAACACGCGGCCACCTTTCGCGTTCCGCACCAACTTTTTCGTTGTTGTACCCGTTAGCTAGAGGCGAGTTGCAGAACCTCCTCTCGAGAGCTATGGCGGAGTGATTTTTTTTTTTTTTTTGCAGCAATTAAGGGAGCTCGTAATTAGGCAAAGGTTGACCACGGGGGTTCGTAAACAGCTTGAAAAAAATGGCTCTGAGCACTATGGGACTCAACTGCTGAGGTCATTAGTCCCCTAAAACTTAGAACTAGCTAAACCTAACTAACCTAAGGACATCACAAACATCCATGCCCGAGGCAGGGTTCGAACCTGCGACCGTAGCGGTCTTGCGGTTCCAGACTGCAGCGCCTTTAACCGCACGGCCACTTCGGCCGGCTAAACAGCTTGAGTGTCGTTACATTTGGTAAGTTCAGCGGGGTGGGGAGCAGTTACATCAGTATTTCGATAGAATTCAGACAGCCTCTTTGGCCTTGCTAACTGATTTACCTGAACAAGAATTGGTCTCTATCGTTCTTAGGGGAATGCGTGCGGCGGATATGTCGCATTTTGTCTTCCGTAAGCAGCCTTCAACCTGGAAAGAGCTCCGTGACGTGGTCGTAGCAGCATCCGCATTACCACTTGAGAACCATGTACGTCACGAGGTTAAGTGGCGGGACGTCGGCGCTGATTCCGGAGTATCTACATTCGCTGAAGTTGTGAAAAGGGAACCCCGGCGTTGTTTCAGGTGCGGCAGTACGTCTCATTTGGTGCGCTCTTGTGTTCAGCCTCGTGCACCCAGAGCCAATAGATGACGCCGAGTTGGGCCGCGAACTCGGGTTCGAGCTTTCAGACCTTGGTGTACTCGGGCGGTCGCTCCCTCATCACCCCCTTGCCTTACGTTTGTTCTCGGGAGCCACCTGGAGAGCCAGTTTGTGCTCTTTTGGGTTCTGGTAGTTCCTTCTCATTATTGAGCTTTTAGTCGTTTTTGGAACTGAGCATCTTACGAAACTTCGGCCGGTCCCATCGCCGGTGCAGAGATGTCGGGTGGCCAATGGCTAGGTGTTGCCTCTGCATGGTTGGGTCCGGGGGAGTATATAGGTCGGCGATGTTTCCTGGCCTGTATCCTTCGCCTTGGTTAAGGAACTGCCCGTTAATCTAGTTTTGGGGTGTGATTTTATCAATAAAATTGGGTTGGTCCTGGATTATTCCGGACGCACCTTTTCCTTTAAGTTCGCTCCCCGCCTTTGCGAATGCACTTAACCTATTGCGCATCCAACTGTCGGGGCGTTGGCCGTTGAGGCCGTAGCTAACGAGTTTGATCTGGCCCATCTCTTGCCTCATCAGGCTTCTCAGTTACGCAATTTGTTGCCTAGTTTTCCCCAGCTCCTTAATGATAACGTGTTTGTGAATAACGTTCTCGATTATCATATCCGTCTGTCCGACAATATTCCGGTTAGGCAGTCACCATACCGCGTCTCACCCTCTAAGATGAAGATGCTCAAGGCTAAAATATCTCAGATGCTCCAACAAGATCATACCATCAACATCTGCATATGCTTCCCCAATATTTCTTGTACCTAAAGATCAGGGGCGTGATTTCAGACCTGTGATTGACTACCGCCGTTTAAACGCTAAGGTTGTCCTTGAATCGGTACCCCTGATCAGCATAATTCTTTTACTTGGTTTGCCGGCGCTAATTTGTTTATAGTCCTTGAATTGAATCAGGCCTGTTATCAGATTCCATTGGTTGAGGAATGTAAACATGTTACCGCATTTTGTACTAATTGGAACTTGTTTGAGTTTAACAGAGTTCCTTTTGGGTTAGCAACTGGAGCGGCCGTGCTTACTCGTTTGTTGGATAATATCCTTGACGACGTGGTGTGTGTGTATAATTATTTGGACGACTTATCTATAGTCGTTCGTTTGAGGATCATTTGGAGTTTGTAGGTTCTTTTGAGGTTACAGGGAGCCGGGCTGACCGTTAAGCCCAGTAAGATGACGCTAGTCAAGCAGCAGGTGTCTTAGGTCATATAGTGTCGGGTCATAGCATTTGCATTGACCAAGAGGGAACTAAAGCCTCAAGGGCTTTGCCTCCGCCGACTGATAAGCGGGGAATTCATAGGCATTGCAAATTACTTTAGGCGTTTCGTTCCCAGTTTTGCTCAGTTGGCGGCACCCTTAAATCAGTTACGCCGGAAGAGCGCGCGTTTCGAATGGGGACCCGCCCAGGAGGCTGCCTTTGAGCATATTAAGGCAGCAATAGCCAATCCTGCGGTTCTTGGGGTACCCTATTTTAATAAAAGGTTTGTTGTTCTAACTGACGCTTCTAATGCTGGTATTTCAGCTGTTCTCCTCTAGGAGTTTGAGGGGCAGAGACGGCCATTAGCCTACGCGTCTCGTCGGTTAACTGTTGCCGAACTCAAGTACTCCGTCTACGACTGCGAGGCTTTGGCCGTTTTATTTGCATTAGAGAAGTACCGCTTCTACCTTGAACATCGGGTTTTCCAATTAGAAACCGACAATCAGGCTTTGAGCTGTGTGTTGTCTAAGCCGCGTAAAACTGGCCGTATTGCCAGGTGGGCAGTAGGCATTTCGGCATTTCAGTTTGAAGTTAAACATGTGAAGGGCTCTGAAAATATCCTTGCCGATGTCCTCAACCGGATGTTCCCCGAAACTACACCTAGTGAGAGAAACCAGCAGGTAGATGGAGACAGTCTTAATTGTATGGTGTTGGGTGAAATTCCCCTCTTGTTTGCGGATGTGGCTCAGCATAAGGATCAGGACCATGTTTGGGCCCCCATTTAGCAACGTGTGTTGGCAGGAGAGCTGTCGGATCAGTATGTTGTTAAGAGTGGTATTCTTTCTAAGAAGGTGGGCGATGCTAAGCAGTGTAAGATCTGTTTGCCTGTAACTTTGGTGCACCCGATTTTTCGTTATTTTCATCATTCGTTGGTGGGCGGCAATTTAGGTACTTATAAGACTCCAAAAAATCAAGGAGCATTTAACTTGGCCCTCCATGGACCGAGATGTGAGAGAGATGATATCCCAATGCTGCTTGTATAATGTAGCCAAACCCTAGAATGCTCTTGAACAGGGTTTACTGAGTTCTGAACGAGAGTCCTGTCCTATGCACAAGCTCTATATTGATTATTTAGAACCTTTACCTCGTACTAAGAAGGGTCATCAATATGTACTCGCTATTATCGATGGGTTCTCCAAATTTTTTTGCCTCCTCCCGGGCCGTAACATTACCGCTGCCACCACTATTTATCATGTAACTAATGTCTTCAGTGTTTTTGGCCCACCCAAGCAGCTTGTTAGCGATAATGCTCCTGATTTTCCTTCGGCTCCTTTCAATGCCTTCTGCTTTCAGAACGGTGTCAAGCATATCACGACAACCCCGTAATATCCCCAGGGGTCCTTTGCGGAGAGAGTTAACCGAAATCTTAAGTCCGCATTGATTATTTATCATCAGAAAACCCCTAGTAAATGGGACTCTAGACTTCCCTGGCTTACTTTTGTCTTTAATACCGCCAGTCATGAAGCCTTGCGAGCTACGCACACCCCCTTGACCCTTTCCTATTCGGTTAATTCCCCTCTCTGAAACTTGAGGGGAATTCAAGATCTTATTCCAGCGATATTAGTCCTCGTGTTATCAAGGAAAACTGGAACCGGACCAGGCGTAATATACTCAGAGCCCATAATAAACAAACTGAGCGTTATAGTCGTAATCGGGAAACCTTTAAGGGCAGGCCAGGGGATCAAGTTTATGTCCGCAATTTCCCAGAGAGGCAGGTGCGTGGCGGGAACCTTAGTAAATTTACTCCTCGTTTTCTGGGGCCTTGCACCATCGTGCATATTTTAGGCCCAGTAAATCTGTTGGTCAAGCAGAACACTTCAGGTAAGCAGTATTGGGTTCACCTTAGCCAAGTTAAGTACAGGTAGCTCAGGGGTTGAATCATCCCCTCCCTGTGTTAACTTTGGGGTGGGAGGTTGAGCAATGGCTGGCTCATGTTATGCGTTGGATTAAACCTTGGTTGCTATTCTGTGTTTAGTCTCCCGCAGTTATCGTGATTATGCTGTTATCCTCTCTCTCCACGAGTGGCAGAAGCGGCGTGTATCGATATTCGCACCTTTGACTATCTTTTCACTGGCGCTTATAGTTTCTGGCTTTGCTGTGTGCCACCAGTTGGTCTGTTGGCGTGGAGCAGCGAGGAAATCTCCGCTGCGTGTAGTTTGTCCGAGGCCGCCGGCGGCGTCCACGCGTGGTCGGAGTGTGGGGTGCTTTTCCCATTGCTACGAGGTCCGTGGCTCACCGACCCTGGACACAAAAGTTAAGTTTTGACTTTTCTACCAGCTAGTCACGACTGTTCACAGTGTGTCGTTTGGATTTCGTTGTCGGCTTTTGGGACATTCCCGTGAGTAACAACGTGTGTTTTCAAGTTGGCAAATTTTAGCCACCCACCAGTACAGTTTAACTGTACTTGGTTATTTTGAATTGAAGTACACCAGCGGCATCTTCTGCCTTGTAGCCGTTAACGTTCCGGTTACCGCCCTGGACGTTGACGTAAATTCAGGCAGTATATTTTTCTCATCGTGTTGAGGCTGTCCAGCACGGTGTGTAGTTTGACAGCTCAAATTGTGGGCCCCAATACTTTCTACGACGTTCGATTGAACTCCCTGTTGTGGGCTGGTCGGGTGGGGTGGAAGTTATCTTGTCGGTGGGTCCGTCGACTGTCTGTCGGTTGGGTTTTCGTCGGTTCGAGAATGATTGGGCCGACTGCCTGTCTCACCTAAGCGAGCGTTAGTGTTTGAATTCCAGGCCGACCCTCGGAAACTTCTAAGCACCGTTGGCTGTACTGCCTTTTCTTATTTGTTCTTGTTTTTATTTGTATGGCTTCTAGCCAATATTTAAATTAAGGTTATTTTGCCCTTAAGGCGTAAGATTGTTTGGGCCTTCAGCCTAGTTAAAAGAACTGTTTTAAGATAAGGCCTTTTGCCTTTTAAAAATTTAATTTTGGTTTGATTCTTAAGAGATGGGCCTTCAGCCGATTTTTTAAAAATTAAAGTTATTTTTCCCTTAAGGTGTGAGATCGTTTGGACCTTCAGCCTAATTGAAAGAACTAATTTAAGGTCTTCTGCCTTTTAAATTTCTGATTTTGGTTTGAGTTTTAAGTTATCGGTTTTCAGCCGATTTTAAATTAAAGTGGTCTTGCCCATAAGACATGAGATTGTGTGGTGTATCCATCCGGTTACTAAGTTCCAAAAATTAATGCTGTAATTTTTTAAAATTTTCTTGGCTGTTGTAATGTTTGATGAAATAAATAAAGTTGTATGTTCGAGTGTAACTGATAGCCGCTTATTGTGGCCCCTTTCCACAATTTAAACTACCTGTCCTGTCCTGCGGGTTTAGTAGGGCGTCCTCAGGTTCATAGCGGATGAATTCAATTTAGGTCACAATGGCGCGAAGTGGTATCAGTGGAAACTATCTTTGAATGCGGACTCTGCAATGTAATGAATATGTCGTGAACACTGAACATTTTTGTCTGATCACTAATCAAACCTGATGATTTTAGTTCAGTTTTCTGGCCACAAGTTCTGTCCTTATAAGATTCATTAGGTCTTCCACTGCCGTCTGTTGCATGAGCAGTTTGTTTCCCTATCTCTGATTCCAAACACGCATCTTCTCACTGTTTGCTGAGCAAGCCTATGTGTTTGAAAAGTTCTCGCATTAGAAGTTGACGCCTCGGCACCGTAACTAGTAGTTGGCAACGCGTGTTGGTCTTACATTATCCGTTGCAAACAAAGTACAAACGTAGTTTTGTAAACTCCAGTAACTTACATACTTTTCACTGTGAATCGAGATATCGTTCCGGATTTTATACTTACCTAACGTGAGAGCTATATCCATTTCTGTAACTGCGCAACAGCATTGGCGTCTTAGTGGTATGATGACGTCATAAATGCAACCTGAACCTTGCACCTTGTATATTGTAACTGATTTCCCCGAAGCTCACCTTTTACCCTGTTTTGGTGTGGTCCTCCCACACCATTTTCATAGAGAACAGTGAATTACGCGTTCGGAATGAACTGCCGTGTTATCGCACTGTAGCCTACAGTTGTGTAATGTTGGCATATGTAGTATCTGACAACTAACTGCTGAACTTTTTAAATAACTGTACTAACTGATCAACTGACCTCGATTACCAAAGTCCGCTCTTTCTCAACGACCAGAGCTTGTTGGTGACTTTCCAGGACTGCATCATCGCCCTTATCTCCAGTAAAACACCGATCCCTCATGTGTTTTATCCTACGAGCATACCCGAGTGATCACATCGTGTCATTCATCGCAACGAATTGTGTCATAACGCGAGGCACTATAGCGACTGCAAGACGCGAAAAAAAAAATGTAAACACTAAATAACATTGCTGCATTGCTGCTTCATGTAACCTACAACAACAAACTATAATATCAAACTACGTTGTATCGTGATCTCGAAGATATATACAGGGTGTTTCAAAAATGACCGGTATATTTGAAACGGCAATAAAAACTAAACGAGCAGCGATAGAAATACACCGTTTGTTGCAATATGCTTGGGACAACAGTACATTTTCAGGCGGACAAACTTTCGAAATTACAGTAGTTACAATTTTCAACAACAGATGGCGCTGCAAGTGATGTGAAAGATATAGAAGACAACGCAGTCTGTGGGTGCGCCATTCTGTACGTCGTCTTTCTGCTGTAAGCGTGTGCTGTTCACAACGTGCACGTGTGCTGTAGTCAACATGGTTTATTCCTTAGAACAGAGTATTTTTCTGGTGTTGGAATTCCACCGCCTAGAACACAGTGTTGTTGCAACAAGACGAATTTTTCAACGGAGGTTTAATGTAACCAAAGGACCGAAAAGCGATACAATAAAGGATCTGTTTGAAAAATTTCAACAGACTGGGAACGTGACGGATGAACGTGCTGGAAAGGTAGGGCGATCGCGTACGGCAACCACAGAGGGCAACGCGCAGCTAGTGCAGCAGGTGATCCAACAGCGGCCTCGGGTTTCCGTTCGCCGTGTTGCAGCTGCGGTCCAAATGACGCCAACGTCCACGTATCGTCTCATGCGCCAGAGTTTACACCTCTATCCATACAAAATTCAAACGCGGCAACCCCTCAGCGCCGCTACCATTGCTGCACGAGAGACATTCGCTAACGATATAGTGCACAGGATTGATGACGGCGATATGCATGTGGGCAGCATTTGGTTTACTGACGAAGCTTATTTTTACCTGGACGGCTTCGTCAATAAACAGAACTGGCGCATATGGGGAACCGAAAAGCCCCATGTTGCAGTCCCATCGTCCCTGCATCCTCAAAAAGTACTGGTCTGGGCCGCCATTTCTTCCAAAGGAATCATTGGCCCATTTTTCAGATCCGAAACGATTACTGCATCACGCTATCTGGACATTCTTAGTGAATTTGTGGCGGTACAAACTGCCTTAGACGACACTGCGAACACCTCGTGGTTTATGCAAGATGGTGCCCGGCCACATCGCACGGCCGACGTCTTTAATTTCCTGAATGAATATTTCGATGATCGTGTGATTGCTTTGGGCTATCGGAAACATACAGGAGGCGGCGTGGATTGGCCTCCCTATTCGCCAGACATGAACCCCTGTGACTTCTTTCTGTGGGGACACTTGAAAGACCAGGTGCACCGCCAGAATCCAGAAACAATTGAACAGCTGAAGTAGTACATCTCATCTGCATGTGAAGCCATTCCGCCAGACACGTTGTCAAAGGTTTCGGGTAATTTCATTCAGAGACTACGCCATATTATTGCTACGCATGGTGGATATGTGGAAAATATCGTACTATAGAGTTTCCCAGACCGCAACGCCATCTGTTTTTGAAAATTGTAACTACTGTAATTTCGAAAGTTTGTCTGCCTGAAAATGTACTCTTGTCCCAAGCATATTGCAACAAACGGTGTATTTCTATCGCTGCTCGTTTAGTTTTTATTGCCGTTTCAAATATACCGGTCATTTTTGAGACACCCTGTATATTTCTAGTACAGGGTTTTAACTGAAAGCCGGCTCAATGGTCATCAAGTGATACTTGCACAGTGGTTCATGGTACGCACTGCACACTGGTATTCCAGTTTTAATAAACCCTGGAGCGATAACCAAAGTAGCGAGAGAAGTTGTCTGGCGATTGTAACGAAACGTAACCCAAGTGTAAGAATCGTGATGGAGCAGAAACAAAACTTTCCGGTCTATAACAGTGCGTGTCAGAAAGGAGTAAAATGTATATATCTGTTTGTGTAGGACACTTAACGTCAACGCGGAGACTTGTTGTGGTCTTAAAAAGATAAGCGGTGCTGTGAGCCGTGGTGTTTATCATCTCCAAAAAAGTAAATGAATTTTTGGACCACGTTCGACAGAACTGGACAACAATAGTAAATACGAAACACTATCTGATGTTCTGCATTGTATTATTTATTTGATCACGAATCGGATTTCGGCTTCTTAGGCCATCGTCAGATGACAGTTGAATGACGCAAACACAGATAAAATGATGTGACACACGGATATTACTCATACAAGTACAGAAGGAGTTTACAAAGATGAGAATTTTATTTTTATCTGACGCAGAAATCGTTACAGTTGATTAGGAATGCAAAATAAACTTTTCTGTAGATAAGATGAAAGACCCAGAGGTTGTGACTGTTCCAGAGGCAGCAATAGGGCACAACTGACTACAGCAGAGGAAACGAATACGTCAGAATACGAATGGGTAGCCTTGCGAGATGACATAGTGAAGGCAGTACAGAATCTAATAGGTAAAAAGACAAGGCCTAGTAGAAGCCCTTGGACACAACAGGAGATACTGGATTTAACTGATGAAAGAAGAAAGCGTAAAAATGCGGCAAATAAAGCAATCAAAAGGGATTAGAAAGTCTGAAAAATGAGATTGACAGAAAGTACAAAATGGCTAAGTAGGAACGGCTAGAGGACAAATGCAAGGCTACAGAAGCGTATATACGTAACTAGGGGAAAGATAGACACCACCTAAAGGAAAATTAAAGGGACCCTTGGGGGAAAGATAAGCAGCTGTATGAATATCAACAGCTCTGTTGGTAAACCAGAACTAAGCAGAGAAGGAAAGCTCGAAGGTGGAAGGAGTATGTAAAGGGGCTGTGTATGGGAAATGTAATGAAGACAACACTGTAGAAAGGAAAGAGGACGTAGATTAGGATAATCTGGGAGATATGGCACTGCGAGAAGGATTTGACAGAACACTGAAAGACCTAAGCCGAAGCAAGGTCCCTGGAGTGCCGACATTCCGTCAAAACTACTGATATCTTTGGGATAGCCAGCCATGACAGAACTGTACCACCTGGTGTGCAAGATGTATGAGAAAGGCGAAATACCGTCAGACTTCAAAAAGAATGTAATAATACCAATTCCAAACAAAGCAGGTGCTGACATATGTGAACATTATCGAACTATCAGTTCATACGCCATGGTTGCAAATACCGACACGAGTTCGTTACGGAAGAATGGAAAAACTGGTGGAAGCCTATCCCAGGAATTTCTGGAGGCGGTAAGCTTGATAATCTATAATCGGTTTGACAACTGATTCAGATACTGGACTAACAGGTGACGCGTGGTTCTGAGTTTTGTGGGCGCTGCGAAGTTTCTTTCTTTTTTATCGGTATAACGTAACACCCTGTGACTTTTCCTACTTTCCACAGAGGATGCAGAGCAACTCGAATGAACAAGTGCGGATTTTAGTCTTCCTCCCTGTTTCATAGACCCTGACAGAAGGATTACCAAAGTATAAAGGGCAATTAAAACGAGTACAAAAATTCACATGTTCAACTAGATACAGAGGTAGCGGAGAAAGGAAGGAACTTCAACTTTTAGATCTTAGCCGTAAAAGATTTGTTGTCGAACGTGGTCCGAAAATTCATTTACTTATTTCGAGATGCTAAACACCACGGTTCAAGAATCGCTTATCTTTTTAAGACCATAACAACTCATGGCAGTAAAAGACGTGAAAATCAGATGGTGAAAGAGCCGGGCTATACGGAGGACGCTGCATTATTTTCCACCTTGTCTTGCAAGATAGGCCCTAAAGTTAACAGGATTTTTGTAAATACACTACTGTATACAGAAAGGTCCGTACAGGACTTGCAACATGCAGTCGTGCATTATCCTGCTGAAATGTAGGGTTTCGCAGGGATCGAATGAAGGGTAGAGCCACGGGTCGTAACACATCTGAAATGTGACGTCCACTGTTCAAAGTGCCGTCAATGCGAACAAGAGGTGACCGAGACGTGTAACCAATGACACCTCATGCCATCACGCCGGCTGATACGCCAGTATGGCGATGACGAATACACGCTTCCAATGTGCGTTCACCGCGAAGTCACCAAAGACGGATGCGACCATCATGATGCTGTAAACGGAGCCTGGATTCATCCGAAAAATGACGTTTTGCCATTCGTGCGCCCAGGTTCGTCGCCGAGTACACCATCGCAGGCGCTCCTGTCTGTGATGCAGCGTCAGGGGTAACCGCAGCCACGGTCTCCGAGCTGATAGTCCATGCTGCTGCAAACGTCGTCGAACTATTCGTGCAGATGGTTGTTGTCTTGCAAACGTCCCCATGTGTTGACTCAGGAATCGAGACGTGGCTGCACGATCCGTTACAGCCATGCGGATAAGATGCCTGTCATCTCGACTGTTAGTGATACGAGGCCACTGGTATGCAGCACGGCGTTCCGTATTACCGTCCTGAACCCACCAATTCCATATTCTGCTAACAGGCATTGGATCTCGACCAACGCGAGCAGCGATGTCGCGATACGATAAACCGCAATCGCGATGGGCTACAATCCGACCTTCATCAAAGTCGGAAACGTGATGGTACGCATTTCTCCTCCTTAGACGAGGCATCACAAGAACGTTTCACCAGGCAACGCCGGTGAACTGCTGTTTGTGTGTGAGAAATCGGTTGGAAACTTTCCTCACGTCAGAACGTTGTAGGTGTCGCCACCGGCGCCAACCTTGTGTGAATGCTCTGAAAAGCTAATCATTTGCATATCACGGCATCTTCTTCCTGTCGGTTAAATTTCGCGTCTGTCGCACGTCATCTTCGTGGTGTAGCAATTTTAATGGCTAGTAGTGTAGATGGCGCGAACGCTATCGCGCTGTGAGAAGTACCTTCATATGTGAATAGTGGCTAAGATGTAGGGAGCAGATAAATGAAAATCGAACACCCGCCACAATGGGACCATGGTCTCCCATTGGGAGACTACACGATCATTTCTTGCTTCGCTGACGGGGCCACAGCCGCATCCACTCTTACGCTTCCTCGTCCGACTGAAAGCGAAGTCCACACATGACTTTCTTCAGACTGCTAAAGACGTGAAAATCACACGGTGAAAGAGCTAGGCTATACAGAGGAAGTTGCAGTCTCAACCAAATTGCTGAAGCGTAGCCTTCGTCCTATTGACAGTGCGAGGACGGGCGTCGTAGTGCAGCCGGATGATTCCATCCGATAGTGTTATTGTTTTGACTTGATAGCGCATAGCGGTGTCTGCAAAATGACTTCGTAGTGCTGCGCATTGGTTGTGGTTCCACGCTCGAGGAACTCGGCGAGCAGAAGGTTGCTGCAGTCGGAGAACAAAGTCATCACGACCTTTAAATGCGAACACTTAAGGTTAGGCTTTACTGTGACTGCTATTGACATCAAATGAAACAACAGGTTTATTGTTACCAGCCACTGTTACTTGATATTTTTGAGGAGTTGGTGATTGGAATTCAGGATTTTGTCTTCTAAGTTACTTATACATACACTCCTGGAAATTGAAATAAGAACACCGTGAATTCATTGTCCCAGGAAGGGGAAACTTTATTGACACATTCCTGGGGTCAGATACATCACATGATCACACTGACAGAACCACAGGCACATAGACACAGGCAACGGAGCATGCACAATGTCGGCACTAGTACAGTGTATATCCACCTTTCGCAGCAATGCAGGCTGCTATTCTCCCATGGAGACGATCGTAGAGATGCTGGATGTAGTCCTGTGGAACGGCTTGCCATGCCATTTCCACCTGGCGCCTCAGTTGGACCAGCGTTCGTGCTGGACGTGCAGACCGCGTGAGACGACGCTTCATCCAGTCCCAAACATGCTCAATGGGGGACAGATCCGGAGATCTTGCTGGCCAGGGTAGTTGACTTACACCTTCTAGAGCACGTTGGGTGGCACGGGATACATGCGGACGTGCATTGTCCTGTTGGAACAGCAAGTTCCCTTGCCGGTCTAGGAATGGTAGAACGATGGGTTCGATGACAGTTTGGATGTACCGTGCACTATTCAGTGTCCCCTCGACGATCACCAGTGGTGTACGGCCAGTGTAGGAGATCGCTCCCCACACCATGACGCCGGGTGTTGGCCCTGTGTGCCTCGGTCGTATGCAGTCCTGATTGTGGCGCTCACCTGCACGGCGCCAAACACGCATACGACCATCATTGGCACCAAGGCAGAAGCGACTCTCATCGCTGAAGACGACACGTTTCCATTCGTCCCTCCATTCACGCCTGTCGCGACACCACTGGAGGCGGGCTGCACGATGTTGGGGCGTGAGCGGAAGACGGCCTAACGGTGTGCGGGACCGTAGCCCAGCTTCATGGAGACGGTTGCGAATGGTCCTCGCCGATACCCCAGGAGCAACAGTGTCCCTAATTTGCTGGGAAGTGGCGGTGCGGACTCCTACGGCACTGCGTAGGATCCTACGGTCTTGGCGTGCATCCGTGCGTCGCTGCGGTAAGGTCCCAGGTCGACGGGCACGTGCACCTTCCGCCGACCACTGGCGACAACATCGATGTACTGTGGAGACCTCACGCCCCACGTGTTGAGCAATTCGGCGGTACGTCGACCCGGCCTCCCGCATGCCCACTATACGCCCTCGCTCAAAGTCCGTCAACTGCACATACGGTTCACGTCCACGCTGTCGCGGCATGCTATCAGTGTTAAAGACTGCGATGGAGCTCCGTATGCCACGGCAAACTGGCTGACACTGACGGCGGCGGCGCACAAATGCTGCGCAGCTAGCGCCATTCGACGGCCAACACCGCGGTTCCTGGTGTGTCCGCTGTGCCGTGCGTGTGATCATTGCTTGTACAGCCCTCTCGCAGTGTCCGGAGCAAGTACGGTGGGTCTGACACACCGGTGTCAATGTGTTCTTTTTTCCATTTCCAGGAGTGTATTTCAGCTGGCAATCCACAAAGATTCTACCCCACTGCCAGGCCATCTGTTTGTATGTAGGTTTTATGGTTAAATTTAAAATAGTTGTGTGAAAGTGTGATTTCAAGCAGGTCCATTACTTCAGTAATGTGAGTGAAGGGATTTTTTTGTGCTTTTGTAGGTTGGCATTGATTATCTTTAGTGTGGGATCTATTGGCACAGAGGAATAAAGGTTTTGTATATCAAATGAGGCAAGTGTGGCTCCATCAGGTACTTCTACGTTTTTGACATGTTGTGTAAACTTTGTTGTGTTTTAAAGTGTTCTCTCATTATTGAATGTGTATGCTTCTTTGAGAATTTTGAAGAGCATTTTGTTGAGTTTGAATGTTGGGCTGTTCCTACAGTTCACAATACGCCTGATGGGGGTACCATTTTGTGTATCTTAGGTTGCGACCTAAGGCAAGGTGCGTGTGGGCTCATTGTTACAGTATTTCTTGCTTCTTGGATGGTGAGTAGAAAGTTGATGTTGTTTGAAATGTGTTTAATGTCTTTTTGTATTCTGGCTATTGGATCTTTATGTATCTCTGTTATGCAGTTGGTTTGGAAGAAGTCTAAAGTTTTTTCTAGATATGTTGCTCTGTTCATTACAACAGTTGTGTTACCCTTGTCAGCTTTTACAATTACTGCATTATTCATGTTTATTTTAGTCTTAATGGTACTTGTAAGGACTTCTCTTTTCTTGTATGTTCGGAATTGTTTTGCAGTTTCCTTCTCAACAATTTCATTAATTTTGTGGCAGGCTGCTATTCTGTCATTTTGCTTCTTAAAGGCGATGGTTGAGATCTGTGTGCCACTAGTGATGAGCTTTTCTTGGTTCTTTTGGTCCAGTGGAGCTTGAACGTTGTGTTTTAAATCTTTGCAGAGCAGTGCTTCTTCTTCTGCAGTGAATGTTATGTCCGTGTTGTCGAGGAAAGGTGTGTAGAATGTGTTTTTCCTTCGGCTGTTTTGGTTGAGTTTGGGAGGTAACTGTTGATTTATAAGATTGGCTGGTTTTTTCTTCTGTGTAGTTTTTGTTTTCTGTACAATGAACTCGATGTACTTTCTGGCTTTTTCGGTTATGGAATCATATTCTAGTCCATGAAGCAACTTTCCCAACGGTAATTCTCCATTATAGAGTTGTGCGTTGAACATTTGTTTTTTAATATAAAGTTCTTTCAGTTCATTTTTCACCCAGAGTTTTCGTGCGTTTTCCAATGTTTTCTTTACAGTTGTTGTGTTTGTTTTGACGCCAGTCTTGACATAATTTGGAATGACGTTATTTTTGAGACAATTTCTATTGAAGTGAATATGCTGTGTCGTCATTGCGAGCTTTTCTACACCGTTTTTGTACTCGAAAATAGCCTTGATTGCCTTACTGGGCAGATTAACTTTAAATGCGAACATTTTAGGTTAGGCTTTACCGCGACTGTCATTGACGTTAATTGAAACAACTAGTTTACTGTCACCAGTAATAGTAAACTTGTTGTTTCATTTAACATCACGACCTTACTGGAACATTTGCAACAGGTTTGGCTTACTTTGGCGGGGTATATGTGGGATGTTTCCACTGTCGGCATTGCCGTTTGCCCTCTGACTGTCGGAATGCTGTCGGACGGAAACATCCAGTTGCATGATAACGCTTTCCCACACAGCCAATAGGAGGAAGGCTACGCTTAATTTATTTTGTTGGGAAACACTGTAGCATCCTCAATACAGTCAGAATATTTCACCTTGCGATTTTCACATCTTTGGCGACCTTAAGAAATACATGCGTGGACGTCGTTTTCAGTCGGACAAGGCAGTGCAAGAGTGGGTGCGGTTGTAGATCCGTCAGCGACATAAGGTGTTCTACGAAACAGGAATTGATCGTCTCGTCTCCCTGTGGGATAAATATCTTAACGCGTTTGGTGATTACTTTTGACTGGAACTATTCCATTATCCCGTTGTGGCGAGCTTCATTTTACAGTCCCGCCCATTTTTAAGACACAATAGTCAAAATCCTGACTACATTCTTAACATCTTGATTCTACAACGTATTATAAATTACAAAATCATAACTTCAAATCAAAAGCTAGTTAATGACTCTATTAAAATTTGTGCGTCGCTGGTTTTTCGCAAATTTACTCATTCAAGATTGTAAACAGAGAAGAAGAATCCTTCTGAAGGTGTTCTGTACGTCAGATTACAAGTTTCTTGCAAATCTGGACTTTCTGTCTTAATTCCTTGCGGCCCACAAACAACATCTAAAAACATACAATAACCTCGAAAATACTTGCTTAAACCGTCTTAAAATTTATCCAAGCATTATTTCTTTCCACTTACTCCAACTTAATGATAGATGAGTTGTAACAAAACAAATTGTTGTTAATGTCAAATGGTTACACAATAATCAGGACGTTATGCTGTTGCACTGGAGGTGGATCTCATGAGTGAGCACTTGCTCTCGCAATCAAAACTAAGACCTGGAGCGGTGCTGAGCGCAGCCAGCTGTAGGCCACTCGGACTGTGAAGGCGCTGGCAGCATGTGGCGCTGTAATGTTGCGTTAACTAGGCGAAGGGGATCTCGAGGAAAGTGTACAAAGATCAGTGAAATAGGGGGAAGCATCGATCGCAATGCGAGCGACTCTCGAGGCAGAAAAAGGCGCCAGCGCGTTAGCGAATTTTCTGCATATATGACTACGTTACTTGCATTGTCTGAGTCTTACGTTTCGACAGCTTTTAATGGAACGAAGAATTTTTGTTACATGTCTGAATCTGTGGTGCTGACGTACTGTCTGTTATATCTCTTGTCCTGAGAGTAAGATAAAATACCCGAAAGCAATCTCTTGTTCATTTAGAACATCATTCTTCCCCATTTCAGTGTCTTCATGGGCAGTGTTGCAATCTAGCGAGAGGCGCTGGGAACTCCCCGGACCCACTGAGTTGACTGTTGGCAGCAACTCAGCTGATTTATTCTGTACCTTTATGCCTTTTTCTGTGTCCGAATATAATTAATTTACTTGAGATGGGAAAACTTCTGTCCTCTCCAACCCCTGCCCTCTGCCGCGCCTTCACCATTGTGTCCTCCCTACCCTCCACCTCTACACCCTTCATCTCCTTTCCTGAGGTGGTTTCCATTAACCCCCCTCCCAGATGATGCCCTCTCTCCCTCCATTTATCCCTCCTATCAACTCTGATCCTCATCTCCCGCTCCCTTCCTCTTTCCTTTTCCAGTTCCCCTCTCTCCCTCTTCACCCTTTTTTTCTCCGCCTACCCTCTCTCTGCTTCCCTTCTCTCCCCCAAGTCCTTTTTGCTCTCCCCTCCACTGCCTTTCCCACTCCTTCTCGTGTCGGCCCAGCCCCCCCTTTTCTATGTCCACCTCCCTCTGTCAGCTCCCCCGTTTTTTCCTTTCCTCTTCCCCCCTCCCTTTTCCCCCTCATCGGTCCTGATCTTCCCCCCCCCCCCCCCAATCATGTGCCACCGTGTCTCCTGTCGCCTGTATAGTGCTGTTTTAAGTGAGTGTTCAATGTTGCGCGTCCCCTTTCAGAGTTGCGAACAGCCACCATACTGACGCTAGTTGTGTTTTTTTTATCTCGTGCGAACAGAAACCAGACTGTCGCCGTGTTTTTTAAAATTTGTCTGTCTATTTACTATGTGTTTAATCAGCATCGCCGAACGTTTTGTTTTTATATTTTCTTCATATCTTTTTCTCCATGTTTCAGTTTTTAACAGTCACCGTTTTATTTCCTGCTTTTGTTTGTTTTTCATATCTCCTGATTCTGTCTTTTTTTTAAACTTTTCTGTCGGCTGCAGAGGGCGCATTGTGCTGTTGCCAGCCCCCCTCCCCTCCTCTGGGGGAGAATCGAAGGCCAATAAAGAAGAAAAAAAGGAACTTCTGTCCACAAATTAGCACAGATTTAAAAGTATTGCACGTGTGAATCTTAGCTTGCTATTTTCTCACATGATATCCTGCGAACCATGGATGACGTGTAACAGGCACAATCCATATTCTAGATTTCTGGAGAGCGTTTGACACGGCGCCCCACTGCAGACTGTTAACGAAGGTATAAGGGTATGGAATAGGTTCCTTGGGTGAGTGGTTCAAAGACTGCTTAAGTAATACAACCCAGTACGTTGTCCTTGACAGCGAGTGATCATCAGGGACAAGGGTATCGTCAGGAGGTCCCCAGGGAAGCGTAATAGGATAGCTCACATTCTCTATACAGGATGCATAAATGATCTGACAGATTGTGTGAGCAGCAATCCGTGGCTGTTCGCTGACGACGCTGTGGTGTGCGGTAAGGTGTCGTCCTTGAGTGATTGTAGGAGGATACAAAATGCCTTAGACAAAATTTCTAGTTGGTGTGATGAAAGGCAGCTTGCTCTAATTGTAGAAAAATATAAATTAATGAAGATGTAGAAGCCGACCTCGGGGAAGATCAGTTTGGATTCCGTAGAAATGTAGGAACACGTGAGGCAATACTGACACTACGACTTATCTTAGAAGAAAGATTAAGGAAAGGCAAACCTACGTTTCTAGCATTTGTAGACTTGGAGAAAGCTATTGACAATGTTGACTGGAATACTCTCTTTCAAATTCTCAAGGTGGCAGGTGTAAAATACAGGGAGCGAAAGGCTATTTACAATTTGTACAGAAACCAGATGGCAGTTATAAGAGTCGAGGGACATGAAAGGGAAGCAGTGGTTGGGAAGGGAGTGAGACAGGGTTGTAGCCTTTCTGCGATGCTATTCAATCTGTATATTGAGCAAGCAGTAAAGGAAACAAAAGAAAAGTTCGGAGTAGGTATTAAAATCCACGGAGAAGAAATAAAAACTTTGAGGTTCGCCGATGACATTGTGATTCTGTCAGAGACAGCAAAGGACTTGGAAGAGCATTTGAACGGAATGGACAGTGTCTTGAAAGAAGGGTATAAGATGAACATCAACAAAAGCAAAACAAGGATAATGGAATGTAGTCTAATTAAGTCGGGTGATGCTGAGGGAATTAGATTAGGAAATGAGACACTTAAAGTAGTAAAGGAGTTTTGCTATTTGGGGAGCAAAATAACTGATGATGGTCGAAGTAGAGAGCATATAAAATTTAGACTGGCAATGGCAAGGAAAGCGTTTCTGAAGAAGAGAAATTTGTTAACATCGAGTATAGGTTTAAGTGTCAGGAAGTCGTTTCTGAAAGTATTTGTTTGGAGTGTAGCCATGTATGGAAGTGAAACATGGACGATAAATAGTTTGGACAAGAAGAGAATATAAGCTTTCGAAATGTGGTGCTACAGAAGAATGCTGAAGATTAGATGGGTAGATCACATAACTAATGAGGAAGTATTGAATAGGATTGGGGAGAAGAGAAGTTTGTGGCACAACTTGACTAGAGGAAGGGATCGGTTGGTAGGATATGTTCTGAGGCATCAAGGCAGTTTAGTACTGGAGGGAGCGTGGAGGGTAAAAATCGTAGAGGGAGACCAAGAGATGAATACACTAAGCAGATTCAGAAGGATATAGGTTGCAGTAGGTACTGGGAGATGAAGAAGCTTGCACAGGATAGAATAGCATGCAGGGCTGCATCAAACCAGTCTCAGGACTGAAGACCACAACAACAACAATGTAGATAACTAGGAAAAACAATTTAGTAATGTTCGAATGCAGCACACAACGACGTCGACTAAATATCTAGCCATAACGTCGCAGAGGGATATGAAATGGAACTAGCATGCAAGTATGGTTGCTGGGAAGGGGAATGGTGGATTTCGGTTTATTGGGAAAACTTTAGGAACGTGTGGTTCATCTGTGAAGAGGACAGCATATACAACACTAGTGCGACCCATTCTTCAGCGATGCTCGAGTGTGTGGATCCCCACTAGATCGGATCAAAGGGAGACATCGAAGCATTTCAGAAGTGGGGTGCTAGATTTATTTCCAGTAGCTTTGATCAACAATAGAATATTACAGAGATGCTTCGTGAACTGAAATGGAATTCCCTGGAAGGAAGACGATGTTCTTTTTGTGAAGCACTATTGAGAAAATTTACAGAGCCGACATTTGAAGCAGACTGCAGAACGATTCTATTGCCGCCAACGTAGGTTTAGCAAGAGGGCCATGACGATAATGTAAGAGAAATTAGGGCTCGAATGGAGGCTCTGTTTGCGAGATGACCAGGAAAGAAAATATCTGGCAGTAGTACAAGGTATTCTCTGCCATGCACCGTACTATGTTCTTCGACGAAATTCGCATGTTATTCGAAGCGGTAATTAGTATTTATGTTCGTATGGAAGTTTGGGTCTCGCTGTGAGTCGTGCATGGACAACCAGTTAAGTCGGCTGGTCGTGTACAGCAAAAAACCCGGGTTCGAGTTCCGGTCGGGCACAAATTTTCGTTGTCATTCCCTTGACAGGCACATAGGTGACTGCAGATAGGCAACCATTTCAACATCGTTAGCTGTGTGGCACTACACTGCTGCTCTAGCACCTGCTTGTGGGCATGCGGAATCTGGGTGGTGTCAAAGCGGTCACCTGCCTTCAGGCGCCTGTGAAATGTGCAGGTACCTTTTTACAGTGCTCAACAAAGATGCGCAGGTGTCATCAATGATCTTGCCAAACTAAGGAGTCAACTTGCCGCTTTATTCACTTAAATGTCAGTGTCGTTCCGCGTTATGAATCCAGTATGTAATGCCACTGCTTTGAGTATTCGTATTAACTGTCCTGTCGCGTCACATATCTGCACAGTGGTAATCGTATCGAGTTAAATTTGGGCAGTACCTTACAGTTTCACGTATGTTCCAAAAATTCCGACCGGGTAAATGTTAACTGAATTTTGTATCTGTCAAGGGATTTCATGTAGTAGAAATTGAAGTAGATGGCTCGCGACATGATTTTCTAAACTATCACAGTAAAATAGAAGAAATTTTAAAGGCGCGATATCGTTACAACACGTGTGGAGAATATTAGCGCCCTCCCCCTCCCCCAATACGTCGCACGTATTGGGGGAGGGGGAGGGCAGGCAGGAAGCGGCTACTTGGATAATCCCCTTCTTCCACCAGGATCAGTGACGCAATGCCTGTCAAAAACGAAGGTAAATCAGCCACATTACTCTCACAGATCGGAAATAGAAAAGGTTAAGATGATATTAGTACACATCAAGAGCATCCCCATGTTTGAGTCACACTTCGTTGAACTTCTCACTTCTGGCTGGTTTTATGCAGTTTTTGCCCTCTACAGCTCCCTCTAGTAACATGAGTCATTCCGTGACGTCTTAACAGATGTTCTATCATCATGTAATTTGTCAGAGTTTCCCACATATTTCTTTCCTTGCCGTTTCTGCGCAGAACCTCCTCATTACTTACCTTATTAGTCTACCTAATTTTCAACATTCATCTGTAGCACCACATCTCAAACACTTCGATTCTCTTCTGTTTGAGTTTTCCCACAGTCCATGTTTCACTACCAAACAATGCTGTGCTTCAAACGAACATTCTCAGAAATTTCTTCCTTCAATTGAGGCCTATGCTTGATACTAGTGGACTTATCTTGGCCAGGTATGCCCTTCTCGCCAGCGCTAATCTGTTTTTTATATCCTTCTTGCCCCGTCCGTCATTATTTGCTGCCTAGCTATCAGAATTCTTTAGTTTCATGTACTTCGTGATCACCAGTACTGATAAGTTTTTCGTGTTCTCATTTCTGCTACTTCTTATCACTTTTGGCTCTCTTCGATTTGTCATCTATCCATATTCTTTACTCATTAGACTGTTCATCCTGTTCAACATGTCTTGTAATTCTTTTTTGCCAGCCGCGATGGCCGAGCGGTTCTAGGCGCTTCAGTCCAGAACCGCGCGACTGCTACGGTCGTAGGTTCGAATCCTGCCTCGGGCATGGATGTGTGTGATGTCCTTAGGTTAGTTAGGTTTAAGTAGTTCTAAGTTCTAGGGGACTGATGACCTCAGATGTTAAGTCCCATAGTGCTCAGAACTATTTTTGTAATTCTTTTTCACTTTTTCTTTGAGGATAGCATTGTCACCAGAGAAACTTAACATTGACATACTTTCATCTTGAATTTTAATCCATCTCTTGAACCTTCATTCCATTTCTGTTAATGCTTCTTCGATGTGTAGATTGAACAGTGGGGCTTCAAGACTACATCCCTGTCTTACACCGTTTTCAATCCGAGCACTTCCACTTTGTTCTTCCCTCTTGGTTCTTGAAGATATTGTATATTACCGGTCTTTCCTATAGCTTACCCAGTTTTTCCCAGAATTTTTTCAGATCGACAAATCCAATGAACATGTCTTAATTTTTCTTTAGTCTTACTACCAATATCAACGGCAACGTCAGAACTGCCTATCTGGCGTCTTTACCTTTCCGAAAGCCAAAATGGTAGTCATTCAAGAGTTCCTCAACTTTCTTTTCCATTCTTCCGTACATTATTTTTGTCAGCAGGTAGGATGCATGAGCTATAAATCTGACTTTGCAATAATTTCTCGCCTCTTGCAGTGTTCTGAACTGTGTGGATGACGTTTTTCCGAAAGTCTGATGGTATATCGCCAGTCTTATATATTCTACACATCGACGTGACTAGTCGTTTTATTGCCATTTCTTCAATGATTTTAGAAATTCCAATGGAAAATTATCTTATTCCTCCTGCCTTATTTGATCTTATGTCTTCCAAAGCTCTTTTAAATTCTAACTCTAATACTGGATCCCCTATCTCTTTCCCATCACCTCCTGTTACTTCTTCTATTACGTCATCACGTAAGTCCTCCATCTTCACAGAGGCCTTCATTGTACTCTTTTTCACATATACGCTCTCTCTCTCTCTCTCTCTCTCTCTCTCTCTCTCTCTCTCTCTCGCTCCCTCTCTCCCATTTTGCATTTAGCAGTGGAATTCTCAGTGCACTCTTCATGTTACCACCCTTGCTTTTAGTTTCACCGAAGGTTATTTTTACTTTCCTATAAGTCGACTCAGTCCTTCATATAATCATTTATTTTTCGATTTCTTCACACTTTTCATGCAACCACTTCACCTGTTCTTTCTTGTACTTCCTACTTATTTCATTCCTAAGTAACTTGTATTACTGTATTCCTGAATTTACTTGAACATTTTTGTACTTCCTTCTTTCATCGATCAAGTGAAGAACTTTTTCTGTTATCCACGGTTTCTTCGAAGTTTCCTTCCTTGTACCTATGTTCTTCTCTACATCTTCTACGACTGATCTTTTTGGGGATGTCCATTCCTCTTCAACTGAGCAGTCTACTGGGATATTAATTACGTCCGTGTCTACAGTCTCAGAACTTCAAGTGTATCTCTTCATTCCTTAATTCTACCATATCCCACTTCTTTGCGCATTGATTCTTCCTGATTACTCTCAAACTTCAGCCTACTATTCATGATCGGAGTCTATATTTACTTCTGGGTTCGGCTTACAGCTCCATATCTGGTTTCGGAATCTCTTCCTGACTACGATGTACCCTACATGAAATCTTCCCATTTCTTCTGGCCTTTCCCAAGTGTACCCCCTGCTCTTGTGATTATTGAACAAGACATGCGCTATTACTCGTTGATATTTACTGCAGAACTCAATTAATCTTTCTCCTCTCTCATTCCTACTACCAAACCTGTATTCTTCCGTTTCTCTTTCTTCCAATCCTTCTCTTACAACAGCATTCGAATCCCCTGACAATTTGGTTTTCATCTTCCTTTACCCATGCAGTATTCACATATACTTTCACTATCTCTTCATCTTCTGCTTGCGGCATCAGCATATGTACCATCTGACCTATTTTTGTTGATGTTGGTTTGCTGTTGATTCTGATGAGAAGGACCCTATGACTGCTCACAGTAACTCACTCTCTGCCCTACCTTCTTATTTATAACCAATTTTATTCCCATTATAGCATTTTCGGTTGCTGTTGATATTACCCTATACTCGTCTGACCAGAAATCCTTGTCTACTTTCCATTTCACTTCACTGAGCCCCACTATATCCAGACTGAGCCTTAGCATTTCCATTTTCATATTTCATAGTTTCCCTACCAATTTCAACTATATATGACGATAGTATATGTTCCCGAAAGAACAGTTACCATTGATGACCATGCAGCTTTGCTAGCAATGAAATGATGATTAAATGGACACCCTAGCTGCAAACAGGCGTTGGTGTATATAAAGGCACATTTGCATGCCGAGCGTGAGTTTCCTCGGAAACGCGAGATATTAATTAAATAAATAATCAGTGACAAATAAATAAAGCCTATGGCACACAACTGCAGCGCTGTGTCGCTGATAAAACAAAAGTACATTTACGTTACTCGTATGTTTGATTAAAAAAAAGGGAAGAGCCCTGGTTGAAGTGGTGCGAGAAGCACGTATTTTAGTTTATTGTCTGGCACACCGCCATATTTCATGATATAGAAAATTACTGCGAGTTGCAACCATACTAGGCACTCGATTCTGTAAAGAATTTATATTTATAAAAGTAAGTAGGATTATGAACTGTAGGCTTATTCATTGAATATATCTGATTTAACTAACTGTGTAATTTTTTGTTTAGTAGACAATCACCTCTGTACGACGTTTTGGCATGGCTGGCAAATTATTGTAATATTGAGATTTAGTTTATGAGTCCGCACCTACCGCAGCAGTCTTTGGAAACGATTTAATTACGAAGTCCGATTATTTCAGTTTTATTTCACGGTCAACTACGAGTAACATTGCCTTTACGAAAAAGCCATTGTCAAGCGTCTGATACCGAATAATCAAAACCTGACGACTCATAGGAGAGCCAATCATACAGATAAAAATAATTAAATTAATATTTTATTTTATTTTATTTTATTTATTTTATATTGGCGACTGCGTGTCGGACTTGTTATTTTGTCATTTGTTACATTGTTCTCTTTGTTTCATGTGAAAAATCAACCTTCTGGTCCTGGACTTGACTATATGAGAAATAAAAAAATCAGAAGATATTTGCCAATTATAAAATTTTGCGGGAAGACGCAAAGAAGCTTCCAGCAAAATAAGGTAAGACGCAGCATCTTTGCATTAGCAGGCTTCACCAGACGTATAATTCAGTGTATTAGCTTTTCAGTAAAATTCTGTAGTGTTTCTTTTCCGCATAACAGTTTCAGTGATAAATTCCATTCTCAGTATTTTTCCTTAAACAATAACGTATGCAACAATACCAATACACGAGTGTACAATATGGCCGACTTCTGTACGATATCATGTAACATGGCCAGCAGCCATTACCAATAATCTCAAATTCAGTTTATATTTTTAAATTAACAGACAGCCATTGTTGCTACGACCGATTCATACTCAACTGTATTTTATTTTAAAATCAGTGTCAAATATTTTCTTGAAACATATATCATGTGTGGCATGGTAATAACTAGAAAACAATACGCAAAAATGGAACAGCAAAGACGTACTATTCAGACGCAATCCGACTCGGACGAGAGACAAATGTTAGAAAATGACTTTACGACAGCAACCGGTAGTGACGATTCATCAAACATTGACGCGAGTGTTGACGAAAATTTTGACAATAGGCCTTCCACCACAAAAATTTCAAAGTCTCAATCAGAGCCCATGTTAATGCATGACGTCACGTCTAATGACGCGGCGGGGGCAGAGACCTTGCAAACGGTAAACATTGCCGACATGTTACAAATGCTAATGAAGCAAAACGCCGAAAACATGGCAACCTTACAGATGCAAAATGAACAGTTAAAGACACAAAATGACGGAATCAAATCTGATCTCATAGCACTCAAGACAGCTAATGACACTTTATGTAAGCGTGTGGAACTTATAGACGCCACACTGACCAAACAGATGACTGAACTCAGTACGAAATTTTCCAAGCTTAATACGAGACAAGAAAAGACTACAAATGACGTAGCACTTTTACAGACACAATTAAAAAACCTTAATGTCACGTGTGAAGCTCTTACTGAACAAATTCAAACATATCCTTCAGTACACGACAACCTTGAAAAACGAATTACTGACGTGCAGAATAAATTTGACGATGTTGAACAACACCTGACTGACATCTTACAATCTGATGCCACAGCTCATTTTCAAAATATTAATAAAGAATTTCATGATTGGGTAGAGAACAAAGACAAACATTTTGATAGATGCATACGTGAAAATTTACCAACAATTGTGCACGACTCCGTAGCGGAATACATCACTAATAACAAACAGCTGATTAGTGACGCAGTACAATCCGTCACTGCACCCATGAGACAATTCACCGATCAACCACAGTCTGAATGTAACGAAAATATCAGTCAAAATGTACAGTTCAGAAATCAATATACATTCGAGTATGACGCACACATACCGCACACAACATACACACAAGAACAAAACACACCACGACAACAACACATACCACAACGTGCAAACACAAACACAAGCTATTATCATGGTAAACCACAGCAACATTATCGTAATTACTCGCCAGCTGAGCATTGCAGTAATTACAGTGGTACAAATCCATATCATAATGCAAAGGAAGAAGAAAGCTTAATGAAACACAGGCAATTTCAGATTTTTATCCCAGAAAAACGAACCATTCATCCGGTGATTTTTCTCAAATCTTTTAGTAACGCATTTCCACGCACTTGGAGTGACCGGAAAAAGATTTCATATATTGTCGGTTACATCCAAGGCGATGCAGCTGTCTGGGCATACAGTCAAGCTGACGTATGTATCACGTACAGTGAGTTTGAGCGTGCTTTTCTGAACAAATTCTGGTCGCAATCCGTCCAGGAGCGACTCAGAAGACAAATTTTAGAACCTGAAGCTTTTAACAGTAAAAATGGTAACTTACGCAGATATTTTGAAAAATACTTGAACATGGGACACTTTTTAGACGAACCAGTCGCAACGCGAGATATACTCCGTGCGTTGAAGGCCAAATTGCCTTTCAACATTAAAGAAAAACTCCTACATATCCCGGATGACGATTCAGATTATTTTTTAACAGCTTTAGATTCGGTTGACATGTTACTTGAAGATCAGCGCTTCGCGCGGCAAAACAGCAGCCACAATGTTTACACTAGTGGTATGCAAAACATGCAGGCTTGCCAACACAATTCTGGCGCGCCCACAGTTGGATACGCGGTACAACAAAAACAGCAAACTCACATGCCGTCTCAGTACGGAAATCAAAATCAACACGCGTATTCCAATACGAACAATAGTTACAACAGTAATAACATTTCATGCTGCAATCCATACAAAAGGCACCGCGGTAATAACTACAACGGTAACAACGGATACAAAGGTAATAACAAAAACACAAACAGAAATAGAAATAATAATAACTACGAGCCAAGACAGCATCAAGGTTGGACTCGTAACGATCAGTACTTTCATTCAAACTCTGCTTTACCACAGCAGTCACCAGGTCAAAATTGGAGCATACCTTACGACCGACAGGTAAGTTATAATGCGCAACAGCAACAACAACCGCAACAGTTTGGAGATCATAATAGGCAATATCCGAATGTGAATATAATAGAAATGACACCTGATGCACAACCCCAATCTGTGTCAGTACCTAGTACAAATGATAATCCAACAAACTAGAAACAGTCACTACTTTGCCCCAGGTCGTGGCTGAAGAATTCTTGGGGGACGGCTTCAATGTTAATCAGTTATTTGACACCACACTTGAACAACAGAATAATGATATGCCGAGTAATTCTAAACAAAAACTACCTGTTTTATTTATAAGATACAACCACAATAACAATATATCAGATGAACTTTTACAAGACAGTACACAATGTCGTTTAAACACAAATGAAATTGTTTTAGCATCCACTACTGGTGTAGTAGGTGGGATTCCAACTACTATTATCCTAGATACAGGTGCAGCTGTGAGCGTTTTATCTTTTAATTTTTATAAAAAGATGTGTGAATTGGAACCTGTGCCTGAGTTTCCTGCCCAAAACTGTAAAATAACTACTGCACTAGGTAATAAGTCATGTAGGGTTACGAAGCAAGTTTTTGTAAACGTTAAAATAGGTAATGGAACCGTACAATGGCCATTCCTGGTTGTACAAAACCTTGTGACTAATTGCATATTAGGAATAGATATTATGAGCGAGAAGGACTGCATTATAGACTTCTCCAAAGGTAAATGTATTTTAAATGATAAAAGCAGGGTAATTACTATTGATTTGGACAGGAGAACTCTAAAGCATGACAAACACTGTACAGGGTACAAGGTTCAGTTAGTACTTGACAAAGACATTCAAGACATGCAAACACACTCATCTGACACAGAGCTAATGGACTTGAAAACATTGCTTGATCATAAGATAAGTGAAGCTACAGCTCTCAGTGTACATGAACGTATAAAACTACAGGAAGTGTTATCCAAATATTTACAAGTTTTTACCAAACGATTAGGTGTTATCAACACGTATGTGTACAAGATTGAAGTTAAGCCTCACAAGATCTTCTACCATAAGACATATAACGTACCGTTATCTCAACGACCTGCTGTGTGGCAAGAATTAAAACAAATGTTAGACTGGAAGGTCATTGAACCATCCACCTCACCTTATTGTAGTCCTATACTTGTTGTCAAAAAATCAAATGGAGGCATTAGGTTAGTGTTAGTCGCACGAGCTATTAATGAAATAATTTTACCGGTTCACACAAAACCTGAAAATTTAGAAGAGCAATTACAGAAATTTCTAGATGCAAAATATTTTTCCACAATAGATCTCGCTAATTCGTTTTGGCAGGTGGGTATCACTCCTGATTCTCGGAAATATACTGCATTTATGTTCGGGGGGCGAACCTATCAGTTTTGTGTTCTACCCTTCGGACTGAATGTCAGCTCTGGGGTATTCATTACAGCCCTGGATACCGTGCTGGGCGACGATTTAGTTGAGACAGTCACACACTATGTAGATGATATACTGATAGCTACACAATCCTGGAATGAACACGTTGACACACTTCAAAGAATTTTAGAAAAATTTGCACAAGCTGGAGTCACAGCCAATCTTAGAAAATCAAAGTTTGGTTGCAGTGAGATAAAGTATTTAGGACATATCATTAATTCACAGGGCATACGTCCGGATCCCAGTAAATTAGATGCTATCAGAAACTTTCCTAGCCCTCGAACTAAAAAGCAGTTAAAATCATTCCTTGGGCTATGTTCATTTTTCAGACGTTTTTTGCCACAACCACTTTTGAACAGTAAACATCTGCTAAATCTACTCAGAAGGAATCAAGTTTGGATCTGGTCGGAACAGTGCCAGAATGACTTTAATACAATTAAACATGCTTTAGTGAATGCTAACATATTGAGCCATCCAGATTTCAATTTAGATTTTTGTATGACTTGTGACGCTTCACGTACTGGCTTGGGCTGTTGCTTATTTCAAGTTGTAAAGAATAAAGAGGAGGAACAGATAAGAATTATTGGGTTTGCGAGTCGCACTCTAACTGAATGTGAGCGTACATACTCCACTACTGAGTTAGAAACACTTTCCATAGTATGGGCATTCAAGAAATTCAATTATTATTTATTTGGAAAACATACGGTAATTTACACCGATCACCAGGCCCTGACATTTTTGTTAACTTGTAAACTTGTACATCCTAGACTATCACGATGGGCAGTTACACTTCAGAACTACTCTTTTGAAATTAAGTACATAAGAGGTAAGGACAACACCATTGCAGACACTTTGTCTAGACTTCCACAAGGTATGAATGATACCAACAGTGACTTAGAAAATATAAATGACTACAGGATTCTCTTAATGCAAGACAAGCAGTATCACCAATATTATATTGATATGTGCAGAAACATGGTTGAATTACAAAAATCTGATCCTCACTGGTATAAGATAATAACATTACTGGTAGAAAAACACAATCATCCTTTGACTAAGTATTACAAGTTACACAATGATGTGCTATTTTACCGCCGACATCCAAATGCTACTAACTGGTGCGTATGCATTCCCAAGGAGTCCGAACGTAATCTAATTTGGCACACACACTTAGTTTGGGGTCATTATGGGACGAAAAAGTGTTTGGCAAAGCTCAGTACATACTGTTATTTTAGCAATATGAGAAGAAAAATTTACAGGTAACTAAAAACATGTGTCATATGTCAAAAATCAAAACCTCAGAATTTATCCACAAAAACAGATTTACATTCTATTTTACCTAGTAAACCCCTGGAAATTCTGTGTACTGACATCAGTGGACCGCATCCAGCAAGCTCTGGAGGCGTCAAATATATCTTAGCTTTTTACGATATATTTTCTAAACATGTTAAACTTTATGCTTTAAAATCCGCCACTGCAAGCGCTATAATACGAAGATTCTCAAGTGATTACCTGACGCACGTGGGAAAACCTAAAGCAATTCTATCAGATAATGCAGCATACTACTCTGGGTACAAATGGAGAAATTTCTTGAAGGAAAATAACATTCAAAGTATATTTATTTCGAGGTTTAGTCCACAATGTAACGCGACTGAGAGACTTTTCCGAGAATTAAATCGATTCATGAGGACCTATATTTCATCAAAACATACTAATTGGGTGTCCTACCTTAGTCTTTTCGAAGACGTACACAATAACTTAAATATTTACGATACGAATTACACACCTAACGAGATCATGTTCAATTGCAAACAGAACGATCAGTGGATAGAACCATTACCTAAGTTGCCAGACAAGGAAATCACACCTGAACAGAAAATAAAAGAAGTATTGACTACGCTGACACATCACGCACAGATACGAAACAAACATCACAGAAACATAATAAAAAGAAAACAAAAATTCGAGGTAGGAATGCTTGTACTACTTCGTACTCATCATAAATCTGTTGCACTCAAACGACGCAACGCTAAGTGGTGTCTGCTATATGAAGGACCTTATATAATTGTTAACATACCGCACCCTGGTGCGTATCTGTTACAACATCGTAGAACTAACAAAATTATTGGGCTATACGCACACCGAGATCTTAGAGCATTTCAGGCTGAATAATGTAAAAGTCATACCCATCAAAATATTGCTAAGCAATTCGAAAAACTCTGTTGCTACAACACAGATAATAAGTAGTATAGAAATTTTCATTTCAGCGTTCCAGTGACGCAGTTGAAGACAGAAGAACTTTTCTTTCAACGCCGCGGCTCCACCGAGAAGACTGAATATTAAAGTAAAATTTATGATTACGTAGCAGTGAATGATATATAAATTTTTCACGGAACATTTGTGACTGTAGGTACCACTGACCTGGTATGACACCTGACGAACTGACAGACGTCATCTGTGAAGCGATCTTTTACTTTGAGAAATAGATTAGACGCACATCTCTCAACACGAAAAGCATCTATCAGTAGTCAAGGCCACACAGACACTCTACACACACGCACAAAACGCGAGGAATCGAACATTTTCTCTCTCTTACTATTTTGAATATTTATTGAGTAGTGAAAACGCCTGGTCTTGCCTACTGATGTAATGAATGTTGTGTCTAACCTATCTTAATTTCAGATGACATCACAAAAAACATCGATAATATCCCAGCAAAACCGCTAAAGAGGATGCAATTCATGTAATCAAATGTGACACAATGTAATAACCTATAGCTATGTAATGATGATGTAAACATGTTTATGTGCAACTGTATTATGTTTATGCTAAGAAAATATGTGACGTGTGTATGTGTTATTACTTATGTTTTTTTTAAACTGATGTATAATGTAACTGTTACTGTGTGAAAATTTGAACGATAACGAGTGCCAAAATGTGAAAAACTTAAAAAAAAAAAAAATGCGTAGTGAACCACTGTTCACGGACATTAACGTACATTACTAAGTCTGCAACTACGCAGAAACCTATGTGAAAGAAACTGTTAATGACATTCATGATGCATCGTACCTTTGTTAACGAGTTGAACGATTTCTTCGATGAGTAACCACGAACATTTAGGTGAGCTATATTTAAAAAAAAAACTGAATATGTGAAGTGCATAATTCGTGCATCGTCTAGTGACATTACTACAGTACCCAACTTCAAGATGTTAACTGGATTAAATGGACACAAAGTGCCTGTCCAGAAAACAACACGACGGGTGGAAGAGTTTTGGTTGGAACTTCAGGGAATGAAATGTTCTCGAAATGTGACGGACACGCTTACCTGGACTGTCCAAGGATCGACGCCAGCTATGTGCCGTCCGAGGTTCTGCAACCAAGCTTCCACGGAATGTAAAAAAAAAAACGAACTGCACGTGGACCAATTACTCGACGGGTCACGTCTGATCTGTAATAAACAATGCTTTTTGTCACAACGAACTGCATCACAACGACTATAATGGAAATAGGAAATGGACACGCTTATGTATTAATCACGTTGTTATACAACGATGTTACTGTGATCAAAAAACTTTACCACGACGATACTAACCTGTAAAAAATTATTGTGCAGCAGATGAATATGAACTGTGATAACGACACCATGTGTATAGGTCAACGCACCTGAAACAACAGAACATTTTTCGTTGAAGCATTTCATTGCAATGCTATGTAACTAAGAACATTCAACAATCTAAAGTTGTATTGTATTATAACAAATATTGTAATTTTAAAACTAAGTTACCTGTCATAGAATGTAGTCTTCATATGTAATCTTGGTGGAATATTTTCTTTGTGCAACGACTAAGAAATGCGCGCGCACACGAACAATATGAACTGCAATACTGTGCCGCGTGATCTAAATTTACGAAATAACGGCAGTGCCGTAGTTACACAGACGCTTCTGCGCATGCGCGCACTCTGTTTTGCCAACATAAGAACTTTTTCGGCGCACGCGCGTCATTTAAATTTTGTATATAATATACAGTATAATGTAAGTCATGTAAATAGTTGTAGATAACTTAGATTTTCTTGTGCCTTTAGGTGAATTGCTCGCCTGCAGGTGTGTCCTTTCGCCTCGCAATTCAGGGGGCAATATAAAGGCACATTTGCATGCCGAGCGTGAGTTTCCTCGGAAACGCGAGATATTAATTAAATAAATAATCAGTGACAAATAAATAAAGCCTATGGCACACAACTGCAGCGCTGTGTCGCTGATAAAACAAAAGTACATTTACGTTACTCGTATGTTTGATTAAAAAAAAGGGAAGAGCCCTGGTTGAAGTGGTGCGAGAAGCACGTATTTTAGTTTATTGTCTGGCACACCGCCATATTTCATGATATAGAAAATTACTGTGAGTTGCAACCATACTAGGCACTCGATTCTGTAAAGAATTTATATTTATAAAAGTAAGTAGGATTATGAACTGTAGGCTTATTCATTGAATATATCTGATTTAACTAACTGTGTAATTTTTTGTTTAGTAGACAATCACCTCTGTACGACGTTTTGGCATGGCTGGCAAATTATTGTAATATTGAGATTTAGTTTATGAGTCCGCACCTACCGCAGCAGTCTTTGGAAACGATTTAATTACGAAGTCCGATTATTTCAGTTTTATTTCACGGTCAACTACGAGTAACATTGCCTTTACGAAAAAGCCATTGTCAAGCGTCTGATACCGAATAATCAAAACCTGACGACTCATAGGAGAGCCAATCATACAGATAAAAATAATTAAATTAATATTTTATTTATTTTTATTTTATTTATTTTATATGTACTTCATTGGGGACATGTTGAAAATGTGTGCTCTGACCGGGACTCGAACCCGGGATCTCCTGCTTACATGGCAGACGCTCTATCCATCTGAGCCACCGAGGGCACAGAGGATAGTGCGGATGCAGGGACTTATCCCTTGCAAGGACTTATCCCTTGCAAAGCTGCATGGTCATCAACGGTTGAGAGGTGGCAGAAGCCCCCTCTCATATTTCTATATTACTCTGAGTAATTCGATTTTCCTCTCTAATTGCATGCGGTGAAACGTTGCTATTCCTTCACCCTCGGACTCCCCACGCAGCGTCTCTCGTCACCCGGGTAGTCCGGTGACAGGCGGGCTCTGCTGATCTTGAAAGGGTGAAGCCGACAGGTGTGAGGGAGTCGAGTGAATGCTTTCCAGACGCCGACATTGTCATAATTGCGGCAGAGACACGCCCGCAGGGGCCTGAAGGAGAGGCTGGGCTAGAGGTTCCGTTACTTCGCAGAAACTTAGCGAAAACCCTTTCTGGCAGGCTACCAGCGAGGCGTGGGAATGACTTGTGTACCCAGGCAGTCTTGGCGGGTAAATTTCCGCGTTTTCTGCAAAATCGTAACTGTGATTGGCTTGCTCAGGGCATAGCTCCGTGACTCAGCAAAATCGGCGCAGAAATTGGCGCCAAGAATCTCCATTGGTGGAATGGTAGTGCTTTGGCAATAGAGTGGAATTTCCCGCCGGTTTTCGAGTTGCTGATTGGAACGTTTTAACCACGGCCACTGTCGTGGGGGCAGGAATGTTCTGTGTTCGGTTTGTACGGGTGCTCTTGTGGTAGTCGGTTCTCACCTTTCGGTTGGAGTAGGTTACAAGGCTGAGCTCTCGCTGCTCTGGACAGCCTGCCTTCCGTTGCCTGTCTAATATACTTTTATTTGATTGTAACTGGTTAATGAAGTTGCTGAAGTTTCGACTTCAACGTAACTTTCCGAGTACAGTTGGCAATTGAGCGTTCTGCGTACAAGCGGCCTATGTTGTCTGTCTTGGCAGTTTTGGCTAAAGTTGACTGTATCGGAGTTACTGTGTGACTTCACTTGTTAAAAATCAATCACTGTACTGTCAGTGATTGTGTGGTAAGCCTTCTTCATCTCCCTCAGAGGCGCATTTGTATTGAGAGGAAGTCTTTAGTCTGGAACAACCAGACCAGGACAATTTGTTTCGGGCTATACTCGCGACATTATTATCACCACGATGGGACGGGACGTCGAAGCAACCAGCCATCGCTTCCAGTACGCCAGATCGTGTCCTTGCATTTAAGAAGATAGCTTGGTAAGGTATCTCCGCAGCACCGGCAGACTAGGGAATTTGCACTGTGATAATCATAGCTCAGCAGAGCGCGCCTGTTCGTCTTTTCTAACTTTGTTATGTCTTGGGTGTTCATTGTCTGAGTTATCACTACCGCAGCAGCAATTAATGTTGAGTTGCAAGGAATTGGCTCCACATACCACTTCGTCATAAATGTCACAATCTAGTTTATGGACAACTTCACCTTCACAGCATTTATTTGAGTATCCAATTTGATCCAATTTGATGTATTGTAAATGTTTCAAGTGTTTTGTTTATGATTTTGAGTTTAGTCATAATAAATCAAATCGTTATTTTAGACAGAACTTTCATTCTGTTAATCGGTAGAGCAACCCTTTCATATCTCACTACGTTACTGAAACTTTCCTTTATTTAATTAAGGTCGATCAAATTAAATTAATGCAGGTGCCAAACTCTTTTCTACTCCACTTGCAGGGTCGATTACAATCAGTTCGCGTTTCTTCTTAATCCATGTGCAACAGCAAAAGTAGGAGTTAGAAAAGGGGGGGGGGGCCTTAGAGCATCATTTCCATATGAAGATTCGAGAAGAATTTAGTGTTAAATACACTGCTAGCCCCGGCACCTCGCACGGTAACTGTTGTTTCGGGAACAGATACTACCGTCTTATATATAGCTAAAATATGGCTTCCCGGCCATTGACAAAATGGTTCAAATGGCTCTGAGCACTATGGGACTTAACAGCTGTGGTCATCAGTCCCCTAGAACTTAGAACTACTTAAACCTAACTAACCTAAGGACATCACACAACACCCAGTCATCACGAGGCAGAGAAAATCCCTGACCCCGCCGGCCATTGACCTTCTTGTGCGAACGCACACGCTATTCCCGAACTCGTACGGGACTTGGTAGATTAATCTGCCATGAGTCACGAGTATGATGGGCAAACATCTATTAGACGCACAACAAATGTAGTGGTGTGGACATGTTGGGAATGTGGGTCTCATGGGGAGCGTGCAAGGGATAAGTTCCTGCAGGCGCACTATCCTCTGTGCCCTCGGTGGCTCAGATGGATAGAGCGTCTGCCATGTAAGCAGCAGATCCCGGATTCGAGTCTCGGTCGGGGCACACATTTTTACATACCCACAATGAAGTTTATCAACGCCTGTTTGCAAGTAGGGTGTCCATTTAATTTCAATTCTTTTACATTACACGCCCCTACAGTTAAATGTGTTAACCTTTCCACTTAAGTGAAAACCCGATTTGTCAGAAAAGATAATTTTGACCAAGAAATGTACATCCTCATGTAATCGATTTAACATATTCTCACAGAAGTTCTTGCGAGCAGTTTTATCAGTGTCTTTTATTGCTTGTACGATCGTCAGTCTGTACGGTTTCAAGTGCAAACGGTTTCTCAACATACGCCAAACAGTCGTATTTGGGATATACAGTTCGTGAGATGCACGCCGGGTAGGTTTCGTAGGGCTGTTGACACTCGCTCAACGACGTCATCAGATGTCCTTGGACGACCTGTTGAATTGTCACGTCTTACCGAGCACCCTGTTTCTACAAAACATTTACTCTACGCATAAATTGTAGGCCTACTATAATATCTTTAGGATACTTGGTACGGAAATTACGCTGAACTGTTGTCGCCGACTTCGATTCTTCAAACCAAAACATACAGCTAGCACGATCGGGAGCAGTGAAGACAGCCTTCTTTAACACAACTGCCGCTACCGCTCCTTAAGGTGCGATTCGGTACTAGTGAACTACGCGAGACGAAACTTGATGTATTTCCCTACAAATTGACACTACAGTCACCTCTGTAGGTACTATGAATTAATTTATATGAATTCTCAAAGTTATAGCACCCTGTACTTGTCGGGAGTTGAGGTGCATCGTGAAAAATAGGCACTATGATCGGAGAAGGGTAGAGGCAATCAGTCGGCGGCCACCAGCCCTGTATAAGACCTTGTGACACATATATGCGATCTAGTCTGCTTGCCGAATGAGTAGTAAGATAGGCAAATGCCGGGATGGTTCCTCTGAAAGGGCACGGCCGACTTCCTTCCCCGTCCTTCCCTAATCCAATGAGACCGATGACCTCGCTGTTTGGTCTCTTCCCCCAAACAACCCAACGCCCAACTAGTAAGATAACATGCCTGTGTCCGGACTTATCGTCTTGTACCTTTTCCCACGTGCCGTGCAAGTGAAGATCGTGAATCACCGTAACCATTACAAAACAAAGCATGTAGTCCAGGATTTAGTCCTTGGATGAAAGGCGCAATTAAAACCGCCGGTGAAGATGCTGCTTTCATATCATCCTAGAAAAAGGAGTAGAATCTGACCCGCTTGCGACGTTTGGTGGCGCCCGACGGTGCGTAACATTAAAAAATCGAGTGTCGAGTGGCGTGACCGCTAATCCTCTAGCAGAGGCGAGACAAATGTCAGTGGCTTCGATGCCGTCATGTACTGGAATCGCCATGCTGGTGTCCGTGGGACCACCAGGCCTTACATACACTCCTGGAAATTGAAATAAGAACACCGTGAATTCATTGTCCCAGGAAGGGGAAACTTTATTGACACATTCCTGGGGTCAGATACATCACATGATCACACTGACAGAACCACAGGCACATAGACACAGGCAACAGAGCATGCACAATGTCGGCACTAGTACAGTGTATATCCACCTTTCGCAGCAATGCAGGCTGCTATTCTCCCATGGAGACGATCGTAGAGATGCTGGATGTAGTCCTGTGGAACGGCTTGCCATGCCATTTCCACCTGGCGCCTCAGTTGGACCAGCGTTCGTGCTGGACGTGCAGACCGCGTGAGACGACGCTTCATCCAGTCCCAAACATGCTCAATGGGGGACAGATCCGGAGATCTTGCTGGCCAGGGTAGTTGTCTTACACTTTCTAGAGCACGTTGGGTGGCACGGGATACATGCGGACGTGCATTGTCCTGTTGGAACAGCACGTTCCCTTGCCGGTCTAGGAATGGTAGAACGATGGGTTCGATGACGGTTTGGATGTACCGTGCACTATTCAGTGTCCCCTCGACGATCACCAGTGGTGTACGGCCAGTGTAGGAGATCGCTCCCCACACCATGATGCCGGGTGTTGGCCCTGTGTGCCTCGGTCGTATGCAGTCCTGATTGTGGCGCTCACCTGCACGGCGCCAAACACGCATACGACCATCATTGGCACCAAGGCAGAAGCGACTCTCATCGCTGAAGACGACACGTCTCCATTCGTCCCTTCATTCACGCCTGTCGCGACACCACTGGAGGCGGGCTGCACGATGTTGGGGCGTGAGCGGAAGACGGCCTAACGGTGTGCGGGACCGTAGCCCAGCTTCATGGAGACGGTTGCGAATGGTCCTCGCCGATACCCCAGGAGCAACAGTGTCCCTAATTTGCTGGGAAGTGGCGGTGCGGTCCCCTATGGCACTGCGTAGGATCCTACGGTCTTGGCGTGCATCCGTGCGTCGCTGCGGTCCGGTCCCAGGTCGACGGGCACGTGCACCTTCCGCCGACCACTGGCGACAACATCGATGTACTGTGAAGACCTCACGCCCCACGTGTTGAGCAATTCGGCGGTACGTCCACCCGGCCTCCCGCATGCCCACTATACGCCTTCGCTCAAAGTCCGTCAACTGCACATACGGTTCACGTCCACGCTGTCGCGGCATGTTACCAGTGTTAAAGACTGCGATGGAGCTCCGTATGCCACGGCAAACTGGCTGACACTGACGGCGGCGGTGCACAAATGCTGCGCAGCTAGCGCCATTCGACGGCCAACACCGCGGTTCCTGGTGTGTCCGCTGTGCCGTGCGTGTGATCATTGCTTGTACAGCCCTCTCGCAGTGTCCGGAGCAAGTATGGTGGGTCTGACACACCGGTGTCAATGTGTTCTTTTTTCCATTTCCAGTAGTGTATGTTGCGTAACCATGGAAGTCCGGGAGTGCATACGTCCACACGTTTTGCAGGAATGCGAAGCCGACTCCTGTGGCTCGTACTGTTTCTCTCACAAGTTGGTTCTTGGCAAGGGAGATAATCATGCTGATATTCATCTTGGCCGAAGGGTAAGCCTGGCGGTGCGGTGGATGGGCCGGGTTATCCATGGTGGTGATGGAGAGAAGCAGACATCACGAATGATATCCCGCCGACCATGACCCTCCCGATGTTGTTCAGACTGGATGGTCCAGTGGCAACTCAGTGGGCCCTGGATCAGGGTCCTGCCCAGTCTCGTAGTCTTCGGCGCACGACGTGGGCGAGCAAGACTGTTCATGTTCCATAATGTCGTAGTGGCTGATAGGAAGAGGCCGAGCAGCTTCGCAGCCTGCACTGGAATCTTCCAACTGATCGCTGTTTGCCAGAGAACTGGCTCACGGACGCCGTCCGTTCTGCAGGGGTGTAGTTGGTGGCAATGACGTCAGCCTCGTGGTTATCGTCCTGCGAGATCTGTTCTTCTTCCTCAGGCGAATGGGAGCTGCCGTGTTCCGACATGGTCCTGTGGCACTGCTTTCAGCATTTCGATGAACACTGTTTCCGAATGTGTCCTTTCGTGTCGGACGATGGCGTTGACTCATGCTTCCCTGACACAAAGGCCTTGGTTGATACAATAACTGAATCGATTGCCACGCTGCTGTCGATGGTGCCTGCAGTGCTCTGGGGTACTGATGGCGCCATTCGGTGTTCTGCCACGGACATCGGTCCATGGAGTGTTGATCCGGATAAGCAACGTCGGTTTGTTGTTTATGGACAGGTGTAGACATAATTAGCACTGCCGTGCAGTTCACTGGGAGGATCGTTGGCTTCGTGGTGGTGCTACGTCCTGCAGAGCTAGTAGTGGAATCCGACGTTGGAGACACTAGTAACTTAGGTGACCTTCCTTGCCACATATTAAACTCTATTTAGGTTGGCGTCACAAATAACTATGGCCCAGAAGTCCCCTGTCTGGGGTATGATGATACGTGTCGTCAGAGCTCAAACCGCATTTTGTGTAGTCCGTTGAGAACTGGATGCATCTTAAATTGAGTCCACTTTTCTGCCACTTGTTCTTGTACCATGCATAGAGGCAGAGAACCGCCACAATGTCTGACACAGGGAGTTCTAAGGAGAGTTCGGATATGCACATAATAGGCAGTTCCATCCAGTGTGGCCAACCATTCCATTCGTTTCCTTACTTTAGCATAAAGAAATAATTTCTCATCACCAGTAAAGACGCAGGACAGGAATGGTCAGTAATGTTTACAAGCCAACTGATGACGAGCAAGCAGAGATGCACCTGTTGCCACCTGTTGGTTCTTGTGGTTTTGGCTTAGAGCATATGTAAGGTGATATATTTGGTTTACTTATTCTAGGATTGAACACAACTGTGTGAGTTGTATTGACTTGTTTAAAACAGTTCTCAGGATAACGCATCTCGTCAACATCAAAAAGTGAAATAATCCTGAACACAACAATATTAAAGTTTAACTATAAGTTTCTTTACAAAAATTTTCTTACTATTTCGTTATGATGTTGGTCAGTACTACGATAAATCATCCGATTCCAGTTCAAAGTTAGTTACTATTTTTAGGATGACAATCAAGTCTACGGTGGATGGTTAGTTATGTGACAAATAGACGCAGTGTGGTGAACCAAGAAGTTTACACCTCTGCGATGAGCTGTCGTCTGCTAGGCTGCTCTCTCCCCCTGAAATTTCAACAAAAACTTATTAAAACCTTTGCTGACTTTTTTCAGCATAAACTCTTCCTATATTTCTCGTTATGCGAGAAAAAATGTACTCATCCCTAGTCCTAGAATTTGGCTATATACACGTGCATGGCTGGAGCAGCGTGCATATTATAATGCCCTCTCAGTTCTGACAAGAACAATTAACTAATTGGCTGGTTTGTTTCTCCACAGTTGGAGTCAAACGATGCTACAGCTAATTTCTAATTGGGTGTCAGCCACTGTGAACACAGTGTTCACCCAAATTTCTTCTCTGCGTCGTACAGAGAACCCACCTGGGTTCTTTCGTTCTTCACGTCACAACCTTTTTCGACCAATAGGAGCGTTCCTCTTATTTTGTGGAAACTCTCTCTACCAATCGCAAGAACCCTACCATTAAACTGCGTCGAAACTTCGGCTCTTTACTCCTTCCTAGTGCGTTTCTGCCAATCGGACGTTTTGTGCCCGCACCAGACGTCAAAACGCGTACATTGACTCTCACATGTGTACCACTCGTTGGACACGTGATCGAAAATGCGTCAGTGGTCTTTTTGGTATCCATTTGGAATTCTGAAATGCAGTTTTTAAAAGCTTTCTTTCCTGTCCTCCCTCAGATGACCCGTTAACCTTGCTCTCCCCTTCTGAGTCACCTGGTCTTGACCTGGCATGGGTCGCCCCTTTAAGTGATTTCCGTTGCATCTCCCATGGTGCGGCCTTGCCTCTGCTCTCGCTCCTCTGAATTCCAAACTGAAACGCCTCTCGCTGCTTGTTGCATCTTCTGCTCATAGACATGCATTATATAGGAACGGTGTGTTAATTACGATCAGGTGAGTATCATCCCTTTTTGAATTACATACTGATAAGCAAATTTGCTCATAACCGCCGAATTAAGTTAGGTGTCATATTCACCTCCCTATTGCGATGTATAAAGCTCTCATGTAAGATGCGAATCTGACCTTCATTTATTCTACCACCTTAGACATACACCAGATTTTTCAACCTACTGCACTGCATGCGAATGTCGCGCGATGGTGGAATTGTAAGTAGGCTGTTTAGGTTTTTTTTATTGGTAACGCCACCTCTGCATAAAAATCACTGGCTGTGCTGTGTGAAGTCTGTGGCTAGTTTGCATTTTTGTCTGCCATTGTAGTGTTGGGCAGCGGCAGCTGGATGTGAACAGCGCGTAGCGTTGCGCAGTTGGAGGTGAGCCGCCAGCAGTGGTGGATGTGGAGAGAGAAATGGCGGAGTTTTGATATTTGTAAAAATGGATGTTATGAACTCCTATATATATTATGACTTTTGATGATATTAAGGTAAATACATTGTTTGCTCTCTATTAATATTTTTCATTTGCTAACTATCCCTATCAGTAGTTAGTGCCTTCCGTAGTTTGAATCTTTTATTTAGCTGGCAGTAGTGGCGCTCGCTGTACTGCAGTAGTTCGAGTGACGAAGATTTTTGTAAGGTAAGTGATTTGTGAAAGGTATAAGTTAATGTTAGTCAGGGCCATTCTTTTGTAGGGAGTTTTGAAAGTCAGATTGCGTTGCGCTAAAAATATTGTGTGTCAGGTTAAGCACAGTCTTGTATAATTTTTCAAAGGGGACGTTTCATATGTCGACCCTTAGCCTAGGATACCTCACTGGAATCTTCTGATTTTTTTCTTGTAGTTTGTGTAATTAGTGTAGCTATTGTTTATTGCTAGCGCGTAATTATAGAGAGAATTTCCTTTGTAGTTGCAGTCTTTCATCGTTGTACAGTAAAACAGGTGTGGCATGCATGTAGATTTGCACCAAGTATTTCGCTGCTGCGCTTGCAATTAACGAGATATTATTTTCAGTGCTATGTTAATGTGTTCTCTTATTTTTGCTCTTCAAATTGTGCTTTTCTGTGTTATCGTGTGAAATATTATGACAATAATGGCGTGTGAAAAACGTAATACTAGGCTCCAAAGTAAACTGAGAAATGACAGTGAAAACGAAAGCAGTGTGTTAGCGCCACCGAGTAATGAATTAACTGATGTTCAAAGTAGTAATTTGGTAATTGTGCATAGGGAAATGGAGCGGACTGCAAACAATGGTGTAGACAGTTAAACAATTAGTGAACAGGGAAGCATTATCGATCGATCGGTCGGCAACAGCTTGCCTCAGGAATCCGAAATGACAGGACACAATCTTGCAAATACTGTAGATTCAGGTTTTGCGTCCTCACCGTTTTCTCAAATAAGTCAAGACACATTTTCTGCTTTTCAAACTGCGAATATTGTCGGTTCAAGTGCATTGCCGAATAGCACCGAAGAACATGTTTCAGACACCAGTGCATTGTTATTACAATTAATGCAACAAATGGGACAATAGCTTCAAAAGTTAGACATAATGGAACAAAATCAGAGACAAACACAGCAAAAGCTTCAAAAGTTAGATACAATGGAACAACACCAGAGACAAACACAGTAACAGTTAGACAGAATGGAACAAAATCTTCAAAAGTTAGACACAGTGGAACAAAATCATAAAAAGTTAGACACCACACGTGAACAAACACGTGAAGATTTAACTACTGAGTTACATAACATTGAATCGAAATGTCAAAAAGTCTGTAATGACGTAAAAACACAAATTTGTGAGCATTTTCAACCTATTTTTTCGCGGCATGAAAATGCATTACAGAATCACGAAGCAGCCATAAAAGAACTGCAAACCATTGTTCATGAAAATCATGAGACCTTGTGGGCTAAAATTGACTCAGTTGCATCTACCGATTCGGTTACGCAACTTGCAAAAACTCAGGAAAACTTAAAGTACACAGTAGATACGATTTCAACACAAATGGACACTCTGAAACTTGGTTCAGAAAAACACACTAAGGAAATAAGTACACTATCGGAGAAAGTAGCCGAACTTTCGGATCAGTTCACTAACTTACCTGCAAAGGTAGATGATGATCTGAATGACACAAGACCTGTAGCCATCACTGACACAGAAGAGTATGAACAAATTAAGAAATTTAAACAAAATCAGAATCAAATTAATACGCAATACAAAAGAGAAATCCGGGAAGTACAAGATCAGTTGGCACAAGTAATACAAAAATTTCATATTTCAGAGGACACTCGCGCTCCAACACGGGAAGAGGAACTTAGAAATACGGAAAAGCCACAAAATAATAACACAGGGCACTTCGGAAATTATGAAAGAAATTGGCAATGTGCACCGAATTTTGAGATGGAACCGCCGACACGACGTAACAATGACCGATATGCTACTCACCCACATGATGATTTTGACTATAAGCTGTTCATTACTACACGTAAATTCAAAACGGTTAAGAATTCTGCCAACGACATTCATCCACAAGCGTGGCTCCATCAATTCTCTCATTGTTTTCCTCCCAACTGGTCATTGGAGCACAGGTTAGAATTTATGTGTTTCTACTTGGAGAATGAACCAGCTGTAAGAATGCGATTGGTCATTCACGATTGCCACAGTGAAGGAGAGTTTTACCATGCCTTCCTCTCAGCATATTGGTCTCAAGCCACACAAGACCGAGTAAAACATAGCATCATAATGATGAAACGTTTCGAACAATCTGAATTTTCCAGTCATATGAAATATTTTGAAGACATGTTGCACAAGAATCAGTACCTGTCAAACCCATACAGCCCCTCAGAAATCATTCGCATTTGCTTAATCAAATTGCCTGAACATTTACGACATATTATTTTGGCAGGACGTTGCAAAGACGACATTGAAGCTTTTCAGGGACTCTTACAAGAATTAGAAATTGACACTGACAGTCGCGGAAAGCGGAAACAGGAACACAACAATTACAGGTCATATCCGTCGCAATTCTACGATGAAGGAAATAACAAATGGACGCGACAAGGCTATTCTCACAACACAAATCGTGACCAAAACAGACACCACCCGTATGACAACCGTTGGCAGAGTAGTAATAATTACAGGGAAAGATCACCTCTCCGCAGTAATGACTATCACAGAGACAATCAGAGAAACAGACAATATGGGAACCAAAACAATTATTATCAAGGGAGGCAGAATAACTTCAGACGCAACAGTTTGGCGCACAGTTACGATTCAGGGAGAAATTCTCCACCACGTGACAGACAAGGAAGAAACTACGGAATCTACCGACATGACGACAGACGATATATTTGTAACGACAGACCTGAATTGCACCAGAACTGACGGGATTCAAACACGGCAGGGCCTTCTCGTCAGAGTGAATTTGTAGAAGTTAGGTCTCCTAATCCCAATAATGGCGCGCGCCAACAAAGAGACAGACAATGACTCGCACAGCAGGCAGCTGCGTGCGCCTGCTGGCTCCGAGAAAAATAACATAAGACGCTAGCCTTGAGAAAAATTTTAGCATTCTTTACCGATGTATACAACATGATAATTGCTTTGAAGTTGAAAGTCTGCGTACTAGGAAGAGTAAAGGTTTGCACCACATTTCACACGTAAAACCGTTTATTGAAAGATATTCTGCTTTTTTTGCCATAAAACTTTTCACTTTACATTGCTAGTAGGCTTTGTCAGACTTAGAATCTGTTAATATGCAACAATGTTTGAAGTTAAATATCCAGTCCAGAACCAAGAGAACTTATTTCAACAGATATTATGAATGCATTGTTATAGTGAACAGACGACACAATGTTGTTATTTGTACATTCTTGCTTGTTAGTTGTTGCACGATTACATAACGACTATAAGGCTCACATACTTAGAACATTTACCAGTACTGCTAATGAGATTTTAATGCAACATTTTGGTTTACTTGAATTTTGGTGTATCATGAGGTAAGTACATTGGCTTTTGCAGAACTTAGCTTTCGGAGGACGATAACTACGACACTTCCACAGAGATTATGTTGCAACAAGACGCACATTTAGCGCTACAGGACACGTATTTGAGTGATTAATTTTGCACTTAAATCATTTATTTTTAAAGATATTTGAAGTACAACGATACAAAGGTTTTCTGTGATACATTTCATTCCATTGCTGTAATCTGTAACACCTGAGGGTATAATTACATTAATCCTCAGGGGGGTACACGCCTACTTTGTGTACCATGTGTTTGGCAAGCACAAGGAGCCCTAGCTAATATGGTATTTGCTTATACAACTTTACACATCGGTACCATATTTCTCTAACACAGAATTACACAGCTATCTGATTATTTGACAGAGAAACAAACATTCTTTTTACTATGTCAGTGACAGATGTTTACGTAATTACGCAGTTGGATAACTTCACACTTATGAAATTGTATTTTGTCTGTACTTTGTGAAATGCTCATATTTTTCGGAACCATTGTGATACTATGAGAGCTTTGAATGATGTATTTGGTATGGGATTATGATTTTTAAAGTGCGTTTGAGGCAGATGACACTTTTGACATGAGCAGAGAATTTTTTTAGGTTTTGAAATCATTGGAGGAAGCTACGACGATTTTGAGAGTTGACTGAGGTGTTATGATGTTATTATTACGATGACTATGTGTATTATGCTGTTGCGGTATGTTTATGATCAGTAAGCTGATGCTATATGAGTTATTTGATTATGCTACATATCTGTTATTATGAAATATTGAAGAAGTGTCGACGAATAAGGTAAGGAATAATGAGTAGTGGTTAGGGACTCTGGTTTGTGAAAAAGGTTGTTGGAAACCAAGAATCGTACTTTACGAGTTATGAAATGTGTGTGTATATGCGTGAATGTATCACAATGCTGGCGAAAATTTTTTGGATGCTGTTATATTTACAGGATTTTGTTTCTACACATTTGTAACGCAAATTTTCGACCCGTGAAATTTTTATATGAGACTGTCACTGTAGCGAAAACTGCTGTCGTAAATATTTCGGTAAGAAAGGTAAGTGACCGTGACGTAATTCTTTGTGAGCGGCCAGGTGTGCCAGCCGCCTTGAGAAAAAGCCATTAGATGGTAGAAAAAAAAAGGGGAGGCTATTATCCTCGCTATCGACATTCCTTTGTAGAAAGCATCGTAAATCTGACACCCTCAAACTTGAAAACATGATTACACTGTGGAGCTCTTAATTTATGATATTTACTAAAATGCCTAATGAAACGATGAGAAACATTTCACGGCTATTGTCTTGCTAATTGAGAGAAATGCCATATGGCTTGCCTTTATGTATTTATTTACTCATTTTGTTTAATATCTAGTTTCTAGCTGCACTGCAGCATTGGTTAAAATAAAATTTTATAGATGTACTAATATAAATATTTTCTGTCTACAGATCGAGTAAATAATAATTTTTTCAAAAAAATGAGGGAGCACAAAAAGACATTTACCTTCACAGGAACTGCATTCATAATTTTCTTTTCAAGTACTTGGTAATTTTTTGTAGAATTAGTTTTTGTGGTGCACCACTTTAATGACATAGATATTAAGATGTGAATAGACATTTCCCTTTTTCTGCATTGTTGTCAAGTTTTTTATTTGCTGCTGCTGTTTGCCAGGCGTAGTGTTACTGAATTTGACTTTGTGTTACTCTTCTAAGCCAGTTTACTACTGAGTTATTTTTCTTGTTTGCTGCTCATTGCGTTATATTAGTTGTAATATTGCTGCTTGCTTGGCCAATTTGAATATTTTGTCATTGCTGTTTGTGTTAATTGTTTTGCACTGCTGCATTGCCTCGTCCCTTAGTTTAGCATCTGAGCTCAGTAGATTTAAGTTAGCTTAAGAGGGGGTAGACTATATAAGAAACTAACTATGATGAATTGGAAGAAATGCATTGAGAAGATATAAGAAAATGGTTTGGCAAAAAAAAAAAAAAGTTGTGTACAGTGGAGAAAAACTATTTTGAAAGAGGATATGAACAAAAAAGTAGGGTTTAGGGACAACAGGTTTAGGTAGGATTTTCTTGGAAATAAATGATGAGGTAAGATAATGGAGAGTAAATAATGAGGTAAGAAATATGTGAACATACAAATACAGAAAGCATGCTTGGATAGGATTTTTTTTGGTGGAAGCAAATGTTGAACTAAGACGAAAGATCTATGGAATGAAGTTTTGCGTTGGACTGCAGTATCAACTGTTACACTGAAAACAAACCCTGTCCTTTCCTTGTGTTATCCCACTATGTGTTTATGTACCCTTGTTTATTTGTGTTTTTCCTGTCTTTATGTGTTTAGCTGATGAGAGCTATGTTGTAGAATTTTTCTAATACTATGTTATTTACTTTGTAAAGATGTTGAGACATTATTTATTCTGTTTTGTTGCTCATATGTGAAGGTGATGTTTCAAAAGTTATTCTGATCTTTATGTATGTACTTATGTCATTATTTTTATAACACTGATGTATATGTTTATTTCTATTCTTTTGTAAAGCCTGTGTTACTACAAATGTTATCTGTATTGTTATGTTCTTTAATGATGTATTTTGTACCTTTGTTATTGTATTTTTATGTTATAAAATTGTACTTGACACCAGTTCATCAAATTAAGTAACTTGTAAGTTCCATTTCACTGCACACGTTTCTGTTGGTCATAGTATATGGACAATATGTGAGAAGTAGGGACTGTTAGTGTTTGCACATGTGTTAATAATTCAGCAAGGGACTGGATAACAGCATTGCTGGTTCTAAGGACAATTCCAAAAACTTTGTGAGTGCACAAGTGGTGGTTATGGACTTGCTATATTATTTGCAAGACTCTTCCATGGTGATTGTGCACCTGCACAGTCACAACAGATGGCTGCTGGTCATTTCTACAAGGACTACAGTGGGTCTACACCTTTGCTGACTCACCAGAACCATTATTTCTACAAGGACTGCAGTGGGTCTGCACCTCTGGTGGCCCACCAATACCGTAATCTCTACCAGGACTACAGTGGTCTGCTCTGTGATGACCTACCTACCAATATTCTTCAAAACGTCGAATGACTCTGCTGTGGGTTTGCTCTGTTGTGGCCCATTACCTGTCAGCATGTCAAGAGTCAGCATGGTCTTTCCGTTGGAAGGACAACACTACTTCTTCAAGACTGCATGGAAATCCACTATTTCTGTGTGCAATTTCTTTTACTAATGAGACTTTGTGAAAAACAACTGTAATTACTATTATGATGAATGATCAGGACTGTCTTTATGGACTGTGAGAAAGTTTAGCTTTTGACCAACATTGTATCAATAAGTGTGTTCATTTGATATCTTTCTTATTGTAATTATGAAAAATTTTATCAAATCATTATTGGCCACTGCCCAAAACAATTTGTAAAATTTTTTGTGGGGAGCATGGGGGCTATGTAAGTAGGCTGTTTAGGTTTTTTTATTGGTAACGCCACCTCTGCATAAAAATCACTGGCTGTGCTGTGTGAAGTCTGTGGCTAGTTTGCATTGTTGTCTGCCATTGTAGTGTTGGGCAGCGGCAGCTGGATGTGAACAGCGCGTAGCGTTGCGCAGTTGGAGGTGAGCCGCCAGCAGTGGTGGATGTGGAGAGAGAAATGGCGGAGTTTTGATATTTGTAAAAATGGATGTTATGAACTCCTATATATATTATGACTTTTGATGATATTAAGGTAAATACATTGTTTGCTCTCTATTAATATCTTTCATTTGCTAACTATCCCTATTAGTAGTTAGTGCCTTCCGTAGTTTGAATCTTTTATTTAGCTGGCAGTAGTGGCGCTCGCTGTACTGCAGTAGTTCGAGTAACGAAGATTTTTGTGAGGTAAGTGATTTGTGAAAGGTATAAGTTAATGTTAGTCAGGGCCATTCTTTTGTAGGGATTTTTGAAAGTCAGATTGCGTTGCGCTAAAAATATTGTGTGTCAGGTTAAGCACAGTCTTGTATAATTCTTCAAAAAGGGGACGTTTCAGAATGATCAAAGTTAATGGCATCTGCCAGTTCGCGAGTACGCTGACATAGATCATTGTGGATTAAGGCGTTTGAACGATCTTCTTCAAACACCGAAGGTCTTCCTGAGTGTGAAGAGTCACTAATGTCAAATCGAGACTCGTTAAAACGAGAAAACCATTTTCTTGCAGTGCAGCCGGCCGAAGTGGCCGAGCGGTTCTAGGCTCTACAGTGTGGGACCGCGCGACCGCTACGGTCGCAGGTTCGAATCCTACCTCGGGCATGGATGTGTGTGATGTCCTTAGGTTAGTTAGGTCTAATTAGTTCTAAGTTCTAGGGGACTGATGACCACAGCAGTTAAGTCCCATAGTGCTCAGAGCCATTTTTTCTTGCCGTGCTCTGTCCAATGGCATTATCCCCACACACGGCACAAATGTTTCTGGCTGCCTCCGCTGCTATCTCCCCTCTACTGAAAAACAGAAGAATATGTCGGAAATGTTCCGATTTCTCCACTTGGCACTCCATTTTATAGCGTCGACAGCTCCGCTCACTACCTCCAAATGACAATATGTAAACTACAAATAAAAAATGACAACCGATAAATAAACCCATATCAATCGGAATACCATGATGTAAAACAAACACGATACGAACTTACGCACCACCCTAACACTTATGATCGAAAATTGGATGCCGACGACGTCGGCAATCGGGATCTTAGCCTCCTCCTTTAACAGGCCCTCGACATCGAAAGTGCTTTTGGCCTGCCAAAGTCTTTTCGAAAAGCGAATTTCGGTGTTGATTTTCTGTGTCGATTCACCATGATCTCATGACGCAACGGTGTCGCGTTAGTGTCAGACGAAGGAAGTAAACAAAGTGAGCCTGATCACGCTGCGGGCTGGGACACACAGCACGCCCGCTCCGCTCGGCAGCTAAGGCCAGACTGTCTAGACTCTAGACGACGGGTGCACGTACGCCGCAGCAACGTCTTCAAACGGAAACTGTTTGATTGCCCCTTATACAATAATGTGTTCCCTGATATTTGCATTATCGTGTTATTAATTTGCATTTCGATTGATAGACTTTCATAGCACTGTTTTCTAGCATTCTTCCTATGTTATGATTAGGCATATTTGCCCTTAAGAGCCAGCCGCTGTGGCCAAGCGGTTCTAGACGCTTCAGTCCGGAACCGCGCTGCTGCTACGGTCGCAGGTTCGAATCCCGCCTCGGGGATGGATGTGTGTGATGCCCTTGGGTTAGTTAGGTTTAAGTAGTACTAAGTCTAGGGGACTGGTGACCTCAGATGTTAAGTCTCATAGCGCATAAAGCCACTTGAACAGTTTTTACCCTTAAGACAGTGTTTAACTTGAATGTTTCATAAATATTTAATTTTTTGATGTTGCCTTCTTCTTTTTCTCTTCCCAAGATGTCTTAATTCTTCGCTGTGTTCTTGTTTTATTTGCTCTCTCCGCCTTTTCCTTGTTTTATTCCCTTCTTTTACTTCAAATGATGTTGTTGTTGCTGTAGTGGTCTTCAGCCCAGAGACTGGTTTGATGCAGCTCTCCATGTTACTTTGTCATGTGCAAGCTGCTTCATCTCCAAGTAACTACTACAACCTTCATCCTTCTGAATTTGTTTGGTGTATTCATCTCTTGGTCTCCACGCTGCTCTCCAATACTAAATTGGTGATCCCTTGATGCCTCAGAACATGTACTACCAACCGATACCTTCTTCTACTGAAGTCGTGCCACAAATTCCTATTCTCTCCAATTCTACTAAGTACCTCCTCATTAGCTACGTGATCTACCCATCTAATCTTCAACATTCCTCTGTAGCACCACATTTCAAAAGCTTCTATTCTCTTCTTGTATAAACTATTTTCTTCCATACATGGCTACACTCCGTACAAATACTTTCAGAAAAGACTCCCTGACAAATCTATACTCGATGTTAACAAATTTCTCTTTTTCAGAAACGCTTTCCTTGCCATTGCCAGTCTACATTTTGTATCCTCTCTGCTTCGACCATCATCAGTTATTTTGCTCGCAAATAACAAAACCCATCTACTACTTTCAGCGTCTCCTAAACTAATTCCCTCAGCATCGCCTGATTTAATGCGACTACATTCCATTACCCTCGTCTTGCTTTTGTTGATGTTCATCTTGTATCCTCCTTTCAAGACACTGTCCATTCCGTTCAACTGCTCTTCCAGTTCCTTTCCTGTCTCTGACAGAATTACAATGTCGCCGACAAACCTCAAAGTTTTTATTTCTTCTCCACGGATTTTAATTCCTACTCCAAATTTTTCTTTTGTTTCGTTTATTGCTTGCTCAATATACAGCTTAAATAACATCCGTGATAGGTTACAACCCTTCCATTAAAAGCGCTACATGTCCTTTACGCTTCTCTCGGGAACATCCTTTGTTAGTTTCGGTTGTGTATAGTATTTGCCGGCCAATAGTCCAGTAGTCAAAACCCCTGTAGCGAATGGTATATTTGCAAAGAAGCGCCGCGTCGTATTACGCAGACGCTATATAGTGGCAGTTCTAGGTTGGGAGTGTTTTGAACTACGGTTGCGTACGATACCGGCAGAGGTTGGGCCTGAACTACCACCGCCAACCGTAGCAGGCACTACGAAATGCTTTATGTACTCCTGTTTACTTTGTGTTGTCGATTGCTGTTTCTTTTTCTTATTTTTAAATGAGTGAAGAGACTAATCCTGGTGCATAAAGGGTTCGAATGTGACTCTCACCATATCAAAAGGAATCAGCGATCCTTATCACCGTTATGTCAGTTCTGCTTTCGTGGATGCGCAGAACGCGGACGTAGGCAGGCAGCACTTCGTGAGGGATGTGGGGCTTATTCCTCCCGAACCGCTCCTCTCCCCTCGGGCTGTCTAAGTTCTCGTTTGTTCACGGTCGCGGCCAACTGCCATGATACACAGTCAGCATAATAGTGGATGATGTGGTGCAAACACACATGTTTAACCATACTCCTTTAAAACGTCTTGCAGAACGCAGATGCAGTCGTAGATGTATATTTAGATGTAGATCCAAGGGTATGCAACAGACCGCATTCATAAGGTTCGAAACACTGACCAGCCTTTATTCTTCGATTTCCCGTGGTTGCCCTAATTCGCTAACAGCAACTGCTGGGATGTAAAGAACTCGACAGATTCCTTCCCCCAGTCGTGGTCCGTTCCACATTTGTAACCGGCTTCTGACGAACTCATCGTCCACGGAAGTCAAATCGTAACGTTTCATTTCAATATTTGTTTCAGAAATTAGAGTTGGGCGCGTTAGCTATTCCGTAATTATTTACTCAGAGACATTTTACTGTAGCTGTGCTGTGAGAGAATGAGTAGACTGGAGTAGAACTGGCGCAGAAAGCTTCCGGTGCCTCAAGAGAGGGTGCGGCGCTGACAAAGGCCAGCCAGCCAGCTAGTGGCGGTGTGTGTGAGGAGGAATGACAGCTCATGTCGCAGCACCAGCGCTCGTTCATCTCGCTGAAAACCGCTACTGCAGCTGCGTCTGCGGGAGACTGCCCAGCAAATTACCCGAGGAAGAATACCCAGTGTACCGTACTAACTCCACCCACGCAGGAACGTCGGCTGCTGTACAGAAAAGAGCGCTACATCTTAGCACATAACTCTGCAGATTTCATTTCTTCTTTCACTCTCGTCTCTTTTTTTTTTTTTTTTTTTTAACTAGTGAATTTGTAACCAACGTAGCGTTGAGCGTGAAGGAGTCTGAATATACACTGAGGTGAAAAGTCACGATTAGTGATATGCACATATACAGATGGTGGTAGCAACGTGTATTCCTACATCTACACAATTCTCACTTAAGTGCCCGGTAGAGGGTTCATCGAACCATTTTCGTACTATTTCTCTACCATTCCACTCTCGAATGGCGCGTGGGAAAAAGGAGCTCCTAAATCTATCCGTTCGAGCTCGGATTTCTCTTATAAGGCAGTCCATTGGCGACGCTGTTGTTTGTACTCGAATTATTCATGTGAAAAGGTTTTCGACGTGTTTATTGCTGCCCAACGGGAGTGAACAGACTTTGGACGCGAAATGGTTACCAGAGTAAGAGGGATGGGACATTCCATTTCGTAAATCGTTAGGCAGCTCAATAATCGGACATCCGCAGTGTCAAGTGTGTTCAGAGAACACCAAATTTCAGACATTACCTTTCACTACGGACAACAGTCCACGGACTTCACTTAACAACCGAGAGCAGCGGCGTTCGCGTAGAGTTATCAGCGCTAACAGTTAAGCAACAATGCGTGAAATAACTGCAGAAATCAATGTGGGACGTACGACAAACGTACCCGATAGAACAGTGCGGCGAAATTTTGCGTTAATGGGCCATCGCAGCAGACAATCGACACAAGTGCCTTTTCTAACAGCATGGCATCGCTTGCAGCGGCTGTCCTGCCCTCAGGACCGTATAAATTGGACCCTAGACGATTGGAAAACCGTGGCCTGGTCAGATGATTCCCGATCTCAGTTGGTAAGAGCTGACGGTAGGCTTCAAGTATAGTGCAGACCCCATGAAGCCATGGACCCAAGTTGTCAACAGGGCACTGTACAAAATGATGGTGGCTCCATAATGGTATGGACTAGGTCCTATGTTCCAAATGAACCTATCATTGACTGGAAATGATTATGTTTGACTACTTAGAGATCACTTGCCATTCATGGGCTTCAAGTTCCCAAACAACGATGAAATTTTTATGGATGGCAGTGCGCCACACCTGTTCGCGATCGGTTTGAAGAATATTCTGGAAAATTTGAGAAAATGATTTGCCTTCCAAATCGCCCAACATGAATTCCATCGAACGTTTATGGGACATAATCGTGAGGTCAGTTCGTGCACGAAATTCTGCCCCAGCAACACTTACGCTGTTATGGACGACTATACAGGTAGCATGGCTCAATATTTCTGCAGGGGACTTCGAACGAATTGTTGAGTCCGTGCCGTGTCGAGTTGCTGCAAAATGAGGCCCGACACGATATTAGGAGGTGTCCAATGACTTTTGTCACATCAGTGTAAGTTTCAGCTTAAAGGTGTGATTCATATTACACAAACAACGAAGTTTTACGCCCATGTTATATCTTTATTTGGCGTTACCAAGTTACCTGTTCCTCCAAATCCGGTGTTATGAACAGACGTCAATTCTTCGTCTAGCGCAAAATTAATGTGTAGTGATTTAGGGACCTCTCCACACACTGAAAGAAAAAAGTATGCTTCACTGTGTTTTTTTACCACTTTACTCTTTTTCCAGCTGCATATTGAGTGTTATACGTGTCGTTTACGTTGCTTTAGTTGTCGATCAAACAAATGATGATTATTACATTTTTGTGATATTTTCAGTTGCAGTACAAATATTTTTAGTTGTAATACAAATATGTGTCAGTGCTTACAGCTGATCCCAACGATATTTCTTTGCGCACAACGGCGGGAAATAATTTCGACATAAATAATGAAGTACAGGGTGACCCAAAAGTCATTTAACATTTGATAATTCAATACATCACGGAATAATGCAGACAGAGGGGTAAAAATTGATATAAATGCTTGAAACGACGAGTGGTTTAGCCGAAACAAAAAAAGGTGTTCAAATGATCAAGGTATGGCGCTTCATAGGACAAAAACAAAATTAGCATAATAATTGATTGTTAGGAAAGGCTATGCTCCGTCTAACAGGTGCTCAACATGTCGGCCGTCATTCATCAACAATACCTGTACTCGAGGGACAATATTGTGTACAGCACTGTACGGTGTATCAGTAGGCAGGGTGGGAAATTGCCGTCGGTTTTTGTCCTTTAGCATTCCTAATGAGGTCGGACGATCGTGGTGGACTTGCGACTTCAGACAACCCCACAACTAATATCACATAGATGAGGCCTAGGGGACCTGGAAGGCCAGTTATGATGGAAGTGACGGCTCAGCATGCGATCCTCACCAAACGATGTGCGCAAGAGGTCTTTCACACCTGCAGCAAAATGGTGTGAAGCGCTGTCCTGCTAAAGTCATACCTTCCAGTAGGTGTTTATCGGCCAGGGACGATGTGCTTCTGTAACATATCGACGTACCTCGTACTCGTCAAGCAGACCGTTTGAAAAGCAGCACCCCATTATCCAGCGCCAACTGTTGGCCGGATTTTGCACTAGTTTTTGGCTTCTATAAAACTCCATGCTACTTCAGGAATGTGTGTCTAGTTGCTATAGGACTGCTGGTTGGCTGTAGTATGCTGGTTCTTTATATATTTTTAGTTTATATTGAACCTGCGTGACCATCTCCCCGTGTTACCTTAGAGAATTGTACCCGACTTTGCGTCCTGGCTGCTAATATACCAGGCCCATAAGAAAAGGTGTCTATGTTGTGACCCTTATTTGATTAATTTGATAAACAAATTAATTATTTTTGAAATATGCGCAACGGAAACTGGTGCGAGTTTCTCTAAGATAACACGTTCTTGGGTGGTTGAGCTCAAAGCCGTCCTATAGCAGCTGGTAGCCTATCTAAATTCACATTTCAGAATATTTCTGTATTTCATTAACTTTAGAAAATCGGACTGAATAAGATACATCCTACCCATTTCATGTGTCAGGTGACTGGGGGACTATTTGCTAACTGAAATGCTTACTCTCATTTAATAGATTTATTTTCTACTTTGATGAAAACTTAAGAAGTCGACACATCACAATTTTTCTTTAGTTACAAAACTTCAGCGTTACCTCTCATGGGTAGGACAATGACAAAACGAAAACGCTACATGAATAATTTTATATATGACACATAATTTCATAATAACACAAAAAATATATGACACATAATTTCATAATAACACAAAAAATACATAAGTGGGCCACACCGTCTTTAGCGAGAAAATCGTCATTCATTCTTGAAGACTCACTTATCGCCATGCATGAATTACACCACTATAAATTTAAGGTAGGCCACTGCTGAAGGTAGATAACCTCTATCAGAGAAAAGATTCTGGGCAAAAATGATGTAATATTGGCGCCAAAATGAAGTGCGAACTGAACTCACAAAGAAAGTACCAAAAATAATTAAATTTCGCGACAGAAATTTCTCGATCTACCATCCGATAGGCAATCTGCACTCATTGAGCTAAAAGTGAAGCTTATAACTCGGGAAATAGCTACATGAACTGATGGTTCGTGTTGCATGCTCACTACCACAAAGCAAAATTTCACACACACATTTCAGAGAAAACTATTGCAAATAAATTAAAACCGTAACCTGTACCGATGAAGGTATGTTGAATGCGTGCTATGAGCATACCCTGTCGTGAATTTTTAGCCATATTACCTCATTTCTATCTCAACAAATCTGCGAATTGCTGTGCTCCCGCGTCCGGTCCGTCTCATGGCTGGCCCCACTGTGCTCTCTACGCGCCAAAATCCGACCAACGTTCCTATTCAGACGCGGTGGTGGGGAGACTCACCTCAGCCCCGCACAAACTTTGTAACCTACCCTGGTGCCTGTTTTCATCTTTGCTTGCTGCTTTGGCCTACCTGCCGTTATTCTTGTAATGTTGGCAATGACTGCTATTCCCTTAAACTGTTCCCTCTGGTCCATTCTCCCGCTACATTTGACTTCCATTCATACCCATGCACACTCATAGAGGATCGAACAAGGAGCTACATATAAACGGCGTGTGACCTCTTTGTGAAATGATGAAAAATAAACAAATGCGTCAAATATTCCTTTCACCCAGCGAAGTATTGAAGCTGCTAGCAATCAAAGAAAACTTATATCTCGATATATAAAACATAATTACTTCCTACTGTAACCTGAGGCAAAACGAAAGTAACGCCTCATAGTTTTACCTCCCTACTTACATTATTCTCCGAATTAGTACATTTTCAAATATTAACTGACTTCTGGGTCATCCTGTATCTAATTTCTCCCAGAGCCTCAACAATTTTTACGATGAACACGCTCCTCTAAAAGCAGTAAGAGCAAGGATAAAACACGCACCACGGCTGACAGACCTTCTGAGATACCTTATCAGCACACAGGACATACAAACAGCACCTGCCTCTGATCACTGTCTCACCTACAAGCAACTACTCAACCAAGATAATCAATACGGTGTTGTCTGAAGAGTGAGGGAAGGTTGGTACCTCGTGACGAAATCACAAGTGAATATAGCCTCTGCCAGACGCAGCGACGAATGAGCGAAGTCGGTGTAGACACGCCCAGAAGAATTTCCATGCACCACCGCATCAATATGCTTACATATGAGTGCAGTGCCGCTCAGTCCAGAGACCAACCACCGCCGAAATGGCAGCATCGCCTTTCAACCGGGCCAGTAGTGCTATAGTTGCAATAGAGTGAACCCCACAAAGGTTTATAGTCAATTGTACTTTGTGAGAAGAGACTAGTATCCTCTTCTGAATGAAGCGATACGATAATGTTCAGTGACAGTGATAAATACTTATGACAGTCCTGTGGACATGGATTGTTACAAATTGCGTCTTGTTTTTGTTATAATAAAATGTTCTAATATTTTATGTATTGTAGTATCATCTCGGGCTCCTCCAGGAGCACAGCTAAGAACCCACCACTGTGCCGACGAGTATTATTTCGTCTGGTACAACAGTCAGTCTGTGAGAATTGCAAACTTCAGGTGTCCCCACTCTTGAGGACTTCCACACATCCTTCGTCCTATGGAAAAATCTGCGAGATCTAGGAATAGGCTAGTCTATACCTGCAGCTGAACTCCTAGTTTTAATTGAGGACCGAAATGACTTACATCTATGCTTGAAGGACATATAAGGGCGCAGACCGTCGACTCCCGTAAAATATTAGTGTTTGGTACAAACGAAAAAAATTTCTGCGGCCTATAAACCCTAACATGATCAAGAAGTCCGTTGCGGGTATGCATTCGGTAGTTGCAGTCCACGATAACATGCTGGAAGCAAGGACTCATAAAACTATTAATAATCTTTTAGGTGAACACCAGTCAGGTTTTCGGAAAAATCGCAGCACGAACACCGCTTTATAAAAGTGACAGACGAACTGAAACGCGGTACGGACAAACAACAGGAGACTATATCATACTTTTAGATTTCAGCAAAGCTTTCGACACTGTTGACTTTCATATTCTACTTGCTAAACTCATAAGTCAAAATTTTTCTTCAAATGCCGTACAATGGATCTACTCCTACCTTACATCTCACCAGCAGTGTGTAATGATTGGAACTAAAAGGTGACAATGGACGGATATAGTATCAGAGGTCCAAAAAGATCCGTATTGGACCCATTACATTTCTCATTATTTATTAATGATGTTTCAAGTATTGTCTCCCGCTGAAAATATCACCTATACGTTGATGACTTTCAGTTACATCTAAGTGCAAGTCCAAGAAACTTGTGCACAGCCATCCAGCATGTAAATGTAGATTTACTTGCCTTTTATGTGTGGACGCTGGACATGGATTTGAAACTTTACCAGTCAAAAACGTTAGTATTTTAGTCACTCACAAAAGAATTATTACCACGAAATTCAGAGAATCTCTTCCACCGTTAATCCTGAAGGGAAAGAAATAACATTTCTCTCTTCTGAAAGGAACTTGGGGCTATTTCTGGACCATCACTTAGGCTGGACTGAATACACAACGGCAGCTTGTAAGATGACGTCGGCGTTAGTTCTTTCATTACAGAAATATAAAAAAATATTTCCATTTGAGCTTAAAGATAAGCTCTTAGTCACTAATACTCTCCATACTTGACCATGGTGATGCTATTCTCCAAGGACTTTAGCACGAAAGCTCACGCAGGCTACAACTGGCGACGAATGCTTGTGTGCGATACGTTTGTGATGTTCGCTATTGCGACCATATCACTACTGCTTACGAGCGATTTCCTCGGCTACTTGTCAATATGCGAAGAGACTCTCATACTCCATGTTGCCCTATCGTCTTCTCAGTCATTGCATTCCCTCTTATTTATCTTCAACTCTTACTCTGCTATCTGAACAGCGTAGCAAAAATACTCGTTCTCACCAAAGTAAAATCCTCTCTGTGCCATCACGTAACACTGCCATGTTCTCTGAATCATTTTCTGTGTCAGGAACCTAACTTTGGAATAACCTTCCTCAAATATTGGAGAAATTTATTTCCTTACAAACTTAAAAAAAAGATAGTTAATGGCTACCATCTATTACAATAGCCATTTCTCCCAAATACTAGTCTATAGCTCACTCTCGTCAGTCCCTCCTCCCCCACAACTTTTCCTCCCCCATGTTAAATTCTATTCTTTCCTAACAGGCACTGCCACTGTCATTTCAATCTTCTCTTCCTTTACTCCTTTCGCTTCCATAATACTAAAAACGTATTGATATGTGCTAAACGAATCTGTCTCATACTTAGTGCCATTTAATATTATTATCATTAGTACTGTTAGTGTCTATTATTATTTTTATTAATATTATTATTAGTGTTAATTATTATTATCTATATTAGTGTCAATTATCATTATTCTTATTACTATTATTATTCCTGTGAATGTTTTTGTCATATCTTTGGTGTGTGTTGTTCCTGGTAGTATAGAAGAGAGAGCCTTAAGGCTCTAATCTGATCAGGCTGAATAAGTAATAAATTAATAAATACCGGCTTCTCCCTGCGTGAGGCTGATCTCGACACTCATTTCAAACCTAACTGTTCGTCATGTTTTTTTAAGCCTTTTGCAGTCATCACTTGAGAAATCTTGGGTTTCACATCACGTACGCACGTCTTTTGAGGGTACTTTCTTCTTGTTTCCATACATTCTCGTTCTAACGGTCACGAAATTTACGTGGATGAGGAGGAGAACGGCGTCACGAAGCCACCAGAAGCTGGTGTGAGGAATGTTTGTCTACCGACAAAGAGTTTCGGTAAAACGACCGTCTTCAAGTGACTCGTGTGACTGTCAGTGACACCGTTCCTTATGTATGCTGAAGCTTTGCAGGACTGGTTACAGAAAATGTCTTGCGGATACGAGAGGCGACCGCAGTACGCACATTAGCTGTCGGTATTCTTCTCCTAACGAGAAATGCAGAGGGTAGAAACCCTTCCGCCGTCTTTTTAACTGCTCAACTCATTCTTTATCTCACTCTTGATAGCGAATGTAAATGCCAGTTCTCTCAGGTTCGTGCAGGGTTTCACAGCATTCAGAATTCACATACATTATATTCTTCTAGCTTGAACTTGTAGTGGGGACCCCACCTGGACAAATGTTGCGATCAGCAGAGAGCAAAAATAGTGTTTTAGAGAAATTTTCTAATTAGAAGTCTAGTAATCTAGTAGTTTATTGATTAATTTTTTCTTTATTGTTATTTCATCACCCTCGCCCCACATGGGCAGGGGATGGGCCGTCAGCGGTATATTTCTCCGCTCTTCAGCCGGGAGAATTAAAAAAAATACAACAAGAAATACAAACAAAATTTGGAGCTGTTTTCTCTTTTAAATTAAAAATCAAAGGCGGACAGTTAGAAACAACGGAAATATATACATTTAATAAAAACTCGCAGGGAGGTGAAATTCTTTGGATAAAAACACTGAAGCACTGCACTTACACGCAAATGTTGAAGGACCTGCGCTATGCCCGGATAAGAATAAAGTGATTGGCGTTTAGCTGCTCGCAGGGCTGCTAACACAGCAACAGCCAATCAATGAATGCGCTTGGCCGCGCCTCCTGTTCCGTTCACCGTTGTCAAATCTCTGTGCTACTGTAAGGAAGCGGCTACTGTAGCCAATTGTAGACAACGATCGCATCCAGTGGTGCTTCGTTTCGTTGTATGGTTTGTTTCTCTGTGCAGTGAGTTTATTTTGCGCTACAGAATGTCTGAAGCTTGTAGTGGAAGTGAGCAAAGAAGTTTGGCTGCTAAACGGCAAGTTCGGCCATCTGCTCATGTTTTACGTGGTCAGACACGTAAGTTTGTGCGCTCGGTGCGAGAATATTTCGAGAAGCAGAAAGGAAATGGTGCAGCTCTGTTCCCTCTAACGAAGGTAGTCGAAAGAGCTGCAGACGCACCAAAGACACACAAAAATACTGTCGTCAAAATTTGTAAGGGGAAATACTGTGCAGAAGGGAAGAGCCTGGTTCAACCAAACTGTGGACGCCCATAAAGAAGAGGACAGGACCACGTGTAAGAAACTTGGACTCTTTTCAACAAGATGCTGCTCGTCGCCACATATGTCTTAGATATTACTAAAGTAAAGCTATCAAAAAACTGTGAGTTACGCTTCGCGAGGCAGAGTTATTAAGTGACATCAAAACGTCTTCGTTAATGGTTGTCAGACCCCTCAGTTTTCGGTACACGAAAATTAATGGACGGAAAATTACAATGGAGGGAGGCGACATCGTAGCGTGGCGTCGTCGAATTTTAAGAACTATCGTTAAAGTGCCCTATGAAGACATTGTGTGGCTCGACGATACCTAGATAAACGCCAGTTATTCTTTCAGGAACGACTGGACAGGTGATAGCATATGCGGAAGTTCTGCTGTTCCGGTGGGAAAGGGCGCAAGAATTACTACCTTGCATGCTGGAACTTCATCTGGTTTCGTATCTGTCTCCCCATTAACAAATCGAAGAAAACAAACGACTACCGCGAGGGGATGAATCACGATAGTTTTCTGAAGTGGTTCAAGGTGCAACCACTGGAAAATATAAATCGGCCGTCTGTCATCACAATGGATAATGCCCCATACCATCCAGTTACTAAAGCTATAGCTCCAACGATGGCAACGAAAAATACGAAATTGTTGAATGGTTGAAACGACACGTGAAAATTCGAGACGATTTATGTATGGCGGAAATCGTGGAAATAGATAAGAAAAATAAGACACAATTCCAACAGTACGTTGTGGACGAGGTAGCTAAAGAACATAGCCACAGGGTTCTTAGGCTTCCACCATACCACTGCCACTTTACCGCCATCGAAATGATCTGGGCACAAGTTAAAAATTATGTGGCAACAAATAACAAATGCTTCACAGTGGCAGAAACTAAAAGACTGTTAGAGGAAGCAGTCGTACAAATAACGCCAGAGAAGTGGAGAAATGTTGTACACCATACAGAAACGGTTGTTAAGAAGCGTGGAAAAATGAAGTGAGTATCGAGAGTAATATCGAAAATATAATTACATCCTTGGTCAATTCCAGTGGCTCATCCACAGACTAGTGTTCAGATAACGACAGTGTCGAGGAAGAAAGTAATTCTGAACTGAGTGGCATTTACCCTTTACCTTAATTCGTCTTTGTTTTGTGCTTGTATTTTGCATTTTTGACTGAATGGTGTGTACAGCAGTGGCACAATAAATCTCATCTCATTATTAAGGAATACTCCTCTGCATAAGTATGAAACTCTGCGTACACACTACAGTGATTAATAAATACGCATACAGTTTACATTATTTTAAGATTGTCGATTATTGTATTTACATGGACGATTCAGGTCCATTTTAACACCCCTTACATGTCGAATACGACAACCGAACGTGATTCATTTTGATTATTCTAACAACAGTGCTTTTCCTGCTGTTTTTGTTGAGATATACAGGTTGTTACAAAAAGGTATGGCCAAACTTTCAGGAAACATTCCTCACACACAAATAAATAAAAGATGTTATGTGGACATGTGTCCGGAAACGCTTAATTTCCATGTTAGAGCTCATTTTAGTTTCGTCAGTATGTACTGTACTTCCTCGATTCACCGCCAGTTGCCCCAATTAAAGGAAGGTAATGTTGACTTCGGTGCTTGTGTTGACATGCGACTCATTGCTCTACAGTACTAGCATCAAGCACATCAGTACGTAGCATCAACAGGTTAGTGTTAATCACGAACGTGGTTTTGCAGTCAGTGCAATGTTTACAAATGCGGAGTTGGAAGACGCCCATTTGATGTATGGATTACCACGGGGCAATAGCCGTGGCGCGGTACGTTTGTATCGAGACAGATTTCCAGAACGAAGGTGTCCCGACGGGAAGACGTTCGAAGCAACTGATCGGCGTCTTAGGGAGCACGGAACATTCCAGCCTATGACTCGCGACGGGGGAAGACCTAGAACGACGAGGACACCTGCAATGGACGAGGCAATTGTTCGTGCAGTTGACGATAACCCTAATGTGAGCGTCAGAGAAGTTGCTGCTGTACAAGGTAACGTTGACCACGTCACTGTATGGAGAGTGCTACGGGAGAACCAGTTGTTTCCGTACCATGTACAGCGTGTGCAGGCACTATCAGCAGCTGATTGGCCTCCACGGGTACACTTCTGCGAATGGTTCATCCAACAATGTGACAATCCTCATTTCAGTGCAAATGTTCTCTTTACGGAGGAGGCTTCATTCCAACGTGATCAAATTGTAAATTTTCACAATCAACATGTGTGGGCTGACAAGAATCCGCACGCAATTGTGCAATCACGTCATCAACACAGATTTTCTGTGAAAGTTTGGGCAGGCATTGTTGGTGATGTCTTGATTGGGCCCCATGTTCTTCCACCTACACTCAATGGAGCACGTTATCATGATTTCATACGGGATACTCTACCTGTGCTGCTAGAACATGTGCCTTTACAAGTATGACACAACATGTGGTTCATGCACGATGGAGCTCCTGCACATTTCAGGGCCGGCCGAAGTGGCCGTGCGGTTAAAGGCGCTGCAGTCTGGAACCGCAAGACCGCTACGGTCGCAGGTTCGAATCCTGCCTCGGGCATGGATGTTTGTGATGTCCTTAGGTTAGTTAGGTTTAACTAGTTCTAAGTTCTAGGGGACTAATGACCTCAGCAGTTGAGTCCCATAGTGCTCAGAGCCATTTGAACCATTTTTGCACATTTCAGTCGAAGTGTTCGTACGCTTCTCAACAACAGATTCGGTGACCGATCGATTGGTAGAGGCGGACCAATTCCATGGCCTCCACGCTCTCCTGACCTCAACCCTCTTGACTTTCATTTATGGGGGCATTTGAAAGCTCTTGTCTACCCTAAATGTAGAGACTGTTCGTGCTCGTATTGTGGACGGCTGTGATACAATACGCCATTCTCCAGGGCTGCATCAGCGCATCAGGGATTCCATGCGACGGAGGGTGGATGGATGTATCCTCGCTAACGGAGGACATTTTGAACATTTCCTGTAACAAAATGTTTGAAGTCACGCTGGTACGTTCTGTTGCCGTGTGTTTCCATTCCATGATTAATGTGATTTGAAGAGAAGTAATAAAATGAGCTCTAACATCGAAAGTAAGCGTTTCCGGACACATGTCCACATAACATATTTTCTTTCTTTGTGTGTGAGGAATGTTTCCTGAAAGTTTGGCCGTAACCTTTTGTAACACCCTGTATAAATAATAGGAACACAGCATCATTTTATACGCAGGAGAGCGTTTGTTAAGCCACAAGGATACAACGATCCTGTAAAGTGAACTCAATACCGCACATTAACAGGCGGCGTTTTTAGTAAGGAACAGCACAGCCTTTGCTGCTGCAGCCATAATGCGCGTGAACTCAGCGGCAAATCGACAACACTGCGCCCTTCCACGCTCAACCGTGCTTCTCTGTCAATCACTTTGTTATTCGTACCTAGCTATAGGGTGAGAGGTATTGCTGGAGGAGAGAGGGTACTTCACGCTATTGAGGGGTGTGGATGGAAAGATAGGAGACTGTTAGATGGGACAAATATGGAGATGAAGTGGATAGTGGGAAAGACGGAAGCTGGGGAGTATTACAGCACGTGGGCACGGCAGTGATTGCAAGAGGAAAGGGATGGGAATGGGTGTAGAGGGAAAGGAGAGAGGAGCCCTGATATGGAGTGGGATGGACGTCAAGGGTTAAACTTGGCAGGAGGGATATATATCGGGACAGGTCACATTGTCTGGGAGAAGGTTTGGTTGAAGTTGCGGTGGGATAGGATACAGAGCGTGTGGAGTTGTAGGAATGGAGGGATGTGTTTATGAAGACCAGATTTGGTGAAAGGAGGGGAGACAATGGGGTCATTGGAAACTAGGTTGCGACAATATAAGAGATACATGAGTGTTTGATGTAGGTGAGGAGCGATGGGGATTTGATGAGATGGTAGAGGATCCAGGTGAGGAAGGTAAACTGATGCAAAAAGCGTGTCGGAGTGCATGGCGTTTGAGGATTTGAAGGGACTTATAGAATTTTGGTGAGGCGGAGATCTGTACAACACTTGCATAGCAGAAGATGAGTCATATCAAGGTTTTGTATATGTGGAGAATAATGCAGGGGTGTAATGCCCGAGTTTGGGATGTTAGTAGTTCTAGTAGTTTTAGTCTATTGTGGGCTTTCTGTTGGATTGTTAGTAAGAGAGGTTTCCACATTAGCTGCCAGTCAAGGGTTAATTGAAGATATTTAGGTGGAAGGTGAGTGTGGTTCGTCCTATATCTGGTGGGGTTGATCTTGAGGAGCCAGTAGTTACACCAGGAGGTGCATTGATAGAGGTGAATTTGTATGGATCGTTGGAGTGTAGGGTAGAAGATGAGAAAATCAGTGTTACCAGCATAGTGTAGGAGGTGGATTGATAAAGGGATGAAAGGTACAGAAAGTGGTATTGTTAATAGTGACAAAGGGTGGGCGAATAGATAGGGATGATGCAATAAGGCGGGCATAGTTAACTGAAAGTGTGTATGTGTGGAGTTTGAAAGGAGATTGTTATGCCATACGTGGTCGTAGGCTTTTTCAAGGTCGAGGGAGACAAAAATAGCGGATTTGCGGGGGTTGTTGTTGGGATAGGAACTGGTCTTCAGAGGAGAAATTGGGGCAGATGCCACACTGGTTAATGAGAAGAAGGTGGTGTTCTTTCAAGTGTTAATGAATGCGTCGGGAGAGGATGGATTGTAAGATCTTTTAGTGATTAATTATCTGAAATTTTAATTTATATTTATGATTTAACGAAATGATGAGATCAAAAGTCCGCAGCTCGTGGTCGTGCGGTAGCGTTCTCGCTTCCCACGCCCGGGTTCCCGGGTTCGATTCCCGGTGGGGTCAGGGATTTTCTCCGCCTCGTGATGACTGGGTGTTGTGTGATGCGCTTAGGTTAGTTAGGTTTCAGTAGTTCTAAGTTCTAGGGGACTGATGACCATAGATGTTAAGTCCCATAGTGCTCAGAGCCATTTGAACCATTTATCAAAAAACGAAAAGCATTATCGCTCGGCAATCCCGATCATAAATTCCCCTTGCTGTTATTGCAATTAGTTCGTATTTTATGGAGCTCCATAACCGACACAATATTAAAAACACCTTATTGACGATATAACCTAACTCAGCTATTAGCCCACAGTCTTGCTGGAGGCTCCTCGCTTGGCGCCTAGGTAGCTCGCAACACGACAGGCGACTCACCTTGCTGAACAAACAGCTGTGGACTTAAGAGACGGGCCCCACTGACAAGAGACACCTTTGACCTCGAACCCTCGGAACCGCACGAAACCATGCTTAGACTAACAGTCGATCATAAGAACAACAGTGGTCTGTGTCATTTCCATGCAAAACTCCACACTTGTCTTCTAGCACAATCATGAGGTGGCAAGTTGGAGCTGCACAAAGAACTGCTCGAGCTGCAGGAATGGTATAGCTGTGGTATGAATGTGTCTCTTGGAGTGTTCGCGCTCTGGTTACTATGTATACAGTGATATCATGAAGAGAATTATTCTCACGAATATAGTCCAGATCTTAGGGACAAATTTGCAAAGTGCTGAATATGGAAATGAAAGTGGGGTCGAGGATAGAGAGTTCGCAGATATATTTTATAATACAATAATTTAGAAGTATAATGTGTGAGACACAGGACCTGCAGGTTTTTCTATTGCACTCAACCACGAACGGCACCCGTGCAATGCCCTCAATACGTTGCAAGTGCCATATATGATAAGAACAATGTTCTATGTGTTTGTGAGGGTATTATGTTAGAACTGAGTAAATTCGAACGTGAGAAAACTGTAGGTGCTCGTATGGTGAATGCTTCTGTAGTCGAGGGAGCCCATGTGTTTGGTGTTCTACAGGCGCAACATCGAAGATTTATACCAAGTGAGGTGGCGCAGTAGTTAGCACACTGGACTCGTATTCGGGAGGATGAGGTTCAAAGCTGTGCCCGGGCATCCAGATTTAGGGTTTCCATTATTTCACTAAAATGCCAGTATCGTTCCTCTGAAAGGGCATGGCCAATTTCCTTATTCATCCTTGTCACAATCCGAGCTAGTACTCTGTCTCTAATACGAGGGTTATTCGGAAAGTAAGGAACGATCGGTCGAGAAATGGAAATTACAGTGAAAATCTCATGGAGCTTTGCACAGATGCGTTGAGCACTGTGTCCAGTACATCCATCGATCACACCATGTCGCTCTTTTCAGTTATGAGCTCATAGTGAGAATGTAAAGATGGCTAGAAGTTAGCGTCTCGCGCCAAGTATGAGGGCCTGGCGAAAGATTTCGCCTGAAGCTACGCAACCCACATGACATAACTGTCATGCGGTTCGTTCTACACGACAATTCTCGGCTGCACTCTGTAGGGGCAATGAAGATGCTCCTGCAGCGTTTTCAATGAGAAGTGTTTGCTTACCCACAATACAGCCTGCAATTGGCTACCTCTGAGGTTTATCTCTGCTCAAATGAACCACTGGCTATAAAGACAATATTTTGACACAGACAATGAGCTGCAGTCCAGAGCAGAAAATTCTCAAAAACACTGGCGGCTATCTTCTATAACGACGGAACTGAAAAGTTGGTAACGCTTCGACAGGTGTCTAAGTCTTAGCGGCGACTGTGTAGAGAAGTAGCTGGAAGGTGTAGCTAACTGTTGCAAGTAAAACAGTTTTGATTTTCACCTATCGTTCCTTATTTTACGAATAGCCCTCGTAACTCCGATGGCGACAGGACGTTAAACCCAATCTCCCTTCCTTCGAAGATTTATACCGCACTCAGAGAAAATGAAGAAACATCAAAAGCTAAGTCGCGATGCGGACTAAGTGTATGTTGAGTGATCTTGACTGATGGTCACTGAAGAGGACTGCGACGAAAAATAAGAGTCTGGTGGCTGCAAAAGTCGCCGAAGAAGTTAATATCGCACTCGCGAACCGTACTGGCATCAAAACAACACGAAGCGAACTACATAACCTGGAAACTGCAGGAGAGCTGAAATTCCAAAACCACTCATCAATGATGCAAATGTTCGTAACTGGGAAACATTGTGTCGAAGCCATAACACCTAGACTGGAACAATGGAAGAAGGTCTTTTGGTTAGGTGAGTTTTTTCAGACTGATTCCATCTTAAGTCTGAGTTTACGTCCCAAGAGTGAAACATGGCGGGGTTTCGGTGATGATTTGGGCAGCCATATTGTGGTATTCCATGGGATCCATGTTACTTTCCAAGGTCGCATTACTGCCAAGGATTATGTGACCGTCTTGAGTGCTGAGGTCTGTCCCTTGGTACAATGATTTTTCCCCAGTGGTGATACTGTGTTTCAAGACATCAGAGCCCCTCTTCACACAATTCACATCGTTCAGGACTAGTTTCGTGAGCTCGCATCTCCCCTGGCCATCACAGTCAACAGATCTCGATATTATCGGGTCTTTGTGGTATACTTTTGAGAGAAGTGTTGTGGCTGTACCCTCTTGTAATGTTTTTTGGTTCCCGCCTGGATGGGGAGAGGCTGATATGATAGGTGGGTGGCCGGTTTCGTCTCACTATAACACAAAATGCACACGTAGTTAAAATACACTTTACTACAGGAACCAATTGAGTATTTAGCTCCAATGATGTCCAATCGGCGGCAGGGGTGGCCGAGTGGTTCTAGGCGCTACAGTCTGGAACCGCGCTACCGCTACGGTAGCAGGTAAGAGTCCTGCCTCGGCATGGATGTGTGTGATGTCCTTAGGTTAGTTAGGTTTAAGTAGTTCTAAGTTCTAGGGGACTGATGACCTCAGAAGTTAAGTCCCATAGTGCTCAGAGCCGTTTTCTTATGTTCAATCTGAAGTTCTGTGGTTAACAGTAATCAAATAACACGTACTAATTCTTGAATCTTGTCTGTATCCATGTCACAGCTATGTACAATAACTAACGTTCCCTCACTGCTAGCTAAGGTGCGAGGCGACGACTATCACTGTGGATGACTAGAGCACAGTGCGAATATTGAGGTGAAATGTGACCTGAGTCCCGAAGCGACGTGCTGAGGTCCTGGGATTGAGGGACTGAGACAGCTGGGCCGGCGCGGCGGCTTGTATACAGGCTGCCCAGGGGACGTTATTGGCGCGTAGCCTGGGGGCGTGTCTCGGTCTTCTCTTGTTGTAGGCGAACCTAGTTGAGCGCCAGCTACACAATGTTTACTAGTGTCGACCGATGTGTTGGCGAAGGCGTACACCAGCACAAGAAGTGTGCGTGATCGCTATCCGCCTCCATCATCGTTGTATTGTATTGTATGTTAACCGGGGGCCTAGAAACGACGGAGGCTCCGTCCCTGCAGCCGCAGTGGTCCACAACCCTACGACGACTACCGCAGTTCACCACACCCCTCCGCCGCCCCACACTGAACCCAGGGTTACTGTGCTGTTCGGCCCCCGGTGGACCTCCCAGGGAACGTCTCACACCGGACGAGTGTAACCCTTATTTTTGCGTGGTAGACTAATTATGGTGTACGCATATGTGGGGAAAGTGTTTGCGCAGCAATCGCTGACATAGTGTAGCTGAGGCGGAATAAGGGGAACCAGCCCGCATTCGCCGAGGCAGATGGAAAACCGCCTAAAAACCATCCACAGACTGGCCGGTTCACCGGACCTCGACACAAATCCGCCGGGCGGATTCGTGCCGGGGACCAGGCTCTCCTTCCCGCCCGGAAGGCCGTGCCTTAGACCGCACGGCTAACCGGGCAGGCTTCCATCATCGTTACCTGAACTTGTTACTGTTTTGCAGGAAGGATGGTATAAGTTCCCATGAAAACCATACAGCGCCCGTATTTATCCATTCCGAGGCCACTGGAATCAGTTTTGAATGCCAACTCCACGCGGCTGCTATGGTAGCAGGTTCGAATCCTGCCTCGGGAATGAATGTGTGTGATGTCCTTACGTTAGTTAGGTTTGAGTAGTTCTAAGTCTAGGGGACTGATGACCTCAGATGTTAAGTCCCATAGTGCTTAGAGCCATTTGAACCATTTGAATGCCAACTGTTTTCCTATAATGTATTAGGCACGGCAATGTGTTTCCAGTTTCTCCACATTATTGTCCATCCTGTGTGTATTTCATGAATGTGGAGCACACGAGCGACACAACATGCCGATGACGGGATCTTCCCTGCGGCAGCAGACAGCGTTCGCAACAAGTTCTCGCCTTTTACTGTTGGAGACTCCGACTGTAGCATATTTCCTAATTCCGTCGTAAAAGATAAAAAAATGAATAAGTGATACATAACATGTAGAATGTTATTTTTTAACGCCCCGTTACTAATTTAGTCATGGTGAAATACAGTCGCACTAAAATTACGTGTCGTTCTGTACAATATTTGTCTTGGTAATGCGAATGAATTATATTGCATTGACAGCATCTCATGAAACTTACAGTATGTACTTAAAGAAAACATACGAGGGCTATTAATTCATTAAGGTCTGATTGGTAGGGAAGCGGAAACCACATTGAAAATAAAAAAATTCTTATTTTCAACGGTTAGCTACACCTTCGAGCTATTTTTCTACATAGTCTCTGCTCCCAAATAGACATTTGTCTTAGCGTTGACCCAATTTTCATAGCGAATAGCGAAGCGTAAACCACATTGAAAATAAAAAAATGCTTACTTTCAACGGTTAGCTCAACGATTAGCTATACCTTCGAGATATTTTTCTAAATAGCCGCCGCTCCCAATTAGACATTTGTCGTAGCGTTGAACCAATTTCCAACAAGCTCACCATAAAACGCACCCGCCTGAGCTTTCTGCCAATTCTGTACGCTGATCTGCAGATCGTCTTCTTTGGCAAAATGTTGTCTTCATAGCCAGCGGTTCAAGTGAGCGAAGGGATGAAACTAAGTGGGAGCCAAGTAGCTGGAGAGAAGTCCGAGATCAAAGTTCAATACAAAAATTTTCGTCATGAAATTTCAGGTTGAAACTTACTTTCTGAAAAGTCATTTATTGTAATAAATTTGAGTTTACAAGAGTCAAAAACTTTTTCATCTCTAATAACGTGTTTCCTGATATCTGCGTAATCGTCATAATAATTCGCATCTGGACTGATAGCTATACAGTGTAGTGTTCTCTAGTGGTCTCTTTTAGTAACCATTTTGTGTAGTCGAAATGCTGTACTGGAAAGAGATTAGAGGACCTGTAAGAAAGTTACGTTATGTGAGTGAGCCGTGTGCGGCTCGCATTCTTGCCGTTTATAACTTGGCGTCTTGTTATAGCGGTAGTACCATCTCGTTTCCTTCTTGTGTTAATGGCGCCACTGAGTATGCTAGTATTGTTTGCCCACGAGTGGCGGCAGCAGCAGTTATTGATAGCCAGTACTGTGGTAGACCGATGACCTCAAATGTTAAGTCCCATCGTGCTCAGAGCCATTTGAACCATTTGAGAACTGTGGTACTATCTTTGGTGCGATCGCTCGTATTTCCGGGTCGTCGTGTGTGTCAGGCAGTTGGACTTCGGACGGAGCAGCGGGGAGGTTCGCAGCGCACGGGCAGGCCGGGACCGCTGGCGGCCTGCAGGCACTGTCGGATCAAAGGGCTGTAGCCGACGACCGAACCCAGGCGTTTGAAGTTTAGTGAACTTATCCAGTAGTGAAACCTCCACTCTTTGAGATCTCGCTGTTGTTTGTGTGCTGCTCCCAGGGTCGGTGAGACCAACCGCAACAAGTGGAGTCTGTGAGGTTGGTGGAAGCTAGTAGCCACCTTCTACTGCTTGATATTAGTTTGAATTTGGTCCTGTTATTGGTGAAGCGAAACCAGCGGTATCTTACTGCCTAGTGGCCGCTAACGCCCCAGTTACCTGCCCTGGAGGTTAGCGTAATTTGCGGCAGTGTACTTTTCCTCGTCTTGCCCATGCTGTCCAGCATGGCGTGTAATCTGACAGCTTCCTTGATTGGGATATGGATAATTGTTTTCCTTGTCTACCTTGGTTATAGTGATTCCTTCTGCCTTTTGGCGTTTTAAACATCGGATTCTGGAGACGCGGTGCTATCTGTCACTTCGGCCTCGCCTGAATTATTCCATCGTTGTACTGGTTATCTGGCGTTAGGTGGATTGGGTAAGAGGGTTGATCGGCGTTTAAATCGTCTCTAGTTTGAGTTGCCCTCCTTAGGTGAACATTACTCTTGGCTGCCTGTCTCACCGCATGCACAGCTATAGCGACCCTCCTCACGTCGATACATGGAGCACTGCCTGTGGATCACTCCATCTTACTTGGCCAAGTTGTCATCATTGTTTAACATTTACCTTAATGTTTTAACGTGCAATTGCCTTCCTCACTTGTAAACGGAAAGAAACACTTCACTGCGTTCGCTTCAGAACCACTACAAATTTGTCGGGCAATACACCGCGCCGCTCGAACTGTCAACACAACTGGCACTGCTAAGAGTATCCTACGACTTCCACATCGCTGGCAATGGGTTATACACAACGCTGATGACTACTTTGAAGGTCAGCAAAACTTTGAAACACGTATCTGTTTTGTACGAACTGTAAATAAATAGTTGCCACTACTAAAGTTCCATCCCTCGTATGCTTTATATACCCTCCACTGCTAGTGCTGCCATCTGCGGTCTGTGAGGGGTTATTGCACATTGACATCGAACATAGTTGGTGTTCCCATTAATGTGACTCGATCACGTACTTTATAAGAATATACTTTGAATAATTTAATTGGTATAGCTACGAGGCGATTGATTGATACTACTTTCCAGTTCGGAAAAAAGTGGTTAGCAAACAATGAGAAGCCTCTCCTTTTTCAGTCAGTAAATTAATAAATTCACTGTGGCTTCTGTTTTATATTAAGGACGCAAGCACTTTCTTAGACGAGGCGTGAGAACCAGTCAGTTCTCCTGTATGCAGATGCAGACAAGGAGTGTTCCTTGCAGGGCAAGCTGTGGCAGGCGGACGGTGGATGGAGTTTTGGGCGGCTTCGGCACTGCGGTAGCGTCTGCTCACAATCCTAAGCGCAGGGCCAGGGCATACTATTGGCAGACCATAACTGAAGATATAAATCCCACACCTTCCGTGTAGATTCGGACACATCGGTCACAGTGCCATTCAGAGACAACCTAAACTCGGTAGCACGGATATACTAACAAGGAAACCTCCCCATCGCACCCCCCTCAGATTTAGTTATAAGTTGGCACAGTGGATAGGCCTTGAAAAACTGAACACAGATCAATCGAGAAAACAGGAAGAAGTTGTGTGGAACTATGAAAAAACTAAGCAAAATATGCAACTGAGTAGTCCATGTGGAAGATAGGCAACATCAAGGACACTGTGAGCTGAGCAGCGCCGTGGTCCCGTGGTTAGCGTGAGCAGGTGCAGAACGAGAGGGCCTTGGTTCAAGTCTTCCGTCGTGCGAAAACTTATTTTTTTATTTTGATACAATTATTATCTGTCCGTCCGTCCGTCCGATGCGAGGTAACTGCGCCGTAGTATGGGGACGCTACACCTAAACAAACATCGAAACACACGACGTCAGTCGACTACAGCGCACGGAAGAGAGAGTATTCCTGCTAAAGAGGCTCCCTGGCTGGCAGTTGACTGTTCGCTACTTTGGCCAAGAGTGCATTACATGCGTGAGAGGTATTCCGTGGGCAATATGAATCCAGCAAATATAGCTCGTGACTTCAATAACAAGGCACGTCCTTTCGTCAACCAGTCGCACGGTTTTGCGGTGCGGTAGCAAAACGCAGACACTAAACTTATTACAGTGAACAGAGACGTCAGTGAACGAACGGACAGATCATAAATTTGCGAAAATAAAGAACGTAAATTTTTCACTCGAGGGAAGACTTGAACGAAGGACCTCTGGTTCCGCAGCTGCTCACGCTAACCACGGGGCCACGGCGCTGCTCAGCTCACATTTGTCCTTGATGTTGCCTATCTTCCACATGCACTATTCAGTTTGTATGTTTTGCTTATTTTTTTCATAGTTCCACACAACTTCTTCCTGTTTTCTCGATTGATCTGTGTTCAGTTTTTCAAGGCCTATCCACTGTGCCAACTTACAACTAAATCTGAGGGGGGTGCGATGGGGAGTTTCCCTTGTAAGAGATTGCGGTACCACTAGGTAGTAACTTAAGAGCCCCCAGCATCGACTGGGGAAGTGTGCATGTAAAAGGGACAAAAGATCGCATACACAGAACTGCAGACCAATACAGTTGCCGATCATCAGCTACAAGATCCTGGAGCGTATCGCAAGATGTTACAGTATAACGTGTCGACAGTTGGACGTTACTACTTCTTTGCAAAGTTGACCAGTGATTCTGCTGTGGTGTGTACACACCAGCTCTGAGTCTGAGATATTATTATCGCGAGTAGTAGAGAGCGAACAGTTGTTGAGAGGAGACGGAAGTGGTCGGACGCAGCCTGCGGTGGAGAAGCCACGCGACATGAGAGGTCCAGCCTGCCGCGATCGTGCTAGTAGCGCCGAAGGAGACGTTGGCATTAATTGAGGATTTTTTGTTGTTGTTGTAATTTGCCTTTTTGCTACACGTAGTTGTTGGTTGCTTGCAAACTGGAGGGGTTTTGTCAGATTTATGTATGTACACATTGAGAGTAATATTTTTATCTTTGTTCTGGCCAGAAACGTGTTTATTGAGTATAGACACTGCGGAATAATTAAGTCTGGGTAAAGTCTGTTCGTGTTTAAATAATATATGCTGCAAATATAGTAGATTATAGTCGTTATTGGTTTCTTTCACTTTTTTACCGTTCAAGGCTAGTTGACCAAATCCCTCCAGATCATTCAATGAGCATTAATATCAAACATAATCTACAATGATTAAGTTTAGCAGTCAGCAATTTCTTCGTTTCCCAAAACTTCTTCATTCGCTGTGATCTGGCTGCTCGTTCTTCTGCAGATATGACATACTTCTTCCGTTCTGATGGTCTAAATGTTAGCCGAGTGTATTTGTTCTTCAGAAGCAGTTTCTCTTCTCTGTGTTGAATTTGGTGTGTGGTGATGTTCAGTTCATCCAGATCACTTTGTACTTCTTCAAACCAGATGTTTTTGGTTTTGTGTTCCAGAAGTAGTCAAAAAGTTGCTTCAAGATTCTAGTATTTGGTAGGGGAGATATGTTGCCGAAAAATGCAATCCTTCTTTTCCGCATTGTAGCAATAATGGATTCACTTTCTTTATATACTACTGAATTGGGCAAAAGTCTCCACTGCTCATTAACTTGATGTTTCTTACTGATAATTGTTTGAAGTATTCTTCTATCCACTTTCTGTAATTTGTCAGTTGTTGCTTGAGTATTTAATCTGAATAGTGTTTCACTTACATATGTTGCTTCCGGTTTAACGACGGAGGAGTAATGTCGAAATTCAGCATTTATTGAGAGAGATCATTTTTTGTAGGTTGGCCATGCTCTGCGCTCGTTGAAGTTTTAATGTTCTGCTATCTATTGATGCTCTTTCATTAATATTCCAGGTAATAATCTCACCAAGATATTTAAATATTTTTACTACTTTAATTTTTTTATCATTGTGGAGTATGATATGGGATGTGTCAACTGGGGAGCTGGGTATCATTTCTGTTTTCTCAAACGAAATTTACAATCCGACCTTTGCCGCTAAACGTTCTGCTTGTACTATCTGAACCTTTGCTTCATCAGTATTGTTCGCTAACAGCGCCAAATCATCTGCAAATGCAAGGCATTTACGTCGAATCTTTCTTCCAATCTTAACAGATGGTGGGCATGTCTTGTTCCATTCACGCATGATTTTCTCCAGCACACAACTGAACAATAATGGAGATAATCCAACGCCTGTCGAAGGCCAGTATGAATCTCAAAGGGTTCAGAAAATTCATTTCTCTACTTTACTCTAGCTTTAGTATTTCGAAGGGAGACTGCAACGAGGTTGACAAGTTTCTGATGTAAACAAAATTCTTTAAGAATTGACATTAGAGATTCACGATGGATACTATCGTAGGCTTTTTTAAAATCGACAAACGTGACCACTAGTTTCTTGTCCCTGACCCTTTGAGGTTTCATTATCCGTGTCAGTAAGATGTTTGTGTAAGTTCAGAATAATTTGTACATTTACGTATTTCCAAAGTTCTGCCACTAGTTGGTTCTCACCTGCTGCTTTATAATTCCGAAGCGAGTTAATCGCTGTTTGTGCTTCATCTGGGTGTGGTGGTTTTGTTTCTTGGATAGGGATCAAATTCCAAATGATGTCCAGGTTCCGCGCTATTTAGTAACTGTTTGAAATATTTAGCCAATATCACTGAATTTTCATAATTGTTATGTCCTACCTTTCCGGTTGTACCCTTCATCATAAGAGTAGGTGGAGTGCATTTCGACTGGTACTGTCTGAATGTCTGATAATAATCTCTTGTCTTGTGGCGATTAAAAGCATCCTCCATAGATTTTAGCCAGTGCTTATGAAATTGCCTTTTGACCCTTCTAATTTCTTTTGTGGTTGATCGTCTAGCATTTTTAATTCCTCCTTGGAGCTTTCAGTCCTCTTTTGTTGGTAAAATTTACCAGTCCTAATGTTTACGTTGAATCGATACATCGCATTCCTCATTCCACCAAGCATGTTTCTTGCGGTTCCGTACAGGAGCTACTTCTTCAGCCAAGGCATTTAATCGACTGACAGTGGCTTCTAGATTGTCACTTAAAGATATGCCTGACCTCTCGTAATATATCTGATTATCAAAAATATAACTAGGGCCATATGCTCTCTTTGTATCCAACTTCTGAGGTTTGCTTTTTCTTTTAGGCGTCAGTTTGATTTTAATTTTTGAAATGTAGTGGTCTGAATCAACATCGATGCCACGCAGCACTTTAACATTACAGATTCCCTCATGGAATTTCTTATCCATGACAACATGATCTATCTGGAACTCTCCTAGCTTGACGTTAGGACATTTCCATGTCATTAACTTATGTGGTCTTCTCTTAAGCCTTCTTGTGTTCAAAACCAATCCATTTGTAGTACAAAATTCAATTAACCGCTCTCCGGTCTTATTTGTAAGTTTATGCGCTGGCCATCTCCCCACCACACCTCGAAATTTCTCTTCTCGTCCTATCTTCGCATTACAGTCTCCAAGCAGAATTTTAATGTTAGTTTCCGGTATGGTCCTTACTAGTTGATCAAGTTCATCGCTGAATTTTTCCGTTCCAACTTTGTCAGTTCTATTATTAACATTAGTTGTAGCATGAATATTTATCAGTGAGTATCTTTTGTTTTCCACCTTAATTGTTAACAATTCTTGAGGAATTGGATGAAAAATCCTCAATGGAATCCAATATTCTATTGTGTACCAAGAAACCCACACCGAATTGGGGAAGATTTTCTATTACCCTTTGTCCTGGTGGTCCCTTATAAAGTCGATATCCTCCTGATTCGATCGTGTCCTGGTCAGTATTGCGTAACTCTTGAAGGGCTGTGATAACTATGTTCTGTTGATGTAAGATAGCTGTTAAATGTTTCGATTTACCGACTTTCTTCAAAGAATTAATATTTACTGTTGCAAAACACGAAAATCTTCCTGGTTTGTTAAATTTTAGCACTTTATTATGTGGAATATGTTGCATGCTTGTTTGTTCATTCAGTGCATCACTAGGCGCTCCGACTCGCCTTTGACCTCTGTGTGACGCCCCACCGTAACCGAATGGTGTCTTCGCATGGATAATCTCGTCGTGACTGTCCAAACCGGTGGATTCTTTCAATAGAAGACAACTCCTATTTGTATGATTATCTCATCAATGATCAAGTGTCTGACCAAGGTCAGGGTTTACAATTCCAGATGTGATCTGGAAAGGTGATGGGTGAAGTATTCAAAAATGGTTCAAATGGCTCTGAGCACTATGGGACTTAACATCTGTGGTCATCAGTCCCCTAGAACTTAGAACTACTTAAACCTAACTAATCTAAGGACATCACACACATCCATGCCCGAGGCAGGATTCGAACCTGCGACCGTAGCGGTCACGCGGTTCCAAACTGAAGCGCCTAGAACCGCACGGCCACACCGGCCGGCTGGTGAATTATTTATTTCGATCACGTCCGCCAGCAAGCTGGTGAGGACCCCCCTATCCGCCACCTGGGACATGCCACTGCATTGAGTTAATTCAAAACTTTTTATGTCCGCAAGTTTCTAGTTCAGTATTTACTTTGTAACAGTGAAGTTAACTGTTTTGTGTTAAGACAATATTTTGTGTTTTTATCTTTACTGCTACAACGACAATGAAAACTAGGGCACAGGCAGGAATGGACACGACATAAAAATAGCTTCAAATGAGGTCTCGGAAAATTTGAGACATGGCAGGGCATTATAAGGATGACTTAGAAGCTTTGCAAGAACTTGAATTTGACAATGATCATAAAACACAAAGACACCTGTATAATAAGTCTTGGGAAAATTACCGTCAGCAGCGTAACGGAAAACGTAGATGGAGTTTGCGTGAACGATATGATGAGAGACGCGATGAAAACAGGCATGATATGAGAAATCAGACCTACAATACAGACTACAGACGCTCGAGGTATGATTCCCGTGATCGTGGGAATTATCATCAGCACAGGAATAGAGATCGCGAATCGCATGAACATAGACGTTATGGCAATGAAGACAAGTTCAGACGTCATTGTAACGACGCAGTAAATCGAATTGGCGTGACCGAACAAATTATGATTCCGAACGTGGTGCTAATGTTGTAGAAATCCGGGCATCGAGTCCATTGGACAATAATAGTAATAACAGTTACGCAAGACGAAGTAATTATGATGACAGAAAATTGGCCTGATCGTGGAAATTCAAATCTGAGCGTGATGCAAAAGTAGAAAATAGACGGCCCAACCCACTCAACAACTCTAGGCAAAACGAGCCGACACAACGATGCCTAGCAGTTGCAGTTGCTGACAGAGTGCACACAAACCATATCAATTTTGTAAGTTTGATGACATTAGGGACACAATGCAACAAGAAAATGACGGCTGTGAAAATACACTCGTACATCCTATTGTAGAAAACGTTTCACCATTTGCTGTATTTGATTCTGGTAGCCCAGTTCATGTTATTAGTGAGCCAGTGTTTAGTAAATATGCTCAATCATTTGCTTGTCCGACGTTGCCTCTATTAAGAACCAAATTGAAGGGTGTGACTCAAGGAAAGAGTGTAGATGTACGTAATCAAATTTAGTTAGCTTTCATGTGTCAGGAACATAAGTTTTCTGTGAATTTTTTGATAATTCCTCTTTTGTCAACAGAAGCAATTTGGGGTGTAGAGTTTCTACGTGAATACAAAGCGATGTTAAACTTTTTCGATACTGAAGTAATGTTACAAGTAAATCACGGACCTGTAACGCTTAAATTTCGAGTTCGGTTAACAAAGAAAGATGAAGATGTGAACTGTTTGCATTTTCTGTTTTCGCTGAGGCACAACACTCACTGAATTTGTCTGACAGTTGCGTGAGGACGTAACATTTCATTGTCAAGCTGAACAATCTGTTACCACAGAACAGTTAGTTAAAAAGACGAAGTAGATTCTGATGCAGACACACATGAATTATTAGAAATCTGACATTCACATTCTAAATTTTTTCTCACTTCTCACAAGACAAGAATTATACGAATTTTCTTTACGAATTCAAGGTTAAGGAACATAATAAGTGTTTTGTAGCACCTTATGTTATTTCGTTGACGCACAGAGAAAAGGCTAAGCAGAAATACGATCGATGCCAGATCAGGGAATTATTGAGCACGCTGTGAGTTCATAAAACAGCCCGTTACACGTTGTTAAAAAGAAAGACGATTCTATTAGACTTGTTCTCGATTCCAGACAGATCAACATTATAATACAACCAGAAACAGATCAACCACAAACACAAGACGTATTATTATAGAAATTTCATGGTGTAAAGTTAGTGTCTTCACTTGATCTACGATCTAGTTTTTGCAAATCGAATTACATTCTGAATGTAGGAAATTTACAGCCTTTCTCTGTTGTGGAAATTTCTACCAATTTCGGAAATTACCATTTGGTTTCAATGTTTCATCTGCTGCATTTATCCGAGGCCTGAATACTATCTTACCTAAACATTTAAAACACAATATTAACACTTATGTTGACGACATTTTGGTTGCGGAAAATTTGTGGACTGAACATCCAGTACTGAACGAGCTATTAGAGACATTTCCTGAGCATAGCTTCACAGTCAATGTAAAAAAATCAGAATTTGGTAAAACGCAAATTAAATTTCTCGGCCACATTGTTTCTACGAAAGGTATATCACCCGATCCAAAAAAAAAAAAAAAAAAAAAAAAAAAAAAAAAAAAAAAAAAAAAAAAAAAAAAAAAAAACTGAAAGCAATTGCAGAACTACCTGTACCTATAAACAAACGACAACTTAGGGGATTCTTACGTCTCGTGAATTTTTATCGACGATTCATCAGCTTAGAGAACCTAGACTATGTCAACTCACAGCTAAGAATACAGTCTGGGACTGGGGTGATGTCTCCCAGACCGAATATGATGTACTGAAAACTGCTTTGCTTAATGCATCCATATTATCAGATCCTGATTTATCTCTTGATTTTTGCCTTTCGACGGATAGTTCAAAATCTGGTCTTGGTGTACACTTGTTTTAAGAAATTGTAGGAAATGGAATTCTTACACAGAGTCCTAACCAAAGCCGACCGTAACTATTTTTGCCATTGAGCTCGAACCATTAGCCGTAGTTTGGGCATTTGACAAATTTCGTTACTTTCTACAAGGTAAACACGCTAAGGTGTATACTGATCATCGGGAACTTTTGTTTCTTATGAAAACTAAACTGAATCATGCTCAAACTGTCTATTGGCTTCTGTCTCGGGTTCTACGGCCGACGTTTGTCTGATGATTTTGCTGACGTTTCGCCAGCACGAGTGGCTGGCATTGTCAAAGCTTCACCATCCACTGCTGGTGGTGAACTGGAATAGAGCTCGCAGCCGCAGAGTATATGTACATGGCGCGCCAACGTCGGATGGCTTCTCTGCGGTCATTTCCTGTGCGTTTCTCCTCTTGCTACCTGCGGCGGTCGTTCGCTGCAGCACGCGAAGCCAGGATCCGTTTACTTTAAGGCTTCCTTCTTTCTTGTTGAAGCTACTCCCGTGTTTTTGAATTTCTATAGCTTCTCTGAACAAGCAGGTGTGATGTGTTTCTCTACAGCTGCATTCCGTGTCTGCGAATTTTACTACTTGGTGCGTGATCTGCCACGGCCGATTTCTCCACCTAGCCTCGGACGTTAGCGCACCAGGTACATATAGTCTGCGGCCGCGAGGTCGGCTCCAGTTCTCCATCAGCAATGGAGGGTGAAGCATTGACAATGCCAGCTACTCGTGGTGGCGAAACGTCAGTAAAATTATAAGCCGAGTATAGACATGATGGAATAATTAAAAGTCTGTATAAAGATTGTCAGTGTTTAAATTATATATATTGCAAATATAGTAGATTATAGTCGTCATTGGTTTTTTTTCATTTTTTTACTGTTCAAGGCTAGCTGACCAAACCCCTCCCTATCATTCAATTTCTATACATATAAAAATATGGTAGTAGTTAGTGCAATTATTATGACCATGCACTGCACTCTGCATGGACGCAGTGTTGCTTTTGAAATATTTTAGCATGTTGCTGATCGCACAGTTGCAGCGGCAAGACGAGGTAAGTTGTCTGTTGCGTACAGAAGCTTTACAGAACAGTTTTTAGGAGACGTCAGAGAATATTTTTGAAACTCGCAGTCAGACATTAGGGAGTTGACATGATTTGTGAGAAGAGTAATTTATTTCTTTTCTTTTTTACTCAGTCAGAATTCTATCATTGTTAGAGACGAAACGTCAGACATTTTCTAACGTCCTTTTAAATAATAACGAACGCGTTTTAGTGTCCGGCGAAAAACAAGATTCACCTAGGAAACCAGCTCGAATGAAACACGGCTATAATGAGATTTTCACTCTGCAGCGGAGTGTCCGCTGATATGAAACTTCCTGGCAGATTAAAACTTTGTGCCGGACATAGATTCGAACTCGTGACACTTTGCCTTTCGCGGGCAAGTGCTCTACCATCTGAGCTACCCAAGCACGAATCACGACCTCGGCTCACAGATTCAGTTCTGCCAGTACCTCGTCTCCTACCTTCCAAACTTGACAGAAGCTCTTCTACGAACCTTGTAGAACTAGCACTCCTGGAAGAAAGGATATTGCGGAGACATGGCTTAGCCACAGCCTGGGGGATATTTCCAGAAAGAGATTTTCGCTCTGCAGTGGAGTGTGCGCTGATATGAAACTTTCTGGCAGATTAAAACTGTGTACTGACCGAGACTCGAACTCGGGACCTATGCATAGGCAAAGGTCCCGAGTTCGAGTCTCGGTCAGCACACAGTTTTAATCTGCCAGGAAATTTCAAACACGGCTAGAATTATTTGTAAGTGGTACCTTGCAAACTGTGGATGCATAGTGAACAGGTAGTTTCCCTCTTGCTAGACGATCCTTGACCTATTCCAAAGCACCTGTGGATAGGAAAACTATTCAGTTCCCGTCAGAGTGTGTGTGCCCCAATCGGGCACTACAGCACAATACAGCGCCAGTTACTCGAAGGGCGTCGAGGGGTTGCTTGACTGCAGGTACCTAGAGATTAGCCAAGAACTGTCCCTGTACAGCTACATTTTTATTTAAAGAGCTCATCAAAGATGTACGGGTGGCAGAGAGGGTGTGGCCGAACAGGGAGTGAGGGGAGGGCAGAAGGCAGGGGTCTTAGGGGGACCCTTTGCAAATTCATTAATGGATGTGTCAGTGTCAGACCCCTCCCATGATCACGCCACAGAAGGACGTGAAACAGGAGAACTGGAAAAGAGTAAACACTTTTTGCTGCCTTGGATCATATTCAAATTTCGTCGAATGGTTTTGAACAGTTCCTAGTAGTTCCACCCTGTACACCAGAGCAAAAATTGCTGTCGCACTGCACTACAAAGGGGTCAGATGGCATTCAAGAGTTGAATAGTACAGAGGGTGTCAGCAGAGCATAGGTTGTCGAGAACGTCGTTATGATGCACACCGCACTGCAGGTTTTCTTTTTCGACTATGAAAGGTGTGTAAATGAACGCCCCAAAGGAAGGCGTGATTTCATTAATGCTCTTTTCGCTACCACATGAGACCGTTTTGGGGGTCAATTCTGAGCGGCGATATGTCTGAAATCTGTTCCTCAGCCATCCGTAATAAAACAACGTGATTTTAACAATGGCGTGCAGTTCTCAGCTCAACTATAGAAGCTTAAGAGAAGGGGTTAGATGTGGCATGGGGGGGGGGGGGGAGGGAGAGGGCTGACGGCCTTCCCATAGTGTGGCACGTCCCCGGTGGTGTTGGGGAAAAACGTGGTGAAATTTGGTACGAATGTGACAACATTAACCACCTTACGTATCACATGAACGTCAGAGCTCTGCTCTTTTCTCCGCATGTACCGACACCTTGGTGTTTGAAGTGTTTCCGAGCTCGGAGGTGACGTCGCAGAGCGTCAAGCTCTTGCACTATTATAAAGGAATGTTGCAGGCACGCTAGAGCTAAACTTCAAATTTCTTTGTTGCAATGGGCGAAAATGACGGGGTTTCAAATAAGTGGGCCTTTAATTCTTTAGCGCCCTTTATTTATAACATAATAATGGTTACTTTCTGTATAGTCTCTGTAATTTAGCACCACTCATACGAACTTCATAGAATATGTAAACGTGTGTGAAAACCACAAGGAAAATATTTCATACTTTCAAGCACGGGTTAGGTTCTGAAACTGTGAGTTCAGCTTTTACGGAGCTACTCAGGGAGATGAAAGTTGAAAATTAAAGAAAAGTCTCCGGTTCCCGTTAAGTAATTAGCGGACAGCGAAGCTGGTGCGTCTGTCTGTCGAACGGCGCATCGTCTGGCATTACGACCGTCGTTAACGTTTACTTCGGGCTTAATAGCTGTCCTTGGTCTGCTGTCAGGAAATGCACGCAGCTCTCAAACTGAAACGGTACAAGGGCGAGGGCGACGGCCGCGCCAAAACTCCACCGATTAGTCGCTCCTTCCTCGCCCGTCAGTAGTCAGCTGGCGAGAGCACAGGTTCGAGACTCCAGCCACCTCATCTCTCTCCACCAATCAGCGCTATCGGGGCGCAGGCACCAGGACGGGACTCCAGAGAAGCGCGGAGGTTACGGCGCTACGTCTGGCTTCCCAAGGTTTGGTTTGCTTGTTACGACCGTGCTCGGAAGGGTAACTTCCGCCAGTGTGTAGTCCGCATTAAATCTTGACATTTCGAGTGTTTCACAGTAAGTCTATTTTTTCAGAATCGTTTACAGTAGAATCAAGCAGACTTTATTTAACTCGATTACATGTATTATATAGGTTATTTTATACCTAAAGAGTCCGCAGCTCGTGGTCTTGGGGTAGCGTTCTCGCTTCCTACGCACGGGGTCCCGGATTCGATTCCCGGCGGGGTCACGGATTTTTCCTCCCCCGAGACGACCGGGTGTTGTAGTGTCATCTTCATAATCATCGTTCATCCCCATCCACCTTGCCTAGTACAGCGGTGCGGGTCTCCCGCATCGTCCCCTACGCTCCTGGGATTATGGGACCCCATCATCATCATCATCATCATCATCATCATCATACCTAAAGAAAGCTGCTTAGCAGTGTCTCAGACATTCTTTGTGCTTCTTCAGCTATTCGTGAACGTTAATTTTCGACATAGGGTTAAACAACCAACTGGTTGCACAGAAACGGTACGTACATTGAGCCAGGTTTCGACACCTACTAGGGTTGTCTTTATCAGAAGTCTGACGTTGTTACCAGTTGGGCACACGTGCCAAAAGCTAGAATATTTTATTTTACTTTTGATTTGAGCATGTTGTTGTTGTTGTGGTCTTCAGTCCTGAGACTGGTTTGATGCAGCTCTCCACACTACCCTATTCTGTGCAAGCCTCTTCATCTCCCAGTACCTACTCCAACCTACATCCTTCTGAATCTGTTTAGTGTATTCATCTCTTGGTCTCCCTCTACGATTTTTACCCTCCACGCTGCCCTCCAATACTAAATTGGTGATCCCTTGATGCCTCAGAATATGTCCTACCAACCGATCCCTTCTTCTAGGCAACTTGTGCCACAAACTTCTCTTCTGCCCACTCCTATTCAATACCTCCTCATTAGTTATATGATCTACCCATCTAATCTTCAGCATTCTTCTGTAGCACCACATTTCGAAAGCTTCTATTCTCTTCTTGTACAAACTATTTATCGTCCATGTTTCACTTCCATACATGGCTACGCTCCATACAAATACTTTCAGAAACGACTTCCCGACACTTAAATCTATACTCGATGTTAACAAATTTCTCTTCTTCAGAAACGCTTTCGTTGCCATTGCCAGTCTACATTTTATATCCTCTCTACTTCGACCATCATCAGTTATTTTGCTCCCCAAATAGCAAAACTCCTTTACTACTTTAAGTGTCTCATTACCTAATCTAATTCCCTCAGCACCACCCGACTTAATTCGACTACATTCCATTATCCTCGTTTTGCTTTTGTTGATGTTCATCTTATACCCTCCTTTGATTCGCTGTCCATTCCGTTCAACTGCTCTTCCAAGTCCTTTGCTGTCTCTGACATTTGAACATAGCTGCTCCAAATTCTGACTAGTGCTTTTTAGCAATGTAATTTTACGATTTAGCGACATTTAATTTTGAAGAAGACATCTCTAATAAGTGTCGAAACCTAGGTCAATGTACCTGCCGTTTATTTGTAACGTTGGCTGTCTAATCCTATGTCGTAACTAGTATACAGTTGCTGAATAACAGCCTTGTTCAAAACTGTAATATTAATTTCCTTCCTTTTATTTTTAACATTTTAATATGTAAGTAAAAACACATGACACGACCGGTAATCGTTTATTAAGGTCTGATCGGTCGCGCAGTGGAATCCGTAGTGAAAATCCTATGAAACTTTGCACAGGTGTGTTGGGCACTGTCTCTAGTATGTTAGTCGATCGGGTCACATTGCTCTTTTCAGTTTTGAGCGCACTATGAGCACGGAAATACTCAACAGAAAATGCTCTCCCGCCGAATATGTGTGCCTGCTGAGAGATTTCGCCTGACTTCATGCAGGACCCATAACGTAACTGTTGCATGTTTCCTTCTTCATGATAATTCTAGGCAGCACACTGCAGGGGCTATGAAGACGATCCAATAGCAATTTGGTGGGACTCACAACGCAAACTCAATTTCCCCTTTAACACCCGTATCTTAAACCCATGAAATTCAATGTTCTCTGCTTGAGAATTACTATATAACAGTGTAAAGCTGAATTTCGGCCACCAAGCCAGGTAAAATGAATTAACCAATAATCTAAAACTTAAGCTATACTTCCATTTACAACATTAATCGAATGACACAACCCTAAGGAGAACTGACATCACTAGATATCAGCTACCAGGAACAGTTCTCAGTAGGTACTTGCAGCATAGTAACAAACGGTTGACCAAAGCACCAATAAAAGATGAGGTGAACACACTCAGCCTTACTATAAATGATACAAGTTGGGTGCGAACTGATCTACACCCAAGTGCTTGCTTGCGGGCATGCAAAATCGGCGGCCGGCCGCGGTGGCCGATCGGTTCTAGGCGCTTCAGTCCGGAACCGCGCGACCGCTACGGTCGCAGGTTCGAATCCTGCCTCGGGCATGGATGTGTGTGATGTCCTTAGGTTGGTTAGGTTTAAGTAGTTCTAAGTTCTAGGAGACTGATGACCTCAGATGTTAAGTCCCATAGTGCTCAGAGCCATTTGAACAACATCGGCAAAACAGCCCCAAGTGCCACAGCAATAGTACACACTAGCCCCAGCAACCTAGCGTGACCCAAGAAATAGATAAATTAAGCCCGTTGTCTGAAAGAACTTACAACAAACACTGACGCACTTCGTTAGTGACAATTTGGCGCTCAACGCAAATTACGTGCGGTAGCTTCGGATTTGTTAGAATACAAAGATCGTCTAACAAGGTCGGGCAAGGTACTATAAACAGCAGTAACGTTCACAGACAACTTGGCACGTACCGTTTCCCTGCGTGTCCAGCTGCACACCTCAGTTGTGTAGAATCAGAGCTATAAACCATCAGCATCAGAATATTCATTGGCCAAACCATTATTGGACTTCAGCTACACGTTGTGATTCAGCTGCCCCTACCGACGTCGTTTTGTGCAACCTGCAATGTTATATCTGACCTTCACAAACCACGCTCGAGACTCTCCGTATTGTCTCGTTCGTCAGGCGCAAACCATTAGTCCTACAGAAAAAATGAACAGGACCTTTCTATAGGAAATTTAATGCATTTAAATTTTGTAATGGGATACGTTTTCGCTGGAGGCTACGGTTTTCGATTTATTCAAGAAAAACGTACAAGTGACCATAAGACGCACTAAAACGGATCCCCACTCCCACTCTCAGCCCCCACCTGTCAGAATTCCTAGTACGTTGTTAATGACACTTCCTCAGGCGACTGTACATTTTGTACAAATACAACCTAACAGTTTTGCGAATTTTAACAGCATAAAGTAAACAACTGGTCCATTGCATTCGCCATGCCTTCTGGCTACAAAGCTGTGCTTGTAAGGGTTAAGTTTTGATTGAATTGTCAACGTAATTAGTTTCACCGCAACGTTTTCAAGAGTCGTTTTTCTTTCATCATCCTTAAGAGCACGTTTAAATTAATGTTAACGAAATAGCTGACTATGCTGTTGGCATAATAGCCCAGTCAATAGAGACAAAAAAAGGTGGAATATCGGGAATACCTCGTGTAGTTGGAAACTTTTGTGAAGTGGGAGGAGGGTGTGCCACGAGCAATCCGAGTGACGAGGAATGAGTGTGGAGATGGAGGTGAGTTTTGAAGGATAATTTTGTATGTTTTTGTTGAATAACTCGAAAACCATGATTTCCAGCGGAAATGTATCCCAGTACAAAATTTAACTACATTAAATTTCCTACAAAAAGGTCATTTCATTTTGTGTGCAGGACTTTGCGTATAGCGAGCGAGAGAATACGAAAATCTCACTCAAGATACAACACTCTGGGTAGCCTAAAACTGATAGGTGCACCTGAATCACTCTTTACAAAAACCTTGCAACACAGAGGGTGTTCCGTCCGCCAGCCGGTTCCTTACGGTACTCAGCCGTACATCATGTCGTACCAATAGTTGCTACTGGTCGCGCGTGTCTTTTCTGATAGCTCGATCCAGCTGATCCCCTGCCCGCTCTTCTCTCTCCCAATGGCTTTAGTGTCGGGGCAGCCTGCACACCGCGAAGACGTGGCAGTTCCCCAACACGAGCAAAGTTGTGCCAACCTACGACAGAACTGTGTTATGTTGTTTCACTTACCTTCTCTTGCCTGTATTCTTAGGAGGACACACACAGATGCTTTACTGTTAACAGAATGTATCTACACTGAAGAGCCAAAGAAACTGTTATACCTGCCTAATACCGGGTAGGGCCCCCGCGAGCAAGCAGAAGTGCCGCAACACGACGTGGCATGGACTCAAATAATGTTTGAAGCAGTGCTGGAGGGAACTGACGCCATGAATATTGTAGGGCAGTACATAAATCAGTAAGAGTACAAGAGGCTGGAGATCTCTTCTGGTAAGCACCTTGCAAGATACCCAGATATGCTCAATAATGTTCATGTCTGGGGAGTCTGGTGGCCAGCGGAAGTTTTTAAAGTCAGAAGAGTGTTCCTGGAGCCACTCTGTAGCAATTCTGGACGTTTGAGGTACCGCGTTGTCCTGCTGGAATTGCTCAAGTCCGTCGGAGTGCACAATGGACATGAATGAATGGAGGTGATCAGACAGGATGTTTACGTACGTGACACCTGTCAGAGTCGTATCTAGACGTGTGAGGAGCCCCATATCGCTCCAACTGCACACGCCCCCCACCATTACAGAGCCTCCCCCCGCTTGAACGTTGCTGGTGATATGCAGGGTCCATGTATTCATGAAGTTGTCTCCATACCCGTACACGTCCATCAGCTCGATACGATTCGAAACGAGACTCGTCCGATCAGGCAACATGGTTCCAGTCACCAACAGTCCAATGTCAGTGTTGACGGGCCCGGACGAGGCGTAAAGCTTTGTGTCGTGCAGTTATCAAGGGTACACGAGTGGTCTTTCGTCTCCGAAAGCCCATATCGACTATGCTTCGTCGAATGGTTCGCGCGCTGACATTTCACGATGACCCAGCATTGAAATCTGCAGCAATTTGCGGAAGGGTTTTACTTCTGCCACGTTGAACGATTCTGTTCAGTCGTCGTTGGTCCCGTTCTTGCAGGGTCTTTTTCGGCTGCACAAGGTCAGTGATCTGATGTTTTACCGGATTCCTGATATTCACGATACACTCGTGAAATGGTAGTACGGGAAAACCCCCACTGCATCGCTGCCTCGGAGATGCTGTGTCTCATCACTCATGCGCCGTCTATAACACCACGTCCAAACTCACTTAAACCTTACAACCTGCATTTGTTGCAGCAGTAATCGATCTAACAACTGCTTCAGACCCTTTTTGTCTTATATAGGCATTGCCGAGCGCTGCATTGCATTGCCGTATTCTCTCTGTTTACATATCTCTGTATTTGAATAACCGCTACGGTCGCAGGTTCGAATCCTGCCTCGGGCATGGATGTGTGTGATGTCCTTAGGTTAGTTAGGTTTAAGTAGTTCTAAGTTCTAGGGGACTGATGACCACAGCAGTTATGTCCCATAGTGCTCAGAGCCATTTGAACCATTTTTGTATTTGAATTCGCATGCCTATATCAGTTTCTTTGGCGCTTCAGTGTAATTTCTCTGTACGTTCGGTACCATATCGACCATGCTGTCGGGTCCAGCAGCATCCTTCTGCATGCAGACACGGTGGTGTTGCATCGGAGCACATCACTTGTCTCTGACTGATCGTTCTCGTTCTTGTCACTCCTGTACTCGGCTGCCTTCAGTGTTACGTTACTAGGCCAAACGTCCTTTCTCGTTCCCTAGGCGCGTCTAATAGAGGATGTCTGCAGGCCATACACTTCTCAGCCGTGGTGTATCCTCACCAAGGTACGCCTTGCTTTTTCTGGAACTGTACCTGTAAAAACATTAAGGTATCGAAGTCCTCTTTTACTGCAATTAAACTGTAAACAATTTTACTAGTTAAAGCCCCGCCCAGCAGTCCTTGCTATAACTTAAACTAGGGGACGTTCCTCTGTGACATGATCTGCCGTGCCGAATCCACTAGTGACTGCTGGTCGCTGGCGACATACAAATTTTAGGAAAGGTAGTGGAGCACTCACCAACTTGGTTAAAAATGTATCTAAAGGCTTTCATTAACATTCTCATTTTTGATCAAATGGTTCAAATGGCTCTGAGCACTATGGGACTTAACATCTGAGATCACCAGTTCCCTAGACTTTACTTAAACCTAACTAATCTAAGGACATCACGCACATCCATGCCCGAGGCAGGATTCGAACCTGAGAGCGTAGCAACAGCGCGGTTCTTGACTGGAGCGCCTAGAACCACTCGGTCATAATGGCTGGCTCTCATGTTTGTGTCTGAGGAATTCCATCTCTGTTGCCATTCTCCAAATATGCAATTCTTTACTTCTACATATGCGTCTGCATCATACTTTTCGCAACCCACCTAACGGCGTGTGGCGGAGGGTAGTTCTGACACCACTAACTGATCCTCCCTTCCCTGATCCACTCGCTAATGGCGCGTGGGAAACTTGTCAGTAGGCCTCTGCATTACCTCTAATCTCTAGAAATTTTCTTCACTTAGGCATTTCGCGAGATCTACCTGGAGGAAAGTAATATGTTATCGGACTCTTACTCGTAAGTACTCTCGAAATTTCAATAGTAAACATCTCCGTGGTGCACAACGCCTCTCTTGTAGCTGTAATGTCTCTTGCAGCGGTCTCTCCGCGATATTTTCAGAAATTTTATAAATATATAACTCAGTACATATCTCGAAATATCTCTTCTTATCTTACCGATTATCAATGCAAAGTAGTTTCAAGCCCAATTATTCCTTGGAGCGTCCATTTACTCCATCGAATAGCTTCTCTGCTATCTATGTTTTCTCTTATGAAAAGAATGGGGACTTCTTGCCGATTAGTCGTGAAAAGAGGATGTATATGTATGTATTGTTGAGCTAGTCGCCATCTTGATGAGATTCTGCATGAGAAGGAATTTAATATATGAACTAAACTAAAGTAAGTGTGTTCGCGTATTATTTAACTGTTTATTATTGACAGTGTCTGCTTACTACGCTGTGTTGCACGGGATCAGTGGGGAACGTCTGATTTACACTGGACGAACTTGCCGTTTTGTATGCTCAAGATATCCAGTTACTTCAAATAAATAGGCTAACACGGTCTTACCAGCAGATCTCCGGTCTTCCCCATGTGATCACCGAAAGTTAATAATTATTACAAATGTTTCCAGGAGATCGACTGACAATTTTCGTCGCACCGAGACTTCGAAATTGCTTCACTGCCTTATGGAATTTAAGTTAAGCTCAATTTAATCAGGATAGAACAGTATTGAACTGTGTGAATGTGATAAGCCTGCTTTGTCAATGAAAATTCCCTTAATATACGCATGTTTTTACTATCCTGATCAGTGAAGCTAAATCGGGCCGGTGTGAGAGAGGTTTTTTAAATTTTAGAAATATTAAATAGCGTCTGCCACTGGAGCTTGTAGAGCACCTTCGCAACGCTCTGGCGCAGACTACGTTTAGTGGCGGAACGCGCCGCTCTTCGATCTTCTCTATCTTCTCTGTCAGCCCTACCTGCTAAGGATCCCAGACCGACGGAACGGGCCACTCTTCGTTGGATCTTCTCGATCTCTTCTGTCAGCTCTACCTGGTAAGGATCCCAGATTGATGGCCAATACTCAAGAATCGATCGAACAAGCGCCTTGTAATGCATTTCCTCCTTGCATCAGTCATATATCCTTAAGATTCTAACTGTGAATCTCAGTCTGGCATCTGTCTTTCCTACTATTCGTTTTATACAGTCATTCCACTTGAGATCCTTCTGCATAGTTACTCCCAGATATTTTACAATAGATACTGTTTCCAGCAATTTGTCACCAGTAGTGTAGTACAGTATTGGATCTTTTTCCCTCTCTATTCGCAATATGTTACACTTATTTACGTTCATGGTCAACAGCCAGAGCCTGCATCATTCATCTATCCTCCGCACGTCATTTCTTATAGACAACCGTATCACCTGCGAGCAGTCTTGAAGAACTTCCGATGCTTTCTTCTAGATCATTCACACACACTGTAAACAGTAACGGTCCCATCGAACTTCCTTGGCGTACTCTGGGAATTACCTTCACGGCCGTCAATGTTGTCCCGTTAAGAGCGACGTGTTGAGGTCTGTCTGTAAGGAAGTCTTGTATCTAGTCGCAAATTTGGTCCGATAATAGGTACGCTCGCGTTTTTTGTCCACTAAACGTCAGCGCAGGACGGTGTCATATGCCTTCCTGAAGTCTAGGCGCAAGGCAGCAACCTCAGCGTAATTGTCTACAGCTCTACAGATCTCATGGAGGACCAAAATGGTTCAAATGGCTCTGAGCACTATGGGACTTAACATCTGAGCTCATCAGTCCTCTAGACTTAGAACTGCGTAAACCTAACTAACTTAAGGACATCACACACATCCATGCCCAAGGCAGGATTCGAACCTGCGATCGTAGCAGCCGCATGGTTCCGGACTGAAGCGCCTAGAACAGCTCGGTCACAGAAACAAAGCGAGCTAATGGATTTGTTACTGCTTGTCCATGAATTTTGTGTATTGTTCAGTACCGAGTTTTTCTTCGTCCTTTAGATACCATTGTTATACTTATTTGTGTCCAGTGGTGATAATCCCATTAATACATTTGTAGATACGCTGAAGAATGTCCCGACGAGCTTTTCACCCGCCTGCAGGTTGGACACACAGTAACCAGTGCGCCCAAACACTGGCACCAAAGCTCGCAACTGCAGTTAACATAGACTCGTGGTACAGTCTAATTACATTCACGGTCAAACTAAAGCTCTGTTATTGCATATTAATAATTTTATTCGTTAGACACCTATCTTTCTTTGTTCCATGTTGTATGTGGGCATGGAATATCCAGTGTTCATCTAAGTACACACCAAAATGGCTGTTGACCACATACCTCAGAACTACCGCCCGATTAATGTTAATTGATGGGTCCCTAATAAATTTTTGGTTAAATAACATACTTGTTGATTTTTTCGTGGTACTACCTTGAGTAGCTCCCGCGAGGAACATCAACGCAAAATTTCAAGGAGTTTTCCGTAATTATTTTCTAGCAAATATCGACTGTTGGCGTGCACTGGAAGTAACATCTTACCAGGGTGCACCACTTCTGCTGACTATTGTCTAGTCTAAGCTACATTATCGTGTAGGGCTGTAAACTGACGTCTAAGTTTTGTACCATATGTATTCGGTACTGTCGAAGCACTCACCCGTTACAAAGTGTTCGTTATTAGTTATTTTCTTTATGGAGCGCTATTACTGAACAGCCATTACAGATTAACACTTCTTGATAACTTAACAAGTTGTGGGTAGAACTGAGTTATTGAATGAACTGTATGGGCTCTTTTTCCTGAATATCTTTTTCTCTTCTACACACTGGTGAATAACCACCATGGCTGTACTGCCATTAATACACACACCAAAAATTTCTGCATCGCCTCGGTTCCGAGAGTTCGGGAACCTGTACAGGAAATTGGAATAGAGATCAACATAAACATAATTTCCTCCCTTTTTATTTCTCATGAAAACCACACATGGTATGTTGTACCACCACACAGAGAGACTTTCAGAGGTGGTGGTCCAGATTGCTGTACACACGGTACCTCTAATACGCTGTAGCACGTCCTCTTGCATTGATGCATTCCTGAATTCTTCTTTTTAAAATTCAGTCTTGATCGCACCACGTATGCTATAAGAACATAGGTGACGGATTTCGGTCATATCACATGACCATCATCAGACCTGTAATTTAATTTAGAAAGTAATAGAAACCTTACTAGATTGACAATAAAATATGCCAAAATGCTTATAATGATAAAATACAATAATACTTGTTATACCCATGGCATCCTTCGAAAATGGTAGGTGGAGCACTCTTCTCAGCTGCTGTGATGTCAACTGGTGGCAGCAAGTGGCGGGCATACGCTTAAATACGAAGATGATCCGCCTACCTCTTCTCCCTCTACCTCACGTAAACCAATCAGTGTAAAACGGGTTCACATAATCGTCAAAAGGTAAAAAACAAAGTACAATAATAACATAAAAATAGTTATGTATAAAATATCTCTTTACAACCATGGCAATACTTAAATATTGTATAAAATATCAATTAAAACTTTAGAATAACTGTACAGACGATGTATACTCAGTGTGCCCTCTATGGGCGAAGGTGCTACTACAACAATGGTTTCAAAGTCAACGATGATGTGAAGGTCTTTGGCCAGGGAGATCGGTCTGCCCTCGTTCAATTAGGTGAGACAGGTGGTGAGGCCAACTACACTTGATCCGTCGGAACCAAACCAGGGGACATCCACGGACCGACCGAGAAAACGACTCGCTTGCCACCAATCGGTACATGATAACTCAAACACCAAAAGTTACGAACGTGATTATCCACAGTGAAATATGTATTAAGATGTCAAAACTACACACCATGTTGGACAGTGACAGAGGAAAGGATGCTACCTGAAATTACGTTAGTAGCAAGGGCAGGTAACCAAAACACTAACGGCCACAAGGCAGAACATTCCGCTGGTACACTTGAATTTGAAATACCGTAGTATAGTTAACTTTACCCAAAAGGAACACTGCCTGAATTTACGTCAGTGGCCAGGGCAGGTAACCAGAACACTAACAGCCACAAGGCAGAAAATTCCACTGATGCACTTGAACTGTAGTCAACCAATATAGTTAATTGCACCGCATGGCGGCTAAATTTGAGCAATAGAAACACTCAGTGTTGCTCACAGGAAAACGTCTCCAACAGCGAAACACTGATACGAACCACACAACATGAATGGACGTGGCTTGGGTAGGTGAAACCACTACTCAACTTTGACGTCCTGGGTCGGTGAACCACGATGTTCGTAGCGATCGGACAGCTCCTCACACGCTCTGACACTGCGCAGGGACTGCCAGCGGACCCAGCTGACTGCACCGCGCGGAGACAACTTCGCTGGTCTGCTGCAACCGACGACTCCCGCAAAATGCCGACAACATCTAAAATAGTCGTCAGTGGAAATAACGCCAACCACACACACAACCTGACAAACACTCGCACGAAGACCTGAACAATACCCAACAGTAACTAAGCACACACGAAGACAAACCAGGAGTCGATGCGCGCGCACACACACAGCCGACTCGTAAACGATCGGCGAGCCAAAACGCGTCGTCCGGTAGGACAACCGACTGACGATCCACCAAGACCGTGGCCCGGCTCAAGTGATGTGCGGCGGCAATGGCCGGGCGAGCCATGTCGACGCAGACCTCACTGCTGCTCCAACCCGACTGCACTAGTGGCGCATTGCAACTCCCCGACTGGCAGGTCCAGACTGCGCTCAAGACTCGTTCCAGCTGACTGGCAGCCCGAACTCGCGACCTGAACTGGCCAACGACGGACAAGGACCCGGAAGTAATAGCAGTCAAGCAAAGATACTACGAGAGGGATATATTGATACGCTCTACTAACGCCGCTCACGGTCAGGCAAAGCAGCAACTCAGCGACAGTAGTAATTTAAATTAACGTAGTGACGTGGAAGTACGTTAAAAACGGGGTGTAAAATACAGGGTTATTACAAATGATTGAAGCGATTTCACAGCTCTACAATAACTTTATTATTTGAGATATTTTCACAATGCTTTGCACACACATACAAAAACTCAAAAAGCTTTTTTAGGCATTCACAAATGTTCGATATGTGCCCCTTTAGTGATTCGGCAGACATCAAGCCGATAATCAAGTTCCTCCCACACTCGGCGCAGCATGTACCCATCAATGAGTTCGAAAGCATCGTTGATGCGAGCTCGCAGTTCTGGCACGGTTCTTGGTAGAGGAGGTTTAAACACTGAATCTTTCACGTAACCCCACAGAAAGAAATCGCATGGGGTTAAGTCGGGAGAGCGTGGAGGCCATGACATGAATTGCTGATCATGATCTCCACCACGACCGATCCATCGGTTTTCCAATCTCCTGTTTAAGAAATGCCGAACATCATGATGGAAGTGCGGTGGAGCACCATCCTGTTGAAAGATGGTCTCCAGTTGTGGCATGAGCCAATTTTCCAGTATGTCCAGATACACGTGTCCTATAACGTTTTTTTCGCAGAAGAAAAAGGGGCCGTAAACTTTAAACCGTGAGATTGCACAAAACACGTTAACTTTTGGTGAATTGCGAATTTGCTGCACGAACGCGTGAGGATTCTCTACCGCCCCGATTCGCACCTTGTGTCTGTTCACTTCACCATTAAGAAAAAATGTTGCTTCATCACTGAAAACAAGTTTCGCACTGAACGCGTCCTCTTCCATGTGCTGTTGCAACCGCGCCGAAAATTCAAAGCGTTTGACTTTGTCATCGGGTGTCAGGGCTTGTAGCAATTGTAAACGGTAAGGCTTCTGCTTTAGCCTTTACCGTAAGATTTTCCAAACCGTCGGCTGTGGTACGTTTAGCTTCCTGCTTGCTTTATTCGTCGACTTCCGCGGGCTACACGTGAAACTTGCCCGCACGCGTTGAAACGTTTCTTCCCTCACTGCAGGCCGACCCGTTGATTTCCCCTTACAGAGGCATCCAGAAGCTTTAAACTGCGCATACCATCGCCGAATGGAGTTAGCACTTGGTGGACCTTTGTTGAACTTCGTCCTGAAGTGTCGTTGCCCTGTTATGACTGGCTGATGTGAGTGCATTTCAAAACGACATACGATTTCTCGGCTCCTGTCGCCATTTTGTCTCACTGCGCTCACGAGCACTCTGGCGGCAGAAACCTGAAGTGCGGCTTCAGCCGAACAAAACTTTATGAGTTTTTCTACGTATCTGTAGTGTGTCGTGACCATATGTCAATGAATGGAGTTACAGTGAATTTATGAAATCGCTTCAATCATTTGTAATAGCCCTGTACATGAAGGTGGGAACACGAGCCATACGCAGCTCACCGCCCTAATAAAATTGGTCTCTAAGTATTTTCATCAATCCTTATGTCGAGGTCACCCGGGGTACCATAAGACACGACTTAGATCAAAGAGAAGTTGACTTGGCGAAGGCTGGACCAGGACGTTCCAAAGTTGGTCGCAGAATGTGATCGGTGTAAAGCAGCAGCTAAGCTAGGTACGGGCTCCAGGAAAGGGTTTCTTCAATCGACTCTCGAATCTCAACCGATGGACCGACTTTTCATTGATTATCTAGGTCCATTGTCCCTTGCCAAGAGGGAAAATCGTTTTGTCTTCGTTGTTATCGATGCTTTCACCAGTTTTGTCTGGTTAATTCCTAGCAGTGGCGTTACGTCAGCCAAAAGTATTCAGCATCTTGAGAACGTGTTCGCTAGTTTTGGACCCAGTAAAACCATGGTGAGCGACAATGGACCTGCTTTTAAGTCCAAAGAATTTAGGCAGTTCTGCTTCGATCGCGGGATAATGCATGTTACTACAACACCTTATTATCTGCAATCATCTTTCACGGAAAGGATAAAGCGGCATATGAAACCCGCCTCATCGCTCACCATTCAGCGCCACAGAAGAAATGGGATTTGCCCTGAATTGGCTGTCCTTTGCCTTTAATATCGTCCACCACGAAGCTCGTAAGACCACTCCCGCCAAATTAATGTCCTCCTCCTCATTGAACTCTCCGCTGGTCAATTTATGGCCGTCGAGTGCTTTCTTGCCGGAACAAGAAGATGAAAAGGAGATAAAGAGGAAATGGGAAGCGGCTAGGAACAACATCAAACCGGTACATCATCCGGAAAAAGCCTAATATAACAAGAGTATGATGATGATGATGATTATGTTTGGATTGTGGGGCGCTCAACTCCGCAGTTATCAGCGCCCGTACAAATTCCCAACCTTTTCTCAGTCCAATCTCACCACTTTCGTGAATGATGATGAAATGATGAGGACACCACAAACACCCAGTCATTCAAGATAACAAGAGTAGGCGGGCAGCATCCATTAATGTAGGCGCTGAAGTGTTCTTAACGAACTTTTGAGCGCAAAGTCAAGGCAGCCAAGGCATCACGGAAAAATTGTTACCACGTTTTGTAGGCCTTTATGTGTTGGTTAAGAGGCTTTCGCCGGTGAACTTCCTACTGATGGACATCAAGAAGGGCGAAGAACTCGCGCGCACCTGAACCAGTTGAAGGTGGTGAGTCGTATTGCGGCTTGCGTTGGTGCGGTTTGTAGATTTCCGCCCTATTCTGGAGGCCAGACCATATCCTTTAGTTGGCATGGTTGCGGTTGTTTGTCTTCTTCTCGTCTTGACTCGCACCACTCGTTTCGCAAGCGTTGCCTGTCCGCTAGTGGCAGCAGCGGCGGTTATCGATACATGGTAACTATTGCCCTATCTTTGGGGCGACGTCGTTGTTTTTCAGTGTCGTGTGAGTGAGGGAATTCGGTAGGGGGACTCAGGAGGAGCCTGGTCCACACAGTGCGAGGAACACGCCGGGACTGCTGGTGGCACGCATGGACTGCCGGCTGGAAGGGCTGTGGTCGCGAGGGTGCACGACCTCGCCGTAAACCGGATCCAACAAGCTTTAAGATGAATGCATTTCAGTCCAAGTAGAGCTGAGTCAGTCACCTGTGTGGAGCCCGTAGTACGTATGTGATGTTGTGACAGATTATCATCGCGTCGTAATGTGCAGTTTAGTGGGTCTGCGTACCACTTAGTACTTGAACTATATTAAAAGCGCTTGGCTCAGTGATTAGACGGTGTGGTTACTCAACTCTCAATTAATAAAGAAATGAAGAGATTCGTTTCATTCTGTCAGCCGTCGTCAGATTTGTCACAGTGAGTTCAGCATGCGTTCGTGTGCCTTATGAATTTGATGTCACTCATTTGGTACTTGGTTTTGGCTCGCCTTGCGATTGTTTCCGCAGCGAAGTGTGGTTGCTGATTCTGGTTGGTTACATTTCTGTTTTTCCTCGCACGCAAATCGAGTGGGGCTTTAGTTACTATTAGTTTGTCTGGTGCTCTGTCTAGTGAGTTGTTTATTCAGATTTTCGGGTTTGTCGAATCGGACGGAAATCTGGTAGTGGTTCGTTCCGGGCGCTCTAAGCTGAATATTCTGGAAACGTAGTGCAGACCGCCGCTTCAGGCTTTGGCATATTATTCCATCGTTGCATTTGATTTATCGGACGTCAGTTAACTTCAGGAAGATTATTATTAGTCATTAATTAAACTGTCACTAATCTGAGTTACCATGTTGTGAAGTGAATGCAACTCTTGGCTGCCTATCTCATCGCTCGCGAAAGTGTTTGTTGCCGGACCTTCTCAGGGGTCGATTCCTGGAGCACCGTCTGTGACTGATCCTTATGTTTTATTACTGTATTATTTATTACCATACCTTGTAATGCCTACATAAAAGGTTATGTTGTCTAGTTAATAGTTCCGGTCACCTTCTGGAATAAATCTAGCAGTGTAAGGGTTGTGGTACAAGGTTACCATCATTTTATTTCACCCGTTTGGTGCTCAGTTGCTTGTTTCTTTTAATCAACCTTTGCTTGCATTTGCTGTTTTACAGCAGGTTTCTAAATTTTTATATAATTTCCGTTCCTGGCGTGTAAGGCCCTCAGCCATGATTTGATCATTTGCTTAAAAAAAAATCGATATTTGTAATTTAGCAGTAAGCCTTAAAACCTTATTTACTGCCATACCTGGCGTCTGATACCTTTTGCTGTGTTTGTGGCCACTTACCTTTTAATGTTTCAATACCTGTAAGTTGCAATTGCAGTGAGATCTTAAACGTTCTTAATTTATTGGCATTCTTGGCGTGTGAGGCCTTCAGCCGTGATCACAGTGGCTTGTTTCTTTTTTTTTAACATTATCTGTATTGTATTTTATGGTGATTTGCTAAATTGTAACGCACTGAAAACACTACTATTTACACAGTTGTTTATTCCTTCATTAATAACGTGTGGTATTTTTTATTTATTGTTGAGTTTGGATTACTGTTTTAAAAATAAACGTGTGTAACTGTAAAAGGCAACCAATAGTAACTGATTATGGCCCCATCCACAATCGTAACCGAAGCCTGTCTCTAAGAAGGTCCGGCAACAAACACTTCCGCTAGCGATGAAATAGGCAGCCAAGAGTTGTATTCACTTCGCAAGATGGTAATCCAGACTAGTGGCAGTCTAACGAATGACTAATGATAATCTTGCTGAACCTACCTGACGTCCAATAAACCAAATGCAAGAATGGAACAACACGGCAAAGCTGGAACCAGTGGACTGCACTACGCCCCCAGAACATTGTGCTTAGAATACCTGGAACGAGAAAGGAATCACTACCAACAGAGTAGGACAATCACAAACGGACTACAATCCAAAAAGCTGTCAAAACTACACCCCTTACCGGACAGCAGAGGCAAGCCGAGGAAACGTACACTGCCGTTACATACACTAAACCCCAGGGCAGGTAACTGGGGCGTTAGCGGCCACCAGCCAGGAAAAATACCGCTGGTTGAACTTGACAAATTGTAACACTCTGAACGCAGTAAATAGTAATAAGAATTCGAGGAAAGCTAATCAGATCCGCTTTCCCCAAGCACTCCAGTCGCGGCTCTTTGCCTCAGCGACGCTATGAGCAGCAACATTGGAGGTATCTCTACTTGAATTGAAATGCACTCACCTTAAAGCCTGTAAGATCTGGTTTACTTCGAGGTCGTGCACCTTCGTGACCACAGCCCTTCCATCTGGCAGTCCATGCGCGTCGCCAGCGGCTCCAACGTGTTCTCGCACTTCGCGGACCTGGCTCCTCCTGAGTCCCCAACCGAACTGCCTCACTCACCCGACCCGGGAAAACAACGACGTCGCCCCAAAGATAGGGCAACAGTTGCTACATATCGATAACCGCCGCTGCTGCCACTAGCGGACAGGCAACGCTTGCGAAACCGAACGGCGCCAGTCAAGACGAGAAGAAGACAAACAACCGCAACCATTCCAAGTAAAGGATACGGTCTGGCCTTCAACAGAGGGCAGAAACCCACAATCGGCACCAACGCAAGCCGCAGCACGGCTCACAATGCCTGGTAAGTTCTATAAGTGCGACAGTGGTAAAGTCTGTTATTTTGTTTTAAGTATGTTGTGTTGAATAGCAGTGTATTCAGTCTTAAGTGTTAGTCAGCCCAAGTGTTGGTAAAGGTTTTCCTTACGATACTTGAATACATACTGGTTACCTCTGCTCAACTGCTCGCGCAAGTTGTAATTCTAAAGGTGTAATTTTATCTTAACCATACAATGAACTGTGCTGTTACTGCTCTGCGCACTGCTAGAGTATTTCAATGAGCCTCCTACCTCCTACTTAAATGATGTGATGGTTAAAGTTGCAATGAAAATGTCTTATGTGCTTAAAGTATTGTAATTTGCTTTAATAACTTCGGATTTATTGACTGTTTACCAGGCTGTACTGTAATTCGCATTCCCTATTCTCTTTTTAATGTTTCTGATTATTTCACCAGCCAGTGCAGTAATTTGGAAAATGGGTTTAATTAGAAAGTCGCGTTACGAAAATAGCAATATACACAAGTGGAAACTATGCCACAGAATATCAATAAAATAAAAGTAATAATTAACACGAGACTATTTGTAACAACGAGAAAAGACGCGCACATCCAGAAGTGAGTGAATTTGGGGACGATGGTAAGAAATTGTAACTATTGTAAAAGTCGCTCACGTATGACGAATATACGGGAGAGGTAGACGCACGTATTTTCTTAGATTTAGCTTTCCTTGTGGCCTGGTTACAAAGAATATCAGTTATGGTGGAAATAAGAATCAGATAAAAATTATAACAAAATAAATCGGACTTCGTTTAAAAAAGAGAAAAGATGAAGATTGCAGATATTGGTGTCACGAAAAACGAACAAATTTAAAAAAATGAAAATGGCAGCCACAAAGGGAGAAAAGGGCATGTTCACCTACCTCTATTTTTGTACTGCGCCGTCGCGAAGATCGCCGCCGCTATCTCTATCCATCTCGTATAAATAATAGCAATATTGGTCCAGGAAAATGTGTTATTGGCCATCCATAAACAATGATAATCGCGAAGATTTCGTTTTGACTACTACTAAAGCTAATAATTGAAGAGCGTAATTATGTCATTGTCTCTCAGATTATCAGTGCTCTTACTTATCTTTGATTGACCGATCGACACCTGGCAAATATTTTACAAAAATGGTTCAAATGGCTCTGAGCACTATGGGGCTTAACACCTGAGGTTATCAGTCCCCTAGAACTTAGAACTACTTAAACCTAATTAACCTAAGTACATCACACACATCCATCCCCGAGGCAGGATTCGAACCAGCGACCGTAGCAGCAGCGTGGTTCCGGAATGAAGCGCCCACAACCGCTCGGCCACCGCGGCCGGCTGTGAAAGATGATTTGGGGCTTAGGAAACCCGGTGTATACAAAATTCCGTGTCAACGTGGGAAGGCTTACATCGGCCGTTCGATTCGCACCGTTCATGACAGGTGTGTGGAACATCGCCGTCATGCGAGGCTACTACAGCCGGAAAAATCGGCAGTAGCAGAACACTGCTTAAATGAGGGACACGGCATGAAATTTAACGAAACTGTGATAATTGCCAACACTTCCGGTTTCTGGAACAGTGTCTATAAAAAGGCAATGGAAATTAGGTTGACGGATAATTTAATTAACAGAGAGAATTGGTTTCCTCTTAGTGGGACTTGGAATCCTCTACTATCCCGCATCAAAACAAAGCGTTCTTCGGTGTAGCCAGTCCGAGTGTTCAAAAATCGTCCCTGAGTGCGACATATCGTCGCCGCCAGATTAGATTAGTTTTTCGTTCCATAGATCCGTGCTGAGGAGATTCTCGTGGATGTGGAACATGTCAATTTTTTTAAAAGCTGAAATAGCAATGCTAATATTATGAATATATACAATACATCATTTGTTTCTATTAAAAAATTCGTCAATGGGGTAGAAGGAGTTGGCCACTAGTAAGTGTTTCAGGCTTCTTTTAAACTGATCTTTATTTGTAACTAAATTTTTTATATTTGATGAAAAATTATTGAAGATGAGTGTTCCTGAGTAGTGGACCCCTTTTTGAACTAAAGTAAGCGCTCTTAAGTCCTTGTGCAGATCATTTTTGTTCCTGGTATTGTATGTATGAACTGAGCTGTTTGTTGGAAAAAGAGATATATCATTTAGGACAAATTTCATTCAGGAGTAAATACACTGAGAGGCAGTAGTTAGTATACCCAGTTCATTCTAATCTAGGAAGGTAAGTACAGGCCAACCATCTGTATTGTAACATTATAGCTCTCACACATGAATTTCCTCTTTGGTACATTAACCAGGTACGGAGATTAAATAGGAAACAATAATATTCCCATTCTATTAATGATAGTTGAAGTGTCACTTTCCTTTTTGCAGTGTTCTAAGGGTAGCGTCACCTCCCAGTCTTGGCGGGCAGCAACTCTGACGGGCGGCACATGCGCCGTGTACGGTACGGCGGCCTATATGGGACGCGAATTTGCAGCCTGGCGTCAATTCTCTGTGGGACTCTTCAGAAGAAGCAGCATTCTCCTGAAGATGGCGCCGAAATACCGAATCGAGTTGATTTTAGGATCCAGCAGCAAACCCGAAGAGTGTTTCAATACTTATTACGCCGTGAAAGCCTACGAAGTCACATCTGGCTGACCATGTTCGGACCTCAGCCAACTGCTTTGCCGCAGTGGTAACACCGGTTCCCGTCAGGTCACCGAAGTGAAGCGCTGTCGGACTGGGCTAGCACTTGGATGGGTGACCATCCGGTCTGCCGGGCGCTGTTGGAAAGCGGGGTGCACTCAGCCCTTGTGAGGCAAACTGAGGAACTAATTGATTGAGAAGTAACAGTCCCGTAAACTGAAATACGGCCGGGAGAGCGGTGTGCTGACCATATGCTCCTCCACATGCGCATCCAGTGACGCCGACGGGCTGAGGATGATACGGCGCCCAGTCGGTCAGTCAGTACCCGCTGGCTCTTCATGGCCTGTTCGGCCGGAGGTTTTTTTTTTTTTTTTTTTTTTTTTGTTCGGCCCTCGGCTTGCGTAATGACAGTAATAATGAATAGTGAAAGAAACCGAAAGAGGAGTCGTTGGTGAAAACGTGTACTGTTTGCGGAGGGGCCTCGTTTCGGCTGTAATTTTCTACTGACCTCCAAAGTAGAAGATGTTTTTCTGATTGTCACTCACTGATACTTAATATTTTTTGACCAGCTCCTCGATAGTCAACTTCTTCTTGTTGCGATTTTTATGTTCCGAGTGACTAGCTTCCCACATGTATGGTGCCGAGTGAAAACCTTCAGTCAGCTGCAACACCTTCTCCGTTGGACACATCTTGAAAAGTGTTGTTTAACAACAGAAAAACGTCCGCTCCTGGAAGCTGAGTGGTCAGCGCGACAGAATGTCAATCCTAAGGCCCCGGGTTCGATTCCCGGCTGGGTCGTAGATTTTCTCCGCTCAGGTACTGGGTGTTGTCCTAATCGTCATCATTTCATCCCCATCGACGCGAAAGTCGCCGAAGTGCAGTCAAATCGAAAGACTCGCACCCGACGAACGGTTTACCCGAAGGGAGGACCTAGTCGCACGACATTTATTTACAGGAAGAACGAAAATAATTAAAAAAACTGACGAAACGTTTTCCACCGTGCAATGAGAGTAACTGGAACCCATGTCTACCAAAACGTCCACACTACGAATTGTCTCATGTCTCTCATTTCAAACGGGAGTCAAAAGTTCTGCGATTTTGTTACAAAAGCGTGCCTACAGACAAGAAATGTGTCTCATTTGTCTATAAACAAAATCGCTCGATTGTCTATAGACACTGCCTAGATAAAAAAATCGCTCCACTTTTAGTGTGCACAAGGCCTTAAGAATACATCGTAGAAATTACAGCCGTTTACCGTGCATAACAGTCTCGGAATTCGCGGCTGGATTTTGGTACCCAAAAATAAGTTTTTGGGATTTTCTCGATAAAGAATGTAGATTTTGTGAATAAGAGGAGATGGTTCTTCTAGATAAATGCCTAAAGAAGATACCGTTAAAATATGGGAAATTTTCTGCCGTCATTCATTATTTATATTTCGCCTCATACTGGGTTCTACGTGTCGAAGTAGGGTAAATTTGAACCTCTGTATCTTGTAAACAGATCATCAAGAAAATTTTCAAACCAAACAATCCTGTCGGAGGAACTTACGCAAATGAGCATTATACCAGAGAGTGAAAATACTGCTACAGTTGTAAGGCTCTTTTATTCAGAACACGACCAGTTTCGGGCTCTCATACGCTCATCTTCAGGTGTTATAACTTCGTGCGGTGGACGAATACAGGACGCGGTGTATTACCAGAGAGCGCAGCGGTGTTTTCAGCCTCTGGTGAAATTTCCAAAGTTGTTCGAGATTGTTATCTTAGGAACATGTCTCAAAAATGTGAGCCATTAGCTGTTCATGGCCGTCTTATAATACTGGGCTGGGTTTTGGTCCGCTGGTGACGGCGAAAATATAGTAGGGTGTCTCCGTAAGTCCCATCAAGCCCACCGTAGGCCACGTCAAATGAAAAAAAGATCCAACCGATATGGAAGAGAGTAATATTCACACTTTTACCTGTACTGCAGAATAGTGAAACTAAGAGGATCCGTCTGTTAGATATACAAATAGTAGCAGAAGAGCTATCCAAAACACTCGAGCCTAACTTTTTCTGACCAATAGAACCTGAAGATCGGAAAATCTCGTTTTTATAAGCGGCGTTTTCGATCATATTAGGTACACATGCCGTCGCATGTATACCGATAGTGTCCCGAGTATGCCCTATACAAAAGAGTTTGGACAGTACGACCGTTGAAAACGGAATTGTTCCGAAACACGTCTAGCATATGAACAGTAAAGGGTAAGTTCCAGCTAGTAAAGACGGCATTCGCTGTCAGCAAAACGTGTCGAAATTTAACCGCAGGCGGACGGCGCGTGTGGAAATGGAACGCCCTGCAGGCCTAACGGAACCGCCGCGAGAATAAGATTGGTTCCACATACGGACGAGACTAGGCTGGTGGCCCGGTTAGCGGAGCGAGACAAGCACCTGCTGGCCGAGTTGCGGGTTCAGTTCCCTCCCCAGCCAGCAGCCACCCCCGTCTCCTCTGCTCACGCCTCGTACGTGCGGCGCGCGTCCGTCTGCGGTGGCAAAGCCCCGCCCCGGATGGCCGAACCACAGTGTTTACTGGGGAGCCGCGCCGCCGCGGATGCGGAGAAATCGGCCTTCCTGGAGAACAGGTCGGCTGTGGCACACATACTGACTGCGGCCGGGCGCCCGCGGACATTTACATAGGACAGCCAGGCCCTGCCAGGGAGTCGCGGCAGCCAGGCCGGAGCAACAGCCGAAGCTTGAGGGTCACGCACTGCAGTACACAGATGTCACACATGCTGCCCTATCATGATGTGCTTCTCAAGTGTTTGAAAGAAATCAAGGTTGGAAGTCTTACGAGCCTGCTGAGTACCATAAGACAGTGACAACTATTGAGCAGCGGTCCTAGCGCAACCGCCTAAAAGCCTCTACACACGAACCAACCGCCCGCCCGCCGGACGAATTGGACCTGTGTAGCCGTTTTGACCGATTGACCAACCTAAAGGCCTCTACACACGAACCTATCGTCCGACAAATTGGAGTGAGTAGCCGTTTTGACCGATCGACCGACCTAAACGCCTCTACACGCGAACCAACCGACCGACCGACCGACATATTCGACGTGTGTAGCTGCTCTGACCAACCGTCCGACGAACTTTCCTTGTCGGCATGTTGTGCAGGTAGGGTCACCCGACAGCCTCTTCTCCCCCACCCTTCCCACTTGAGGCATTGCACCACAGCAACTCTCGCACTTGACACGTTATGTACACCCAGGTCGCCAGGGGATCTCGTGACTGTAGCTTGTGTATCTTGAGAACATTTTTATCAGTAATAATAATGTGGTGTGACTAGGGCCTCACGTTGGGTAGACCTTTCGCCCGGTGCAAGTCTTTCGATTTGACGCCACTTCGGCGACTTGCGCGCCGATGGGGATGAAATGATGATGATTAGGACAACACAACACCCAGTCCCTGGGCGGAGAAAATCTCCGACCCAGCCGGGAATCGAACCCGGGCCCTTAGGATTGACATCCTGTCGCGCTGACCACTCAGCTACCGGGGGCGGACATTTTTGTCAGTAATACGGCATCTGGCATCTACATGCGCAGTATTTTATTTTACCGTTTTAGTCAAACGCATTCTGAAGCTAGAAGTCCATTCTAAATGACTACATAGGCGGTTATTGGGCTTTCCGTCTGCTTCAGTTTACCACCTTCATTTGATCACGAAACGTGCAGTTTTTGCTCTTACGCTTGAAACAATCATTTATTACGGCGATCATGTCGCAGTAATACAGGGTCTGTCAAAAATAATCATCCGATTTAACAAAATTCGTAACTATTATGTTATTTTTGATATGTGCGTGAACAACATAATATTGGAGAGAGCAAACTCTCGAGTTTCACACGGTTCTCGGTAGGTAGCAGCCGTGTGCGCCCACTTCAGTTCTAGTAAAAATGGTGTCGGGACAACAGAAAGCGTTTTGTGTTTTACATTTTGCGCAGTGTGGGTCAGTAATAACTGTTCAGCGTGACTTTCGTACTAGATATGGTGTGGATACTCCTACAGCACAGAGCATTAGATGATGGCTGAACAATTACCAGAAACAGGTTGTTTGTGTAAAGACAAATCACCAGGCCATCCCTGAGTGCCTGACACAAACGTCACGTCCATCGCATCCGCCATAATTTCACAAGTCCGCAGAAATCCGTTCTCCGTGCAGCTCGACAGCTTCACATGCCCCCGATGTTCCTCTCGCATGTGTTGCGTCGACATTTACACATGAAGCCATACAAAATTCAGTTACTGCAGCTCTACGTGAAGCTAACAAACTACAACGTGTGGAGTTCTGTAATTTCGTACTTGGAAAGATGGAGGATGACAGTTTTCATCCACGCTTAACGTTTAGTGACGAGGCAACGTTCCGTTTAAATGGCAAGGGGAACCGTCGTAATGTGAGAATATGGGGTACGGAACAACCTCATAAAGTTGTACAACATGAGAGGGACTCCCCAAAATTTAATGTGTTTTGTGCAGTTTCACGGGAAAAGGTGTATAGTCAATTTTTCTTTGCTGAGAACACTGTTACAAGAAGCACAGATCTCGATAAGCTTGAGAACTTTCTTGTCTCACAATTGGAGGCTGATTCGAATGACCTCATTTACCAACAGGATGGGGCACCGTCACACTGGGATCTGGAAGTTCGAGAATTTTTAAATCAAAGGATTACTGAACGATGGCGCGGTCACACTGGACCAAATGTTCAGCCTTGCATTACTGGCCTCCAACGTCATCGAACCTGACTGTGTATGATTATTTCTTGTGGGGAGTTTATAAAAGACTCTGTTTATGTGCCTCCGTTACCAGCAACAACGAATGAACTGAGACATCGCACAAAAGCAGCTGCGGAAGCTGTAACACAAGACATGCTCGCTGCAGTGTGGGAACAATTTGAATACCGCATAGACATATGCCATACATCTGAAGGAGGGCATTGTTAACACCTATGAAAAGGTGTAAAAAAATACTTTTTTTGTTTCCCGTTCGTCAAAAAACAAAATTCATTGTATGTTCATTAGTTTCAGAAATATGGACGTGCCAAATCGGATGATTCCTTTTGATACACTCTGTATTGCGTCTGTTTGAGGTTTGTTGCATTTCTTCATGTTTTGTGTTGTACGTTACGGTTTTGGTAATTTACAGGCTTTTTCGTTGTTGTTAAGAGGTGTTGTTGTTGTTGTTGTTTTTGTTGTTGTTGCCTCAAGTCCAAAAAGTGGTTTGATGCAGTACTCCATGTTACTATCTTGTGCAAGCCTCTTCATCTCTGAGTAACTACATCCTTCTGAACCTGCTTAGTGTATTCATCTCTTGGTCTCCCACGCTTCCCTCCGGTACTAAATTGGTGATCCCTTGATGCCTCAGAATGTGTCCTACGCCGGCCGCGGTGGTCTCGCGGTTCTAGGCGCGCAGTCCGGAACCGCGCGACTCTTACGGTCGCAGGTTCGAATCCTGCCTCGGGCATGGATGTGTGTGATGTCCTTAGGTTAGTTAGGTTTAAGTAGTTCTAAATTCTAGGGGACTGATGACCACAGCTGTTAAGTCCCATAGTGTTCAGAGCCATTTGAACCAATGTGTCCTACCAGCAGATCCCTTCTTTTAGTCACGTTGTACCACTAATTTCTCTTCCCCCAAATTCTGTTCAGTACCTCCTCATTAGTTATGTGATCTACCCATCTAATCTTCTGTAGCACCACATTTCATATGCTTTTATTCTCTTCTTACCTAAACTGTTTATCGTCCACGTTTCGCTTCAATACATGACTACACTCCATACAAATACTTTCAGAAAGGACTTCCTGACACTTAAAACCTACACTCGATGTTAAAAAATTTCTCTTCATCAGAAATGTTATTCTTGCTATTGCCAGTGTACATTTTATATCCTCTCTACTTCGACCATCATCAGTTATTTTGCTCCCCAAATAGCAAAACACATGTACTACTTTAAGTGTCTCATTTCCAAACCCAATTCCCACAGCATTACCTGATTTAGTTCGACTACATTCCATTAACCTCGTTTTGCTTTTATCGATGTTCATCTTATATCCTACTTTCAAGACACAATGTCCATTCCGTTCAACTGCTCTTCCGGGTCCTTCGCTGACTGACAAAATTACAATGTCATCGACAAACCTCAAAGTCTTTACTTCTTCTCGCTGGATTTTAATTCCTACTCCAAATTTTTCTTTTGTTTCCTTTACTGCTTGCTCAATACACAGATTTAATAACATTGGGGGTAGGCTACAACGCTGTCTCACTCCCTTCTCAATCACTGCTTCGCTTTTGTGCAACTCGACTCTTATTACTGCCATCTGGTTTCCGTACAAATTTTAAATAGCCTTTCGCTCCCTGTATTTTTCCCCTTCCCCTTTTGGAGTTTGAAAGAGAGCATTCCAGTTACCATTGTCAAAAGCTTGCTCTAAGTCTACAAATACTATAAATATAGGTTTGCCTTTCCTTAAGCTATCTTCTGTGAGAAGTCGTAGGCTCAGTACTGACTCGCGAGTTCCTATACTTCTCCGCTGTTTAAACTGATCTTCCCCGAGGTCGGCTTCTACCAGTCTCTCCATCCGTCTGTAAGGGAGTCGAGTTACTATTTTGCAACCGTGACTTATTGAACTGATAGTTCGATCATTTTCACACCTGTCTGCACCTGATTTCCAAATGTATGTAACTGAAGTAACAAAGATAGTAAATGCCGGTTTTAAGGAGCATACACACGCACCAACCGACCGACTGACAAACTGGACCCGTGTAGACGTTTAGACCGTCGGACAGACGAACATTTTGTTTGGATGTCGGTCGGGTAGGACCACCAGGCAGCCGACCCTCTGACCATTTCACCCACTTCCTGTCAATCGCCCGACAAAAGTTCCTGTTTCGTTAAATCGCGTGGGATGAAATGCTGTTCTGATGTAGATGACGGGGTGTGAGGCGGACTAAACTTTAAAGACAGAGTTTCTGTAAAAACTTAAAGACCGCAGATGTTTGTGGGACACGTCACAGCAGGAGTAGAGCAATGTGTATGCAAGAAATGAAGCACTTTTCAATTTTTTTGGCGAACCCGTAATGGTTTCGTGTGGCACACAGAGAGAACAAAACCCCGTCGACCTTCTGTTTTTCTGGCTTTTAAGTTTTTGATGTGTCGTCCGAACAAAACACAGCCCGGGCAAAAGCGTCACAGTCGCAAAAATGCGAACTGGTGCCAGTGCCGTAGGGATTCGCCACTTGCGCGAGATCCACCAGCGTTAGGGGTGGCGCTGAGGGTGAAGATATCGACTGCGCCTCAGACAATTGCCAGCCGAGTATAATCATCCAGTGACCGGAGGACAATGGACAGAAGCCTACTCGGAAAATAAAAGAGCAGCTCTCGTCCATTTGGGTAAAGGTCATCGTCCAGAGCTGACTTAGACAGGGAACGCTGTTTAGTGAACTTGTAACGCCGGAAATGCATATCCTCGTATTTCCATCTATTGTACTATTATTTTTTTTCCTTGTTTTGTTACCTCAAGATATGACATTTCTGTCTCTTTATATATTGTAATTGTTTTACTGTTTGTATATATACATTTATGCACTCATGTCGATGTATAATTGGTTTGTTTCGTAAATATTATTTGTATTTTTACGCTGGGTCTTGCCTAGGGAAAACTGCTATCGAACGATTACATCGATGGGTCGTGTGAAGAATCAAAGTGTGTAGGATCTTTGGTAGTGTTAACTCTGCCGCGTGGAGCGCGGGCTGGGTAGTGAGAGTCTGGCGGGAGTAGCGAGTGGAGCAGGTGTGTTGTGTGACGCGCTTTCGGGGTTTGGCAGCAAGTAATTGCGCTCGACTCGCGATGATAGTTTCTGACATGGTGTCGCGGACGGGAAGCATTAGCTGGCGCACATCAAGAGCCCGTTTCGCCTGGTGACCGTGTCGAGAAGAAGGCGCGCCAACATCCAGCTTCTGCAACAGCGACGGCCGACAATGAGTGACTGTCGCCACCTCCTCGATCGACGGCTTCAAACCTTCAATCAACCAACAAGGAAGACTAAAAGCACGTAAAGTTTCAGAACTGTATGGCAGACCTCAGCTTTTCAAATTGTTCCATTTGCCTCGCAAAATTACAGCAACTTAGCATGAACCTTTGTTGCTCATTGTCCCAATTGCATTGCCAAGCAGGGTCCCTTCCTTTTCCGAAATGAACCCGAGTGTCGTTGAAATTCAAACGCCAGCATTAAAATAATATAATTAGATTTCACTGCTTTAATTTCAAAGTTCAGTAGCTGGCTACAATATTTAGGTTACACGAGCACAAATTTAGAGTGCGAGCTTTGTTACCGTATTTTAGCTTACCTGTGACTGCAGCTCAGCTTGGTACGTACTAAATTTTACTATTGTTAATTGTTCAGAATCATTTAATTCAAGTTCAAAGTTAAATCTCTTCTTTCTAAATTGCGTAGATTCAAGTAGCTTTTGAAATGATTGTTGAGGTAGTCCAAGACTAACCGTATTTTACTGGATTTCGATGTGCTTCAGAAAGAAAGCTCACTATTAACTTCAGTCACTAAATTAACTTTCGATTTTCCGGTGTTATTAATTCTTTTGCTAAATTAAGTCAGAGTGTAGCGAAATTTATTACTTCTGACAGACTTTCAGTTTTCACACTACACGTGTCAACCTTCAGTTGCCACGCTTCTAGTGTTAATTATATGTGTAATAACCTTTCTTTTTCAGTTACTATAGTAATTGTCCTTAGGACTGGCGACCGTGATTTCCCCCAAATCTCAAATATCTAATTACCGCTAGTTAATTGTTAACGTAACGGCCGCACATTTACTTTCTTTATTAACTTTACCCCTTTTCAAAATTAATTTCCACCAGTTTCATTTGCATTTTTCCTTTCATTTAGATGTAACCCTTTCCTCCCTCTTTACCGATAGATTAACTTCGGTGACGATTGCTTTTCCCAAATTTCCATTAGGTACACGCGGTTTAATTTTTCACTGTCATTAAGGTCGATAAGTGAGGGGGAGGTTACACGTGGCGACCTGGTGACAGGACAATCTTCAAATTTGAGGTTGTTCTGGACACGAATTTTGCATTGTGCAAATCTCGTAACAAAGTACTGGTTACGAAATGGTCGTTACGTCAGCGAGAATAAATAGTGTGAGGAATCTTAATTAGATTTGAGATTTGGTATTTATATTGAAAATTATTAAAATGAGTGAAGGCAACAATTACCAAAATTTTGTAGACTTGGATACGGAACAATCGGTCGAACAGTGGGAAACGCGCACGGCGGTTCCCATTGTTCAGGGGTAGGCGGCTAGCATGAAAGACGCGACCGCCGAAACGCAACAAAGAGCAGAAATGGAATTCCAAACTTTAGAAAATGTTTCGGAATCGGAAGCGAAAATCAAATCTGTACCCCTTGATGATGAATACGGGGGAACATGTATAGAGGAACCAGCTACGGAAGTAAAACCGGTAGTCTCCGGGAATTTAACTGATTTATTGAATGTTTTGATTAATGAAATCAAGAGTCAATCGGCAGAAATTATAGCTCTGTCTGCCAAGCAAGAAGCTCAGTCTGAAAAGATTGAACGAAAGCTAGACAATCAGAACAAAGCTATTAATGTTGTTAACAACAATGTTGGAGTTGTTAATACAAAAGTTGATAAAATCAAAGAAGATATTGTTGTAATTAATACCGAAATCGGTAATCTTAAACAGGAAATGATAGGCGTTCAGGCGGAAATTGCGAGCATAAATACTCGTTTTGATTCCGAAATTAGCAGAATCGAGAAAAGTGTAGGAGAAGCAGTTGCTCCGATCATCGAGAATAAGGTGACGGAACAAATTCAATTAGTGAAAAAAGAGGATCAACAGAAGGTGGAAACTTTAAAGGCTTTAGTGTCCGAAGTAGACACTAAAGTGAGGGAGCAGGCTAATACCTGCGAAGAGAGAAAGAGGGAAGTGGAAACGCTTGCGACAACCACTTGCCAAGTAATTACGAGAGTGTCGGAATTAGAAAAGAAACTTGACGAAAAACAGAGCTATGTGCCAATCTGTGCACATAGTTCGGAATTGTTGACGAAAGAGGAGCGGTTCGACCCCTTGAAAAAAGGCGGTATACACGCGACGGATTTCATTAAAAATTGTGAAAGAGTTTTACCCAGATCATGGACTAATGAGAGAAAAATTAATGCGGTTATTGATGTGCTGGCTGGTGATGCCAAGCGTTGGGGCTTAAACCTCGACATTACGAACCTGACTTTTGCCGAGTTTAAAAATTTGTTTCTGGCTGAATACTGGTCAGAGCAAAAACAGCAAAGTGTCTGGCGCGAATTTGTCGTATCGAGGCCTTTCGATGCGAATTCGCGCGGTTCGATGAGGGAGTTTTGTGAGGGCTGGATCCGCAAGTTGGAATATTTGCGTGATCGCCGCACGGAATCCGAAATAGTCTGGGAACTCTACAAGAAGCCTCCAGATGATACAAAACGCTACGTAGGAAGCAATTATAGGACAGTCAATGATTTCCTGGAAAGAGTTGAGGACGAGGACAATTGGCGCAATAATCGCGACAGTGGTAGAGGCCGTGGTAACAACAACGGGTACCACCCCAACCATAACAACGATAACCATGGGAATAATGCATACCGCAGCAATGACAATAATGGTTCGGACCGTAATAACAATCGGTACAATGCAAATAATAACCGGAATGACGGAAACCAGTATCATACTAGCGTGATACGGGCTGCGCAGAATAGTAATAACGCCAGAGGGTGTGACCAGCCGCCTCAGCAGTATCCGGGGAGCGTATCTGCTGGGACGAGACAGGGAAACCATTAGCCGCGCCGGTGAGGGGCCGACCGGGCGTGGAGAAATTTTGGCGGCCCAATAACAGGAGAAAACCCAGGTGTCGTCGTTATGAAAATTCCGTATGGAATAATCAACGGCGGGAGAGTGTGCCAGTGTTAGGAGAAAGGAGTGCGCCCACAAGTAGTAAATCAGCTGTATACATGGCAGCAGAAAATACATTCACTGTCAGTGAGAACAATTTAAGTAGTGTTCCGGAAATCGATTATAAAGTGGCAGCTGTAATACCCACAGGGGAACTGGAGATTGAGTTTAAGAATGATTCGCAATTGTTGAGAGAAGATCAGATGTCGGATAAAACGTCCGTCATCGAGCGAGGGGATGCAGAGAGGGATGAGGTCTGTTTAAGGCAGTTCGGTCGCTTATACGACGAACTAAGAGATTATAGGGGCCTGTACGGGAGGAGTGTTTATAGGGAGCGCGGGCAGGATTTGCCGCGTCTCGTCCCACAGGAAGATAGTATTTGTGAAGTGATGGAAAGTTCTGGCCCTAACCGGCAAACTTTACCAGAAATAGTTGATGTTAATGGGGAGCACGAGCAAGATTCGTCGTGTTTCGTCCCGCAGGAGTTAGATGTTGAAGTAGTAACGGAAAGTTCTGGCCCTAACCGGCAGACTTTACCGAAAGTTATAGTGGTAGAAGTAGCCGACCCATCCGACGCAAACCTCCAGTTTAAACATTGCGAGAGTATTAAGGAGAAAGATTACGAAAATTTTAGTGATAGCCGGACACGATTGGTAGAAAAGCACATAGATTACAGCGTGTATGAGGTTAGAGCTGACATTATACAGTCAGACGATAGCAGTGTGGGTTGCGCAGATCCAGAGGAAGTAATTTCAGATGCTACTGGGCACATTCCTCCAGGTAGATTGGCAGATGAGATCAATCTGACCAAAGTGGAATCAACGAAGGTGACAATTAGTGAATCGATAGCAAAGCAACACTCACTAGTTGACGAGTTACAGGAAAAGGTTTCGGTATTGGAGGCGAAGCTACAGACTAAGCCTCAGGACAAACGTGTTGAAATTAAAACTGTATGTGAACAGAGGCTGAAAAAGCCGCCAGATAAACCGGATTTGGGATCAAAGCCGTATGGTTTTTTCTGGAATGACCTGGATATAGACGAGGATTTACTGTGGGAAAATAAAGAAACCGTCGAGGACAAGTGTAGACAGATAGTAGTGTCTGTTAATATGCACGACCTACAACTAAACGTGTTGATTGACACCGGTGCAGAATTGAGTGCTGTATCTGGGAAAATATTTGAGTTACTGAAAGACAGACCTGGCATCGTAGTTATGCCAGTAACAGGAGTGAAAATTATCGGTGCTACTGGGAAGGCCAGTAAACCGGTCACAAAACAGATTTTTGTCAACTTCGAGATATGTGGGGCACGATTTGAACAAGAGTTTGTCGTCGTGCCAGACTTAACTACGGAAGTAATTATCGGGTTAGATTGGCTATTAAAGTACCGTGCAGTGATTAACTGCGAGAGCAAAACTTTGACATGTATGTCACTAGATAAAACAATGGTAGTTGGTTTTGACGAGGCAGGAGACGGTGTGCATAGGCAATACCAGCCTATAAACATTGTTAAGTGGCCGGATGACATTGACGTAGGAATGAGTTTGAACTGCCGTAACATGAGGAATCTCGGCATTGACAATAATGTAGAAAGTGAATTGGAAAGTATTGTAGACGGTGTGTCAAACGTAACACACGAACAAAGACGAGGCCGACTTTCCCGTACCTATTGTCATCACAACCATAGGGCATGGGGCTAATATGTAGCAGTATTTGAGAGAATTATGAACACCTTGAGACTTGAATCTACGGAATTTTCTCCAGAGGAAATCCTGTTGGGTGACAGAAGTACAAGTTTAGTGGAAGAGATAATCAAATTCCCTCCACGGATTGACATTAGTATTGGTGTGAAAAAGGATCGTTTGCGAGAAGTAATGAAGCTAAAAGCCGATGCTCGCATACGTCGTCATGACACTAAAGCGCGTTTTGATTAATCAATTTAACTTTAATCAATTTAATCATGATCTAATCAACTGAAAAATCCAAGCTGCTAGTTTAAGTTTTCAGCTGAGTCACAGTAGATTAAGGAAGGTAAATATGATTTTGTAAATAGCTGTAAGATTTCATGAATATGTGTTTTACTAGTCATTGCCGATGTACTTAGACGGTGTTTTAAGTTTCAGGCTAGTACATGCGTGTGATGATGGACAGTGTTGAGTTAACCACTGTGATAGAATTAATGGACTCCTTGAGATTACTCGGGAGTGAGTTTTCCGAAAGAATTCAGTGAAGCGGACGTTCTGGAAATGCCGTTACACAGGCGAGTGAGATCAAGCGTGCCGCACAGGCGGGCGCAACAATACTGGCGAGGCGGTGCCGCTGTCGGCTCATGTGCCGCTGTTCGCATTCTTTGCACTTTCGAGTACGAAAGGCGGAATAGTTTTTCTTCCCGGACAGCTGATGTGAAAGAATTCTGCTGTCAATATTTATGTTTTGGTCGATCTGCTGTATATTATTTTCTTGTTTAGCGTTAAGTGGAATCTCATGACGAGATATTAATTATGAAAAGGTTATGTAAAAATGTGTATTCTATGTAATTAATTATTAATTTGCGTATTTTGATCTACCTGTTTTTATGACCATGTACTCTGATTAATCTTGCAAATAGTATTCCATTTCTCATAGTGTTACGAATTTTAATGATTTTGGAATAGCTAAACCATTTTCTATATCTTCTATGAATTTTAATATGTTGTCAACCTGTTTTATTTTGTGCAAGATGACAGAGTGGAATAAGATTAGGAGTGTCCCCACTCAATTATTATGGTCTAAAAATTGATTTATGATTAATTAGACGAATGCTAAATTTTGTTGATGTTTTGAGCATATGCATTTCCGCTGTTTCTTTTTTGGGACATTTTCTGAGTCTGTTTACGTTACACGAACATCCTCAGACAATGTGGGGCACGTGTAACGCCGGAAATGCATATCCTCCTATTTCCATCTATTGTACTATTATTTTTTTCCTTGTTTTGTTACCTCAAGATATGACATTTCTGTCTCTTTATATATTGTAATTGTTTTACTGTTTGTATATATATATTTATGCACTCATGTCGATGTATAATTGGTTTGTTTCGTAAATATTATTTGTATTTTTACGCTGGGTCTTGCCTAGGGAAAACTGCTATCGAACGATTACATCGATGGGTCGTGTGAAGAATCAAAGTGTGTAGGATCTTTGGTAGTGTTAACTCTGCCGCGTGGAGCGCGGGCTGGGTAGTGAGAGTCTGGCGGGAGTAGCGAGTGGAGCAGGTGTGTTGTGTGACGCGCTTTCGGGGTTTGGCAGCAAGTAATTGCGCTCGACTCGCGATGATAGTTTCTGACATGGTGTCGCGGACGGGAAGCATTAGCTGGCGCACATCAAGAGCCCGTTTCGCCTGGTGACCGTGTCGAGAAGAAGGCGCGCCAACATCCAGCTTCTGCAACAGCGACGGCCGACAATGAGTGACTGTCGCCACCTCCTCGATCGACGGCTTCAAACCTTCAATCAACCAACAAGGAAGACTAAAAGCACGTAAAGTTTCAGAACTGTATGGCAGACCTCAGCTTTTCAAATTGTTCCATTTGCCTCGCAAAATTACAGCAACTTAGCATGAACCTTTGTTGCTCATTGTCCCAATTGCATTGCCAAGCAAGGTCCCTTCCTTTTCCGAAATGAACCCGAGTGTCGTTGAAATTCAAACGCCAGCATTAAAATAATATAATTAGATTTCACTGCTTTAATTTCAAAGTTCAGTAGCTGGCTACAATATTTAGGTTACACGAGCACAAATTTAGAGTGCGAGCTTTGTTACCGTATTTTAGCTTACCTGTGACTGCAGC